>NW_027093858.1:3011225-3613470 GCF_028858645.1 Bipolaris maydis | reverse complement strand
ATAATAATAATAATAGAATCTGACTTGTATAGCTTTCTTGTAATGGATATCACGGGACATCACTTTACGATTGTTATGGGAATGGAAGGGGATATTGTATAATAGTTTCTCAGAGCGGTAGTTGTTCTGCGTAATACCGCTAGAAAGATGAAGATGTGGATTGCTACTTATGCACTTGCAGCTTCCGGCTTCTGTAAGCAAGCTAACTAACGTGCGCCACCAGTAAGCTGCGCACCCCACCTAACCTGACCTAACTCTCTCCACAACCACCACTATGCCGCGACAACAACGCTCTATATAGACTTCTCGTGAAGGTAGACTTTATCTTGCTATATCTTGTTGGAGATAAGCCATCCAGTTGTTCTCCGACCTTACCCTGAACTAATCCAACAACCTTACCCTGAACCAGTCTTTCTATGAACCAATTCAACAAGTTGTCAACGAACCAGACTGAACCCTGAGGCTGAAGGTATAAATAGCAGTAGAGTAGCTAGGTAGAAAGATAAGAGAAAAAAGCACCAAGAGTGATAAGAAAGAGACAATAACAAGTGAATGCACCTCACAGAGAGTCAACTACAATACAATTACCTTCTATTCTCTTCCTCTAGTCTCTTTATTTATCTCCTACTTTGATGAGCTGCCTCTAAGTCTATTACTAGACAAGTAGAAGGCAGAGACCTCTACCTCTGAGCTACTAGTAGAACAAGCAGCTACTTCCGTACCCCTTCCACTACCATTATCCTAACATATCTACCTATCGTAATAATCTAAAAACAAATTAGTATGTATACTTATAGTAGCGTACGACGTTCTAGAATTAACTCTTTAAACGCGCCTCCGCGGTATCTAGCCACGATTAGAGATAGTATCTGCTAGGCGTAGGCTATCGCCTACTGAAGAGCAGTCTCTTATATAGTGGATTCCAGACCTTAACTAACGTGGTTTTCCGCTCTATATTATCGACGTGCGACGAATGGTAGACGCTTGTTACAAGTAATAAGAAGGATTCTCTTCTTGACGGAGGACGGGAGGTAAGGGGCCTACGGATGTCCACGTTAGAAGGTAATAATCAACGCGTGGCGCTAATCACGTGACTTAGCATCTTACGAAGATAGGAAATCTAGAGATACTAATAACATTTAAGATACTAGAGGCTTGGCTAGATACTAGAAGTAGAAAACACCCCGTTGCCCCACATCATCTCGAAGCTCAGCCAGAACATGACGATCTCTTTCCATCCCGTCCACTCCACTACCCTGCTGGTGGGCGGCATTCTTTCATTTTATTTTGCCTTGCGAGGCCCCGCTTGCCTATCTGACGTTGCGCTTACTCTTTCCACTTTATCTGCGTGCGCGGAGAACCTTCATCTTGCACTCAGCTCACCGCCTGGGCGCATTCCAATGCAAATGTCACCAGAAGATCTCGCAACTGCTGTCACGTCTATCAAGTCGATGAACGTTAGTAGAGACTGCAGAAGTACAGAGCATCCTATTCTCCCCAATGGGGTGGCAACTGCGATCAGTTCCTTCGAAAAGTACCCACTCCTCGCAAGCAATGCTATCCAACGAAAGCATGGGGGATACTCAAAGCAGAGTTCCAAAGAAAAGTTGATAAGCAATAAACTTGGCTATAGTTTGCACTTCGAGAAAGCTAGGAAGGGCATTGAAATGAATGCTCGACTTACAGGACAAGTGGCACAACTGGGAAGGGAGTTGTACAATACTGGCCCTGAAGCCCTAGAGAATGAAGCACCAGTTGATTTCGGACTGGTAGACTCAGCTTTTGGACACCTTGTGCGGGATTGGAGCACGCAGGGCTTGAATGAACGTCGGGCTGTGTTTCCACCTATTCTGGAAGCTCTTGAACAACATTTTGGACTGAACAGTATGAATAGAAAGGTGCTTGTTCCAGGGTGTGGTATGGGCAGGCTCGCAAGTGATATCGCGGATGCTGGTACGTTTCTCTGGCTACTCGAAATGCAGACAGTATTCTCATATCAGTACAGGATACAATGTCACAGCCAATGATCTGGATTACGGGTCCATACTTATCTATCACCTGCTGGCAAACCATACTACCTCGCTACATCAGCACGCAATTCAACCCTTCGTTACGAAATGGGCGCATCAGGCCGATTCTTCTTCGCGCTACTCTGCCATAACTGTTCCCGACCATATGCCCAATAGGACCGTCGAACTCGTCGAGGGTGATTTCTTGAAGGTGTTCCCTCAGGATGCCGAGTTTGATGCAGTTGTCACTCTGTTCTTCATCGATATGTCTGACAACGTGATCGACTTCTTGAGCAACATCCATCGGCTGCTCAAGCCTGGTGGCATATGGATCAATCTAGGACGTACGTTGGAGTTCCCATCATCAATAAGATTTACTCCTCTCTTGTGATATCATAATTGTTGAAAATAGACTGACGTGTATACAGCGCTCAAGTGGGACGGTTCTTCGATCCTTCAACTATCTGCAGACGAAGTTCTTCAATTGGCAGAGCTACTTGGGTTCGATGTCAATCATGAGTCAAGGAAGAGCATACACAGCACCTATGGTGCGCAACCTGAATCGTTACTAAGGTTTACTTATGGTAAGTATCTTGCCTTTGAAATATCCAAAATTCCTCGTTGTGGTATGTAGCACAAATACTTAGAACACTGGCAGTAACACAGTTCTGGACTTCGACGAGGAGGAATTAAGATGAGGCAGCACGATATTCGATTGCTCCCGAGGTCGTCTATTTTGGAAAAGCACCTGACCTCACTCCGTGCGCGACAAACAACCCAGTGGGTCGAAGTCGGCCAACGAAAACACAAAAGCAGCCAACAATATAACCTTATGCTATCTCTTATTGTTTACAACCAGCGTACTGGGTTGTTCGCCGCGCAAAGAGGAAGGTTAGGAATCCCATGACTTTCGCCCCCCTCGGTCTTGACTTATAGCTACCGTATTGAGATTTAGGGTGATATTAGGCGTTCAAGAATAAGATATATGATAGTAGGGAGGACACGCGTCCCGATGATAACTTATTCGGCCCTAAGTATTCATCCGAGCTGAAGCTGTTACTAGCAATATGCCCGTAATAATGTTATAATCACTAACGTGTTTTGCCACCGAGCGGCACACCATACCGAGCGGCGCAGTCTCCCTACCAAGACAACGTCGCAACAACAACGCGTGATGTCTCAACAACTATAACCTCGTAGAAGCTATACTAAAGCTAATATTTATGTAGTAGTCTCTAAGCTTAGTAGAAATTGAACTTGAAGTATTTAACGCGCTAAAAAAGTCTATGACGTACTACAAATAATAATACGTCGACGACGCGACGGGAAGCACTCTTAACGCGACTACAAGGCTAACTGTAAGCGCCTAACAAAACTAGAAAAGTAAGCTATTACTTAACGTGTAATAGTTCAGGCTAAGAGAGGACTACTCTATACCAACAATTTGCCAGCGCCTGTAACTACCAAGGGTGGCATACATGTAAGGGGCGAATATCAACCAGAGTTTGACTACCACGTTGCATGGCTTGATCTAAATGGAAAGTTCAGGATGATTGAGGAGGTGAAGGTCAGCGGCAGCGGCTACCAACTGGTGGCGCAGCTTTTCGCGTTGCAGCCCGGCTGTGCGACGCAACAGCGCCTCAAGCCTGTCCAGGTGGCCTTTCACGCCCGATTGCCGCGCACTGCTGCTCAGAGAGGTCTGTCGGACGGCAGCGGTGGTGGTGGCAGAGCTGGTGGTGTTGTTGGCACGGCGTTTGCGCGCAGGGACTGTGGCATACGTACTTATTCGGCGCATGGCAGATCCGCGAGCTTGTACTGCTCGCACTCATTATCACCCGAACACTTTTTCTTGCGCTTTTTGCACATGAGGCTGCGTCCGAATCAGCATTTACTAGACTAAAGAGTCGCAACGGTAGGTGGTCCATGATGCAAGCAGTAGAAGTGTGGGTTAATCGCATCCTTGCCCCTACTAACCTGCACTTCCATTCGCAATTGTTAGTCTTATTCTATTTTCAAGAGATTGCCTAGATATTCTTAACCCAAACTCCCTGGACTAGGTGGCAAGTCACCTTTCTCCCACACTACAGGTTGCTTGCCAAGATCAAATTCGATGGTACCACCTTCGTGGAAAACGTCATCATGGTTGAACCAGTTTCTATCCCACTGAACTCCATTGATCTTCACGCCTTGCACATAGAAGCTATCTTCGGCAATCCCATTCGCCGTAATTCGCAAGGTTTTATCTCTACTGATCGTCATGTTGATATCGCGGAACCAAGGCGACTCGAGAAGGTACACTGGCTGCGTCACAATTGGGTAGAGACCCAGCATTTGCCAGATCAGCCAAGAGTTCAAGGCTCCGGCATCCGAATTGCCAGGCATACCGTTCGTGGTGTTGCGGAAGCTAAATGGTCAGCGAACGCACACCTCCTTGGAAGCAAAGTGAGACTGAAAACATACTATTGTTTGGCTTGTGAGCGGGATTTATTTACTGACTTCCACTGTTTGTTGAGATAATTGTATAGGTAAGGTGTAGCAAAGTCTGGTTCATTGCTGAGAATATCCATTAGTGTTGCTTCGAGTTGAAGTTTATGGAAGCCTGAGAAGCATTTTCTTACCCGATGTTCATAATAGTGTTGATCCCTGCGCCATTTGGCCCAAGGTCAGCTTGGCTGGTGTATGGGACAAAGATATAATCAAGGCGCTCCTCAAAACCTTGAGGTCCACCCATCTTCTCTATCAGTGTTTTCATGTCATGAGGAATCGTGAAAGAGTATTCAAAAGGTGTGCCTTCATATGTCAATGACGACCATGAGCAAGCGCCACATTTTGCTGGATTGTAGTCGGTCTGGTTGAATGTGCCATTCCTGTCCTTTGGAGTAAGAAAGCCACTAAAGTTTTTCGAAGTGTTCACACTTTGTGTACTGGGATCCCAGAGTAATTGCCACCCAGCCGATCGTTTCAAATATCTTGACACGTCGCCAGATTTCTCACCCTTTGCGACTTGGCTTAGAGCAAAATCATTCAGCGAATACTCGACAGTTCGTGAAATACTCCTGGGCATAGACGAGCTGACATATCCGTACTGCAGCCAATCCCCTCCTGCACCTCGCCCCTCTTTGTTGCTGCCATTAGTAGGTATTTCGGCATTTTTCACCATAGCAGCATAGCCGTCTGCCCAATCGATCTTGCCACGGAGACCCTTCACATAAGCATCTGCAAGCACATTATCAGAGTTGCTGCCGCCTTGTACCAGACCGTTGTCATTTCCCGAACGTCCATCGGGCATGTAACCTTGATTTCTCCAAATGTCGATAAGTGAGCGAATTTGCGATTCATATGCGTCGGTTTGAATCAAATGGGAAAGGCTTATCGTATTACGGAAAGTATCCCCTAGTTAACATGGTCAATATGCGACAAGCAAAGTTGAGATAGGGAACCCACATAAGCAGTAGAAATCATCCCAGTATGGTTCTTCCGATTGCCAGAGTGGGTTTTCGCCCGTTCGATTAGATGGAATGAGATGCATGAAGTAGAGCGATGAATATAACAGCGTGAGATGCTCTTGGTTAGTTTCATTTCCTGTATCCACCCGAATCGTGCTGAAAATCTCACGGTTCCATTCCTCGACTGCTGCATCAACTGTGTTTTGTATATCCCAGCTCTTGATCTCTTCATCTTTGAATCTACAAGCTTTCTCTTCTGAAATGAACGATATCCCAATCTTGGAGCGAACCGTCGTCTGGTTCCCTTTCCACGTGAATACTGCTCCAACACGTGAACCTTCGGGAGTGGTCATATTTTCTGAGGCAAACACTGGCCACGGGAGAGGCTCTGGATTCATCGCATTAAAACCAGGGAACTGGTTACGGCCAGCGAAGGTCTCTGCTTCATCTGGTGCTGTTTCAAATTCGCCACAGAAATAGACGGTATACGGCGCACCCTCGTTGAATCCTCCAGCAAAAGTTCCATAACCTCGATAACTCTTGCGATCTGGCGAAATCTTGATCTTACCCTGGCGGAATGTCTGAGTGCAATAGCCTCCAACAACATTTGGAAGATAATGCGACACATCTACAAGAATATGCTTCTTCTCATCTTTTGGGAACTCATAATGCAAGATTCCTGCGTGTCTTGTTGCGCTCAGTTCCGTTGTGACACCATTTTCTAGATTCGTCCGGAAATACCCAACGCTTGCATGGTCTTGCCCAACACGTTCTTGCCAGTAGGTACGATTATCCAAGAGATTGACCGGTGCTTCAATGTTTGTGAGGGGCATTTGCGAAATAACGCCGTACTTTGAACATCCTCCTGTGCCAGACTCATGCATCATCGAGAAGCCCGTAATGAGGCCATTGGGCGTATATCCACCTTGCAACGCCGCAATGCTCGTGTTCTTGACGTACGTATCCATTGTCAATTTGACCACACCATACGGCACCGCTGCTCCCACGAAAACGGCACCACCGCCAAAAGTGTAATTTGGTATTGGCCCTTCAGTACCCCAGAATGGATTCACATACTGTGAATAGTCGAACTGGCTGGCTGCAAGCGGCGAAAAAGCCAAGAGCGCAATTGTCAGTTTCCGCATCACGACGAAGGCTTGTAGTAAATTTATGAGTGAAGTTGGGAGTGAAGTTTTTCCCCATCTTGCTCGAGGGGTTTTGTCCGAGGCTCACGGTTAAAGGTACCCTGGTCTACTCCACTTTCGTCCTTTATTTAACCAACTTCTAAAATCTTCGGGGAACATTTCCGCGAACAGTATTATGTGCGCTTTTCCCCACACTAATGATTTTTCCCCACGCGCCAAGGAAATCATTTTAGTAAAAGAACACTTTGTCACTCTGTCCTGTAAACAAATCAAGTCTCTTGAGTTAAGCTTACTATAATTTAAGGGTAGGGAGTATTGTAGAAGGCCATGTTCTAAGGAGCAAGCCCTTGCCATACAAGACATTATATTTAATAGAGAGGTAAGCCCCGAAGCTACATCGCTATCCATGTACAATACTATTTACTTCAATGGTGCCCATGTCTTAGCGTGGTTCCAATCAGGCTATCTCCACCCTGCAGAGATTATTATGTCCTGACATAAACGCCCGATAGTCTTCTACCTTGCGATCTTCACCGGGGAAAGATCCTTCTTTGGAACCGATGGCAGTCAAGCTCATTGGGTCTTCTAACCGGTATTTCTGTTTTTGCCCGCTCCACCACAGGTTGCGTGTAATCCTGAGAGCCTGAGCTGAAGCAATCCCATCTGCTGCTGGTGGTAAAATGAACTGGTCTTCGATACCCTTTTGTTGGGTCAAAATGATCGTCGCAATTTGAATAACGACATTGGGAATATAGTAAACCAGCTAAGTAATAAGTTAGATAAATTTAGAAAGTGGGATTCATGAGAATTATTCCACTTACACCACCATTTACCATTTCTTTTCCAATGCGCATGAACCCGCCTCCCTGTCCAACTCTAAAGAGCTATAAAGGATCAGCTATCTACAATGTAAATTTATAGTTATTTTCAACAGAAGGAATCCCTTTAAATGGCTCACCTTGTACATGCAGAGTATAAAACATAAACAGTCGAACAAGGCTTGAAATAGAAAGACCAAATATATGTAGGGTGAAGACGGGCCAAACATACAACCAACGTTTCCTGGAAGATTGAATCCTGTTGTTCTAAAGGCCTCTATGAGATCTATCAATGGGCCGACGAATCTGGATTTAAGTTAGAAACATTGGCTTCCATAATAAGGAGCGAATCTCACAAAAAAAGAACCATGAATGTTAGGAGATACCAATTATTTTGGTAGAGAACTCGAACTCTACAAACACGTTAGGATTTTGTTGTATAGATATCAGCATGACTGTCAGATATAGGATACGTGCCTGATAAGCAACAAAGCTTGTGATGTGAATATGGTGACTGGTTCCAAAATGCCTGCAATCTTATACACTGGCAAACACTGACTGCCAGTATAAACTGCAAAAAGCCAGAAGTTGGTTAGTGTGGTGATGCAGCAGACCCTGGTGAGTCAGCTTCTAATTCTGCAAGGGCCGAAAATGAAGAGCGCAATATTGACTTACCTGTTCACAATGAAAAGAACTGTGGCATAATTGAATTTTCGCTGAAAGATGAATTGGAAATCTCTTGGGAGAGATATTATTGTACTAGAAACTTCGATTGGAATTTGACATTCTGATTTAGGAGAGACAAGGGGGTATGAAAGACTTACTCCCAATAATAACCACCTCTAAACAGAAGACATTAGTATGTTGGGTCGCAGCCTGCAAGTAGAGGAATACGCACACAACTATCGAAGAAAAGATTTGGGATTTCCATTGCGCTCGTACATCTCTCTGGGAAGGTAATAAATCATAACCCCATGGAGCTACGACATGAGTATTTGTAGTGGTGGACGTGTTCATCTTGCGTTTGCGCTTTGAGTCAAAAAGCCCTGGTAGTGATATTTTATGGACACTAGCAAACTAATGGCGTCAGACACCAAGTCTCCTCGGACCTGACCAACTCAAGCCGCGGAAGCGGCTGAGAGCAAAAGAAATACTAGCCTGCCTATCCCTTTACTCAGGCAACCGGTTATAAGAACAGCTGGTTAAGCTAGCCGTTAGCGTACTAAAGGCCCTTTCAGCCAGTTCAGTAGAAATTGTGTGACAATAATTGCTCTGATCGGTGAACAGAGACTTTGGTCCGATCGCAGCTGCTTAACCAGTCATATTCTCATCCGATGCACTACTAGGGTTTACCTTCCGTTAATTAGCCAATCAATAAATATGGAAAACTCTCACCGCAAATTTACTAATAGACTTCGTGAGTGGGTTGCTTTTTTTCTCACAAGTTTCAGGAACACCACGTAATTGGGCTATGTTCCCTGGATCTTGGCATGCATCGTGCCTTCGCTGCACCTCCTGCGCTTGAAAAGTGATAAACCTTCCGACGCTACATGGTTTGGTGAAATTTGTTTTTCCGCCAAATGTGTGCTGGCGTAGAAAGAAGTGTATCAACTTTCGTGTGGAAGGGGGTGGCTGCATCACCTGAATTGGCTGCACAGCTTGCTGGGTGAGGCAGGAGTTGTGCCCCATTTGGCCACCAACGCCACCCTGCGCGTGCCCCCTTCGCCAGTTTGTCACTCTTTTTAACACCCAAAACTCTCTTTCTCAGCTATTGAGTCAGCTTCTTCGCCAATTATTGGGGTCTCGTTCACCTGCATGAACCTTTTCTTACGAATTTTACGCGTTTTTGCTGATGCCTCGATAGCTGCTCGAAAGGCTGTGCGATCCTGATGTGATGATGCTAACCTGTTCGGCTGCCAGTTCTGGTTTCAGCTCTGCTAGCGCTTTTGGTGGCTGTTTGATAACTTTTAGTGTTGACGCAAGCTACTACTATACCAAATTTGATCGCCAAGCTAGAGAAGCTACTCTCATTCCATTGCACCAGAGAGCGCCTTGGGTGCGCACAGGCTTCTCGCTCCCCCTTATTGTCCTACGCATTTCAACGAGATGCTCAGCTCAATGCAGATGTTTGTCGAAAAGATCTAGAGCTACCGTACCAGACGGTTATGTGCCTCGGACGGCCACAAGCCCGATCCGCCCATCAACCACCACCGTCACCCACCCGATCGCGCCACAATCACCCCAAATACACACTTGAAGTCATATCTGCTTTAGAACCTAGAGAAAAACTTGTACATGACCAAATTGCTCAAAAATTAGTTCTGAGCCATTAACGCAGAGGCGGCGCCACCAAGGTTTGACCACCTCCCGCGAGGCCTACCACCAAAATCAACATGCGCGGCACCACGACAGGAGCTTAAACTTATTGAATATATATATCAGCTTACTGTACGTGGTACTCTATCTAATCAAAGTCTTGTTGGGAGGTTTGCATGTGAAATTGCACAGAAAGTGAGTCGTCACTACTCGGTCGCTTAGCAACTCTACCAATACCGTCATCGCGGCGCGGCCGTGATATTAAGTCACTGTCTTGCCCATCAGTAACTTTTCAGGGCTCTTATGGCGACGAGATTATAGCTTGATACACCCTGGTTGAGGAGGTTCAGGCTATAAGTCTATCAGACAAGATAGATCCTGAGACCGCGGCGCCTTCGCTTTGCGCTCGTTTGACCCCCTTCCACACAGTCAATGAAGCTGCTTTGTTACCTGGTTAGTGGATCGCAGTGCTCGGCATTAGTTTTCTTGTACCTACAAGTAAGCAATGTTTAAAGAGATTTCAAATCCTTTGCTGGTAGTGGGTTCCTCGTCGTAGCCGTTCAATCTGCAGTAGCAATGGGTCTCAAAGCTGTTGGCATAGATGTTGAAAAATCCCAATGGGAACATGCGCAGACGTTGAACGTATTCGAGATGACTGATCTGCTAGACACTAACTTCGTGACCCAAATCCAGAAAGATACTGGAGGTGGGGTTCATGCTGTGACAACTCTCAGCACCAGTGTCAGAGTTCAAGATGCTGAGCCATCAATCATTCGCATTGGTGGGAATCTGATGGTTGTTCCAGTGGTAAGCATGCGATCAAGCTTCAGCATTAGACTTGCATTCCAGACTTCTAACTACCATTTCGTCAACGTCCAGACTGCACCAAACCACCTACCAATAATATCAGTTACAGTTTTACTTTCACCTGTTTAAATTGTCAATGTATCTTCCGGGAGAGCAAACGGAATGAATAAATGTATGGACTTCTCCCACTGGCACAAGATCCGTCCCAAATCCACAAAGTATAGCATTGACAAGTATCCGGAATTGTTCTATTTGATGCAGAGTGGCAAAATCCCAGAAGGCTGCATGGTTATAACATCTTTCTCGTAACGAAGTCCAATCTGGACAAAGGATAATGAGTATTAAAAACCGGGCTATCCAATCGTGCCAGCGACTCGACTATATCGAAGGGAAGTAAGAGTTGTCTTCGGACCAGTGGCGTAGATCTTCGCTCTGTTGATTTGAGTTAATTGTTTTTTAACAAAAACTGCAAGATGACTAATGTATCGCGGAGAGTCTCTACTCCATCAGCTACATTATCTAGCAATGACAACAAGAAGATGCTCCACCTATTCAATTACTAGCACTCTTCCACACAGGTCGGAGTACTTCACTTCTACAAATAGGTATCGAAAGCATTTCAAAGTTAACTACTCAATTTAGTAATAGCTCGAGTAGCAGTTAGATCACTACTCTGTAGCTTCCTATTCTTACAGCTTAATAAGCTGAAAGCTCAGAGCAAATAATAAAGGACGAATAACAAATAGTAAAGAGTAAAATGCGATGAACGGTGATTTAGCGACCGGTGAGCGAAGAGTGAACAAATACAGATCAAGGAGTGACGTAAGGGCATTGGGAATAGAAGGTGACGTATGTGACAGCTTAGTCATTCTTCTAGGCCTAAGACCTCACAAGACAGTTGCCCAAGCAACAACCAGGCCAGATAGGCAAGGCAGGAAATAGAATCGAGGCCAGGGATTTGGACAAAGAGGTAGAAGATCCAATCTATTCGATGTACCATCTTTATAGGACTTTCCAGTTATCAGAAAATGACCCAAGTAAGAGGTCAGTCGACTGGGTCGCCCCAGCCGCTTGCTGAGTGGCGCCCGGGATATCGAACAATTGAACGTCTTGCAAATTGAAACCTAGGCGTGTATCAATGCCGTGCACGACAGTAAGTTATACAATAGTAAGTATCATTAACTCCTTCATGCTTTATCTAATTTTGGTGTAGTGCATTACGCTACCACTCCTCTTATTCTTTTCTCTGTAGCTTCTGCAGCAGCTCAAACCCGACTTGGTCTACGATGCTTTGTTGATTTCGACACCTGTCAGTTTCCTGTTCCCGCAGAATTGAAGAATAAAATGGCTGCGGCCTTTGGAAAAAGAGCAGGATGTACGAAAGCTGAAGTCGTGTACCACGGTGCGCCAAATTCTACTATTGAGGGCCTTAACTGCGACCCAGTCGCTGTTAAAGCTATAGGCTCTAAATGGGTTCATACTTTCGATACTGGTATAGAGATATGTTTTGTTCGTTGCTTGTAACGGCGTAGGTAAGACTATTTGGGTTGGTAATGGCAGTAGAGTCACTTCGAGGCATATAAAACTGCGTGGGACATCATTAAGCCTTATCGTATTAGCGGTAGTGACAAGATTTATTTCTTTAAGCGCCCGGTGTTGATCGCACGCCCAATGAGCGGTTAAGAGTAGGTGACAACACGCAGGGCTGAAACATAGCTACCAGACCGTACAACATGAACCTTCTTTCCACTCAGCCCTAGACAAATCATTGACACAGTAGTATTTCCAGAGGCAACCTGCCAAGCGCGCGTGCTGTTTTGTCTTCGTACAATTTCCAATGGGTAGGTAGATTAGGAAGTCTCTGCTTGTCAACTGGCGACAGAAGTTCAGCCACGCTAAAAAGCCTCAAGCATATATGATTTTGGATGATCTATGGCGTCTCTCTTAGTGAGAATTGTTGCCGGGAGATTGATAAGTACACGAAGATCGACATTGGGAATGCAATACGACATGGCGACTTATTTGAGAGAATCGACGATGTTTTGTTAAGCAATACATTCAGCGCAACATTTTGGGTCATTCGAAACCGCTCACACGCTTGCCAATTCCTAGCACCTTACTATTTTGTCTTAGAGCCAATCATTGGTATCAGTAAGTGATGGTTGTTATGGGCTGGGCCTTTCAGGATACTGTTAGGAGCCAAGGGTTATTGTATTGCTTAGGTCTATATGAAGTAGCGAAGATCTCGTGTCTACTTATAGTGTCCATTCTCTTACTAAGCTAAAATAGGGTAGGTATATAACCTACCTCATAACAATGGTTCAATCATGGGGGCTGGAACAGACATTCTTATAAGTGTGTGCATGCGCATCGTATGTCGAATTCGCCATGGTTCGGTGCTTATTACAATGCTTTCGAGATTTTCCCTGCTGCTGATTTACCAGTCGCTTACCTTTCCTGTCATCGCCGAACAGTACAATTCTAGCTATCATCCAACAACCTTCTTTCCACAGCCCTGTTCCCCACAATACAGATCTTTCTTTCACATGTATTCTCCATGCGTAATCGAAGCATCGATAGTGAGATGCGCCACAACCTTTACAGACTACAGCGTTGTCTATCAAGCCCCGCCTCCTTCATTAAAAGCCCAACAGTTCTTGTCAATCTGCTACCAACATGAGCAATGCATCCTGGACAACATTCCATCGCACATATTGGCGAACTCCAATTTTGCAACTCTCGTGCTATATCTCATGCCAAAATTACTTTCCACGATTGTACCAAGCATCGCTGAGATGACGCTGCTTTCGGTCTATCGGCCAGGACTGAGTTTCTTAATCGCATCGTGTGCACCGTCAATCTAGCTAACAAGATTACTTGAGTATCAGGACCCAAAGCGCTTATTGAAGGGCGTGAAAAATGACACACGCGGAACCCTGCTCCGCATTCACATTTTGTGTGAATAAGCTTGGAACTTGGCCGTAACAGTATTCTGAGCTGGGGATGTACAACCACTTTTGGTCCTCTACTATGGACTTCGCTCATTGGCGTGGTCAATCGTGTCGCGGGGTTCAGTTTTACCTACGCGAGAAGTAGTGCAAGTTCACTGCAAGGAAGTGTAGATAAGAGGACTAGAGATTGGAGCATCACGAATAGGTTGCGAAAATCCATGGAACCATCGGAAAAAGAATTCACGCTTTGCGCCGAACAAACTTTGGGTCGTAATTACGAGAACGCTAACGTACCACCTCTAGCGGTCATGGCCAACGTACTGGCTGGATGTAGCGGATTTATACATCTGCTGTTCAGCATCATCATCTTCTCATCACTGCAACTAGTGAGCTTATGGGACGTGTTGAACTCTGTACTGTGCCGTTATGTTGCGTCCGCAGTAGTTTGTAGGCTGGTATTAGTATTTGGAATCGGGGGTTTAAGGGACTTGGCATTCAAACAACAGGACGAATCGACAATTTGAGGCTGGCCAGGTGCTCCTTAATCATTTCATCCTCCTACTCTCGCCGGCAGCTACCATGTTTTTTCAAAGCCGTAGACGAACGAGATGGTTACAATGTCCTGTACTTGCTAATAGTATGCTTTCAATCGTTCAGTGTAACTTCATCAAAATGCTGATGACATGACCTCTTCGTCTCAAGGCTCCCCTATAGGGAAAATTTCTGCCCCAGCGCTAAGCCAAATCCAGATCTACCAGCAGGCTGTTCACAGCACCTCGTGCAAGTGATTGTCGTGGAGGCGCATGCACCAGAGAGGTGACTTGAATGCAAGCCATGACAGGTCCATTAAAGGGTAGTCACACGGCATACTTCATCGTATCACAGCTTCCATTTGAGCAGCTGACTTTGTGTTCAGACCTAGTGGTGATAATCTGGTATGCCATACTTCTCTGCTTGTGTACCTTGGTGCATGGCAAAGCTAGTGGAAGAAATCGCGATATTCGGTCGTACTACTGAGCATTCACCACGTCGTAGGAATCAATCAATACCGCGCCATTCAATATTACAAATTGCCATATAACTTCGTTATTCATTTTCAGTCTTAGCGAAAGGGGTTTATACCTCAATTCGCATATGTCGAAATCCTCGAGTCATGCTTTCGTCCTCTAACTCACTATCGTACATATATAAAGATACCAGGCCGCGACTACCTCTATGTGCCTCTGGAGGCTGACTAGGGTAGGATATGGTATTGTTGAGTATTCCCATCTCAACATCATCATTCGTATAGTGTTCGTGACTTGAATTTGAATCCCTGGACATTTTGGGAGTATGCGACGTATGTTGATCCGATTCTTCGCAAATCTGCACACCGCCTTGTTCATGAACAGACAGTTGCGTTGGTTGTGAATAATATCCATGGTTCGCGAATGAGTTCTTCCACAAGGCCAGTTTTGCTCTGGATTTTCCTGAGGGGGTGCTGTTTGCTTGGCTCGCCGTCTGTGACGATTTTGCTTGCGACGATTTTGCTTGCGATGATTTTGCTTGCGACGAACCTTGGCCCTTGGACACTAAAGATTTAACGTTGAGGTACCGCTTCACGAAGACCTTGAGCGCAGGGGCATTTGCGCAAATCACACCAATATGAAGCTCGAGGAGGGTCCAGTTCCAAATCTCCCAGAGTTGCCAGGAAACATCGTAAGTCTCAAAGAAAAGAACGTAAGTGGAATAAGTTCGCAAAGCCCCAAATACTGCTGCTACATAAGCAGTGGCAAATATTGCCATCAGGGCTGCTTTTTGTCGAAATGGGATTTTAGCTTTCCAGTAGATAAAGTTGGGTAGTAGAGCACAGATTACGTCTTGCGCCGTGGAAATGCTGCCAGCGACTGCCATGGCAGCGCCTTCATCATTGCAGTTGAATTTTTTTCCTAGCGCTATGTTCAGGACGTTCGACTGCTCCCAGTAACCAGAGATAGGTCTGCATCCAAGAAGCGGACTGATGAAGAAAGCAATCGTGGACGCGATTTGAACCCCGATTGCAACCCAGGTGGTGATTCTGAAGGCTTTGGATGTGCCGCGCGATCCCAGGCGACGGAAGAAGAGAAGGATGGAAACTTTGATAAGCCCTGTGCCGAGGACAAAGAGGATCTCTATGGACAAGATGAGCTTTCTTTGGGTCTCGAACAAGGAGACGTCGACATCCCATATATGTACTCCGCTGTGATATTTGTCTGCAGCTACGAGGAATCAGCTGTGAAGCGGAACGACAATAGGGCAAAATCTTACTCCATGGGATAAGAACAGCCAAAGTCATGACGAGTGGCTGTGAGACAGTAAGCGAATGAACCATGTCATGGAATAAGTAAGTAAGTTACAAGTGCAACAACCGTAAGCCAGTCATCCCAACCAGCATTGCGCTGCATATAGAATCGAACCCACAGTCTTGAGAAAACGGTAAAAAAGGTAATCGGTGTCAGGACGAATGCGATATTGGATGTCACTCTTCCTCTTCCTTCTGGATTTACATAGTTCGGAGGCGGCCACGAAGCTATAACGCTCAGTGGGGGGTTCGGGCCACCAGGCATCTTGATGAATGTTAACTAGGTAAACAAATCGAGAGCGTAGCCAGCATTTAGATTGTGAGCTGGAGCACTGAGTTATTGTGCACCGACGATCTATGTTTCAAGTGTTTATATTCGTTTATTTCAACAAAATGAGCATGTGATGAGAAGTTGCAAGGCCGCCACTGGAGAAAATGGTCGAGCGGAAGCATGCAAGCATACTTTCAACGGTTCGCTGTCCGCCGACGCCGGTACGTGTACGACAGCCTTGGTCATCCTGTCCTTCATTTCGTGTTCACAAGCGGTAATGAGGGAGGCGGGGCATACTTGTCGATCATGGTTCAATGCAGCTGGGTGCTTGCGCGGAACGTGTGCATGAATCGACAACAGGGTACGTGCCAATCCGACATAGGCATGCCATAATTGTCCGGCACGGTGCACTTGCTTTTTTCAAATAGGAGTCCGAGCACTATGTTTCCGCCTCGTGTGCCGCAAAGCCGTACACATCCTTTATGGTTATTGGGCAATCTTGACTGCGCAATCACGAGATAGGCACAAGTGGAACCAGCAACCAGGGACTGCTCACGCGGGAGTGAACAAAAGTCTAGCTCGGGCCAACGTTCGGCCATTGGCGTCATCTTAGTGCCCGCTACCACGTGCGAGGCCCGTGCAGCTCGTCCAAATCGTTCTCCCCCTTCCCCGATACCCTTGGTGACTGCGCAAGTTGTTGGGAATGCAACCATCCATGTACTTGATTGCCCATTCTGTCGCGTTGGTAGTGCGATTTGCATCATGTTTGTGATTTCCAAGACGAGCCAACTTTCGCCATGCTTGATGATCGCTCCAACAGGCCCTGCCATCGGAAGATAGTACGTTAGGCGTTCAGCAGCTTCAGGCTGCCACGATCCTAGTGCTACTTAGCCGAGCTGCGAGAGTGGTTTTACATGTCACGCTATCATTATGACAGGGCGACAGGGCGGGAAGAGGGACGTGATGACAGGACATGTGGGGCAAACTCAGTCCCCAAAAGCGCGATGCGGTAACTTAGCGTCTACGCAACCGTTGCTAGTAACATGACGGCTCGCAGCTTACCGCACCAGGGTCTGTTCACCTCCATTTCCGTTTTCCGGCCACCAAACCTGATCTGGTAACTATCTCAACTCTGTCTGCGAAGCACGAGCAGGAAATCGCGTCGTATCCAAAAAATAGAGGTCTGGCTACTCTTAGCCGGCGCTAGCGTCAGTTGGATTTACGCCCGTAAAACAAAAATACCCTTTCTAGTGCTAGTGCATCTATTTTCTTGTTCATTTTAAACTAGGCGAAATTGACCACTGTTTCCAAAACCATGTCCGAGGCTATGGCTGGAGTCGAAAGCTCTATTTTGCTGCCAGTTCTGTCGGAGTTGCCCGTTACGTGATCTGGCGTGGCCATGAAACAGAGCTCCAGTAACTGAACACGCCCTCCGTTTTCATTCCCAATCTAGATAGCCTAGCTGCAGGGCTAGCCAGCCCTCCCTTGTTGAAGCGCTAACCTCAGAATGAAAAAATGACGGAAATGGAGAACGGAGAAATGAGCAATCCTTCATTTGCCACACTTATTCCCAGACTTACCGAGGCCTTTGGGTACTTAGGGCAACTTTCTCGACCGTGCTTGGAACTGACTCGTTTGTGGGTCCTTCTGGCCTTCGCACGGATATAAAACAGGAATCAAACATCAATCAGCGCCAATCAGCGCCCAAATGAATCAGGCATTGAATAGACGCCAGACAAAGAGGCGCCGAACTCTTCGTAATTGATGCTAGGAAGAGATATCGTTATCAATCCTGTGCTTCATGCCACAACACTCATTGTCACCAACCGCGATCAGTCAAGGAAAACTGAACATTTAGACCCACTGATTACGAACAGCCGCACTCCGGGGGCTTTAGAGTGTGCTTGCAGGGAAGGGCTTGTTCCAAGGCACCTACTTTCCAACATCCAATCATGAGCCTCTTCCGTCACTAGAGCCATGATCTTGTAGGATGCCTTGAAATTTCCCGCGTTTCCTCTACCGGACGCTTGTTATGCGTAGCCACAAATCTATGTTGGCAATCCTCAACATTCGCAATGCCGAGCGGATCTTGCCACCTTGCCACCGCTTGGGAACCATGAAGCTGTTGCTCAAATATGTACGTTCAAAACTCTCCGCGTTTCATTAGTGAACCATCGGAGCCAGCTCCACTTTCCCCGGCTCCACATATTAAAAACCTGTTCCAGACTTTCACGGCGGCTGGTTGGTATCGTGGTGTTTATCTTGTCAGCCGTTTAACGGCATATTATCGGCTTCCTGCATGTGGCGTACGTGCATCAGGCCACATGTGGAGGCCTCTACTGAGAACGATGCCTTTGGATTTATCAGCTCTTCAGAAAGTCTCACCAGCCTTAGCTAGCATGCCGGACCCCGCAAGTTCTCCCCGCTGTTCGTGCCCTCTAAAACATCTCTCCCATCTGATCTAGGGATGCCTCTTATTAGCAACAGAAGCCGTGGACAGCGGTATTGTTAAAGTTGATCTGGATCGTTGTGAATAATCTGCCTTTCTACTTGTGGAGCTTTGCAGGTAAATCCTAGTATTCTCTCGAACTCTGAGTTTATCCTCCTTGCATGCACCACAGCTCTCTTGATCTTTTCACTCGATCATAAGCCGCTAGGTGTTTTCGCAAGGAAGTTATTAGGTCTACTTGAATATCAACAACGCACAAGCTAACCACTCTGCAGCACAGTCCTGGTACCGGACAGTTCCACTTACTACAGAACTTGCGAAAGGGCAAATGAATTTTGAAATCCGATACGTTCTCTGCTTCCCACTGTTGATTCATTTCGGAAATTCTATGAGCTATTTTGTCCATCATACAATTACGAACTGCTAGCAAGGCCGTTAACAATGTTTTTTTTTTCTTTCACGGAGACGAACTATCTACTCGCAATCTGTTATAGAGTGATGTGTGCAAGGCTACAGCTGCTGCGTTTGTGCTTGGTCTTGCCTTTCATGATGTGATTGTATTGCGTTCAATCTGCGAAGTCGTGAGGACTGCACACTAAATCCGCCTCGCAGCCATGTAGCGAGCATATGACCTGAGATCCTAGCTATATCACCCAGAATGGGTGCGCACTAGCGTGCATCGGGGCAAGGCAAAGATTATGACCACAACTAAGGAATTAGCGAAAGGAGAATATTTGGCGGATTTTCTACCCTGTACGATTAAACGAGATGAGGCACACCAGCCTATATTTGACTGTGATAATTAGGGGTTTTCTAAGAAAGAAACTGTACGTAAATATTCGAGATGCGTGTTACACGTCATACGCTTTCCTAGACTTGCAACCAAAAAAGGGTTTGATTAGGTGGCTATAGGCTTTCTATGAATATTAATAGAATTACGCTGCTAACTTTTAGCGACTTTACGCCGTAGGGTAGCCTACCTTGCAAATCTTCCACGAAGATGTGCAACCCGATTCACTAGATTTCCAGCATTACTATACTGGAGGATATTCCGGGTCTTCTAGAGCGATTGTAGGGTTTGATAACGAGATGAAAGTCGCAATAAACAACGAATACAACACTGAAAAGGCAAACAGTACGAATAAGGGAAGTAGATGCAACAAACAACTGGAAAGGTAACAAGAAAGCATCAACGGATCGATGCTATATCTTTTCCGTGATATATAAAATATGACCTTGAAAGATCAATCAAAGGCCTTACCACTATGACAGCCGTATTCAATTCGGGGTCTTAGATAAAAAAAAACTTTCTGCAAGAACTATGCACTGAGAATCATTTTTGGATATCGGTCAGAACTAGGATTACTTGCGAGCTTGGACCCCCTATCATGTAATGGAGGGTAATTTGCCCGATGGTATCTACAAAAAACTTCAGATTTGTAAGTAAGAAACACTTCAATTATATCTTGGAGACCGTGATCACTGGAAGCTACATTGCGGCCTCATGCCGCTCAATTTTTGATGCCGAATATCGGAAATGTAGTCACAAATCAAAACCAAGGCAGGCTATCTCCGATTTTAGTTCAGTCATCATTCATATGCACGAGCTGGTGTTGGGTACAGTAGAAATCGCTCACTGGCATTACCTCATTTCACGACATGTAGTCCAATCAGAAGGCGCTCAATTACAGCTCTCGAAAACTTCATATGATTTTGTGATAGAGGATCTCTCATAGTACAATGCTATCGTGCTTCTTAAGAGGGCTTTGTTGTGAACAAATCCGACAGCAGATTGTGGAATGTGTTACCGGACAGTAGTTTCTTTGCGAAGGTTCAGAATTGAGCATTTTTTGAAAGAATTTATAATTCATTGAAGAGCGTTCTCCTACCTGATGGCTTGCTGAACTTGCCTGAAGTCCGGCCCCAGATCTCCTAGATATCCAACGAGTAGAAGAATTGGCGAAAAGATTTCGAGTCCCAAGTCGCCTCTTTCTAGATTTCATCGCCATTCAAAATTCTACTTGGGTCGTAATATTCAGTCTAACAGAAGCTCAAGATCTACTCGATGGAGGCCTGAGCGTCTATTTTACCTCATCGCATGCTGGACCTGTTCGGTTGTTGGATAATCTGCTCATTCACACTGTGGACCTTGTTACGCTGGAACAAAATAAGCAGCACTAGTTTGACCGGGTCTCTTGTGTATATTGAACGTGCTTTAACCTTTCTTTCTGACTACAAAAGCCGAAACAGCAAGCATGGGGTTGCTGGCCCACGAATACGCTGTGCGTGTCACGACAACCGAGCAACCGCCCAAGCTACACAGTTTGATTGGAGATATTGAGACACATGCCTTGCTTATCCTACTAAAACCAGGTCTTCTATTTATCCCAATATTCAATTTTCGGATGCAGGTGCATGTTGAAGTTGTACAAAATCAGTGCAAACGAGGTACGAGCTTCGCTATACGCCAAATTTCGGCCAATGCAGTTCCGTGGACCGATGCTAAAAGGCTGCAGAACTTGTCGGTCATCAAAATGGAATTCGCATTTTGGGCTCTAGTAGACCTTTTTGTCTCATCGCGCGTGAAGATGCTCTTCTCGCTGGTGGAAGTTGCGCTCTTCTAGGTATGCGGCGTACTGGTTGACACAAGCGACGACTTGACCACTAGTCAGTATTTGTGTGAACGGTGAATGAGTGTAGTAGGTTCTCACATTGAAGGGTAATGAATTGCCACATGATATGGTTCGTTGTTTCTCGGTAGTCTTTCTTGAGAGTATGGCTGGCAAGGGTAGATGGCGCCGCATCGCTTCTGTAAAAGGGGGTACCATGAAGGGCAATCCGGACGTCCATGTGACGAAGTTGACCTCCTGTTGGCTAGAAAGGTTTGATCCTACTCTTCTTGAACTTTTGCGATGACTTTTGGACTTCTGAGAAGCTAAAACAAGGTCGCAGTCATTCTCATAGCAGATGTCTCAGCACCAGAACCTATGAGAATGTTCGCGTTGACAATGATCTCCAAGTCGTTTAGACTACTTAGCTTTTAAACTATATCCTTGAGAAAATCGCCACGACCATGTTGCCCAGGGTCATTCATCCTCTTTGTGGTCACAGTGTGCGTCAGAGTTCATTATGCAGCGTTTGCTTTAATCAAACGCGTCGGTGTCATGGTCAGGAATTCCCAGTCACTTGAGAAGCGGGTAACTGTGCGCGACTCGAATCCAGGCCCCAGCTTTGATTAAGAAGAACAAGTTGCGAAGTAAGCCTCCTTCATCGGACCTCTCCAGAGAGCTATAGGATTCGACCAAAGCCGAATACCCGATTAGATTGGATATTACCAAATGAAAGCACTTCGCCATGTCGAATCTATCGCTCAAAGAGGCAAGGTTGCGTTGCGGATGCAAGGATAGGTCAGAGTGCACTTTTGTCAAAGTTGGTCAGGGCTCGTCGAGAGTCTGGTGCGAGAATGTTGTTGTCGTGGGTAGTCAAGGGGTCATCGGCCTGGCGAGCCTCGAGCGAGCGACTCTCCTCGAGGCTACGTCGCGGTGGCGATTGCATTGTAACGACACTTAAGAGTATTACGCTGTCACTCCAATTTAGTGTTGTGCTACAGCAGGTCGATGATGAGTTCATTGTTTTTTCCCCCGGGCTAGCATGCGCAAACAGGCTTTGAGGGTTCAGATGGTCTGTCGCGTATTTGCACGTGTTTCACAGTGAGTCGCGATGGATGGTTCATTTTCGGCGCATTTGCTGCTTTAACAAGCGAGTCCTGCACACCCCCACGGCCAAGTGCACGCGCGGACGAAGGAGAGAGCCTGCACAAGACGTGCGACATTGCATCGCTCGTCTTAACCGTCATTTTAACCGTACCCGACATGGGCTATCCCCCAGATCTCACTCGCTGCCACCCAAGTATGCCACTGGTGGTTGGTATGCCGGTTCCAAGAATCTTGGGCATCGCTGTGCTGACCTTGGCTGCCCCACCGCAAGTATTGATTCTCTCGGAAATATTGTGAGTAGTGACCCTAGACAACGGAAAAGGCGGTGAAGTCTCCTTAGGCACCGTTGCATCGGAGCGATTCTATGAGACTAAAAGCCTTCTCTATTATAATTTCGATATCATCGACAAGATGGGGCACCTGTAGGTTCAGGAGACAGCCTGCAATCGCGTACCGTGTACGCACCGCAAAACGGAGCTCCATCCAAGCATACATATATCCGTTTCCTATTGCTCCCTTACTGAACATGTGTAAAGCACTAGATGTAGATGCTGAGAAAGAAAATTTAGCTAGCTGGCACCCAGCTTAGAAACTGCGGACCCTTTTCACAATGTTGCACTGATGGTCGATTTCGTTGCGATAACAGCGGGTCTTTTCCAACCATTGTTTGTACTTAAGAGATCCATCTCAGCGAACGGGTGTGGGCTGTCGGACGCTGGATAAACCTTTGAACATTAGTCTGCAGAGTTTCAGAAAGATTTTCAAGGGATTGAACAAGATGAACATGTTTCGTTTCGTGATTATGTTTGAACTCCCGAAAAGATGGTTTTGGAGGTCTGTTTATGATAAAACTCATGGATGGAAGACATCCTTGTTAGAGAATGGCAACCCTCGACAGTCAAAGTCCGTAAGTTGATAAAAGAAACAGAATTCAGATGAGCAAACATGGAATGGCATTGAATAATGCGATCGAATAAACACTACAAGCATCCGGCGCATTCAGCGCTGGATGTACAATATCAAAAGACGCATCGAGGTTACGACGCGGAATTTGAGCAGACTGGCTGGAGTTCATGGGACCCTGGGGGTTCGTAACCATGATACGGATCACAAACGCTCGTCGGTAACTCTTGTACAGATAAAGCAGAAAGGGAAGGGGCACTGGATGATGCCACACTGATGCCAACCTTGGAATGCCACGTTGTCACTCAATGTTCGACAAGTCGTGCCTGGTACCTATAGCAACGCCTTTTTGGGAAGCTTTGTTTGCCAGCCGACACAGGGCCACGCTAGGGATGCCACACGGTTCTTAGATGAAGGTTCATATCATGGTAGTCGCAGCTCAGATATGCTGAACGTTGTATTGAAGTGATGGATTCATGCATGGAATATGTACTGACGAGGGATGGGCCTTTCAAGCTGAACACTCATGCGTCGTCGAAACAGAGCCTTGTTTGTGAATTTCGAGAGACCAACTACAGCAGATACACGCTATTTGCTCAACCGCCCCCTCAACCAACGCAGTGTTTCGCAATTCATCTGATCCATTTTAGGCATCGAGATAAATTTTCACGTCAACTTAATGCTAAAAGCCCACAGAAAATCTGGTGATGCACCAATTATCAGCCTGTCGGTTTTCAAACGAAACGAAACATGCTTCTTCACTGGCTCATGGTTTTACAGTGATGCACTACATCTTGTACTTCTTATGCACAACGCGTATATCAAAGCTACCTATCATACTAAGCTGGCATATCCGCCCGAGTAGCCACCTGATGGTCCAAACGTGATGCCTGCGCCAAGTACCGTCCTCACCGCCATGTCGTTGAACTGCCGCTCCGCTTGAATTCGATGCATTCGCACCGCTATATCCTCAGGTGATCCGGGCTCTAGCGTCCCAGACGCCGCCGAAGATCCCCCGGATTTGACCATACTGGATACAGGAATATTGGGATCGAGCATCATGGCCGTCCTCGCCTCGTCGCCCACGCGCTTGATCGCGAGTGTCTGCACTTCGTCGGCGCGTGATCGCAGAGCCTGAACTTCTGACTTGTCCCTTTTACTCAAGTCAGGGTGATTGAGTACCCCAGGCTTATACGTGTCTGCGCATAACGCTGGCATCAGTGTGGAAATCTCGTCGGGATTCTGCACAATCTCGAGGAAGAAGAACTTGTACCAGCCAGCGCGGTTGAGCGCGGGCATGTATGTTGCGTACGATGATATAGCAGAGGGCGGCTCTGATATCTTGAGCTCTTCAGCATGCGCCTGCTGATCAAAATTCCATATGGGCGCCAAGTGAGGTTGTACAGGAACCATGACGTGTGGGATACCTTCCAGTCCGAATTGATGCGCAAGCGCCGTGTACCCGTTGTATGAATAAAGGTCTATAATGTTAGTGCAGATTTCGGACGGCTTTACAGGCGACTTACTCCGCGCATCCTCGGGCAGATCAATCCAGCTTGCCAAAATCTTGGGCGCTTCCAACAAGCCAGAGTTTCGCGGCTCAAAATTCCGGTCCAGCGCATCATACAGCAGATCAGCTAAGATGTAAAACTCTCGAGTGGGGGTTTCTGTAACTGGGTCTACGAAATTCCAGGGATCTGCAAGCGGCACACTGCTGGCACTGGCCTTTCGCGAGGGAACTGTAAAACCTTTGGACGGTGAAGTAGCCTGTGTGGGGGGACTATGTGCCAGATACTGTGAGGATGGAGTGGCCGCGTTCGTGCCAACAGGCGAATCTCCCAGTTTCAAGCTTCCCAAGTCGGCGGGTAATTCAGCGGTGAGTTCGGTGGACGCAGCTGGAGACGCAGAGCGTTGAGGTGCTGGCGTAGACGGTTGTGTCTGTGTAAGATCTGTCGGTGGCATCTGTCCTTGTACATCTTTGTGCTGCGGTGGAGGACTCATTGATGGAGAGATTGGATTCGCCACTTGAGCTACTGGACTGGCAGGTGGCACGGGATGCCATTGCTGCTGCTGAATTTGTTCTTGCTGGTACGGTGTGTTTGAAGCAGGCAGATTTGGCGGTTGTGGTTGGTGCTGATGCTGCAGCTCTTGTTGGGATGGCGTGTTTGGCGCCGGCGAATATGATTGCTGCTGCTGACCAACATGTGGAGCATGACCTTGCGCATACCCCCATTGCGGCTGTTGACTTGGAGACACTGTTGATTCTGGTGGTGAGATTTTTGGATGTGGTGGCACTGGCGGCGCAGGAGGATATCCCGACTGTGGCTGAAGCCCAGTCTGGCCTCCCGCTATAAAGCCAGTTTCCTGGCTGTTATATGCATTCTGCTGCCCATGCGGGATGTATTGTTGGGATTGTATAGCGTGGGTCTGTCCGAGCTGGCCCTGCTGCCCTTGCCCATATTCAGATGTGTTGTAACCTGGCGCGCTCAGTGGTTGTTGTGCAGCAGGCACTTGCACTGGTGGTGGAGGAGGAGGGCTCTGTTGTGGGTAGTAGTTGTTCTGGCTTGGTGGAGCAGCAGTCGAGGCTCCATGATAATAGTTTGGCTGGTATGGTGAAGGCTGTACAGGAGTGTAAGAGGTCGTTGGCAGAGTTGGTTGTTGCTGTTGAGGCTGTTGCCACTGCTGCTGTTGTTGCGGCGGAGGAGTGTATGTCTGAACCTGCGGCTGTTGGTAACCATGGCCTTGACCCTGCGGGTTCTGGTGGCTCTGGTAGTTCTGGTAACTCTGCAGATGCTGAGGAGGGCCAGGGGCGGGTTTGTTTCCAAGTTTCGAGCTCAGTGTCTGTCCCAGCCGATCGACCATGGGCTTTCCAGTGGAGACAGCCTGGCTCATCATCTGCCCAAAAATGCCGCCAGACTTGTGCGTGTGGCCTGGCTGTCCATACTGCTGCTGCTGGGCGTAGTTCTGTGGAGCGCCTTGGTAACCGCCGGGCTGTGTGTTTGAGCCGTAATTTGACATGGTGCTTCTCTAGGTTTTTCTGTTCACTGCGTCTGTTCACTGCGATGGGAGACGTGACTGTTGTATGACCCCTCCATGAGTAACCTCGGCCAGGCAGCGCTTCAGCCGCATTTGGTTGGACAAGGTGCTTGGCACGGTGGCTTGTTGAGGCTTGAATCCTACTACTACCGTGTCTGTGCGCGTGATGCGTCCAACCACCTGGACGAGTACTGACACAAATGAGGCTATAGAACCACTGAGGCGTCCATTCCGTTTGTGTGAGCGAGGATGAAGGAAGGCTCTCTGAAGTATGTATGCCTTGGGTATCGTTTCAGGCTTTTGCAAAGCGACGGAAGCAATCAGTCCAGCGCTATCTATAAAGAATCCGGAGTTATACCAGGGATGTGAGCCCAGGCTGCCTTGTTTGGGGTTTTGGTGTAGGCGCCCCTCCACTCACGTGATATGTACTAGCAAAGGAGATTTCTTTTCGTAAATACCCGTGTATTTCAAGTTATCGCTTAGATGTGTATAAAAGATACGACTGTGACTCCCTTTGCGCACGCTGTGCAAAGATTATCAAAAAAAAAAGTAAGACATCTTCCTAGTACGAGTACCAGGGCGTCTCTTTTTAAACACCGTGCTAGGTGTGCAAAGGTGTAGGGCTAGGTTTAGTGTCCTGCAATTACGTCTTAAAGTAAAGAGTGATTACTTAGTAATTTCTACATGAATCGTTTAGTTATATATGTAAGTTCTTATGCCCAGATAAGCACGCGGAAGCAGAAGTAGAGGTACATCAGAAAGACACCTCGTGCGTTTGCTCGCAAAAGTCCCTGCCGAATCTGGAGTGCTGAAACGAAATCGATAACAGTTCCGTGCAGGTATGTGATCATAATATGACAGAGTTGGTCAATAATGACAGGCTAAGCTAAACTCATTGCAGCCAACCTCCCTATCACCGGCTTCTCATTATAGCGGAGTTCGAGTAGACAACAACCACGACGACGACGACGACTGATGCGTTTTCCAAGGGTGCTTATACGTAGTCTAAATGAAAGTCTCGCCAGTCGCGCTGCCCTCCCCAGTCCCCATCTCAGGCCTCGATGCGAACATGTGACCCGCGGCCGTCCGCTGTCGACGCCATATCTGGAAAGACTGTATGCCATTAGTGAAGGGGCAAGCATATCTGCCTTGGCGCGTAACCTCTTGCTTGATCTAAACACGTGGACTGATATGTTGCCCGGAAATATCAGGCGAATCCTTATTAGAGGTTCCGACCTGAATGTGCCTAGTACGGCCAATCTCAGACTATGTTACTTGGCGCCGAAGTTCTACAACTGCGTTTGTATTGTCATTGATAACCACGTTCCTTCTGCGCCTAGCTGTGCAGGTGGAGTTTCCTGTTTTCGAATCACCCACATAGAGTCTTTCGCTCTCTCACACACGCGATCTAATAGACTCTTTACGCTCGCATAAGGAGCTACGCAGATGGGAACTCAGTGATATTTGTCTGACTCAATATGCGGACGTTGTTGATAGATTGTGGGACCAACACGTTCCTACGGAGCTGAATGTGACGTAGCTTGACTCCGCGCCGTTCATCTCTGACCCAGTTTTCTTCCATTCCATCGCTGCAGATCAGTGGGATCCTGTAGTCTAGAGAGAAAGTAGAGATGAATACACAGTCACATGATCCTCTGAACAAAACCAAAGCAAACTGCCAATGCCTACTCTGATAGCTTCAGTCTATAGCCTAAGAAAGAAATCACGTCGCTTCGGTCAGGGCGCTTAGAGACAACTTGAGACTATGAAGGTTGGTAACCAAGGTTTAGGTCGCCTTTGTTTGTCCCAGGATTTTTAAAATAGAATGTGGACCGAGCGGCTTCTCTGATATTGATTTCCAAGTGTCGATGCTATCGTAGGAGGGATCCATTCCCGCGGCGTACCTCCCGCACAAGTGGGGCCGCGGGATCGACATATCGACACCCCCACTGCGAACCAATCATGCGACACGTTCCATCGACACCTACATCTTAGTGTGGAATCATCCGTATATGGCGATACATATTTGAAGTTCATATAATAGAGGTGATAGTCTGAAGAAAGATAGTAGAGGAATTGCGTTTTGCTCATTAAGATTCCTGCACACGTACTCTTGTCGAATCACACACGCCACACACCAAATACGTCACTTACATAACCCCTCTCAATTCGCCTGCTGCGGTAATCCTCCAACCTTTCCATCACATTACCGAGATAGATTTCCAATCAGTCAACGGCGAACAAGCAAATTTCTGCGAAGATGCCAACAAACACCTCATATACACTGGGGTTCCGTTCTCCCCAGTCATCATCACCAACGCCCAGGGGGTACGGCTGTACGATTCCAACGGGCAATCCATTCTTGATTTTACGTCTGATCAAATGAGCTCTCTCTTGGGACACTCCCACTCAGAGATTGCTCCGGTGAGTTGACGCAGTTAGGAGTGGGATTAGCACCTAGTTGGACATGTTAACATTGCCATGCTTTCAAATGCTGCGGATAGGCTGCTCACCATTCTCGCATTTGTACGAGTTGCCGGGATACATCAAGCGAGCCAAGTGCTTGCTGGGCAGAGACTGACAATTGGAAGCCTTGGGAATAGGCGCTGGTGCACAGCGTAGAGGCAAATAGAATCCACGGAGCTCTCCTTTTGGATCGGTAGTAGATGGTGGTCAATGGATGATTGTAGGAGGACGGATAACAGAACAGGCGTTCAGAAACACGACTTTATGTTACTTTCTTAGCTCGCACATGTCTCTTCCATGGGCAAAGTGGAGACACGGTCCAAGGTACGTCAGGATATTGATATACCTCTTATTGATCTAGGTGCAGCAAGGCACAGTAAATGCATAGTGTACGTAATTGTTCTATTATCGATGAGCTAGCAGACATCTGCCACCAAGTAACCATGAAAAGTAGGACAGTTGAAGACTCTAGGACCATGAGGCGTTGCCAAGGCCCGTGCTATGATCGTCGTTCGTTGCGATGCTTTGCTTCTGAAGTGTTGGTTATGCCTAGACTTGATTTCGAGAGCGGACAGTGTTTCTTTGTTTATTCTTCAATTGCATAACGCAATGCATGGCTCGCCCCTAAGGGTGATACACTATCATGACTGGTGAGCATGCAGGCTAATGTACACCATTGTCAGCAAAAGTATGTTAACTTGGCCTACTATTAGCAACATGCGACTTGATCCAACGCGTGACTTGTTACTTGGAAAGTACTGTAGGGTTTATGGCATCCCAAAGGTACTGCTGAATGCACAGAAAGACTGTGATTGATTCACCTATACGTAATCTTGTCCGGCAGATCCGCATGAGGTATCGCCGTCCTCTGTGTATCCACTGCATCTGCCTCGACAGCCTGATGTGTCTGGCCAAACTGCACGGGCTGTGGCTTTTTGTAATGCTCTCTAGTCTCCTGAGCAAAGCCAGTATTCAAATCTTCTGTTGCATCGGCTCCACTGTCCTGCCTTTGGACCGCCGTCATTGAACTTCGCTTCTTGTGTTCGACCCTGTCGATGATCTTGCGGCACACATCGCGGTGTGCGAGCTCCATTTTGCCCTTGACAAATGGCATGAGATACCACGCACATGTAACCTCTACGTCTTCAACAAGGACCCACTTGGCGTCTCCGACACCCATACCTTCGCCGTCGACCTCGCTCCCCGCCTCGCCATTCTCCACCACCCGGAACTCAGCACGGACAGTCACACCGGCCGCGGCATCTGCCCTCGTCTTAAGTCCCTGCCGCGTGTCCTGGAAACAGCTTGGGAAGGTAATGTATTTTTTGCCCAGCTCGCCAATGCCGGGGCACCATGTTATGCATTCTGTGACGTTGTAGGTGGAGACGGGGTACTGGTCTGGCGGGTACCAGTAAGTGTCTTTGAGGGTTGAGGGCGAGGTTGAGGGCGCTTTTGTGTGGCCGCAGGTGAGGGCTTGCAGGGTGAGGGCTGTCTCGTGATCGTGCAGTGTGGCGATGACTTCGGCTGGGTGCATGTGAGGCGGGATATGGTGGGCGACGTGTAGGTGGTGTTTTGAGCCCATGGTTGCGGTGCAGAGTGGGAGGCTTGGAGATGGAGCAGAGATGGGTTATAGGAGGTGTGTGGTTTTTTGGGGGGCGGGCTGTGTCGCGCCTGCGCGCGTGGTCGTATGTGCGTATAGAAGCGCTGGGCCGGACTTGGGGTTAGGGTGTTGACGATTAGCAACTACGATTAACTACTGTATGTGCGTATGGTTGCGAGTGGATAGGCTGCGAAGGAAGATGGGTTTGCAAGAGTGTACGAGTGAAAAAAAAAAAAAGAAATAATCATGCGTCGAGCAGGGCCAGGAGCCAACCTGAGGCACATGGCGTTGCTGACTGACGAGCTGCCATTACGAGTGAGGCTGAGACAAGGGGACATGGGTCCAACCTGCGACACGTAGTGGTTGGGCAGAAAACGGCATCGTGTCATGCTTAGCCATGGAGAGAAAGGCGCGCACAATTCATTGCACATTACTGCATGCATGTTGCTACTTTGTACACTGCTACTACTGCGACTGCTACTACTCGCAGACGGTGTTGCAAAAGAGACGCTATCATACACAACAAGACTCGTCCACGCCTTAGAGGGTGTACTTGAACCCCGCCTGGCCTTCCCTCTCGGCCAGGGGCTCCCCGTTCGCCATCTGCTTGTCAACCACCGCATTCTGCTTCCGGAAATACACTGTGAAGCATATCAGGACGCCCAAAATGTAAAACTGCAGACCAGCAGTAACCCAAAGTCCCGTGAGGTACCTGGGCGCCTCCTTTTGCGTGAAGACGGTCGACGCAATGATGCCACCAATGGCTCCGAATCCAATCTGCAGCGCGCTGCCCACCGATCTCTTGCTCTGCCCGCGAATGTTGTTGCTTTGGTAGGCAAGGATAGCAGGCACATTACCCTGGCATCCACAAACACCAAGGAATGTGCCAAAATATCTCGCTCCGTTGTTTTCGGCGTAAGCAACAATCATAAGCCCGACGATAGTAATGATAGATTGCGCTGCGATGATCGGAGCCCGAACCCGGTACTTATCACCCAGCCATGCAAACGCAAACGCTCCGATCATGGCAGCGAGACTGGGAGGGGCGGCGAGGGCGTTGGCTTGTCCCGCACTGTAACCCATGCCGAGCAGGATAACAGGGAGGAAGTAGCTGAAAGCGTATGCAGGCATCGTAGTGCTCATGAAAAGCGTCGCGTATCCCCACAACTTGACATCTCTGATATGCAGCCCGAGTTTCGCCCACGTCAGTGGATCGTCGACAGAGTCGCCGCGGTCGTCTTCAATCCGTTGCATGATCACGGCTGCTTCAGCAGAACTAAGGAACCCCTTCTTCTCGGCCTTGTCGGGGAAATCCACGATAATGAACCAGGCTGCGACGGCGACGGTGACGGTAATGATTCCTTCAATGATGAAGATCCATTGCCACCTGTGCCACATGTCAGTATATTCTTATTCCCAAGTAGTGCTTGTCATCTGCTTACCCTCGAACGCCGGAAAGGCCTTCCATCTGCATCAAGCCATAGGCCAGGATACTGGCCAGGCCACCGATACCAACTGAGAAGAGGTAGAACAAGCCCAACCTGAAACATAGGTAAGCTCTTTATCCACGCTTTTGGTTGCCAAAGCGGTTGCTTTACCTTTTCTGTGTTTCATAGCGGCGGTACCAACAAGTAATGAGATAGACGCAACCGGGGAAAAAGCTACAATATTTTGTCATTAGCTAGAGGGTTCGAGGCCGAGAAGTTGAAGGCCACGCTACTTACCCAGCCTCAAAGGCTCCCAGCAGCACACGGCATATAGTAAGTGAAATCCAGCTCTTCACGAAGGCCTGGCCAATCATCACAGCGCCCCAAGACACTGCGATAAAAGACAGCCAGTTCGCACTTCCTACTTTGCGCAGCACAATGTTCGAAGGTAGTTCGAGAAAAAAGTACGTGGGAAAGAACATGACGAGCACAATTGTATATCGCTCTCCGATATCGAGACGAAGGTCCTGTCCCATTCCCGCCACTCGGGCATTGGAAATCTAGGAATTCTGTTAGTGACCTCTCGTAAGAGCTTTTGCTTCCTGACGAGTTCCTCGACTTACATTTGTACGATCGATTAGCGCAATCGAGTATAGAGCCCCTAAAATCGGCAGGAGCCTCCAGTCCACCTTGCGGATCAGCTTCTTCTCCTCAATCTCATCAAAGATGTAGTCGCCGCTGTTGCTGCCAGCTGCAGGTGGAGTCAAGCTCTCCTTGAGGACTGCATCAAACTTTTCTTCTGTCTCGTTATTCATGGTGTGTAGAGCAGGTCGTCAGACTGGATCGATGACCAGAGCGTGAGATCAACCACAAAGATCTGCAAAGGAGAAATTTTGAGGCATGCGCTCTCCTACACTTATACTACCATCAAGCTGGTTCCAGCCGAGGTGATTTTCAACTCTTGGCCAGAGCATTGCTCCGCGAACCTTTCTTGATCCAATGAAAACACCCGGGTCATCATCATATACGATAGACACGTGGATAGAAATCGCCAATTCGGTCGTGTAGGCCAATGCCAAGACGAGCAAAGATATAGAGAATGGTGGGGGAGAGCCTGGATGAAGGACATTTGCCCAAGAATGGTAGTTAGTCCTAGAGTCACAATCCGCCACCACACTCAATACCGCCAGTCTGGTGCTCAGATGCAAGTTATGCCGAGCAAGCATGGCCCGCCGAGACGAAGAAACTCTCAGGAGGATATGACATGGATGAAGGGCGGACCAATCCAATCACAGCAACTAAGCTTGATGTGCCCAGCATGCTGGGCATGCCATGGCCGGCTGGCTAGATCGCGGGGTAGTTCTTGGGATATCCTGGGGTAAAAACAATGCTTCAGATTTCCAAGCGCCAGATCGGGGCAAGTAGTATACTTGGCACACGGTTGGTGTAGCTATGGTCTGACATGAAACTGCTCAAGGCCAGTGCAGTTGTGGAAATGCAGCCGTGCTTACCTACCAGATTCGTTGACCAAAGGAGTTGATATGCTTCATCACGATGAACTGGAAGGTTCGACCTATAACAGCAGCAGGGTATGTGACATGGATGCTGCGCGGCTTTATGACGATGCTGACACGGAGTATATGCCAAATATTTGCGTAATGGGAATGGGTGAAGTCGTTGAGGCGGAGCATTACTAGCGTCTCGGCATGGAAGCATCGGATGTGAAAATCTCGGGCCTACTGAATGGCGTGCCCTGTCACTCTCAGTAACACATGGCAAGTGTAACGTCCAATGTTAGAACTGAATTGAATAGTAACAATCCTTTGGCTATGTTGTTTTCTGAGAAAACAACGCTTTTCATTCCGGGACCCGCCCAATATGGTCCAGATACAAACACATGTAAGTCACGAGAGATGGCTGTTACTAGACCAAAAGACAACACCCGACCGCCACTATCAAACGACAAGCGCTCATTGAGCACCGGAGTCACGATCCGTTCCAACAAACACCACCTGGACAGCAGCAAAGCTACAAGGGTCAGCACAAAGCCGAAAAAAAAACATGTTTGTGAAGGATCGACGTACGCAGCAGTAATGGCAAATGTTTCTGACTTCTTCGCCTCCGTAAACGTCCTCAAACACACACTCATCAAGATGTTGAAGGCAGCAATGACCCAAAGCCTGCCTTTGAGTGATGGAACATTCAACAGGACCAAGATTGAGGCAATGGGCAGTAGCGATGCCAGGATACACGTGATCCAAGACGTGACCTTCAGGACGTCCGAGTCATAATACACTTTGCGACCCAGGCTGGGGCTGCCTTTTGTGAGACGGCCGAGTCCACGGGAAAACAGACGTATCGAATTCTCTGCAATACAGCGAGAGAAATCATCAGCCTTTGGGCGAGGGTGTATCCCAACCAGGTCTGGTGCATAGTCCTCGGGGTCGTCACAAGAGCCCCAAGTAACTTGGTCAAGACCCGCCAGCCAGTATGGCTTCATGATCTCGCTTTCCAGGAAGTGTTGGAGGTCGCTAAGGTCGAATTTCTGCGGTGTTGGGATCTGGGACAGGGCCGAGACTTGTAGAAGCGCTTCATCTACAATTGCAGCGTTTTAGTCATATAGTTCTTGGTTTGTATTGTTGGCGACGTTCTAACTCACTGTACTGGCTCAATGTCTCACTAACTCTCCCGAGAAGTTCCAAATGCAGCTTCCCCTTGCCATTTTGATCTTCGAGCATACGCTCGTAGTCGACTGCATATCTGTGAGATGGTTCTTTGCCTATCTCATCGTCTTTCTTTTCCTCTCTCTCCTCCATCTTCCGCAGACGTTTCTCCAGGATAAAGAGCTCGGCTTGAAGGTACAGTATACGCCGGGAATTCAGAGCGTCGAATCTGCGATAGATAGCCGTCTGTGGTTTCAAAGCGATGCGTTCGGCCAGCATGGGATAGCCTCTAGGGTAATCTTTCCAAGAGCGCCGAAAGGCGGGGACCTTTTCCTGTCCCTGCTCTGGGGTGTCTGTTGTTTTCTCGTACAACCGATTGCATGCGAGTCCTGCTTCCAACATGGTGAGTTTACTCACAAGAGAAGAAGAAGTGATTGGGAATGGTCTACAAGAGCGGCACATCTTGGTACTTAACCGAATTCTTCAGCGCGCACAAGCGCAAGGCTGTACGTGTCTCACAAAAGTTGTGCAACATGGTGGCGCACTTTGATAGGGTCCCTTGCAGCAGGCGTTACGCTTTGGCGCGGATACATACATTCCTGTGGCTGTTTACATGTTATTTCCGCCCCAGCACGAGTCCGATTGAATTCCAGAAAGGCTTTGATGGCACAAAATGAAAGAAGAGCTAAGATATTTCTGACATGTTTCAAGAATCATAGAGTTGGTCGGACTTGATGGATAGAGTATATGCCAGGTACATGTTTAATTGCTACCTGATGATAAACAAAATAGTATGAGCTTTGCAAATATGGCAGTGAATTTGGTATTTTTGGAAGCGCTTCTCGTACGATGCATAGGGAACACGGATCTACTAGTTAGTCTGGTTTACAGCAATACACTTATACCAGTGTAAGAGACAGTCATGATGCAAAGACAGCTTACAAGTTTACCCTGCTGGCCACCTACTGGAGTCGCAATTAACTAACATGATTGACACTGCAAACTCTCCTCATATGATGAAGGAGTCATTTGACAAGAAGGAGACAAATTGGCCACAGGGCTTTCCGGCGCAGTCATGAGTGATGGATGAAGCAATCAACCTGAATGAAGCAAGCACATACAGGAATTATATACATAGATATAGTCCGTCCACGAGCTTTTCCACTGCTAAGTTGATTCCCTCGAACATAAGATATTTCAAATGGGATGCAAAATATCTTTTCCTAAAGAAGGACCACGAGAGCCTCCCGAGGAACGTGCGGAATCCAGAGCGCGGAGAGAACATCACAACAAAGTGAAGGAAACGACACGTGCACGAGAATACCGGGACGATGCACTAGCGGGGTGGGCATGTATTCCATGCCATCATTACAACGATGGCGAGCGTTCCAACAGCAAGAATTGTTCCCGCTGCCAAGTGACCGTTGAATCTCATTGGGACGTTCTGGCATTTGACGATAAGAATAAGGCAGACTTGGTCGTGTCAGCAAATCTTGCTTCTAATCCCGGCTGGTATCACTCCATTTGCAAAAAACACTACGATTCGGTGGACGGAAGCCAGGAGTGCTCCAATCCTCCATGTGGCAATGTCGGAGGAGAAGTGTGGTACACGTGCAGGAAGAAACCATAGCCAAAGACGGATAGAGATAGGCATCGCGCGTGAACCAGAATAGACCAGGCAGGTTGAGGTATGTAGAGAGAACACAATGCAACGTTCTGTGTGGGTGGCCTCTTCGAAAAAGACATGGTTCAGTTGGTCCTGTGTCCTTTTCAAGCCTCAGCTTGTGTGATGTTTTATGATTGCCAAAGCAACCGTTGGAGGATATGCTCAGGGCCTTGCCACGGTTGGGTGATTTGACGAGTTCAATGTATCAACCAGCTTACAGACCGGCGAGGTGGTTGTGAAGTGCCAGCAGTATCTGGCAGGCACATGATGAGTCTGCAACATGGTGATGCATTTTGGCAGTAAGCACAATATGACTTGCACTTAGGTGTTCCGGGGTTGGTGTAGCCATTTTTCAAGAGGGACCCGGCCGCAAGAGAAGGAGCTTGTTGGATGAGGTAGTCAGGTTCTGAACCGAAACTTGATTGAAGGGATCGGACTCATCAACGTTTGACGCATAGGTCGCTTCTGATTACCCATTTCTCGCCGTCGACGACTTGGCGCCCCTCGTGCAGCATACAATCTGGGCCATGGCGGTGCAAAAGGGCAAGGCCGACTTGAAGGTCCACTTGCAGTGGCTCGGGTAGAGGGCCTCTGGTCTTGGTTTTGGACTTGGGTGGGTCTGGGTAAAAGACAGTTTCCCCACCGATGCATCCGGTTGCAGGAGAGGTGAGGTAAAGCAGCAAGGTCCAAGTGGTTCGTGCTTGGACTGATGGTGAGCCAGGAATGGTGACATTGTTTGCATCATCGTCTGGGCGAGTTAGTGGCATGCAGCAGCTGGCGTTGACTAGAGCAGGTAGGGCTAGCTGAAAAGCGAGGAAGTGGCAACAACGTACAATGCTGGTCAAAGAACTGGCCTTTGGTGTAGCGGTAGATGCGGATGTTGGGATTGAGACCAACAACGTCGCCGCCCCACAGGCTGTGCCGCTGCTTCTCATCCAAGCCCAACGCACCTTGGTGTGCAGCCGCACCCGTGACAAGATTCTTTAGTGCCGTCTGACTCCACAGCTTCTCAGCAAAGGCAGGGTCGTCAATCTGGAAGCGATCATTGACTCGCACTGCGTCGCCCTTTTTGGGCTTCCCGGGAGTGGTAGTCAGCGGCAGTGAAGATAAAAAAGATACGTAGGTCTTGCAGAGAGCTGCTGGCCAGAAGTTGGGAATGGTGATGATCTGATTGGGGAGGACTTGTTGCAGCGCTAGGTCTGCTTCTGGGACAAGAGGGGTGAAGACAGGCCAATTGGGCCGTGTGTGGGCGGGCTGGGGTGATGGGGCAGACCTGGTGGATGCGGCGGGCAGGGCTTTCTTTTTGGGAGCCATGGAGCACGTTGCCGCTTTGTATCGTGTAGTGAAATGTAGTGATTTGCGGTGTAGTATAGTGTAGCGTAGTGTTGTGTAGTGCAGTGCTTTGCTTTGATGCGATTGCTGATGATGATGGTGATTGTGGGTGACTGGCTGGGCGAGGCGGGACCGACTAGGATGGAAGGAGCAATAGCCCTGCTATACTAAGAAAGTACGATGGTTCTGCGGCCATGGCACGTGCAGCAAGATTAGGCCCGGCGCAAGCCTCTCTCTCCGACAACACCAGCTTGTTTGCGACAGCTCGACTCCGGCCCTTTGCCTGCGCTTCTCTTATATACGTCTTGCGCGACATCCGCTCACGGCCTGCTGGATCACGAGAAAAAACAAGCGCGCCGCTAAACCGCGTCCGTGTGCAGACAGCGCCATCCACGACCCCCGGTCCAAAACCTCACCTTGCTCTCGCCCTCGCCCAGCACCACCACCACCACCCGATAGCCACCACGATAGCCACGACACCCAACCCCCACCCAGCTCCCTCCGAACATGGCGGCAGCAGCATGGCCGTAGCCCCGTCTAGCGAGCAGCTCCACCATGTCGTCGCCCAAGATGACTCCCCCGCCCCCGGCCACCCGTCCATCAACCACCAGCGCGCTCCCGACATGGCTTCCACAACCACAACCACCACTACCAACACCACCGATGCGCCGCCAGCCCTGCCTGCCCCCAGCGCAGAGGGCGCGCCTACCCACCCCGGCCCCATGGACACCATCGACAACATGAACACGGCCAACACCCCCAGCCATCCCCAAATCTCCTCTCTCGCAGACCCCATCAACCTCGCCCAGTCTGCCGACATGAATGGCGACACGAATGGCGACATGAACGGCGACATGAACGGCGACATGGCCGCAGCCACCGCCGTCGCTGCTCCGCTTCCCATGGATGTTGCCACAGCCGCCTCGGCCTTCCCTGCTATGGACCCCTTCATGCCCCCAACCACAAATGAGCGCCTCACGGCTTTTGCGCGCCTGCGCTTTGACGACGGCTCCTACTACATGCACACCTACCAGATCACGCTCGGGCGCAACATCCACCTCGCCCACCGTGACATGAAGCGCCTCATCAAGGCCGAGGCTCTGCATGCCAAAGGCCATACCAAAGCTGCAGAGGAATACCTCAACGGGAAAAAGGACCGCAAGAGGAAGAAGCGCGACCGTCGCGGCGCTCGCAGCGTCATCTCCGAAAAAGGTGGCATCGTCAACGTACCCATCGAGTCTATGCCAGTGGAGTTCCAGCAGCGCCGCCAGAGCAATGCTTCTCACTCTCTCAGCTCAAACTCCCATCCGGCCGGCGAGGCTGCTGAAGAGAACCCTGCCGAGCGGGCGCCCCAGAACATGCTCATGCAGACCTTTCCCGAGGTGCCTGCCCAATTTGACGGCCACGTGCCCGAAGATCCCAACGACTGTCCCTTCGTGCCCATACACCCCCAGCAAATCATGGCCAAGACCGGCTCGCTCGGGCCCAAGGGCATATCGCGCGAGCACGCCAAGATTTTCTTTGACTTTGATGCCGGCCACTTCTGTATACACGTCTTGGGCAACAACGGCCTGCATCATGAGGGTGACTTCTATCCAAAGGGTGAAACCGTTCCCCTGGATCATGGCGACCACCTGCTCATAGGCGCCGTCAACATCCACTTCTATCTACCCGACGTCGCACTTACCGAGCAGCAGCGACATCGCCAAGAATCTGGCTCGCGTCCTATGAGCTTTTCCTTCGAGAACGGCAATGGCCAGCTGGAAAGCGATGAACACATCAGTTCTGAAAGCGAAGACCAGCAGAGTGTGAACCCTCGCCACGTCTATTACCACCATCCTGTGAGCGACAGCGATGATGACGATGCATTGGCCGACGAGGAAATGGACGATTATGAAGAGCCACTTCCAAAGCCTCGCCAGAAAACTAATCTCAAACTCAAGATTAAGAACCTACCGCCAGCATCCACCTCAAAAGACAGCAAAAAGGCACACAAGAGGAAACCCCAGCACCGTGAACTCACTCCTGAAGAACCCCCAGCAAAGAAGGTTAAGATCAAAGTCAAGGATTCGGGCAAGACCAAAGAGTCTGCTCGTGAGTCTGCCAAGGAACCCAAGGCGCAGAAAGAGCGCAAGGAATCAAGAGAGCAAAAGGAAACAAAGGACAAGGAGTCCATTCCGTCCAAGGAGACCAAAGAGCCGAAAGAACCTAAGGAACCAAAGGAGAAAGGCAAAGCGCCGGCCAAGACCCCTGCAAAGACCACTGTCAAGGACGAGGCACCTGCCGAAGAGCCTGTCAAGGACATTCCTGTGGCCACCAAGACTGAGCAGCCAAGCAAGCCTCCGCCAAACGACAGCCCACCTTTGTTGCGCAAACCACACGAAGGTGAACTCGAAGCTGGTGACATAGATGGTCTCATCACAGAAGAAATGGCCATACAGCATAACCTGCCCCGAAACCTCATTGGTCATGTGGTCGAAAAGCGCAAGGGTCCCGGCAGGCCACCCAAAGACGGCATCATGTCGAAGCGTCAGCGGTCTCAGCTCATCAAGCAGGCCAAGGATATTGAGAGAGCGAGGGCAGCTGGCATTGATCCCGCTGATATACCTATACCGACAATTAAGCCAAAGGCGCCCAAGCGCAAAGAGTCGAATGCTGGCGACGGAGAAGACGATGGTATTGTCGAGTCCACCGAGCACGGTGATGGTACTTTGTCTGGTCTCCAGAAACAAGCCAAGCCGATGAGACCACCACGGACCCCTTCACCCGAGATGCGTATCGAAGATTACACAGAAGAGCAGTTACAACGTCCCACTGCAAACTACGTGGTTCTTATTCACGAAGCCATCTCATCTTCCCCTACCGGTCAGATGAATCTGCAGTCCATCTACACCTACATTGAGCGCAAGTATCCTTGGTACAAGTTCAAGACGACTACGAGCGGCTGGCAATCTAGCGTGCGTCACAACCTAGGCCAGCACGATGCTTTCATGAAGGGAGACAAAGAAGGCAAAGGATACCTCTGGCGAATCAATCCTGAGGTCTCGATCGAGAAGGAGCGCAGGAAGAGACAGGCTAGTCCTCCACTCAATCACGCACCACGACCACAATACTATCAGCCACCTCCCAACGGGTACCAGCCCTATCCTCAGCCTGGATATCCATATCATCCCGGCATGCCCCATGCAATGCCGCAGGCTCCGCCAAGATTACCCCCGAGCCTTGCGCAACCTCGTCTTCCTCCTAGTATGGCTCGCGGTGAAGGCAATGCTGCTGCTTCCAACGGGCCACAAAATGCGCCCCACCCTTCACCCTATGCATCCCCTTGGGCCGGCGGCAACACAGGCGCCAGCCCACCAGCTGCAAACCCTCCACGGCCCTATCCGCCACCCAATACGCAGACATCAACTGCCAACTCAGCAGCTGGGTCAAGTGGGCAGTATGGCGTTCTGTTTCCCACGGCTGCACCGCAGCAGTCACCATACAGTGGGCCCTCAGCACCAAGCCCTTATGGTGGGCCTTATGCTACCACCGGCGCCAGTCCATATGGCCCAGCGCCGCCTCGTCCGTATCCACCATACCCTGCAGCCGGCCAGCAAGCCAATGCGCCTGCCGCATCGCCCGCTCAACGTAATGCTTCGCCTTACGGTCCGCCGCCGACCCAAGCTCCCGCACATCCGGGCTCGTCCAACGAGGGCTCAGCTCCACATCCTTCCGGTCGGTACCCCATTGGCGTACATCCAGACCTTATTCGCCAGCTCGAGGCGTATCGTCTCGTGTACTTGGAGAAAAGACCAGGGCCTGATGAGCAAAAGAAGGTTGACAATGCAATTCGGGCGTGCGTAGACAGGACCGTGCCTGAAGCGTCATTGACAGAACCTGAAAGAAAGTTGCTCGAATCTATTTGCGGTGTAGAGAGTATCAACAAACATGTCAAGAGAAATGTTGCTGTCAAACCGGAGAACACACCTGTCACTGTACCAGCTACTGCCGCTGGCACCGCAGCTGCAATCGCTGCAGATGCCGCAGCCAATACGTTGACTCAACACCAGCAGCAGCAACAACAACAACAACAACAAAAGCCAACTGAACAGCCTCCGTCGGGAACGCAGTCAGCGTCGCCAGCACCTCCACGCGAAAACAGTGAACCTCAAAAGTTTACGCCCAACATGACCGGCGCATCGCCAGCACCGTCTGCTACGGCGCCACCCTCGACTTCAACCCCAGCACCTCCTGCAGCTCCTTCACATCGCCCAAGTGTCGAGCCCATCACCCCTGTTCCCGGTTCACCAGCAGTCCCGAATGGCACCCCATTGCGGCGTCCATTGGCTGAGTCGACTGCAGATAGCCCGGGCCGAGCAGAAGAGAGCACCAAGACAGAGCCCAGCGAAGAAGCTACAAAAACGGAGTAGGAGTTTTGTTTCTTTGTAATGTTTTAGCTATTGAGCGATGGCATGTATAGTCTTTCCCTCCTTCAGCCTTTTGTCAACTGAACTCTACTCTTTTGCGCAACAACGGCGTCGTGTTTGGTTGTCCCTTTGAAAAGCATGAAAAAAGAGGCCAAAATGCATTTTTTTGGAGCTTATTGGACTGCTGCTTATCGGCGTTTAGCACGCGATGGAGCGAAACAACTGTACTCGATACCCATCAAGGATATAGCTTTTGGTTTGAAGGGGCTAAGCAGGAGTTTCTCTCTTTGGTGATGGGCGTAGATGGTTTTTTTGGCTTGCCCCCATGCTATTACCTGGGCAAGCCTTCAAAAGTGAAATTTGGAATGGAGAGAAAAAAAAAGAACATGCGCTGTTACGGCTACTACTGCATGTATGAATGATCAAAAAAGCCTGTCATTTACGCTTACTCGTTTTCCCAACAGTCTACGTGTGTACATGTGCAACTGGTTATCAGCTGCTTTTAGATGCTCTTTTGTTCCGGAAATTCACCTTCTTGTGAAGCATCCTGTTTCCAGGAATTTTCGAATCAATGAGTACCGGGCCGCTTATTTCCGGCAAAAGACGAGTTGAGTGGTCATTGGCTACCAAACAAAGATCAAATGAGCCAAGGGACAAGTCACGAAAGGAAGAAAAAGAACACTGAAATTCGTCTGATATTGCAAGGTATTAATATTCTTCCTTCCCTGCCCTGCCATCCTTCGTTACGTGCAGCCTCCAAACACAAAGTCTGGGTGCATTTGATGCGAAGATCCAAACAAACAACTAGATGCCCCAAGTGACACAAAAGGAAAATAGTGAGCAATCAAGGGCAGAGAAAAAAAGTTGAAGCCTATAACCTGGGCTTCTGACCATATCGCCATACGCCTAAAGACCATCACCGCCCATGAGCGATGTCCATGTCTGGTGGACCATGTCAACTTACATGGCCATCTCCGCCTGCAGTTTCCGCAGCTCCTCTTCCTCGTCGTCTTCCTCGACTCGCTGTGGCGCCTTGGGATTCGTGTTGGGAGCCTGTGGCAGCTTTTGGCTCGAGGGCGCGTCGTGAATGGGCACGCTGCCAGTATTGAGCATTTGCTCGTCCAGCTTCTCTTGTTGTAGTTCCGCCAGTTCCTCATCCAGCTCATCTTCGTCGATACCATTGTTGGCGATGCTCGACGTGATCGCTTCGCTTATTTCTTCTCCAATAGCGTGTTGTTCGCGCAAGCCTTCCCTAGACATGTGATTAGTGACTGATATTGAGAATGAGGTATTTTGGGTATGACGTACATGACGTCGTCGACCTTGTCAATAGTTAGGCCAGCATGTATCTGCTTCATGGCGGCACCAGCATTCTTCATGGCATCCAGCGTCTCCTTGTTGATATTCGCCGACTCTATGGAGTAAATTTGCTGCTCAAGAGTCATGATCTGGGAGCTTGTCTGCTCGAGCGAATGCTCAAACTGCTTCTTTCGCCGTAATGCGGATTTGGCAGCTGTGATGACTGTCAGCGACGTTATCCAGTAGAGCAATGGAAACAGAACGCACGTACCTTGCTTGTTGGTAGAGACGTATTTTCGCGCCAAGGCATCCTGCTCATCCATTTGGTTTTGTAGATGCTTCTCTCTCTTGTTCAGCATCTCTAGCTGGCCGCGAAGCTGGAGGATTGCCTTCTTGGGGGCCTCCTTCTTCGCCTGGCCGCCGCCGAACCAGCCCAGACCCCAGCCGCTCATGTTTGCGTAGCTCTAGATGTCTCGATCAGCTCTGGACTTATCGTACGCTCCTCTCGTGGGCTCCGATAGGCGCTTCTGGTGCCTATCGAAGAGTGGGATGGCGGGGCTGCGGGGCGATGCGCGGCTTGGACGTACTGTGTGGAAGATGGAGAAAGTATTGGGGGAGTCACAGAGGGAATAGGGTTCGTGCGTGTTGGTAGTGTCGATGGTGCGGTGCTGAAGTGTTTGAGGGCTGCCTGGCTGGTCATGAATCGGGCCTGGATGCACGAGGGTATGATGTCGCTCGCACTAACCTTGGCACGTGCACAACGGACCCCGGCTTTAGTTTCCACCGCCTTCTGTGCCTTCAACCACCATGTCTTCTGCTCCGCCTGCCTCCAGCCTTGTGCTGCTCAGCGACCTTCCAAAATGCGCGCCGGGCGCAAAAGTCCGCTTCTTGGGCTGGTACATTGCGCCCGTGAGACTAACATGCAGCGGCTGACAGCAACGCAGTATCGATGAGTACACTGTGAAGACGGCAACCTTGCGCCTCAAACACAACTACCCCGTCCTTGCCGACCCTGTCATTGCCTACCTAGATATTGAACATGTGCTGGAGCGCGCCAAAAACTCCGACGTGGACGTTGGCACCTGGCTCAATGTCATCGGCTATGTGCAGAATATAGAGCACAGCACAGTGTCGGTTCAAGCCATCCTTATCTGGGATGCTGGCAATGTTGACTTGGAAGCCTACCAAAATGCTATTCAGGCGCGCAAGGTTGCTTCGTGAGATTTGCTCTGCCCATAATTGTTCTCCTGCAATGGCGCTGCACCAATGTTTGTGTGGATGTTAATCGTGGCATGCCGACCATCAAGTTTGCCAGAAGCAAGCATGACATATTCGTTCCATGCTGTGTTGTAGTCGCACATGTAAATCTGGTGTGCACGGCTGAGGCAAGTCAAAAATCAGCATCGGTTTGGATGATCGATTCATACGTGCTTCCCTCAAGCCGAACATGGTCACCTCGACCATGACCGTCTCAATCACCATGTGCTGGTTGCACAGAATGACGTGATTAAGACTCTTGTCTGATTCTTCGCGCTTTGTAATATGATTCAAACTCTTCTGCGGAACAAATTCTTGGAAAGAATAAGTGGTAGAAACAAAATAAACGTCATGGGGAAAAACGCCATTACTATCATCTCGTGGCACACTGAGTTTACAACATACAATGATTACATTCTTAACTGGTCTCATCTCGACATCCGCGCGCTTAAGTTGAACACTAAGCAAATTGTCATGAACCCTTTTTTTACTTATTCACGTGCCTCAGTACGACCTCCAACGGTTTCTTTTCCTACTCAACTTTTAGCAATTACTTCATAATGTCATCAAAACGGCACACTTACCCAAAGGATATAGGTGCTTTGCTCGCCCCAATCCCATACATCATTCGGATCCTTCAATACCAAGTCAAAGCTCCACAACAGCCTTGAGAGTATCAGCCGCAACTCCTGATAGGCTACCTTCATGCCTATGCACATGTGTCTGCCCATCTGGAAGGGCTGAAACACTGTCATATCGTCATTTTTATTGGGGGTGAGAAAGCGTTCCGGGATGAATGAGTTTGGATTGGAAAAATTGTACGACTGGCGAAACGCAGAGAACTGGTTGAAAACGACATAGGTCTAGAACATGTTGTGTCAGCGATGAAACATTCGACATGGACAAAAATGCATCTTACTCCGCCAGGAACCCAGCGATCACAAACCAGGTCTCCACCTTCTGGCACGACTCGGGGTAATCCGATGACAACGGGCGGTCCGAGACGCATGCCTTCATGTATGACCGCGTTGAGAAACGGCAGGTCGCTCGTTGTTGCAACAGTAATTTGGTTTTCGTCCTGAAACTTTTCTCGAATCTCACGTGTCAAACGATGAAGAACACCTCGGTGTTGAACCAGCATCCTCGTAATGGCGGTCAGTGCACTGGCCGTGGTTTCGCTCCCAGCAAAAGCTATCACCAACAGGTTCATGCCCCATTCTTGGTCGGTAAAATGGTCTTTCTGATCAGTGTACTTTCTGGTTGGTGTCACCCAGTCTGGCCGCTCTACATCTCGCGCTATCCGTTTTTTAGCCTGTGCATAACTCATCTGACGATGGTCTACGCTCCGCTGTAGAATCCGCTTTGGGATTATGTATCGCAAGATCTTGTCAATAGGGGGGTAAAGATTGACTGCTGCGATCATAGAAAGTCCTTTGCCAAAATCCTGTGCAATTTCAACCCACGGATGGGCTTTCCCGTTGTCAACACATCCAAAAGACTCGCCATAAGAAAAATCCCCAGCCAGGTCAAAAGTGAGAAAATTGAACCAGTCGGTGAGGTTTACAGTTTTACGTTTCTTTAGTTGTGCCATGAAGCCATCAACATGCTGCTCTATAACTGGAGCCTGACTCTTGAGGCTCTTTTCTGAGAAAGCATTGGCGAAGGCACGTCGATACCTTGCGTGATTATCTTCATGCCAATCCATGATTGTAGTTGGCTCATCGGGTGACATCTTCTTGAAGAAGGTTCGCGTCTTTTCAAAGGGCTGATGTCCGGGCCGGTTGACATAAATGTCTCTGAAGGCCCGACCATCGGCGTAAGACAGCTCGTTTGGTGCTATGCGTACGATGGGCCCATACTTGGCATGAAAATCATTGTAACGCCTATGGATCTGCCCGCGTTGAGTGGAGACAACGTACGGGAAGCGGAAACAGCGCCATAGTAGTGGCCCGGGGTAACCTCGGAGAGGATGCAGGAACACGTTATAGAAGGCGTATGCGAATATAGGCTTGATTGAAACATGAGCTTCTGCAGGGTGTTGATGGAAACGTCCTTACCACGGTGATCAGCAATACACCTGCAACTATTGGATGCAAGCTAGTCAATGGCACCAACAGTTGCCAAAAACCCGACGTTTTGTGGTTATCGCCACCTGCCATGATGATACCCTGGCTGGCTACTCGTTCAGTTCTGGTTGATGGTGCCTTGGCTTGGTGTTGGAGTAAGTGCGGTACTGCACAGCTGTCAAGCCAGGTGAAAGAGTGGTGGCGGGAAACAGCCCCACTTTTAACGATCCTTTGTCTGGAGCAGCTCAACAGTCACGGTTTCCTGGCGATTGCCAGCCACATTCTCGCCGTATCTTGCCCACTCCCACACATGTTCGAAACCAAAGGGTCAAGAATCTAGGCGTCTTGTAAGAGACGTCAGAAACATGAAACGTAACAGCCGCGATAAGCGATGCAAAGAGAGGGTACAACTGCTCGTGGTCGCCTGAATTGGATACGGCTTGAATACCGACCGTACGTACCGACTTCGGCTGGCCTGAGAAACAGAAGCACACGGTAGATTACAGGCAGCATGCGGCGCATCTGCTGCCACGACAAATGTTCCGTCTCAGATGTGACTGTGCAGCTTACATAGGAACTCCCCGTCAAGCTGTTTGAGAAGCACGCCAAAATGCGCATCAAAACACAACGGCCCGTTACCAAGAGCGATGCCAAACAATATCAAGCCTGTCTCCTGCAGGCGTTCGTTAGGTCGGGCAAGCGTCGCCGAGTAGTGTGGGATCGCTGAAACAGTTCGCTTCGTGTTCTGACACAGTTCACCATGCGAACTCGATGGATTTGCAAACAGTCGTTCGAGTGCGCGGATCCTTTGCACCGTTTTTGCCTTGCGCGTCCTGACAAAACGTCGGGGTGATTTTGTTTATCGTCTCCCCGACGTCGTCCCATGATGCACCGCGGGCGCACCCGCTAGCTTGGTGTGCTCCACAAGTGCAAGTGCAAGTGTAAGTGTAAGCTGACTGCGCAGCGAAAAAAAGAAAGCAGGCTAATATCACTCCTTTGGTCACCATACAGCACACTAACACGCCGACATTACCCCTCTCCTATCGCCTGCCTACCAGGAATGGCTCCATCGGTTGTCAGACGACAGGAGCACATTTTGCGGCTTGTGGATATTCGGATCTCGAAGTCCGGAGCACGACTCTGCGCAGCAGACTTCCGCTTTGACAGCTTCCGTATACAGGTTTCACCAAGCATGTTTGCCGGTATCCATGACTAGCAGACAAGGCGAACCCCCTGCTCGTACAGATATAGAAAACTGGGCCAGAAACAAAAAACCTGGAGTCAGCCGGAGAGAACATGCTCAACCTCTTACACAGTGAGCGTCAGGATCGATGCGCCTAACCGAAGCTGTGCAAAAAGAATGTGTTTCTAGAGAGGCATCATGGATGAGACACCAACGCGACCCATGCCGTAATCCTCAGGCACCGAGGCAGCAATCTTCCAACGTTGCAACGGTCTGACATGGAGCTTATGACTGCCGTATCTTCCGTTGGCCTCTGATATAGACCCAATTAATTAACCCACATTACGGCTCGAAGCGGGGCTTTCGATAGAGCGTGCATACCGCTATCGGGTCATTTGCTGCCATTGTTGAGCCACATCAGGTCTTTTTATCGGCCAGATGTATGCAAGGCGCCTGCAGCGCACGGACAGCCAGTGAAAGCCAAAATGCTCGGGCCTCCAGCCAGCCTCCCGTTCGGGCACACCAGCGCGAACCCAACCTCCAACCTGTGGAATTACCGAATCTGTGCCGGCGTTTGGTCTTCGTCTGGAAGGTCCGACACTGAAACTGTAAATTCCTTTGAGAATTATCGAAACAATGAGACAGCCATGCCACCTCCCTAGGCCGAATCCTCGCCATGTTGTTGGTTTCTGCCTTGCTATGGAGCTGCTGTCTAAGATGCCAACATCTATCCACTTCCACATGCGCAAATAGAGGCTCAGCACCAAAAAAGACAGCGCCACGGGAACGCGGCTCAGCAGAAATCCAGATGCCCATCGTAGCGCTCTCCACATTCCTGGATTGGGGCTTGAGTTTGCACGTATCAGCGCTTATAGGAGGTACAAGCCTTTTACCCAGCTTGCCAGGAGCGGCAAAGTGTTATGCACAAGAACGGCCACCCTGACGCGCTAGAGCCACGTCCAGGTCTCACCAGCCTTTGGTGTGCATGTCGCTTCAAGGATTGATATTAAAGATCTGGTCAGGATGGTGGTCTGTGTTGACGTACATACACATGGCAGCGCATGCACACCCATGCAGGCCGCCTGGCGAACGGCCCAGGACAAAGTTCAGTGTAGAAGGTATAAGTGTATCCAACCGCCAGCGCCAGGAAGTCGTGATACAACAAGTACCTCCTCCAACACCTCGACTTTGGCAAAGAATAAGGGACAGGCTCCTTTGGTTCTACTCAGACATTAATTTATCAACAACTCTCCCAACGTCAACTTGTGCCAACCTTCGTCAATATGCTCTTCTCTACAATCGCGGCAGCATTCTTCTATGCCACTTCTGCTTATGCAGCTGCTCTTCCCCAAGCTCCTGGAAAGCCGCACAGTTACACTCCCGCGAAAAACCTCGATAATCTTGCCAAACTCTTCCCTCAAAGTGCCCTTACAAGCCCGGATGGTATGACACTCAAGTATGTTGTACTTGGCATCGGTACACAGAACTATACCTGTGCGAATGCAAGCGCAGTTCCTGGTACTACTGGTGCTGTTGGTGAGTTCTTCTTTTCCGATAGAACACAGAAACTGTGCTAACATTTGCCTTCTTTACCAGCTACCTTGTATGACATCGGTACAAAACTCAACAACGACCGAGATGCAAAGTGGAAGATCGCAACCATCTCCCCACTTGCCCTGTCCATGTCTGAATGGGCTCCCCAACTGGTCGACATGAGTCTCCAGGCTCAAGGCTTTCAGAACGTTGCTGGACACCATTTCTTTGCCGATGTTGCTGGAACAAGCACCCCAACATTCGCCTTTGACCAGCTCAGTGCCCCATATCCTCTGTGCCAGGTCGCAAAGATTGGCGCCGTCGATGCACCGAAAACTGCATGCTCGGGAAAGAACGGTCTTCCCGCTATCCAGTGGCTTTACCTGCAGCACAAGACGGGCATCGCCCAAGGAGGTATCACCACTGTCTATCGTGTGGAGACTGCTGGTGGCAACAAGCCTGCAACATGCCAGGGCATGCCACCTGCATGGGAAGTCAAGTACGCTGCACAGTGTAAGTCCACATAGAATACCACATGTCTCCACATTGCATTCGGCAACTAACACCTGTCAGACTGGGTCTATGGTCCAAAGCAGTAAGCGCTGGGCTTACGACGCTCGTTTCGACAATGTTACGACAACACCAAACTTTCTGTGCTCCCCATGACCTTTGTCTATGCATAGGGTGGTTGCGCGCGGCTACAAATGGTCTTTTTTTTTTCATGAACTGGGATCATGGGATCATGTGTTCAACCTTTTTCTTCATTACTGTATTTTTTTTTCTCTTCTTCATATTTCATGTTTTTATATGACGATACCCTTTCTGTAGTGTGCATGGATTTTGCCAGTGTTTTAGTCTTGCAATGTAGGTGTCATCTCGGGCAACACGGCGTTTATAGAAACTATGCATTGTTTGGTTTGCATAAACAAACTTATGCAGCGCTCTAACTCTTACCTTCATGGTTTCCAAGTGTTGCCATCGTGACCTTGAAGATTGTTCTTCACATGTCTGCGAGGATCTCGTATCTTTTCCGGCAGTCTCCACCCATAGCCAACGTGTCAATGCGTTACACAAGACCCTACTAGCTGATGCCCCATCGACCATACTACTGAGCTGGTTCTAGCCACTCTGACAAAATGGCACGAGACCGCTCTACCACCCTGCATTCGCCAACACCCTCATTCTCGACTTTACACACTACGCAGAAGACGCCTTATCTCGCCGTGCCGTCTCCACACAGCCGCCGCGGCACAGACACACCCGTGCCGTACGTAATCCCTTTGCACTACTCCACCACGCCGTATTACGTCCAGCCTCACGTTGCGGCACAGCGCAGATCAGGCTGCTTACGCCGTGCACACCCAAGCGTACGGCATCCTAGTCACTCTTTTTTTTCCTGTTCTTGCATGCAAATACGTATGTAGGAGTTAGGTAATCCAACATCCAACATCCAACACGCCTGCGCCCCCTTGACTGCAAATCGACACGTCAAGTGATATTGTGCCACGGAGATCGTAGTAGTCCCACCTTCCCCCCTCTCCTCATTTTCATAGTATCTACCCTTATCCAAACCCAAACGCAAAAGACTCCAAGCCCCACTACTACGCGCCCACATTCCCCAAAGAAAGAAAAAAGAGTGTTGCGTCACCTTCCTTACACAGCATAATTTCCCTCCTTGCTAGTTCTACCACCCTTAACCACGATCAACACACACACCCTACATGCCCATGCCCTCCAAACATACGACGGAGGGAGAGAGAAAAAAAGGTAAAGAGGGTGATTGGTACCGAAGACGGAGGTGGGGTGGGCGTACTACATTGGTGGCTGTAGCGGCGGGTATTTAGCTTGGCGCTAAGACGGCTGTCCATGGCCGTGGTACAAGTGGGTTAAGGTAAGTGCCCGCATGCGGACATTTGGCGGCTACAGGGTTCCGGGGGTTCTAGTTTTCTTTGGAAAAGGGCGCAGGGAGCCGGGTATGTACGGAGTAATGGTACGCTACTGTAAGAGTTTCTTTTCTTTTTATTGGGCTTTTTTTTGGGGGGCAAGGGTTGGGAGGCGATAAGAAGGAATTATATGTGCAAGGGGATTTCTCGGGGTTTTGGTGTACGTATGGATTGCTATGGGGAGGGGGGACGCTGGAGAGCTGAGGGTGCGATCTAGTGTGCATAGGTCAATTGTTGGTCATGGGTGTCGCATTGGAATATCAAAGTGAATTTGCAGTGTATACGTATTCTCTAGCTAATTTCTTGGTATCCATCCGCGTGATGGCTTGAGAACCTGAATTGCATAGTACGCAAGACTCCTTCTTCACGGCACCAAGCATCCTCCTCCTTAGAGATTACCAGAAACCGACTTCGCTGGCCGATGCATATTGGCAATACTCTCTCGGCTCCGCTCCACTCCTTTCGTCCACACCGGGTACATTTCCTTGTACCAATTCGAGATGCTCGCCCGATCGCCGTTGGCAATCTGCTCCGCGAGCGAGAGCGCATCGAGAATGGCTGCGTTGGCGCCGTTGCCCCCAACAATCGGTTCCGCATGAACAGCTTCACCTATGAAGTACACCCCAGTGTCTTCTGACAGCCTCTGGATGTCTGATAATGGAGGGAGTAGGGTTCGCATGAGCCAATGAAGTATCCTGTCGCCGCGCATCTTCTTCGCATCGAAAACTTCTGAGAAAGGAGGCTGGAGACAATTTAGAGTCCGGGCTTCCTCGAACAGTTCCTCAGGGATCTTTTTGGCGTCGTCCTTGGATCGGTTCGGCTGGTGGAGAGAATCCGAGTCACTGCGTACTGCGCGCGAGTATATCCAGCTGATGCTGACTTCCTCAGCTTTCTTCTCATTGACGCTAATGTTGAGCACCACGTCATCGTGTTTCGCCTCGATGACATTTGCTTCCCTCATCGCAGGCGCGTACAGCTTGTCGAATGTCTCGCGGTCAAGTTTTCTCTTCCCATTGAAGACGATGTATGGCAGGACACTAGGCTGCGCGGATTGTAACAAGAGCTTTCGAGTGCTCGAATGCACGCCATCCGCGGCGATAATGATGTTTGCTGAGTTTGTCTCCCCATTCTGGAACTGCAGCTTAATGCCTTTCGTAGTGTGTTCCAGGCTCTCGAGTGAATGTTCCCACCGGATATCGAGTCCTTCGCGCAACAGTTGCTCAAGCTTATTTTTGTTGGCGCGGAAAGAAGACTGAGTGTCGTACAAGCCGTCGTGACGTAGAAGCTCTACACTTGAGCCAATCTTCCCATAGCCATCTATCTCTGCATCAACAGCTACCTGATTCTTGAATGCATCCTCGTCAATGTCGAGAAGCTTGAGGAGTGGTTTGTAGGCTGTCGCGTGCAAAGTAATGCCATAGTTAAATCTAGGCTTCGCAGCCGCTTTTTCGTATAAGATGGCTGGTATGCCACGGCGTAAGAGACTGCGGCCCAGTGTTAAGCCTGCAATGCCTACACCGACGATGGAAATAGAGGTCATCATTGCATTGTGTTTTTTCCAGAAATGTACCTTGACATTGAAGTCGATAGAGGTTGTACAGCCGATGGTCTGGACTCGATGGCAGATCGTGATCGAGCCAATCAGCGTGCCGCGGAGCACAGATGCTCCAACATTGGTACAGAAAGGTAAACACGACGTCGATAATCATGCTTCACAGACTTTGCAATTATGTTTCCCTTTCATTTATTAACAATAATCCATTATAATAAGTATGTACACTCTTGTCCCTCATTAAGCATTACAAGTAGATGTAGCAGAATGGGTCTGCATCCAACGTGTCTAGGAGCTCCTCAATTGTCCTGGGCTCTATGTTCAGCCAATTCATCTCGATAATGTCTTTGAGCGTAGTCTTTGCACTGTTGGGTTGGAATGCAGCGACATTGCCCGCGATAGTATTCGCTTGGTCAAGGTGGAGAGCTTGCCAGATCCACCACACACGGTCCACCATGGCATGGTGCAGATAAAAGACAGGGTCGTTGGGACTGCTATAGAAGTCTCCACCGTCTCCACCCATGGTATAGTGTCCAGAGGCGTGCATGCCCAAGAAACCATCACCGAAGCGACCTTGAAGTTCATCCTGGAAAGTGCCAATGTTCTTGGATGCAGCGCCGATTGTGACGTTGAGCAGATTCTCATTGGTGAGCCAGGTTTTTGCTGCAACCGACGTGATGTCTCGCTTTGAGCATCGAGGGTTATAGTCGAGTGGCTGTGCGACCTTGGGCTCTCCGGCCATTCCTGGGCTTACAGGGCCGAGGTTAATTTGGAGACTAGTACGGTCAGTCAGGCAAACTGTCAGTAAGAGTATGGGGGTACTGACCCTTTGAATGGTCCGCTCTGTATGCAACCCCCGCCATTGCCTGAAGGGAGGAAGATGGTTCCGCCGCCAGCTACACTTCCGTTGTGCTGGACAAAGGAGCCATCGCCACCCATACTCGTATCAGATCCGTCGAAAACAGGAGACTTTGTAACGTCGTCCTGGTAACTGAACCAATTCCAGTAAGGCTGGTAGCCTTTGTAGCCACATTCTTGCCTCAAGGTCTTCTCATAGGCAAAAGTGAAATACCTATGCCAGGTCAAGAAGTTTCCAGTGCCATGAATGGACCGTGTCTGATTGATGTGTTGCCCGACAAAGTCATCGAATCGGGTTTTGGCGCCTGGAACCAATGCTGGGTCGGATTTCGAAGGCAGTGACTGTAAGCATTTCACAGCGCTGATGTATTCTCTGCGCTCCTTCTTGCTCAAATGATCCCTTGGGGGCTATTAGTTTGATTGACAACACATAACGACACACCATCTTACCAGTTCCTCCTGACTGGTGCATTAAACACAGAGCAGCTCGATCTCCTTTCAAGGTTACCATTGGTCTCTGCCTCTTTCAGTGCCGCAATTGCTTGGTCCTGTAGATCCTGGATAACGTCGCGGCGTTGAAGCGCAGCGGACTCGACTACGCTGGCCAACGCCAGGACAGCGATAGGGACACCAAGGAAACGCATCTTGTAGGCGAGCGTGAAACAAGAGTGTTGGCTGCTGAAAAAGAAAAATCCACAGTAAAACTGCGTACAGCGCGTCTAATATGGGCTTTATGGGGCGTAGGCTGACTTGCATGCGCATGCACCGGCATGGATCGGCCAGCTGTATCCGCACCCAAGGCCGTCCTTGAACGATTTGTCTTGGTCCTATGTCTAGAAATAGCTGGTGATGAGCCCGATTCATGTCCTAGACGCGGCCCATGTGAAGCGCACACCCACCTGAGAGGGTGGGCATGACTCGTGTGATACCGAGGTCTTGGGCTGTGGGTCGAAGTAGGCAGTTGGATATCACGATTGTAGTGTAGAGTGTAGAGTATGAAGTAGATTATATGATTGTGAGGCGATTATCAAGTTGTGCGTCGCTCATTGCCTTTGCCATCGACAATATGCACACATGTCCATGGCAATTCGAGAATCCATTTGTTCGAACAGGCCGTCTGCAGGAGATCTTGGTCTATGTGGGCTCGTAGGATTGCCAAGCATCTGTCAAGCCGCCCTCGATATACCCGCGCAGATGGCACGCATGAGGGGCCAAATTCTAGTTTGCATTCGTGAAGCGGAGAAGGGGTAAGATCAACCATGGAACTGCGCCATGCCAAACCCACAGTGCAACCAAGTCCTTTGCTTTGCCTCAAGTGGCGTTTTGCAAAGGCTGAGGGCAGGAAAAGTTGAAGCGAACCATACTTGTTCGGTAGTCCGGGTTGGTGGAAGATTGCCAGGGGAAGCGCAAACCGTGCCGCGAAGGAAGGGCGGGACGACGGGGGGGCGACGGGGGCTAGGAGGATTACTTAGTTGTGGTTGGTGAGTCTGTAGCGACCGCAGCCATTAATTAAAACCCGTCTCAAAGTAGTCCAACACCCGCCGGGTAATCCCACGAGACACAGCCATCGCATTGCTGCATTCTCCGTCCACACCAACTGCGCCACGCTCATCTACTTACATATCCAAGTAAAAGTCTGGCTTATACTACTACTACCAATAACCTCCCTTCTGATTCTCCAATTTTCCGCAACTGTCTCCTTCAATCTTCTACAAGCCGCAGGACATCCAGCAGCTTGTAGCTTCTCCGTAAAGAACAAGGAAGACCTTGGCGGATCCGGGAGGATTGCAGTGTTGACAATTTACACAGCTTGGTGTTCACGAGCACATCCAATAGTAGCAGCTCTATTGCGGCCATGGCAGCGAACCGCTTGTATGGCCAAGATGCCTAGAAGGACAAACATGGACGAGTTCCACATCGCGCACCTATGTCCGATAGCACATATACCTAATGTGGCAGCTGTTGTGATGCATAGAGGGCAAAACCGCCTGATCCCAAAGTAATGCAAGAGCGTCATGAGCGCACTGTGAAACGTTTGGTTGGAACCGAGTTCCTGTCTGCCAGCGTCAGAGAAGAAGGTATCTCATTTTCATTCTTTTAATGCTCGATGTTCCTATCTTTTGTTATTCAGTTCTCGCCCCACTGGTTTGCGTTCGTCGGCGACGATCATGTCTTCGACTTCTGTGGGCCCTCCTGTGGACCCCGAATGGGCGGCCGAGAACAACCTTCCTCGCCTCCTCGCATTGACGGGCGTTTTCCATATCACCGCATTGATTAGTGTTGGCCTCCGACTATTTGTCCGAGTGGGCTTACTGCGGTCGCTGGGAAAAGACGACATTGCGATCGTGCTCGCTGCTGTACGTACTCAGGCTTCACTCTTTGGTTCAGCATTGCTAACAGATGCCAGCTTGGGGCTCTGGGTGGATGGATTTGTTTTATCCTTCAGGGCAACCATGGCTTTGGACAACATGCTAAGGTGGTTTCAAAGGAAGATATGCAGGAGTTCACTCATATAGGCTTCTTTGGCAGTATAATTTCTGCCATTGGTGCCCTTGGGCTGTTGAAGATTTCCATCGCTTTCTTCCTGCTCAGACTGAAGAACAACAACATGTGGAAATGGTATTCGCGCTGTCTGTGGGCCCTGATAGGTAAGAATAGCGTTTGAGAACTTGAGTCATGACCCTAACATCCTCGAACAGGTTTGGTAACAATCTACACGATCGGCGCATGGCTCACCTTCTTCCTGTATTGCACTCCTATGGATGCAATGTGGACCAAGAAAGGTATCTGCTACAGCCAGAAGATGTTTGTTGGGTTCGCACTGACGAACACGGGTAAGCGCATAACAACCACTGCGAGACCTCTACTGACATGTCATAGCTTTGAACATCTTTACTGATGTCTGTTTTGCAACTCTGCCAATTCCCATCATCTGGAGTTTGCAAATGTCCCGGACTACGCGTATCAACTTGATTGGCGTTCTCAGTCTCGGATACATGTAAGCAGCACCCGTGGCTTAACAGCCTCCCGTCACTGACAATACGACAGTGCCGTTGCACTGGGAATAGTAAAAGCCAGCTATCAAGTTAAACGAGACAGAGACAGGACATTGTAAGTCCGCTCAACCCATCCTCTCCAACCTCACTAACATCCCTCACAGCAGCCAGCACCTAAACGTCTACGGCTTGTAAGTGACCCCCCCTCTAATCGCCCATACATACACCAAACGGACCCCTTCCAACAAAGACTCACCGACTAACCCATCATCTCCCCTTCAGCCTCCAACTTAATGTTGGCATAATCGCCGCCTGCATCCCAACCCTCAAACCCCTCCTCCGCAGCAACCCCTCCTCCCGGACCCCACGCCGCAGCAACTACAACGACATCGAGCACGCCGAAACAATCGGCAGTGGCCGGCAGCACAAACCCCGCGCCAGCTTCCTCGACACGACAAGGAACTCTCCCACAACAAACACCACAACAATGACATTAACCATAGACGAGACGTTCGAAATGGCGAACCGCGGGAGCCTCCGCGAGAAGCTGGCAGGCGGGCCAAACCATCAAAATGTTGTTTATAGCGATAGGAATGGGGTGCATACGAGTAGTCAGGAGAGGATTCTGCATGCCGAGAGTGGAGCCGAGGATGCCAGTAAGATTCTTTGTACGACCGAGGTGGTGGTTGACAGTGTGGAGCGGGTCAGGAGGAAGCGTTGAGATGGTAATGTCAATGTTTTTCTGTGATTTGTGGAAGATGTATGTAAGAAAAGCGTTCTATTTGCATACCTTGATACCCGCTTTCTTTTGTATTCGTTCATAGAGTTTGTTTACTTGGTAATTCATTTGGAGAGGAAGTATCAAGGTTCTGTGTGACAAGCGATTGAATAATATTGTGGTGAGCAGATTCTATCGCTGAGTCGTACCTGGAGAACCGGCCGTGCCACATGCGTTCTTTGATTCTTGTCGCGTAGTCGGCACGCTGAGGTACCTACTTCCCTGTCTGACCTAAGCACCCTGTCTCGTGTCGTGCAACCAACACCAAGTCGGATATTCCCCCCATTTAGCGCATTCCCAGCGATGCACTTAAGATTTTCAATGAGACATCATCCACGTTCAAAAACTTTCAAAACAACAAGTCTCCGCCGCCAAAAGACCAGCACTGTCTCCTACTCGACCACTTTCCCAAAACCAAACCCCCTGACTCCATTACTCACCCATACACCCTCGCCCACCTCAACAGTTTCGATACTAACAGGCTCTTCCATACAGTACCCACTTCCGAGTGCCCATCTCCTGCTCGTACCCCTCTGACCTCCCGCACCGACCTTGGCACTCCTCGTTGAATGGCCCCATCGGCCCGCAAACGGTTTCCTCAGCTCACCTTCATCGGCGCCATCATCTTTCAGCGTCTTGCTAGTGAACTCGCCAGATGGCACGCCAACAGGAGGAGTCACCCAGCGGCCACCGCGGAAAAGGTAGAGTGAGGTGAGGGTGCCTTCGGTGAGCTCGTTGACTTCGTTGTAGAGCATAACTTCCCGGTAAGCGGGACCTGCGGGATTCTCAGGCAGGGCGCGCTCGCGGCTTTGGTCGTACATTTCTCGTTTTGTCGTTTTCAAGAGGGTAAAGGGTGAGGATGGGGTGGGCGCAGTGTCTAGCCTGATTGTCCATTCTGGTGGAGGCGGGGGTGTCGATGTTGGTGCTGGAAGTGAATCGTCCGGTCCAAGGGTCAGGGCGCCGCCTGTCAACGGAGACGCTTTGAAGGCTGCTGCCGAGGCGTGTTGAACTTTTGCGTTTGGTGGGTCTAGCGATGGAGGGTAGAGGGTAGAAAGCGGCACGGCTGGCACGTCTGTGAACTCGACCGTAAGATTTGCGGCTTTGTCAAACAATAATCGCAGCTGGGAATGTCAGTATTTTTCGTGTTTGGTGTGATGGTGACACACCTTCATTGCTCGATCCTTCCCAGTCTTTTCTATCTCAGCCTTGGTTCTCGTCAACAACTCTTCATGCAGAGCTTTGCCATCCTCAAGCCGTTTCTGCACTTCATCAAAATCAAAATGCTGTGCTGCCTCGACCATCCGGTCTCGATGATATGCAAGCATATAGAATGGCGACGGGGCAACAAAGTTTAGAATTGAGCGCGAGTTCTCCTCGGACTTGAGAAGTAACGGATCATAACGCAATGATGTGAAGAGTTGGAATTCGTTTTCGGATGCCATTTTGAGATGAATATTCGTCAAAGGGAACAGTTACTACAACACAGTGGGAATGCTCTATGACTGTTGCGAGGATGCGGAATGCCGAAGATGCGTTGTACACTACTAAAGGTGGGTCTTAGGGTCAGTCATCCAATCAGCAGCGAGCGGCATCTCACTTGCTAGCGTCGGAATAAACTGCAACAGCGATCCCGTACACCATCTAGTTACAGTCCAGCGCACAGCAACACTCAATTCTGTAGCATAGGAACAAACTGTTCGATGCCCTCGAGCTCTAAGGTGTACTGTGGCCCGCCCCATCGATCGAACAAACGGCTTAATTGAGCCCACCGCATCCTTATACTTATCGGCATCACCGGCGCCGATTCTTAGACCAAGCAATAGCCGAGCTCTGGCCGGCTCTCTGGCTGTTTGAAGGGGAACACAATGTCATGGGAAGGATACAAACTGGGACAGAGATTTGTGGTCCGAGTAACGAGGCCTGTGCTTCGACAAAGGTGTTCAACTGAGCACTACGAGCGAGGCGCGGTAGGTGCAAGTATAAAAGTGGATGAATTCGGCACGCTCAGTGATACAGCTGTCGTACCGTCAAACAGCCAGCAGCTCTTTGCATGAGCACTGAGATATCTAGGGCTTTAGAGGGTTGCTCTACTTCGGTGCTCTGATTCGACATATGAGGGGTCTTGGATGGTTTGTGTTCGCAGGGGATAAGTATTAGCAGAGCTGTGGAAGTGGGTACGCATGGGAAGACCCTATATATAAACCTATTTTACTACGCTACATCATTATTCTCCTTAATTGTGTCTACGAATTATCGCCCCTCGCACAAGACCATGGCCAGAGCAGGTCGGCCACCCTCCCTGCTAGCGTCTATGTGGTGTTCATGTAGGTCACTTAGATGCAGACATGTTGGTCTGACTGCGCCACAATCTGGGCTGTCCAATTGTTCATACCTCATTTGTGACTTCAGCCTGATTCATTCCACCTCAATCAAATAAGAATACACAGCAGTAGCAGCAACAGCAGCATAAACCGATCTCTTTCTTGAGGAAATTCTTTGGCATGTCATCACCTTTCCTGCATGCTTGTGGTGCTCGCCAATGCGATAGCTAGGTCCAAGCCTGACCAGGCAACCAAGTTTGGCGTCCGTGACTCTGGACTGGGACCGGCAGCTACCGAAGTAGATGACCGAGTTTGCCTTGTACTAGGTGAACAAGTTCTCTACGTGCTGAGAAATTGTGAGGATAATCACCATGGGTTCGTTGCTGAGTGTTACGTGCATGGTATGATGGATGGTCAAGCTTGTGACGACGGATCATTCGCGATTAAGGACACAGTACTCGTGTAACCAAGGCGTAGAAATACCATTTACACTAGCAGATTGTAACACAAAACGATGTCTCATATCGGTTGTAGAAAAACCCGCTGCTTTGGTGTGAACCATAGTTTTTAACCACAGGAGTAACCACAGACATGCCAGAATAAACGTGTTGCGATTGACACGAAAGCAAAAATATCATGATTTACTACAACATCTGGCAATTCATGAATTGAGTTATATAGCTTGACTTTGGAAGTGCGACCGAGTAGGTTGGGTGTCAAAGTGAACTTGCAGAGGTCTTGAGCTTAGACAGTAGCGCAGACATTCGAGAAATCTGTAAGGATCTGCACAAACTTTCAGCGCCACCAGACTCATGAAGAACTGGCGGGGACTTCTCTGTGCAAACTATCAGCAACCACATTGTCTTGTCTTGTCACGGAAAATAAAAAATTTGCATCTAAGTGAAGTCCATGTCTATTGCCTTGATATAAACATAATATACATACCTAATATGTACGTCCGTATGAGCATACTACGTAGAAAAGTAATCTGTGGCGGTGCAGACAACGGCTGGTCGGCAAGGCTGATGACGTCCGCCTGGCGCTCGAGCCACACACCTCGCTCATGTCGTTGCACCAAAGCTTGCCTTAGCCAAATTTCTGCGACAACAGAACGGCCCAACACACACCAGCCCATCGCCATTGAGCTGCCATTTCTACTTACGCCGGTACTGCATCTACTTAACACAATTATCCGAGTACACCAGATATGGCGCCCGTAAATGCACCTGTGCCACAGGGCCCTGGCCCATTCCCCGTCCAGATTCCCGTCGACAACAACAACTCGCTCTGGGACCGACTGTCAAATTGGGCCTCGGAAAACAAGGGTGTTGTATACACAATTGCCGGAATCACGCTGGTCGTGGGTGCTGGTGGAGTTGTATACTACTTCTCAAATGATTCAAAAGGCGATAGCGGAGCAGACACATCGGCCGCCAAGCGCAAGAGGCAACGCGAACGCAAGCGTGCAAAAGAGAGGGCTGAGAAGGAGTCGACCCCCGAAAAGGGCTCTGGTATGCGCTTCCATTGTTGCTTGTGGCGGAGCATAAACTGATGCAACAACAGAGAAGAAGGCAACAGTAGCCGAGACCACCGAAGACCAGCTCCCCGATGTCGACGAGAACAGCGTTGCTGCACTTTCAGACGAGGTACGACATAGAATATCGTAACGAGGCACCTGGACACACGGACTCCGTCATGTTCATATTGGCGTTCAACATCACCAGCAGTCAATGGATTGTCCTAGCTGCACAGGGCCATGGCGGGGTCAAGTTGTGCCAGCAACCCTCTCCAAACACTATCTTGGTTGCCTCGGGAAAATAGGCTGACTTTTCACAGGTGCGCAAAGAGTATGCCGCCAAGCTCAAGGCAGCAGGCAACAAGGCGTACGGCTCCAAAGACTACAACCGCGCCATCGATCTCTACGGAAAGGCCATTCTCTGTAAACAAGATCCTGTCTTCTACTCCAACCGCGCCGCCTGCTACAATGCCATGTCCGAGTGGGAAAAGGTCATCGAGGACACCACTGCCGCTATCAACCTCGACAACGAATACGTCAAGGCCTTGAACCGGAGAGCGAATGCATACGAACAAGTCGAGCGCAACAGTGAAGCCCTTCTGGACTACACTGCCAGCTGCATTATCGATGGGTTCCGCAACGAGAACAGTGCACAGAGTGTTGAGCGTTTACTGAAGAAGGTTGCGGAAGCAAAGGGCAAGGCTATCCTAGCCGCAAAGGAGAAGAAACTACCCAGCCCAACTTTCGTCACAAACTATCTGCAGAGCTTCCGACCAAAGCCAACCCCAGAAGGCCTCGAAGACGACGCTGAACTCGACGAAGAGAGTGGCAAGGGCCAATTGCGCAAGGGTCTCAAGGCCATGGCTACTAAGACTGGTGATGGATACACCGAGGCTGCTGCCGCCTTCGACCGCGCCCTCGAACTCGGTGATCTCGGAGAACATGAGGCGTTCGCGTACAACATGCGCGGAACCTTCAGCTACCTCAAAGGTGACAACGAAGATGCGCTCAAGGACATGGACAAGAGCATCGAGCTTCAGCCCACACTAACCCAGAGTTTCATCAAGCGTGCCAGCATGCACCTCGAGCTTGCCAACCCAGAGGCTGCCGAAGCCGACTTTGCCGCTGCGCTCGAGCAAAATGCAAACGACCCAGATATTTTCTACCACCGCGCACAACTACACTTTATCAAGTCCGAGTTTGGCGAGGCCGCTAAGGACTACCAAAAGTCGATTGACCTGGACAAGGACTTCATTTTCTCGCACATTCAGCTCGGTGTCACACAGTACAAAATGGGCAGCATCGCCTCGTCAATGGCCACTTTCCGCCGCTGCATGAAGAACTTTTCTCAGGTGCCCGATGTGTACAACTACTATGGTGAACTACTTCTCGACCAGCAAAAGTACCAAGAAGCTATTGAGAAGTTCGACACTGCCGTCGAGATGGAGAAGACGACCAAGCCTCTTGGCATGAATGTCCTGCCTCTGATCAACAAGGCCCTTGCACTTTTCCAATGGAAGAACGACTTTGATGAAGCCGAGAAGCTATGCGAGAAGGCGCTCATCATTGATCCGGAGTGCGACATCGCGGTTGCCACCATGGCACAATTGTTGTTGCAACAAGGAAAGGTCACCGAGGCGCTCAAGTACTTTGAGCGTGCTGCAGAGCTGTCAAGGACAGAAGGCGAGATTGTCAACGCACTAAGTTATGCCGAAGCGACAAGGACTCAACTCGAGGTGAGTTAAATCCCCTACGCATGGTTTTTTTCTCCTTTTCTTTTTTTTCTTTTTTTTTTTTTATAAAAAAGCATCTCTATTTCGACCAACAATTGCTAATATAATTGAATAGGTTCAAGAAAAGTATCCCAAGCTCGCCTCTAGACTAGGCGCTATGGGTGCCGCTGCTGGAGGATTTGGCATGCGATAAAATAGGACGATAGTATGCCCAGTCTTCAGTCTTGTTGCGCAAATATTCTCACCTCTTTGTTCATACCGTGTAATTAGTATCGTCTGGTTGAGGGCAAAGGAAAAGGACCTCTGTTGGATGGGCAAAGTATGATATCCTGGACTGTTGGTAAACATGTATGTGTATGTGTGTGTGTGTGTGTGTGTGTGTGTGTGTGTGTGTGTATTTACATGCTTTGTCGGAATGCCTTGTGAAGTACAAGTGAAAGAAAGCGTTCGAGGACAAAGGAAAAAATGAGTTGGCCACTATTAATACGACAATCTCCTACTCTGGAATGCATACCCGAATAAACTGTAATGAGGTATGTTACTTGTTTGAAATTCGAGTGATTCCTAGGTCACTGAAAGTGGTAAGAGTAAGTGCAATGACGTGCATTTCGACCATAAAGAGGTCGGATTCTCTCTGCAAGTGGGCAAAGTCCCGAATCTAGGTGTGCATCTATCCATCCTTGCCCACACATTCTATACATACATTCGCTGTCTCTCTCGATTGCGCACAAGCACACAAAATTACTCGCCACTCAATTGCAAGATAAGGGTGCTGGCAACATCGAGAAAGGGAAACGGACTCGTCACAATCTTCTCGCCTTCCTGGCGTCCCGCACCCACAAGCTCCGTCCTTTCTCGAAGAATCTCGGTACCCCCTTCATTCAGCTTCTTGGCCAAGTCTTCGGGAAGCGGCTCGTTTTCGTCCAATCGGCGCCACACACCCTGCTCATCGTCCCAGCCGTCCTGGTGATGCGGTGGGGGTTGGTGCGAGCCTGAAAGCGGAATGGATGCCTTGATTTCGCGCACAAGATTGGTGACGAGGCGCTCGTAGCCTGCGCATTTGAAGTCGACGACAAAAAAGTCACGATCGATGCTGTACAGTTGGATGGACATGTAGATGTATACTGCTTCGTCAGGGTTTACTTGGTCCTCACTAACCGATCCTGCGCGCTCTGAAGGGGTCATGCCTTCGACACCATGACCAGCGCTCGATGTGCTGGTATTAGTCGAACTCCGTCTTCGTGCGCCAGAGGGATCGTTGGTGAGATCGACGCGTGAAGAGTGCGTCGACGAGGGATGCGCAACGCCAGGCGGGAACATGCCCTCCTTCAAGAAGCGTGCATGGATAACCCAGGGATCTTCGGGCACGTGGTAGCCCCAGTCATTTGTATGGTTATAGTGCTTCTTCTGTCGACCTCTTGCTTCTTGTTCGCTTGTGCCATTGTTGCGCACACTGAGCGGCTCGCGACGTGGCGAGCCCTTCCGCGAGCCTTGGTCTTCGTCTGATGAATGTGACGAGATAGAGTCCTGTGAGTGATTCCTTGATTTCGACTTACGGTCTTCTGGGGCCTGAGAGGTACTCCGACTGCGAGACCCGCTACGGCCGCCGGCTCTGCGTATCTTTGGTACTTCCCAGTCGGCGCCCATGGCTTTTAATGCCTTGAATATAGCAAGCATAGCCTCAGCAGGCTGGTTTCTTGATCGAATGCCGAATTGCCACTTGGTCGCGCGTGGCTTCTTGGTGGGCAGGCTAGTCATCGGCTCCGGCTTGGTTCTGCCTGCTTCAGGTAGTGTACGGAAATTTGGTTTTAGTCTTCGAGCTGATATCTGCCGTTGTTCTTCCGTCTGTTCAGGTGTTGGTGGGAGAGCCTCGCTTTCCGAAATCTTGTTAGTGGGCCTTGGATAGCCCTTCATGTAAGCCTTGTGGTATTCTGTAAGACTACTCGGGAGAATTGCGATGGTGCTGACCGGGCTGCGAATGCTTGCAAGCTGACTGCTAGCATTGGACCCTTGGCGTGCCCTTTCATGATCCGAAGGCGCCGGGGGTATGAATTGTGGACGGGATACAGCATTCAGTGATTGCGGTCTTAACCTTTCCATATAACTGTCGTGCGCAGGCGGCGATTGGTGATTCCACACCGGAATACCATCCTGGTTGGTTAACAAGGCTAGTATAAACAGTCAGCTACAAGCCAATAGTAGATCAGTAGTCATGCTTACGATTCTCCCGCATCATCTCATTCTCGCGGACAATAAGGTAAGCATCTTTAATAGCACTCGGCTCATCGCGTGCCAAGGCATCTTGCACGTCATGCTTTGCGTAACCCATTGTCTTTCCAAGCTTTGTCACTACGTTTTCATGCAGCGCCTGCACACGCGGAGCGTCTGCCAGCGGCGCAAGAGCCTTGGGATCAATGGCCTTGTTGGGGTCAGCGCCGCTGTCAAAGAACTCCTGTGCGGGCGGTTCGAGGTATGCTGGGAGATCGGTCGTGAACCAGGGGTCTTGTCGAAGCTCGGGAATGGTGATGCGGTGTACGGGATTGACCATGAGCATTTTTCTGATCAAAGAGGTAGCTCCTGGCGAGAGATAGCTGGGTGTGCTGTACTGGCCCGCGGCAATTTTCTTAAAGAGGGTAGGGATATATTCGTCGTCAAAGGGTAGTCGGCCGACCAATAAGACGTAGAGTATGACACCACAGCTCCAGACGTCGACTTCGGGACCAGCGTATAACTTGCCGGAAATGACCTCGGGAGCAGCATAGTTGGGGCTACCGCAGCTTGTTTTGAGAAAGTTGCCGTCCGTCATGATGTTGCTCAGACCAAAGTCGGCAATTTTTACATTGCTATCGTGGTCGAGAAGGAGGTTCTCGGGCTTCAAATCTCGGTGGACAATCTTGTGTCGGTGGCAGTATTCGACGGCGCATACAATCTGCTGGAAGAACTTTCGGGCCTGTGCCTCTTGCAGTTTACCGTGGTTGACGATGTAGTCGAACAATTCGCCGCCTGCGTATTCGAGGACCATGATGATCTCGGTCGGCGTTGTTATGACGGTATAGCTAGGGGAGCAAAAGTGAGCATGAAAATGAGGCAAGCGCGGCTACAGGCAAACGACGTACAGCTTGATGATGTGGGGATGGCGCAGCAGCTGCAGATACTGAATCTCACGCTCGATCCTGCCTGCCATGTCTCTGGTGACGAGCCTCTTGCGATTGATGATCTTGAGGGCAACCTTTTGGCCGCTGACCTGGTGGGTGGCCAGCTTGACCTTGCCGAAGGAGCCCTCGCCGAGGGTGCGGACAATGGTATACTGGCCGAGGCGCTGGCTCGCCTTTGCGTCCTTGCTCTTTGTTTCGTGCACCGCTGTTCCGAGCGCAGAGGGCGGGGGCTGGGCGGGGTCCTGGGCCTTTGGGGTGCTGGTTTGGGCGGCGCCGCGCCGCTGTGCGGGCATGGAGATGGAGAGTTCCTCCAAGTCGTCATTATCGATTGCGGCCGACATTGTATGGCGGGTGGTATGATGGCGCCGGTGGTGCTTGGAGGCGCTGGCCAGAGGCTTTTGCGGGGATAGGGCTGGAGGGCGGTTTGCGTCTGCGGGGACTACACAGGTAACACGCGGTTAGCAGGTGTGCCGATGCAGGGCGGAAGCATGCGAGGAGAAGCGCGTGTGTCTGGGGGGAGACGACGACAAGAGAGAAAGAGAGAGACGCACAGGCACAAGGCTCGAGTTGCAGTGCTATTGTTGTGTGCAGTTGCAGTGACGGGGCGGGCAGAGTGCAGCAGCCAAACTTACGTCAGGGCCGAGCGAGCAGATGTTCTGGTGATGTGCGCTTGCTGCTACCGACCCGACGCTGCGACCAACATGACCACGCAGGGCTGGCGACGGGCGAAGAGGCCTGGGTCTAATTACTGATTATGCGGCCGTTTCCGCAAACGCAGGCGTGCAGCAGCCGGCCGTTGCTTGTCGTCGACGAGGTTGTGGGGAGGGGGCGGAGTGCAGATTGCCGGGGATGGTGTCAGGATCAGGGTCAGGATCAGGATCAGGATCAGGATCAGAATGGGGATGCAGCAGAGAGGAGACGGGGTGGAGAACAAGGGAAACACGAACGGGACAGGACAGGAGCAGCAAGGTATGGGGAACAAGTGGGCGGGCTGGGGCGCAGAATGACGATGCTCGGAACAGACATGGTCACTCAACGCCTTACCGAGCCTGCCCGTGGATTCACCTGCACGCCCCGATGCGGCACATTCTTTCGCTTTTGCATCCCCAACCGGCCGCATGGCATTGTGTGCGTGCCTCGAGCCGTCTAGCGCACCATGCCGTCAGCTCCAGCATGTTGACTTGCATGACTACAGGACATGGAATGCCCGCTCCACCGCCACGGCCTCACTTGAAGCAGAACAGGCGCCCCAGGCCCCGCTGCTGCGCTTCACGTCGCGCCGCACCGTCGACAAAGGCCGCCTCTCCTTCACTCGTCGAGCTTGCGCTGCTCACCTGCTTGCCCGTGCCGCTGCCAAACACCCTCAGCAGCACCACCATGCTGCCCGCGCTGACAATGCTGCCCCCCAGGATGCCAATCATGACCAGGTTGCTCTTGCGGTACTTGTGCGGCCCCGCCTGCGCATCTGCAGGCCATCCCGAGTACAGCGCGTAGGTCGTCAAGATGCTGCCTAGGTTACCCAGTCCAGACACCAGCGCGCTGGCTGCAGCCACTCCCACCTCTCCATGCCGCGGCTGGAAGATCTCGTTGGACCATGCCATGCAGATGGGCACCGTCGGCCCAAGCCCAAACCCAATGAGCAGAACCCCGCCGTATCGTGACCACCCGTTTGCAAACGTCGCCACCAGCAGTCCGGTCATCTGGACGAGAACGGCAGCGCTGAAAAACGCAGGCCGGTGGTGGTGGAAGCGATCCGAGATTGGGGTGACCAGTAATATAGCAACCAGGTCCATCTGCACATACACGCATCAGCTCGCTTTTCTTGCCAAGACTGCACTCTACTCACAATCCAGATGGGCGCCGAAAGCAGACTGAGCTGGATGCTCGTCAGGCTTGGGTTGATGCCCCGGATGATGACAGTCGCATATGCCTGCGTTCCGTTGCCGACACCCACCACCCCAAAGTACATGACGACCAATGGGTAGATCCTCCAGTCGGCGATGACATTCCACAGGTCTTTCATGTTCCACAGCTTACGACTGTAGACACGTGTGAGATCCTCGTAGTGAACGCGCGCGTCTTCGCCTTCCAGAGCCGGTCTGCTTTGAGGAAGCCACTTCATCCACCCTGTTCGCTGGCGCACTTGACCGGGAGGCAGTGGCCTGTCGGGAAGCCACCACAGTAGAGACACGCCGACGATGAACCCAACGATGCCATAGAGCAGGAACATCCACTGAAACCCAACCAGTCCACCGACACCGTCCATTTTTTGGAAACCAGCCGATACCAAGCCTACAACAGCTGCAGACATCTGGGAAGCGGTGAAATAACGTCCAATCCGCTTTCCAGTTCGAGACGGGGGGTAGAACAGAGTCAAGTAGTACGACATGCCAGGCCACATGCCTGCAATGACGATTCCCAGCAACAACCGAAGTAGACTGCACATGGTCAGCGATCAGACACCCAGCCAGCACCAAGTGCACGCTTACTAAAGGTTCCATGCAGCATTCATAGCAGTCAAGCACATGCCAATGATGCCAACACAAGTGACGATGCGACTCATCCACGCGTGCGGACTGACCCTCGACATGATGAGATTCGAAGGCAAATCGAAAATAACATAGCAGACGTAGAACAGCGCCAGACCCGTAGATACCTGTTTAGGCGTGATATCGAGCACAGATCCGAGGTCATGGCCCTCAGCCAGGTTCATGGTCTGAGCAAGTCCAATGTTTGAGCGGATCGCCGAGCACATGAAGTAGAGAACCCAGAATGCCGGGAGTATCCTACGATCAAGCTTGCTAAATTCGATATCAGCATGCCTTTACATGTAGCTTGTATGGTATTTGCAAAAAGAAAGCCAAAAAAATTTACTTACGCATACACCCTTTCGATTCTATCGAGGTCAATTGCCTCGGCTCCAACTTCGACATCGCCATGCAGTCCCGCCTGCTTAGATGCCTGTACGTTTGTGGCATTTTCCCCGGTTGCTACCCTGTCCACAGCATCATCGGCGGCCATTGTCGCTGAAAGGACCAGCAGCAGCAGTAGTAGTAGTACTAGTGAGAAAAGAAAGAATGAGTCGAGAGGGCAAAAAAGCAATTCATGGTCGAATGCACCTACTCAAACTTACTTAAGCCGATGCCGTTCGGCTTAAACCTCTACCCACGAGCGCATTTTGCTATTCGTCGAAGCAAACAATTTGCACCGGCTAGTGGGGGTGGCGCTAAGGCGTGGTTGGGGGGGAACGACTCACGGCGCGCGGTACAAATGCAAAGTTGCTGCATCTGGGCCTGTTCCCGAGCTCAGTACCCCCGACTTGGCTACGGGTGAAGATTATGCCCCAAAGGTTCGGAATTCAAAACTGTAAAAACTTAATCCAGAGTTTAAAACTAAAACACAAGCTACGAATATTTTCTCTTCGTAGGGGCTCTATTTCACCTCCACTCATCACGGTCCTCGTCGTCTCCAAGCTCGCCCTCAAGCTCTCGTACCATGCGTTCCTCGCTCCATACTGCCGGCCGTGGCAAGTTATCTGCAGCCAGAATCAGATTCTCTGGCTCAAAAGCCGATCGTACGATTGCCGTGCCGGGTGTGCTGGTAAACAACACCTTAACGGAAGCCATAACACTGGCATCAACAACGAGGCGAATCAAGCTGGCAAACACCTCCAATGCCTCATCTACAAACTGCTCCCTTTCGAATAGAACTACACCATCGATAATGATGAACAGCGTTATATGGGGTGGTAATTGTCGCACCAGCGAGTCGAGTAGCTTGATAGGCACCTCAAGACCACCCTCTCCAAGGCTCACAAGGTCAATGTCATTGTACAAGGACCTAGTGTCGAATTGAAATTGCCTTAGCAACTGGTCGATTAGACTCAAAAGCATCGCATGCCCACCAGTACGAGCTCCAGGCTCGCTCTCGTCAACATGGCATCCACAGAACCACAGTGCGGACATGAATCGGTCTTTGGTCCGTAGAGTCTGCACCAGCGTCATGCAGAAGACAGACAGCGGCGAGACTTCGGCAATCCTACGCGATTGGCTCAAGTCCCAGTGGACCAAAAGCTTCGACGACGAGGCAGATACAATCCAGTTCTGGAAGAGCCGCGTGTGGATGATTTGCTCGGCTCTTGCCATGTCTTTTCCAGAAAGCTGCCCTTTCTTGTCCATGACGAAGGCGACGTCATCGAAGTCTAGGTCAAAAGTAGCGATTATGTTCCGGAGCATTTCTTGGTTCATGTGGCAACCTGGGGCCGGTGCTAGGGCTGACTGCTGCGGAGGAGCCCACGTGATTTGCTGCACTGGCGATGTAGAGCGCAGTATCCCGTTCTCGACCTTGAGATAAACGTTTTCCTGTCGGACACGTTCCAGCTGGAGATCTTTCTGCTGCAGATGGTCTCTCAGTAACTGCTCTATATTGTTGTTTCCGGCGACCAAGTTGTTGACCTGGTTGACATGCTGCTCAAAAACCCTTTTCGTCTCTTGTGAAAACATTTGGAATTGAAATATGTGCGATTTCAACGCTTGCTGCATGAGATCGCTGGCCTTTGTCTGGATCATGGTGAGGCTCTGGAGTAAGCTCTCCTCGTACTTTTCACCACTCAGGAGCGCTTTCCCGCCTCGGAAGAACTCGTTGCTGATGAAAAAGCCTATGGCTCGTTCCACAGCCTCTAGAGTCGCGGCAATTAAATCGATGGATGCGTTCCGAATGTTCACATCACCTTGGAACGTGCTGAGGAAGACTTCTACGTCGGAAAAGATTGGAATCACCCCATCGAAGCCTGCAAGAACCTGGTTTCGCACATTTGCAGCAGTTTGGAAAGCGTCGAGTACGACTCCTACGGCGCCTATCACCGGAGTCGCGATTGGATCCTGAGGAACAGATTTTGAAGCGATCTTTGTCACTTCGACTCCAGGAGTGATGTTGTCAGCGGCTTTTCTTCGCATATTTCGCATCCAGCTCACTGGGTTTCCGCTCTTCTGGTATTCTGCGCGCGCCGATTCAAGCGTATGATAGATAGCATCCCAGTTGGGTTTGTCTCTGATGTGGTACAATGTTTCCGGTCGGCCCTTAGGCTCTTTCATGGACTTCAATTTTATCATAGCATCTGGAAAGACCTCATTCCAGAACTTCATAGCACTCGTATCTGTCCATTCTGGCCTTTGCGGTAGACCGTTGCCACTTGGCTGCGCGTTCGATGCTGGCGGTGTCGCGAGGCTGTTATTCATATTCGCCACCAAAACCTGGGAAGCCGGCACATAATGCCTCGACATCGGATCATACCTCACGGATTGAGAAGAAAATGCCGGATGGTATTTGGAGAGTCGCATATCAATGAAATCAATGGTCGGCGCTCGTTTCGAAAGTGTTGGTATAGGCGGGTTCGCCATGATGACACTTGTTCTGGGCAGGAGAAGAGGTCGTGTAAGGCTGTCAGTGGTCAAGGCAACTATTCAACTGCAAAGCTTGGTTCAGGTCACACCAATTTATAAAAGGCTTACGAAAAGATGGCTTGTATGGCGCATTCTTCTCGCTAGCAACTGCCATCTCCGGTCGCTCCTGCGTGACAAGGCTGAGAATTCTTATCGCTCAATGACATTAACGTAGACAGAGGTGCATCTAGATTTATGCAAGCACTTTCGCCCCCACACCTGGGCGGGCGGGGTTCATCACTGTACATGCTGATCTCAAGGTTAAAGTCTCCTCCTGCACTCTTGATTTAAAAGGTGCGGCATGCGCTTTTTCCTCACAGCATCCATTGTCAAGGCCCTACCATCTTAAGATATTACCGCGCAACTAGTCTGTTCAGGGTGCTAGTCTCTTCTAAGACCACTCCTCTTGTGTTTACTCAGCCGTGGTCTTGGTGCCCCGTCATTGCAGCGCACCTGCAGCAGCCGCGATCCGTCCGCTTGGTTCGAGAGATTCCTGTTCAGGGCTAGAAAATGGCCGACGTTATCAACGATACTTTGAGCCTTGACGAGAACACAAAGCCAGCAACCGAATACGTTGGCAAGCATCATGTAGCAGCTGTAGATGGTGAGGGCGAAAGGCCTACACCATCAGTGGGCATTGGGCTTTTTGATGAGCTCAACGATTTGAAAAAGAAGATTGCGGAGCTCGAGACGCGTCAGGCCAAACCCGGTCTTGCGGGATCTGAGACAGCAGGAATCGATCCCGAAGTCATGGCCGATGTAGAAAAATACAAGCGGATGGAAGCCTGCTTGTACAAGCACCGGAAAGAGTGGGAGCTTAATATAGGGCCAGGGGATTGGACCGGGTTCTATCGATATGCACGTGCTGTGCAGAATGGTAGACAACGATGGAATGTATGTTTCCCAGATATTTCGGCAGACAATTCGTACGAGCGGCCGGATGTCTTTGACCCTGATCATGATTGTGGCTTCAAAGGTACGGCCCATCCAGAAGAAGACGGAAAAGGTTCAAAGGACGAATACGACATAACCATCGACTGGGGTTATCGCCGAGACAGAGTACGCAAAAATTTCGAATGGAGTTGGAACGCTTATTCTTGGCTGAAGAGATGCAACTGCGAAAACAAGCCCAAATAGAAAGTGCCAAGAAGCAGGAGCAGCGAAAGCGTCATATAGTGGTACCCGATAGAAATTCCAAGCTCGGCGAGGATCAGAAGACAGACAGTACAGCGCAGGTTCTCAATAGTTCTGCCACCCCTAGGCTCAACCCTCTGGAGTGGTATCAGTTCAAGCATCTAGCAAAAATCAGAGAGCAAGATGCAAACGTTGTCGATATTCTCATCGGTGAGCCTGTCATTGACGACGATGTGGGGGCAAATCAGCTGTGGTTTGGCTACTCTGGACGTCAATCAACCAGAGACGTGGCCAAATCCACAGGTCAGAAATCATTTAATCCCAAAGAACCCGGCAAGACACCACTTCCAGAGAGAATCAGAATACACTCTGATGCTCTTCTAAGGATCTTTGTTCAAATTCTTGGATCAGAAGGGGGATCGCTAGATGACTCGGAAGTGGAGGCCGCTGTATTCATCAGGCCTTACAAGGCGCTCGCCTATCGAGAACACGCATTGCGAGACTGGTGTACGGCGCTGGAGAAGAAGCTAAAAAGGACATCCACCAGCCAGCGAGATCTTACGTATACCAAAGCCTCAGTCATTGACGCAGAACAGAGTGATGAGATTGCGCCGGTGAAGGGGCAACTTACCAATGACACGGTTACTGAGATTCAATTTGGAGTATCCACAGACCCCTCAGAACAGGTCATGACAGCCACAGGACAGGCGCAAAGCACTTTGAGAGTTGCTGAGCCTCTAGCTGACCTTTCAGAAGAATCAGGCGGCGAAGGCGAACGGGAAGAGAACGAAAGCGAAGGAAACGACCCAACAAAGTCACCAACAGCACTAGAGCATTTGAAATGTCTCCTTCAATTCCTAGATTCAAACGTTGTAGCAAAACGAGACTACCTCAACGGACCTCTATGTCGAAAAGTCTTCTTCTCCGATCTCTGGTACCTATTTCGGCCTGGTGTCGAGGTAATAAGTAGCGACGGCAAGCAGGCTTACAAAGTCATCGGCGTTACCAGTGAGAAGCACCGCATGGCCCCTGCCTGGCAGAAGTGGTATAATCCTCGGAATAGTCGGGAGAATAAGGACCGGAAGAAGGCAGCCTTCAGTGTCAGCTGCGTATACATCGATTTTGATGGGAAACATATAGGTCCGGTGGAGAAACTTTTCGACTTCAAACGATTTGAGGGAGAGAGGGAGGTCACCTCCTTAGAGGTATATCCTCTTCGTTTCCACCCTTTCAGACGGTCAGAGTACAGCGATACCGAGTGGAAAGAGCTAGCGCATTGCCCTGATCAGGAAAGGTACCGGCAGAAACTCATACTTCGAGGCAACAAGTTTCTCGAAGTCGCTGGAGTTAGGCGTAGGTGAACCCGCTTTTATAAACCCTACTACCCTCCTACATCTATACGCTACTAGTGAGGATTTCTGCGAAGTCCCCTTGATGGCTAAAAAAATCCCATTTTAATTATTTGGGCCTATACTGACCTTGTAACCTTGCGTTAAGATATGTACTATGCTGGGCCAACACTGGAAGTGAAAGACGAAGTAGAGAGTCCAGTTGTTATCGATTTCGAAACAGCTTTCACCATGCAAGACGATCAAACGGCATTGAGAAATCAGGAGCAAAGCCCGTGGAAGCCGGAGCTTATTACCCTGATTGGTAATGTAGTGGCCGAAGAAAACGACGATATTGTCCTTGGCCCATGCATGGGTGACTGCTGTGGGGACGACTATGTTTATGATGACCAATATGTTGATGAAAAGGAGCGGTCCGAGTATATCAATAGTCTGCTGCCTGCTTCAACCGGCCTAGACGAACAGCCACCGATTACCATTATGCCTCGTCTGCTAAAGGAACTGCAGACTGGCCCCAAGGGCAACGCACCATGTTCCGAAGACGAACTCGTCATCATGTCGTATCGTGTATTCGGCTTTGTCCTGCGGAGTCGGAAATGGGGTGAGCAACCATCTCCGATCTATCTAGCACGCACCAACAGTACATACTGACAATTCCATCCAGCTAAACTGGACCTGTCGCATCTGACCGAAGTTCATCCGCAAGAAGCAGCGTCTATGACGTCTAATATAGCGGGGAAGGACACCTCGCACCAACAAAGGGAGGAAGATGAACCTTCATCGGTTTTTGACCGTCTCGTACTCGAAAAGGGGCATCACACCATGATTGTATCACTCATTGCCCAACACTTTCGGGATAAGAAATCCACTACAGGTCAAAGAGAGGAGTTCGATCTCGTGAAAGGAAAAGGTAGAGTCCCCCAGCGTCTTTGGCAGTATGGACTGGTCATGGGCTGATTCAATTGTAGGAAAAGGTCTGATCTTGCTTTTGCATGGCGCCCCTGGAGTAGGGAAAACTTCCACTGCTGGTATGTACTACTCGCCCGCTTATATTAGGTGAATCGTTCAATGACCGTTTTTTTTTGTGTAACAGAGGGAGTCGCAGAGATGTTCAAAAAGCCGTTATTTCAGATTACATGCGGTACGTAACGATATACTCCAGCTCCGGACTCATTCGTCGAACAGTAACTAACAATCATCGGCAACCCCAGGCGACCTTGGAACAACTGCAACAGAAGTGGAAAGCGCCTTGGAGATGAACTTTTCGCTCGCTAATAAGTGGGACTGTATTCTTCTCCTCGATGAGGCCGATGTCTTCTTAGCAGAGAGGACAAAAGAAGATTTCAAGCGAAATGGACTCGTTGCTGGTCAGTCACCGACCTTTGTGTGCGTCCCAGCCTTTTCATTTGCTTACTCGTATGACAGTGTTCCTGCGCCTCATGGAATATTACTCAGGCATCCTCTTTCTGACAACCAACCGCGTCGGCGACTTTGATGAAGCCTTCACCTCACGTATCCACGTCAGTCTCTACTACCCTGAACTCAGTATAGACAAGACCGTTCAGGTATTTAAAATCAATATGGACATGATTCAAGCCCGATTCGATGCCAAAAGCCGCGTCATTAAAATCGATAGAGAGGACATCGCCGCCTTCGCAGCCAAATACTTCGACAAGTACCCACATGCACGCTGGAACGGTCGCCAGATCCGCAATGCATGCCAGACAGCAGTGGCTCTGGCAGAATCTGAGGCCCTGAGCAGAGTTCCGCAAGACACGGAGAATCAGAATACGGTTGTACATTTGACAGTTAAGCATTTCGAGGTTGTGAGGAAGGCGTACCTTGATTTTACGAAGTATATGCACGATTTGTATGGCTCCACTTCTGCACGGAGAGCGAAAGAGGCGAAATTACGAGCCATCTGGATTGATGAAAATGACCGCGTGGTGAGGACGCAAAACATGGGCGGTACAGGGTTGGACAAGAAAAACGCATTCTTGCTTGCTTCACAGAGCCAGCCAAGCTATCCACATGGGCATCCGCCTCAGCAAAGCTTCGAGAGGCCATTTTATGGGCAGCAACCAGGAAACTACCCACAGCCGGGCTACCAACAGCCACAACAACAGCCACAATACTACCAAAACCCTAACCAGAACCAAGGGTTCAACCCACATCAGCCTCAATACAACAATGTTCCACAAGGTCAGATGCAAGGACAACCTTCCACCTTTAATGAGAATTGGAACAATCAACGCGCGGGGAATTCCGGTGTGTTCTCTCCGGCGCCTCAAAATGGAGGACAATTTACCGACTCTGTTCCACCGAGACAGCAAGTGACGCCTTCACCGCAACCTCAGCAAACCCAACCAAATCCGCAATGGCTAGGCGAAAATATCAAAAACATGTATGCAGTATCTGGCCAGCAAAGTAACGCACAAGCAATGGCTGGGGCGGGTGGGGCTACCGCCGGACAGGCATGGAACTGCCCCTGTGGAAATTCCAATCCTGTGCACTCAGGGTTTTGTTCAAACTGCGGAGGGAAGGCGCAACGAGTGTAAGGTTGAATCTTTGTTTCAAAAAGGCTATGGAGCTTAGACTATGACTTACCGGCTCAGACAAGACGTGTAGGGTTGATCAATGGAGTATTTCCTTTTTAGCTGGCGAGGACCTACACATGCAATTCGAAATTGTCCACATCTATTAGGGTCATCGTATTGGATTTATAGTTTAGTTTTTATAGTTTTGAATTTCACCCTATACATAGGGCGCAATCGTCATCCGTACTTACATTGAATTTGCACAATTTACTTGGAATGCATGCATATTTGCTCGTCGCCTGGGGCAACATAGAAGCTTTGAAGTCAATTCAAAAGAATCTACAAAGAAACGTCATATTTGTCCGTCTCGTCAAGACCAATGGCAAAGCATATCACTCACGCCATATGCTTCCAGCTATTGAAAGATACCAAGGACTTGTTGCCAAAACCAAGAAACGGGTCACTCAAACGGACAGTTCCAGCAATATCAAGATGGTATCATCTGTGACAAACTCTGTTCTGCCCAGCGACGCAGTCCTCAACGAAACGTATTGGAGCACCAATATTGTCAACCCCGTCTTGTTCAATCAAGCAGTACAAATAGCCCTCAATTGTGAAAATACTCCGAAGGTGGATATCCTGATCGAGATCGGACCTCATTCTGCTCTTTCAGGACCTGTCAGGCAGATTAAGGCCAATATGCAAGATGACAAGTTGCAGTACCTACCGACCCTCTTGCGTAATTTCCCTTGTGCCAACCAAGTCCTCAAGCTGGTTGGCGAACTTTTCCTGCGAAACTACACTCTTGATCTCGCAAGAGTGACTGCAATCGAAGAGGTGTACCAATCTGGAAAGATAATTCCGCGAATGGGCAACCTCATCGTAGATCTTCCGCCCTATCAGTGGGACAAGACAAAAATGTACTGGGCGGAGTCATGAGTGAGCAAAGAACACCATTTCTCACGGTCCGCACGTCATGACATTTTGGGCCAACTGGCAATCGGGGCCTCTTTGGCTGAACCCACTTGGCGTAGTATCTTCCGAATTAAAGATGTTCCCTGGCTTCGAGACCACTCCCTAGGTGGGGAGGCAGTGTTTCCTGCAGCTGGGTGTCTCTCCATAGCTATGGAAGCGGTGACTCCAATCAATGAGATGTCGGAGAAGCCTCGTGAAATCAACTCGTTTACCTTTAGAGACATCACCATTCAACAAGCGTCGGTAACTCCGGACGATGACAGCGGTATTGAGGTTCTGTTAAATATGCATCCATCGCGTATCAATGTAGATAGTGCTGGTAGTCAATGGTGGGATTTCAATGTCTCCTCTATTTCATTCGAAAGCCACCGCAAAAATCACATGACTGGAAGTATTGCAACCAATTCGGATGCACGCTCAGCAGTCGCCAAAAAGGTACCCAATTTACCACAGCGCGCCTCTGGTGGACTCTGGAATCAAGCCTTGAAGAAGGTTGGATTTGCTTATGGGCCAACGTTCCAAGATATGGATAACATTAAACTCGATGGATCCACGTATTTCGCTCACGCTTCAACGAACATCAAGCCTGCTGTAATGAAGGATGAGTCCCGCCACACTTTACACTCAGCTATCCTGGACTCGTGTCTCCAGCTCATGATTGTCGCAATCTGGGCCGGTCGCGCCAGCGCAATGCAATTTGGAGCAGTGCCCGTCCGCGCCGAAGAGATTACCGTCTGGAAACCAAAGACTGCTGATCTCACCGAAGACGCTCGCGCTACTATCTTCTCATGGATTGATCCGCGTGGCCAGAGACTGTTCAATGCCCACAGTTAACTTCTGACCGAGGACAAAAAAGTGCTCGTGGAGATAAAGAACATGCGTTGCACGGCGTGTGAAGCTGCAATACCGCAGAGAATAGAAGGCCCAAGCCTATCGCGACCCTACTCTCAGCTCATATACAAGCCAGATCCACTATGGATACGTGGTACTCAGGTCCATCTAGACATTTTTACTTTCCTTGAACTTGTCGGATTCAAGACTCCAAACCCCAGAGTCCTCGTTACGGACGTCGTCCTTGCTCAGTCTCTCAAAGCGAAACTCTCCAGGATATCCTCGGCCTTGGCCAACACAGATGCTGAAAAAGATGGGTCAGGTAATCTTGGAGGCGAATGGATCCACAGAAGTCAACGACTTGAAGAAAGCTGGGTTCCCAAGATCGAAATTGTCTATGAAGGATCATATGTTCCTCACATCCAAAGTCAAGGAAAGAGAGACGTCCGTATCAACTTCCGTGCAGTTGATGTATCGTGACAATGCGACCGAATGCGTCGCTCGTCTGAAACTTTGCCCCGAGAAAGCTGGGTTCGAGAGCGAACTTTTCAAGCTTGGAGATGCTTGCCCACCTAGCAATAATGTCATCATGCTAACTGACCTTGAGAGTCCGCTCGTGGCGGCCATGTCAGGAAGCGAATTTTTGCATCTGCAAACGCTTTTAACTGACTCTGCAAATGTCCTCTGGGTGACTTGTGGAGATCACCTCGGAGCCGGTGTTGATCGCGAGGCCGCAATGACACAAGGACTTTTACGTACACTCCGCTCTGAACGAGTTTCGCTCAAGGCAATGCTGGATTCTTTCTAAGTCGCCATCATTGAGCAGCAGACCCAGGTACGCCAGCAAAACGAATACATCGATCACCTGGTTATCGGATTAGACCCAGCTGAGCTACAAAAAGCGAGTATCAAAGTCGAAGGCGACGTCGGCGCCTTTTGGTCAACTGATCCACGTTTTTCGACCCTGATCCATTCCATGAATATCTGTAGTGGCGGTGATCAGGGAGCCGATGGCGACACCAGTTCCATCCTGATGCGACTAAAAGCGGCTGGAGCAGAATCACCGGCAAAAGCGATATATCTAGTACGCAACCAGTTTATCGCAAAGCTATCTCGATTATTCTTAATCGACGAGGCCGAGTTTTCCGCGGATGAAAATGCCGAACGCTCAATAGTGAGCTACGGTATTGACAGCATGATTGGAGCCGAACTGCGAAATTGGATCTTCAAAGAGTTGACCTTGGAACTTGCTTTTCATCAACTTTTCAGTTCTTCTCTTACCATTTCAAGGTTTTCGGAGCTCGTCTGAGGAGCTCAGGACATCGTGGCGGAGTAAAAATGGTAAAGCTATACAAGAATGTTTACTGTTCATGAGTTTATTGCTTGCGAAAGACTTCTAGTATGTAGAGAAAAAAATGCCTTCGGACTGAATATTGTGCCGGATCACATGTCACGTTTGCAGAATGTGGCTTGAAGCTCGTATTCTCAAAGTATTACAAAAGAAATCATATAGGGAAAGGTACGGTGTAACACCAACGGCGGCCCAGGGTCGCGCATGCAACCATTCACGGCAAATATTCAGACTAAAGCATACTTCATGTCGCGATGAATTGATCCAAGAAAAAGATTTGGGCGAGGCCATCTTTGTTAAAATAGTTGCAGTATATCAACAGAGTCACGGGATACTGAGCCAATGGAACTATCTTTTAGGCGCCCCACAAGTTCAACACTATCAATTACTATTCAGCTTTCCTGACTGCCTGAATAGGAGTAGCTACTCTACCTTCTTGAGCTCGATTACTCATGACTCCACGATAGATCGAACAGATCCCCACAAAGTGGTATGACTTCAACGTGACATATGATATACAATGAGGAAATTCACTGTATCGGGAAAGTTCCACTTTTGGCTGACTATTAACCACCGGCTGGGACCAGGATTCCCTACCTCTGAGCTAGCCTTTCCTTGTAACAACTTGAAAGTTTTGCTGACGATCAATATAGAGTAACTAGAAAGCGCACCAAACTATTTCCTAGAGCTCACTTGTGAAGTGCATGTCTCAGGTATAAAAGACGACCTTGACTAACAGATACACTCATTTCCACGTCACAATAGGTACGAATATTGGCTTTACTACCAATGACAAAATTGAACCTGTTTACATACGTGTAAAAATGCCATGCAGTTCCCATCCCAATGCGTTTTTGCTAATTTTCTTAGGGCTGATTTCAGCCGCTTGGCGGTTCATCCCGCAATATACTCTATGCAGCGTGCTGACATTGCATGCGCAAAGACCCGAAATAGAAACCCTCAAATTGCTAGCATCGTATTGGAACCTGGTGCCCAGTCTATGATTGGCTGGTCATATTGGTAGAGCAAGTGCATGTATTCAGCTTGACCCGTAATGCTAATATGCCATTATTTCCTTGCGGGGAAGGTAGTAGATTTTGTCGAGTGACTTATAAACAGACGTTTGAGACGAGTAGTAGCGATGCTTTCTCGGTATCGAAGCAAGCAAACATGTCTTCCACGATGCTGCGGGTTTGCTGTATCATTGCTACATATCTACAAGTTCGGGGGCTGGCGCGTAAGATGAGAAAGTGTCAGATGTTGAGATTGCAGCCATGACTTATTCACACACACAGAGTCGATTCCAAGTCCTACGTCGAGCTCAAATGCATCTTCGAATACTGCCGTCGCTCCTGCTCCCACGCATCCACCCATACCGCCTGCAAACACTCCCGCTCTACCACCCGACTTCTCGGATATCCCAGCCAGTGTAATTAGTTGCTGGGATGCTCACGCCAGCTATAGCTCAGCCTCTTGGTTCCTCTACACCCAGCTTTTGAGCAGTGAAAACTATACCTGGAATGACTGGTCGACGACGTCTTATTCGTACTCTACATATCTCAATGACAGATTCGACTGCAAAACTACGGCGTTGCCGTCTCTAACCACACTGTGCGACGGATTCCCTCGTGCGTCTACAAGTTCGACAAAATGCCAGACGGTAACCGAGACATACACCTTCACGATTACGGGTGAGGCTACATACTATACGCCGCCATGGTCCACAGAACTTGACAAATTGCCCTCTCCAACCTGTACTGTCGCTAGTGACTACGGCGCATTGTGTACGAGGCTGAATGACGCATATAAATGGCGTACATCATTCCTGTCGCAGAACCCTTCCATTACAGGATCGATTGCAGGACCCGGATGCACAGTTCTCAACGATGGAACCGTGCCGTCACAGCCTCCATGCTATCTTGAAGGAGGAACGTGGGAAGCGTTCTACTGGCCTACTACTGCTATTCCCTCTGGACCGGCATTTTGCGACACCAATAGCACAAACACTACTACTACGTCTGGACAAGCTAGGACTGCCATAGTTTCTGGCGTAACCATGACGAGTCCAAGCGTATACTATCTGCTACGCAACGCAGTTCTCCAGACACTCACAGGCCGGGCCTCACTGATCGGCAACACCAACACGGCGACCAACACAGACGTCTTCGCGCCATCGACAACCGCCTCGCTCTTGACAGTGGCACAGCGCGAGTCCGACATAGTAACCATCTCACGTGTATGCGCGGGCTCGGGTCAACGTCGATACTGCACCTTCCACGGGTCTCCTGGCTTCTCCGTCGCAGACCTCGCTACCGTGCGCGCATCCGAGTACTGCGGATGGTGGGGCTGCGGCGCGAGCGAGACCATCTACCAGGCCGAATACACGCCTACGCTCGGAATCCCTGTGAGTGAAGTCGCAGCGCAGAATGGCGTTTTTGGGGCTTGTGCCTGGACAACGCCGGGGTTGAGGGTGCGGACTGCGGGCACGGCCGCGTATAATGGCGGCACGATGAAGATGGACAATTGGCACCCGATCACAGCGACATAGTGTGGAGAACGGGTGTAATGGTTTCTTTTGGACTATTGTACCCCTTGGAATGCACAGAGTCCAAGGGCGATTTGTGAGATGAGGTGCAAGAAAGAGGCGCTAAGTACGTAGTAGCAGATGATCTTGCCCGCTAGTACTAACTAGTAGTCCGCCAAAGCGATCGGACTTCCGAGATGCACTTCGTCATGGTTGTCTCATCCCCATCTTTTCGTGATTCGCAGACTTTCTCAAATCCGAGCTTTTTTTTTGCTGTTGTTGCCGTGCAAGAAAAAATAAACTTCAATCTCCAAGCTACCCAGCTTTGTCTGCATAACCCACAATGTGCCCAGTACTATACCAAATGCTCGCCAACACATTTGTGCGCTCATCGCGCCGTGTGGTGCCTGCATCGCGAACAACACTTCGGCTTCGAGGCACGCGGCCTGCTTCGACATTGGCCGAGAACCCGCACATTGTAATACTCTTAGCCCTATATCACATGGTCTCGACACTAACGCAAGAATGTTATAGTACGTACACAGAGATCCATTTGATCCAAGCAAACAATTGCTATCACTTCTCCCCACGGAACCACCAACACCTCAACTCGCAATCGGCACCTGCACGGCTCTGCCGCCCACACCGCGCAATTTTACCGAAAACCCCCAGTTTCTGCCGATACTGTACTCGGTGTTTGCGGCGCATGCGGCGCAGGATCCCTACGTTCAGTCGCAAGCAGCTGTTTACGCGTCGCCCGGTGGCTCCAATCTGTCGCAGCCGAATGATGGTGCAGGCGGGGCAAATCACCAGGGAGGTATGGGGGGAGGGGGACACGGAGGGTGGATACATGTGAGCGATTTGAGGAACCCGCCAGACTATGGGCGCATTGCTTGGCCCGAGGATATATTTGGAAGTGTAGAGGTGGATGCGCATGGGAGGCTGAATGGAGGTGATGGGGCGTGGCAGAACAGCGGGACATATCGCATTGTGACGAGGGAGGGAATGTGAGTACCAAGATGACGTGGGAATTTGGCCGAGCAATTGACGACTGACAATGGCGTAGATTGGGATTGACCGAGTTTATGCGAGGAAAGATGGTGGAGAAGCTGCTGGATCTCGAGAGACAGATTAAGCAAAATTCATGACGACGGCGCGAGCGGAGTATATACCCAGGAGGAAAACGAGGAACGCAACAAGTCGACATGATTTCGTGTAATGTAAAAATGCACTCTAGCCCATGGCCAGTCTATGGGTATCAAAACGAGGCTCTGCTCACAGACGAGTCCTCCAACCACCGTCGTTGGTGCTATGTCAACACCCCCCAATCTCAGCTCAACTCTCCCGCCTCGAGCTTTTCCAAGAATGCCTTTCCGAATCGCTGGGCCTGCTCGTAGGCAATGGTGAATCCATCGTCGCCGCCATAGTATGGATCGGCAATCTCCTCGCCCATCTCTCTGCCTCTGTACTTTCTCCTCTTGCCGCCAAACTCGCCAAACAGCATGACCTGGCCAATGCCGTCCTCGCCACCCCTCTTCTTGACTTCCCTCTGGCGCAAGCTCTCCAGGTCAGCCAGGTTCTCGTCGTCCATGGCGAAGATGTAGTCAAACTTGTCAAAGTCGGTGGCGGGCGAGAACTTGCGGGCCGAGTGGCGGTACGAGGTGATGTTGTTCTTGCGGAGGGTGGCCATTGTGCGCGAGTCTGGGTCGGAGCCGATGTGGTATGCGCCGGTGCCGCATGAGTCGATGTGGGAAATCAGTGGGTGTGGGGATTTTCCGGCCGGTCGTGTGAGGGACTGGAAGACGCCTTCTGCCATTGTGGAGCGGCCTGGACGTGGCCAAGTTAGTGGTGTGCAGCAAGCGAGGGATGGTGGTGTAGATACAGATGTTTCCAAGGCAGACGAAGAGGACGGCGACAGGCTGCGGGGAGGTCGATTCGCCCATTGTTTCGATGTGTGTGTGTGTGTGTGTGTGGAGGGGGCGTCGCGTCTATAGATGGTGTGATATGGTATGGTACACCAAAAAAAAAGTTGGCCAGTGTTTGGCTATGTCTGTGCCTGTGGAGAAGCGAGCGAAGATCTGGGGATGGTGGGACGGATTGGGTGCCAAGACGATGTACGGCATATGCACAGGCACAGACAGGGACCGGCCACGCGTGTTTCGGTCCCAGGGTTTGCAAGGCAACTTAGTCTCTACTACATACATGTGTACTTGGACGCATGCATCTACACGACTTGTAGGCACGCCAAGTCCTAGCCACGTGATTCTTGCGAAATCTGCCAAAATTCAAGTTCCAAAATACGACCAAAAACATACGACAGCGGGGATTCGCCAGTGGTCACCCACCTGACTACTAGTCCGCCGGTATCCAGCTTAAATATGAAAGATCGAACGGGTTTTCTTGCTGCCTGAGATCCTATGGCCGTATGTGCCAGAAAATAAAAATGATCGGGTCTAATAGTCGAGTGGTATGACTCGCCTCGCCAAGTGCGCCAAAAAGAGACGAGGATTTGGGGCTTGAGGGGCTTGCTACTCATGCGCAGCCACGGCTGGATAAGCACTTGGTGCGTTAGGCGTGCACCAGCATCCGCCTGCGGCTGTGGGTAGGTAGTGTGTCGACTGCAGCAGCAAGTGCAACTCATGCAACACAAGACGAAAGGAAGACATGGCACTGCAGGCAGGCAAATGCTGTCAAGACGCAGGCCCGCCATGTCTCATCCGTAGCAGTCGCGTCGTCTATTAACGGCAGTGCGTTGCATAAGCAGGGCGGTCACATGCATGGCGTCGTCACTGGGTGCGGCTGTGAAGGCTGAGGAGTGTGGCGGCCATGCCCACGCCCATTGCGCAGCGAATGGCGCGCAGTCGCAGTCGCAGTCGCAGTCGCAACTTGGACTTGCCTTGCCTTGCCCGCCTGCCCTGCTTGGCAGCTGCGTACATAGATACTTCAACGTGCACCCACCCGCCCGCATACTCGACCGGCTGAGAGACGTCGAGACTTCAAAGCAAAAAAACACATTCCATCATCGTTCCGTTCTTTGCCTGGGCCAGCCTCGTATCCGGCCTTGTGCCCTGCTCCTGCCCGCCGTTACATCATTACCCACTTGTGCCCGCTGGTTGCTGTGGTAAACAACTGCGGTGCACCCTGCAGCTTTTGTGACCCACCAAGCCCACCTGAAACACGATACATATTCCTGCCCTCTATCCCGCAACGCTTATACGACGAGCACAACAACGGCTGCGCCTCTGGATTTGCTGTCGCGCCATTCTTCTCATTAACGTTTTGGACTGTGGTTTCGGTTGCCGCATTGCCGCCAGATTGAACTACTAAGGTTGCGGCCGCACCACGGAAATCACGTCGGCATGTCATACAACAGACTAGGTGAGTGCACACGGAGCACCGCTTCCGTCCATACGCGCCCTCGCAAGCACCCTGTGACCACTCTCTGCCTACTGTCCTTTGTTTCCCTGCCTTCCTACCTCACCGACCAGCTACCATATCGCAACACTAACAGTGCTGTCCAGACCACCCGGGCGGCAACGACGACCCGTTCGAGATGGATCCACGACGAGGAAATGGGCGCACGCCCTCTCCCGGACAGCCGCTCCGAGGCTACCAACTCGAAGATCGATATACCTCCCCCTCGCCGTCGGGCGTCTTGGAGATTCCCATGGGACCCAACCCAGCAATTGCGTCCAGTGACCGCTTGCCCCTACAACCAAGTGTACGTCGGATGCACGGCATGAGACATTCTGAGAGCTGTTACGGCACTTTAATATGGTCGCAACATGCCCCCCAAAACACCGCAGGCTAACAAAATGCAGTATTCGGTAGAAAATATCCCATACGCTGGAGGTAACTATCACGACGACTACGACCCACGACCGCAGCGGCACGAAAACAACTACTCATTTGACCCCCAACAACACCACGATGCATACTACAACCAGCCTTACGACCCAACTCCTCATGACGAGAGCCCCGGTGCGGGATACGGCACCCAGCCTACACACTACTGGCAGGACGACGACATGAACAGACCTATGATGCAAACCGCCAACTCATATGGCCCAGATCCTCACGACCCGGAAGACATGGACCCAGAGAACCCGTTTCACGATGAGCCAGCACCGCCACCCAGCCAAGCACCGATTAAAAGATGGAAAACGGTCAAGGAAGTCCAGTTGTTCAAGGGTAACTTGGTTCTCGACTGCCCGATTCCGCCACGGCTGCTGAACCAAGTGCCGCATGCACAGCCCCCCGAGCGTGACGAGTTCACACACATGCGCTACTCCGCCGCCACATGCGATCCTGCAGACTTTGATGCAGAGCGCTTCACCCTTCGCCAGAAGCTGTTTGCCAAGCCGCGACACACGGAGCTGTTCATTGTCATTACCATGTACAACGAGGAAGACGAGCTGTTCGCGCGCACAATGAGCGGCGTAATCAAGAACATTGAGTACATGAACTCGCGAACCAACAGTAAAACGTGGGGCAAGGACGCGTGGAAAAAGATCGTCGTATGCGTCGTCAGCGATGGTCGTGCCAAGATCAATCCGCGAACCCGTGCCGTACTAGCTGGTCTCGGTGTATACCAGGACGGCATTGCCAAGCAGCAAGTTAACGGCAAGGATGTGACTGCCCATATCTACGAGTACACTACCCAGATGACACTGGACATCAAGAAGGGTGTCGTCAATGTCAAAAAGGGCAACACCCCTGTGCAGATGCTCTTCTGTCTCAAAGAAAAGAACCAGAAAAAGATCAACTCGCATCGCTGGTTCTTCCAGGCTTTCGGTGCCGTCCTCGATCCAAATGTCTGTGTGCTCATCGATGCGGGTACCAAACCTGGAAAGGATTCCGTGTACCAACTATGGAAGGCCTTTGATCTCGAGCCCATGTGCGCTGGTGCCTGTGGTGAGATCAAGGCCATGTTGGTGCATGGAAAGAAGCTTCTGAATCCGCTCGTGGCAACTCAGAACTTTGAGTACAAGATGAGCAATATTCTGGACAAGCCTTTGGAATCCGCCTTTGGTTTCATCAGTGTGCTTCCCGGTGCTTTCTCAGCCTACAGATATGTCGCTCTTCAGAACGACAAGGCTGGACAGGGTCCGTTGGAGAAGTATTTTGCTGGCGAGAAGATGCACGGCGCCAATGCTGGTATTTTCACTGCCAATATGTACTTGGCTGAAGATCGTATCCTCTGTTTCGAGTTGGTTTCCAAACGCAATTGCCACTGGATCTTGCAATACGTAAAGTCGGCTACCGGAGAAACTGATGTCCCTACCACCATGGCCGAGTTCATCAGTCAGCGTCGTCGCTGGCTTAACGGTTCCTTCTTCGCTGCCGTGTATGCCTTGGCCCACTCTTTCGACATCTTCCGCAGTGATCATTCTTTCTTGCGAAAAATGATGTTCCTCGTCGAGTTTGTCTACCAGACGATTAGCATGATCTTTGCTTGGTTCGCCCTCGGTAACTTCTTCCTCGTCTTCCGCATTCTCACGGCTTCCCTGCAGAACGAACTCGGCACTGCTGGCAAGGTTCTCTTCATTGTGTTTGAATGGCTCTATATTGCTGTCTTGATCACCTGTTTCATCCTGTCATTGGGTAATCGACCGCAGGGTTCCAACAAGTGGTACATGTCCATGGTCTACTTTTGGTGTATCATCATGGCATACCTCATATTTGCATCCATCTTCATCAGTGTCCGTTCCGTCCAGGGCCAGATCGCTGCCAACGGCGGCTTCAACTTTGCGGATTTGTTCAGGGATAGGATTTTTGCCACGTTGATCATCTCGCTACTGTCGACGTATGTCATGTGGTTCCTCGTCTCCATCATCTTCTTGGATCCATGGCACATGTTCACTTCCTTCTTCCAATATCTTCTCATGACCCCGACGTACATCAATATTCTCAACGTCTACGCTTTCTGCAACACGCACGACATCACCTGGGGTACAAAGGGAGATGATAAACCAGAAAAGCTGCCTTCGGTCGTCACAAAAGCCGACGGTAAAGCCGACATTCAAGCACCCACCGACGATGCTGATCTCAACACACAATATGAGGAAGAACTGAAAGTGTTTAGCACTAAGTGGGTCGAGGAGAAGAAGGTCCCTTCAGCGAGTGAGAAGCAGGAAGATTATTACAAGGGTTTCCGATCCGGTGTCGTCTTGTTCTGGATGTTTTGCAACTTGGGTCTGACAGCCTTGGTTCTGCAGTCGGGCGGCCTGGAGCTCACCGTCAGCACTCCGGATGAGGCACAGAAGAAAAGGAACGATGCTGCTACCATTTACCTGGCTGTTGTTCTGTACAGTGTTGCAGGCCTGTCGGCTTTCAGGTTCATTGGTGCAATGTGGTTCTTGGTTGTCCGAGCAGTAAGTGGAAACATGCAAGATACTATACGTTGGGCCTACGCTAACATTACCATCAGTTCCGCGGTGTCTAGATTTGGCCATGTTTGGTTATTTGTTCCATGGGGGAACCCAAATCAGGGTGTGTCCGCCTACGCATCTTGTGGGAGTTTTTCAGGTTTGTGTGACTTCAAGGAGCATGTTGTCGCATTACGAAATAGGCATTTTTGTCTTGCGTTGGAGTTTTATGACATGATACCAGCTTCTTTTTTCTTTTAGGACAAGGAGACACGTCACGACTTGTTTTCAGGTGGCATGTGTCCTGATGAGTTGATTTCATTTAGTATGTATCCAACAACGTAAAACATCTTGAACCTCTTCTTTAGTGACTGCAGCATTGTCTGCGTCTCTCGGGTTCACCTACAGTAGACTCATAAATCCCTCTCACCTGTGATATACTCTCTGTTGCAAGGCATGCCGCCTTACTCACCCTCACCTTCAGTTTGACCTGCAGGTTTGAGCACGGACCCCAGGCGTGTAAATAAAGTAGAAGCGACCAGTGCGACTACCTCATCTCCACGGCAAACTTTTCAATCTGTGCCAATCGTCTGCTTCAAGTTTTGTACTTGTACTGCAAAACCTCTTCTACTATACTACACGCCAACAACACCGTAGCCTCACTGCAGCAAGCATCACTCACTATGAGCTGGGATGCCTCAGGTAAGTGGCATGGCACGCAAATGCCGCGAGCTCACACTAATTTTCTGTACAGGCGGTGCTCCTCGCTGGGACCCTCCTCTAACTGATGGTGATGACTGGGGTGGTGGCAGCAACAACGCTGGTGCTGATGCTGGTGGCGACGATAGCTGCCGGATGTGAGTGAGACCCAGAACCATCACTTTGGCTATACTGACACACGTAAACAGTTGCAAGCAGTCAGGCCACTATGCCCGTGACTGTCCATCAAAGCCTGAGGGCGGCAGCGGCCTTACTGGGGAGTGCTTCAACTGTGGTCAAGTTGGCCACAACAAGGCTGACTGTACAAACGAGCGCGTCCAGCGCCCCTTTGATGGTGTGTGCAAGCTCTGTGACCAACCAGGTCACCGTGCGATCGATTGCAAGTCCCGTCGCTCTGTCAACTGGTCTGGTGTTCCTGAGATGGGTGCTGAAGCTGCATGGGTTGCCCTCATCGATGCCGCCAAAGAAAAAGACTTCGACGTGTTCCGTGTCTGTCTGAAGGCGTACGCTCGTGCCACCATGGACCAGTTCAGTCTTCCAGCTGTTGAGGAAGCTCTGCGTGAAGATGGTCTCGGCATCTATCTGATTGCTAAAAAGGAGGAGATACCTATCAACATGACCATTGTTGACCTCATTGGCAACCCCGACCGCGAGTACGTCTTGACTTTCCAGCTCTCTCCAAAGCCTCGTCGCCCCAAATTGGCCCAAGGCTGGCCTGAAAGCCCTGCTCAGAACATGGAGCGTCTTGCATCTTGTGGCGATGTCCAAGACCGTGGTGTACCACTGTGTGGCAACTGCGGTGAGCTTGGTCACATTCGCAAGGTCAGTATATTGAGTCAGGCCTCCTGATTTGAAGAATTTCAGACTAACATACAAGCAGTACTGCAAACAAGAGCAAGTTGAACGCGATACGCACCAGCCCGAGATCCAGTGCGTGAACTGCAAGGAAATCGGTCATCGAGCCCGCGACTGTACCAAAGAGCGCTTCAATCCGTTTGCCTGCAAGAACTGCAAGCAGGAAGGCCATAATGCTAAGGAATGTCCCGAGCCTCGTTCAGCCGAGGGCGTCGAGTGTCGCAAGTGCAACGAGATGGGCCACTTTTCCAAGGATGTCAGTGCACACATAGATACTGGTTACTCAATACATACTGACAGCTCATAGTGTCCTAACGTCGCCGCCCGTACCTGTCGCAACTGTGGATCGACCGAGCACATGGCTAAGGAGTGTTATCAACCTCGCAATCCCGACACCGTTGTCTGTCGCAATTGTGAGCAGATGGGCCATTTCTCTCGTGATTGTCCCGAACCCAAAGACTGGTCCAAGCACAAGTGCAGCAACTGCGGCGAGCTGGGACATGGACCCAAGGTAAGCATTCCTCATATTTTGGAAGGAGTTCATGCTAACCTGAATAGCGTTGCAAGGCTCCGATTGCTGATACCAACGACGATACCGGTGGTGATGCGGGTGGTGGCTGGGGTGGAGATACGGGTGACTCTGCTGCTGCTACCGGTGAAGCTTCTTGGAATGACGCTGGTAATGGAGGTTGGTAGACTTATGCCACGGCATCGTCTACTTCAGGAGGACCGTTTTTGTCGAATTCATCCGAGTAGGCAATGGATACAGATGGTTCAGGTGGACATGAACGATATGTCTTGTGTTTTGCACGGACACTTGTGGCGATAATACGAGGAGATAGGCACGGCCATGAATGCATAATGGTGAGGCGTTCATGATAGCTTCAGGTTAGATGGAACTCTTCTATGACTATTTTGCTCATTCCATGTACATGAAGCGTAGTGACATTGATATCCAGTAAACTCTCCATTGACTGCACTCTTGCCATGTCCAAACCAAAAGCAGTTTCCCAATTCTGATGGAATATGAGACACTTGAAACGTATTCATTATCTTCCCTGACGACTTCATAATTCAGTACTACTCTCATTTTTCGCTAATTCTTCTTACTCCTCGCTCGCCAAATGGGATTTAAATAATAAACCGGAATACCGAGCAAGAAGATGGCGCTGTAAATACCTGCCAATACACCAAACGCCCACTTGTACCCATGTTTTGCAACCATGGGCGTGAGGCCATACGTAAGACCAAAAGAAACAATATTCTTTGTCCCCACAACAACAACCAGTGCAGGCCCTGGGTGCTGTGCCCCAGCTTCAGACGCAAACGTCGTGGACACGATGAGCACTGCGGTAAACGTGTATTGGAACAGTGTCCACGCCATGTATGGGCCCCACCAAGTTGCGTCGCCTCCAGCAGTGCAGCCGTAGAGAACCAGCATTGCGGCACCAATGATAGCCGGTGGGATGAGAACAATGAGGTGGTGTTCCGGCTTGTGAATGCCCTTGTTTCGTCGCGCAGCATAGAGAACGAACTTGTCGCCGATGAATGTGCAATACATCATTCCCAGCACGGCGCCAATGACGCCGCCAACGTTGATAAGCCCAATGTTCTTCACATCCCACCCGTAGTTCTCGTGCAACACGGTGTTGTACGTCAGTGACATGCCGACCGCGCAGCCAAGCGCAACCGACGAACTCAAGATGGCAAAGAGGATACCCGGCGAATACAAACTCTGGAGCATATGCAAATACGTCAAGACCACGATCCTAACCGGCTGTTTCTGAACCGGCGACCAAGGCCTGAGCTTCTGCAGATACGTCTTCCGCGGTACATGCGCCTGGTTCGGCTCGGCACTCTGTTCTCGCACGCGCAAGCCCTTATCGGCCATGCGCGCGAGGTGCTCCTGCGCCTCCTCATCCGGCACAATCCTCGTGACGCCAAACTCATCAGTCCAAACCAGCAGTCCATCCAGACTGGCGGGCGACCGCGTAAACTGTGTTTCGAAGGCGAGCAAAAACGCAAGCACCAGTCCAAACGCGATGGTGATGACGAAAACCCAGTAGTACCACCGCCATCCCATGGCTTCGTTCAGATACGTGCTGGCGAGATTGATGCACGAGCTAAGTGCGTTCTGGACCGTCCAGTAGAGCCCGAAGATGCGCCCGCGTTCGTGCAGAAAGGTGATTTCGGTGAGCATCAGGGGGAGAAGCGATTCCGAGGCGCCTGTAGCGAGGCCCTGCACGATGCGCGAGGCGAGATGGCCGTTGTAGCTGTTTTGCACGGCGGCGGCGATGGTCGCTGCGAGGAGGATGACCATGGAGACAAGGAACACTGGGCGACGGCCGTATGCTAGTGCTAGAGGGAGGATAATGTAGTTTCCTATTTTATTTTTTTTATTAATTTCCATCAGTCATTTCACCCATGTTCAGTTCAAAGCCCCTCCACTCTTCCATAAAAAAAAGATCAAATCAACTGTTTCTTTCTTTGCTTTCTTTTATGGGGTTATAAAGTTTTTGGGCGAGAAGAAGAACAAGGAACTTACCGAGTCCGATACAAAGTGTAGGAAGAGTGATTAAAAAGACAATCTCATCAGCTGTATATCCCTGGGGCGTGTACATTTGGAAAAAGACATTCAGGATTGCACCTAGGCCGCTGGCAATGGAGAGACCCATGATGGAGAACCAGCAGCAACAAAATATGAGGCCGTATTTTTCCCAGCGAGAAAAGTTGAGCGGATCGTTGGGATTGGATGATGGAATGGGGATTTTACGAATTTGGCCATCTTCGCGGACGAGGAAGGCGTTGCCTTTGACGTGTGAGTGGGTATGGTCTTGGGGGGGTTGAATATCTTCTATGTAGTTGATTTCGACATCGCCTTTGTCATCCAGCCATGCGTGTGGGTTTGGTTCAGCCATCTTTCACGGATGTCTTCTTTACCCGGGAAGAAGAAGAAAAAGAAAAATCGAAATGATTGAACTCAATGGAGGTGGAGAGCCGGGGGGAGCTCTATGAAGAGGAGGTTGTGCAGGCATTATGATAAATCTAACAAGCGCCATCTTGCAGCTGAATAGAGGCTGAAGTCCCCCCCGGGGAGTATGGGTTCACGACTTGCGTACTTTCTCCACATTCCGCTGCAAGTGGCAGAGGGCTAGACCTATCTATGGTGTGTAACGGGCCAGTACGGGACTGTGAAAGGGACGAGCTCCTTTTACTATAAAGATCGGAGTACAGGTGCCCGAGTCGTGTATAACCCTCCTCCGCATTTCAGTGCCGAGGATGCGGGGTAAAGTTTGATTGACCAATGGAGTTCAGTTTGTTTGAACTACCACAAGGAGAACTTATGTGAGGGATATGGTTAGTGTTAAAAGCTCGAGCAAAGTTCACATGCATGTTACTAGCAGCGCTCACCTCCCAACACGCTAGCCCGCCCACATCGGAAGTTGACAATCGGATCATGTGGTCCGCACGGAACATGCGGGCACAGTAACCAGCAACAAAAGTCCCCTTCGGAGGGAAATGTGGGCAAAAACAGAACAGATGGTCTTTGTAAATTCCACTACTACGTTAACCCCAGAAAAGGCTCAACACCACCCCCTCATTCATTACGTCAGCTCCTACGCACTCAACCTAACAGCCCTCTGCCTCTGCCACTCCACCGCGCCCCTATACTGACAATTATAATCCATAAACTCATCCGGCCGCATCTTAATCTCATTGCTGCCCTTCTCCGTCGCCGGCTTCGCCGAGTCACGACTGAACTTCTGGATCAAACTCGCTCGCTCGTATCGCGCTTCAAATACCTGGTTCAGGCGTGCTGTTACCTCTTCTGGCTTGACCGGTGGTCCTCCTCCTTGCAGAGTATTTATATACGCACCAAGGGCCTCTGCATCTTCAATCGCCTGGCTCGCGCCTTGGCCCTGCGTGGGTAGCATGGCGTGTGCTGCGTCGCCGATGAGGATGACGCGGCCGCGGACCCAAGTATCCAGCGGGTCGATGTCGCGGAGTTGCCAGAGGCCGATGCGGTCGGGGAGTTTGAGCATGTCTTTGGTCCAGTCTGGGAAGTCTTTGAATGTCTCGAGCATCTTCTGGCGGTCGCCTTCTGTCACCCATGACTGGGCTTTGTCCGGGTCTTCGTTCATTTTGTCGTCAGGGACGAGAGCGACGACGCTGAAGATTTCGCCGTTGCGGGCGGGGCCCATGATGAGGCGGCAGTCATGGGCCATGAACATTGATGTGTAGGGCTCGGATGGGTTGATGTGTGCTGCGAATTCTGGTGCTTTTTGCCGGACTTCTTCTGAAGTCATCATGAGTCGATAGCATGATGCGCCTGTAGGCTTTGGCTTGATCTCTTTTCCTGCTACTAGCGGTCGCAAAACGCTATGTATGCCGTCGGCGCCAATGATGATGTCTGCCTGAATGGTTTCTCCGTCTTCTAGTTTGATGATTCCCGCCTCGCAATCGCAGTCGACAACACGGGAAGAGGTCTGAACTACAGGAACTGGTCCACTTCTCGCAGGGTCTTTGACAACCTTTGTCAATTGTGCATGCAGGTCTTGTCGATGCCACATAATCCGGTCGGCTCCATATTTCTTTTGTACGAGCAGTGGAATTTCGTTGACCATTTTGCCATCCGAATTAAAGATACGGAATCCACTATCCACCATGCCATTTGAAGCTTCCAGCAGGTCGCTCACACCCCAAGTTTCCTTTATGATGCGCGTCGCATTTGGCTGGAGAGATATTGTTGCGCCAATCTCTGACGACAGACGTGATTGTTCAAGAATAGTGATCTCGCGGTTCGGGCCTCGTAAGGCAATGGCAGATGCTAGTCCTGCGATGCCACTGCCAACAATGACAATCCGAAGATGTATTTGTGAAGCCATGATGAGATAAAATAATAGCAAAGACAGAAACAGGTAGACAAAGAATGGTTAAGAGAGGATTAACATGATGAAATTGAAACTGGCGTTCCGAGAAATCACACGTACGCCCACCTCCACATTACGAGCGTCGACGTATACATACACATTCCATCGAGAAGCCAAGGGTTTGCTACTTCCAGGATTAGCAAGGACAGAGTAGAGTTGCATGATCAGCATGCGGTTAAGAAGAGGCGGGGTGGACTTCGGAACGATTGACGTCAAAAGCTACCATCCACCGGAATATGTGGGGGTGAGGCCGTGGGCATGGCATGTGGGCCTCATCATGCACAGTCAACACGAGATGGTTGCAACTGAAAGATAAAAGCCATAACACTGACAAAAACCAAACACCAATTCCAAAAAAATCAGAACTTACCGCTTCGGGAAAAGGATCAAAGCCCCATTCGTAGATTGTATCTCATCTCAACTCAACTCATCATGATCACGACCACGACCAAGACACCAACCCTCACCTTGAGCGGCGTTCAAAATGTTGCCATGAAGATGGATGGCACAGATGCCAAATTTGGAGACTGGCGCGATGACCTCGCACGAGACGGCTATGCTGTCATTAAAGGAGCTATTCCTCAAGAAAGGGCATTAAAATACGCAGACAAAATGTTCTCATGGCTAGAGGGCTTGTAAGTTGGTCTAAAAACCGCATTCTTTACTCGTCCATCTACTAACGAGACTGCGCTAGTAACCTCGGATTCGACCGCAATGACCTATCGACAGCGCACAAGGACAAGCTACCGCTCATCAACGAAAAGGGCATGTGTATTCACTACGCCGTCACACATGAAGACTTTGCTTGGGAGGTCCGCGGCGAGCCGGGCGTTATCAGTGCCTTTGAGAAGGTATACAACGACAAAGACCTCATCGTCTCCTTTGACGCAATCAACTTTACTTTTCCCGGCCGCTCAGATATTGCCCCCAATAAGCCGTGGCCACACCAAGACCAGAACCCAGAGAAAGCTGGATTTCGCTGTCTACAGGGTCTTGTCAACTTGCTTCCCAACGGTCCAGACGATGGCGGTCTTATCGTCTGTCCAGGCGGCCACTTGCTCTCTGAGGAGTTCCATGCCGCCATGAAAGACGAACCACGTATCCCAGCGTGGACACCCGAATGGTTCGGCTTTACTGAAAACGGCATGAAGTGGCTGGCAGACAAAGGTCTCACATGGACCAAGGTCTGCGCGGACCCAGGCGATCTACTTGTTTGGGATAGCCGCACGCCGCATTACAATCTGGCCTCGAAGACTCATCAGCCGAGGTTTGCGATATACACGTGCTATATGCCCGTGGCGGATGCTTCACAGGAGGATTTGATTCGCAAGAAGGATGCCTATGAGAGGTGGGTTGGTACAACTCATTGGCCGAATGCGATGCATACTGGTTCCAATGTCGCTACGAGGGATGGGGTGGAAGATCCATACAACCGCTTCGAGCCGGTCAATAAGCCGGTCATGAATGAGCGGACATTCAAGTTGACTGGCATTCCCTATATCAAAACTTAGCGCGGGGAATGCGTGATGAACATTTTTCTTAGATGTGTTTTGTTTTCTTCAAGTGGATGTAACGTATCGCCTATAGGATGTCATAAGCATCACGAATGCTGAAAATGATTTGTCAACTTAGTTTGAAGGCATGCAAAATAATATACCCCCCCCCCCCCCCCCTTTTTTTTTTGAATTTGTATCCGACGAAGTGAAGTGTGGCAAAGGAGATAGAAACGTTGAATTGGAGAAATGTCAGACGTAGTAACTTCCTAGCAAAGCACTTGGGGTGTCAATGTCGTGCTAAACGCCACAAATTACACCAACACTCATGCTGCAGAAGTGTCAACTTTGGACGTCTCTTTGTCCTTGTCGCGTTTCTGAGACCCTTTCCTTCGTCTTCGCTCAACCTTGTATACATCGTTGAAATTAATATTGACAGCCAACATTTTGAGCTCGCCATCAGGGGAGTGCACCAGGTCGCCAAGGAGAAGGTTGATCCTGGCTTTGAAGTCCTCAGCCAGATGACTTAAGCGCTTTTGAAGTGCTGGTAGTACGTCATCTTCGACAGACCCAGTCATACCCATTTTCAGCAAGGGTGGAGGGAAAGGCGAGTCAGCATCCTGGTTTGTAGAAGCTGCGCGTGATCGCGCAAAAGGATCTGGAGTCGAGCTGCCGTGATTGTCCTTTTCAGAGAGACCCCACCTGCCAGCTGCGGTTCGCGTCTCAATCTTGGCAGCATGTTCTTGTCTTCGAGTAAATTCTGCAACTGAGCACGAGTATAGACCATCTACCGCGTCTTTGTATGCTAACATGGTCTTTAGTAGCTCGTGCAGTTGCGCGGTGAAATCTGTAGTAGTGCTTCCAAGGAGACCTTTCCTGGTAATGTTGTCGAGGTACCTTGCGTGGGCTTCGATCATATCATCGAGTGTGCTTTCTGGTTTATTGAGCGCTCTTTGCAAATCGATCCATGAAGACTCAATAACCTCGAAAAGAATGTAGTGCTGAAGCTGGTTGACAAAATGTACCATCTCGGCCATGGCGCAGCGCGCTTTCTTCCAGTCAGACCCCATCTTGTCTGATACGGTACCCAAGACGCCGCGAGCACCGGTCATGCAGCGGCGCCATGTGGAACCAAGAGCAAACTCGACACGCTTTACCCTCCATAGAAAGTTGAAGACTTTAAGATATTGCTTGGAGCCAAATGGAGTCACAATGACGTCTACAGGAGCATCAATCTTGTACTCGAGGGTGAATACGTCCCATCCGATCTCGCCATGCGACAGCTCTAACATGCGAGAATCGAGTCGGCGAAGAACGTCCGACGTGTCGAATTGGGCGTTGGAGTTTCTGACAGCGTGCTCGAGCTGAGCGGTGAGCGTGTGTCGGTACTGAGTGTTGGCAGGTCTATCGAGATTTGACGAGAGCGATTCCATAAGTACGGCAATGAAGTCACCAGCGCCAAGCAACATGTACTTTTTCAGTGCTTGCAGATGGTCAAATAGCTTGAACTTGTTCGCCATGAGGTCAATAAGACGGGCCATAGTGGTCTTGTAGGCGTCACCGATGGATCGCTCCAGATTTGCGGTATCGCCATATTGCAGCTCCTTGGAAGCCTTTTTAGAGTAAGTGTCAACCCATGCTGCATCTCCACAGCCATAGCGAATAAAGTTGAGTGTCTTGCCGATGAGGAACACCTTTTTTGCAAAGTCCTCAGTGACAATGGTAGGAACCATCTTATCGTTGAGTCTGTATTTGTCTTCCCATACACTTGTGGCGCCGCCCTTGCCCTCGTGGCCATTTGCTTCGAGAATCTCGTCTTCGCTTTGCTCAGAAACGAAGAATTCCGCGAATGGATCAGCCAGCTCGCCATCGTAGACCCACTGCCTCAGCATGTCGTAGAACGGGCGGGTGACGTCGGAAAGAAGACGCTCAGCAAAGTTCATGACGTAGGGGTCGCCGTGGTTGAGAGAGAAGGAATGGATGAGTGCAATCAACTCGCCGCCTTTCTTCTTCTTTGATTCTTCCACCATCAGACTCATGAGTCGCAGGCCCATTGTCGGCTCTCTGATCCATATGACGCACCGCTTGAGAGTGACACCGGCCTTGCTGGCGCCCTGGTGCGCTGAGCCTTCACCGAGCTGTGCCAAAGCCCTTTTGATCTGGCCTTCGAGCGTAGCAACCAGGCCGAGGTATGCCCTCAGCTCCTTAGCCAAGGCGGCGCGGAAACTCTGCTCTATCAGGCCGCCTTGGCTCTCATCTACAAACTCGGCAAGGCCTTTGTACAAGATGGCGGGCTCGGCGAGGGTATGCAGAAGGCTGATAATGGGCACAGGGAGGGTCGGTGGAAGTTTGAGGGCTGTCGAAGAAGGAAACGTCAGGTTGGCAGACGAGTAGCCCTGCAACGTGAAAGGCAGCTCACGTAATAGGGTCGGTTCTGAGGGGCCCAATTCTGGCTTTTCTGTGGCATTTGTTGTTTTTGCCTGCTGCTCTTTGGTCGTGTCTTGGGAGCGCCTTTCGCGTCGCTTCTCTGGCTTTTCGGCAATAGTTGGTGGACGTGAAGGCGCTTTAGGTGAGCCAGCATTGACAGGTAGCTGGGCAAGGCCAGGCTTCGCAAAGGCGTCTTGGAATGCCGGGGCAGAGGCGCGCTTGGAAGGCGTAGTGGGCTCTCGGGGAAAGCTGCGCAGGTCCTGGGCTACAGGTGCATTTGGAACTGGTTCGCCATTATCTGAGAGTTTGTATAGGAAGTAGAGCATTCGCCATTTCTGGTCCAGTACTGTCTGTGTCTCGAGGCGCGAGAGCAGATTGTGCAGACGGGCGCTCTTGTGCTGATCGTTTCGTGGGCCCGAAACTGTTCCATGTTAGTAACGTGTATTCTTTTTCCATATATAACCACATAACATGCAGCATTATCACTCACCCTTGCGGTCCATCAGGCTAGCGATGTGGTGGACATCTGGGACCAGGGCGGGATCTCCTGCCGACGTGAGTTCGTCAATGGCAAACTCAAACGCGTCTTCGAAGCGCTGGTTGGCGGCCTCTTCGTCATCATTGGGATCCTCGGGTACTATGCGCACCAGCAATTCGTTCAACGCGTGTTCGACGCGCTCACGGTGGAGTTTGGCCATGGTGGCGCGTTGTCTGGTTGTGGTGTCGACACTCACCAAACACCATCGCGGCGGGGCAGCGCCCGTGCACCGCTCCTTAACATCGTCATTGCTCTTCTCCCCCATGTCCCTACATTCACACACACCTCCCATGTAGCACCGCGCTGAAGCCGCCATTTTCATGCTGTCTATGAGTTTCACGTATTGCTCTGGGAACTTCACCTGCTGCAACCACTATGGAGTACCTTTACCACACATTGACACTCATTGGTGTATTTATCACATTTCCAGCGTCTTTCAACATGTAGCTATGATGAGTCCAGATAGCCAGCTTACAGAAAATTCCGGTGGGAAGCCTAATATAAACCTGTTCCTGCGGCAAATCTCACAGTATCAGTGGGGTTTGCATCTCTCTCACCTTTGTTACCCTGGCCCAGCAACCACCTTGTGCCTTTTTTTCTCCGGGTGAAGGACAATGTCAGATACAAACCATCGATACTGCATATATAAATCTCATCTAGGCCTGTATTTTCCTTCTCTTCTCTTCCAACATCCACCAAAGGTCGCTCAATTCGCCAAGACACCATGTCTACGCCCTATACTACACCTCCCACTTCTTCGGAGAGGCACGCGAGCATCGGCGAGACCTCTAATCCGATTCTGATTTCGTCACCTGGTCCTGAGCTAAAACCGTTTAAGCCGCACCAGTGAGTGTCTGATTGTTCCTCAATGCTCAGTGACTAACACTGCTTCCAGGATGCTCATGCAGACTCCCGTCGAGATTGAGTGTGGTCCAGATCTCTCTACCAAGCTTACTATACATGAAGAGCTCCTATGTTGCCATAGCAAACTTCTCGAAGAGCGCTTCATTCAGGCCAAGGTTCTGAGAAAGCAGTTTGAACAGAGTGATCACCTTCGTGACCAGATCGCACCACATGTCTTCCCAGAGGTCACTGCAGAGCAGTTTGCAGCTGGTGATCACGACGAAAAGGTAAGCTTACTGAGATAACGTGGAAAGAACGGACTATGTTATCATTACCATTACAGAAAAAGTCCGTTCGATCCGGCATCAGTATGAAGACACCATATTAACATACCTGTAGGCACTGCCTCTGATCATCCGCGCGTACGAGAGGTTCCCTATGACTGGCTATGGACCGGCTATCAAGAAAGTGATCGACGAGGCAACACAAGTACAGGTGGAGTTGAAGCGTGTCAAAGCACGCATGTTACACGACGCCATTCGAGAAAACAATACGAAAGTACGTCTAACATACATCGATGCCTTTGGTTTGCACGCAATTACAGAGAAACTGTTCGCTGCAATCCACCGTATCAACAAGAGGGAGATTGCTAGAGCCAAAGATGATGTTGTGCGAGCTGCAGCTCAGAAACGTATCCTTATACCTGGATCAGAGCCAGACACTGTTCAAACGGCAATGGATTGGATCTATCAAGGAAAACTGAACTGCGAAGACCCGCAACAGCTCTACAACACACTACAGCTCGCCACACAATTGGGTATCAAAGCACTGAGTGAGTTCTGTCACTCCAAGCTGTACAATGCCGTCACCGACTGTATTCAAGACGCTATGGCCAACGACACATCGCTCAAAACCTTGTTGGGATACGGACCTGGTCCAGGTGATCGCGTCATGGAAGTAGTATTCAAGCACGCGTTCAAGGATCATGACGTACCAAAGCGGTTTCGGGAGATTGTCGTGGAAACTCTGGCTACCAACCTCGATGCAGAGCTGTGGGCTGAAATCAAGGACATGGTCAGCCATAAGGTGGCCTTACAGATCATTGAGGCACTGCTGGAATATCACCAGCAAGTTTCAGAAGGGCTGGTTGACCATGCTGATGTTAAGCATGAGGATGAAGGAGCTCGTACTATGTCCCCGATGCCTGCCGCCGATAAATGATCATGTATCTGGGGTTGCAGGTGAAGGGGAATTCACTTGGAAATGGTTACCGAACCAAGCACAACTGACGCTTTTTAGCACCTCAACTCAAGGTCTTCACACACATTTCTCGTTAATCTCTTGGTTTTTTTTTTATCACAAATTGGCTGCTTTTATTGCTTCTTGTTTTCTTTTCCCCACGTAGGAGTCACTCAAACTTGATCACGTTCACATAGTTTGTCAATCTTCCCTCTACAAATCAATGAGTTATAATATGGTTTAACAATTTATCGCATTACACTTCATGATCCCCACCACTGTGTTGCATGCAGTCGGGATTGACGACTTTGTATGCTTTCCATGCTAGAGCATTTCAGCTTGGCCTCAACTTCATGTCCAGGTCAATCATCGATGATTTTTTTAATTTGACAGTTTCATCAACAGAAGTGATTACTTAAAGCGGTTCAGCAACACTATATTGGGGTCAGAGAAAGTAAGACCGATTCGATGGTATCTTTGTAGGGACTTACCTGGAGAATTTCGGGACGATTCAAGTCCCACATAAGAAACTATTTCTCCTCTTCTCCAGCTTGGGGTGCAACAGCGAGCCGAATACTGGTGTGCTGTCCAGGGGGGGTTACGGTTCGGGATGCAGTAACGGCTCGTGGTGGGGTTTGAGTTTCGGTTTGTTGTGGAGCACTCAATGCGAGTGAAGCAAATGCAAGCGACAGAGCAAAAGAGAGCTTCATGTTGGCTGTAGAAGATAAAGATTCTCAGAAATGTAGTAGTTGGTTCCTGTATTGTTCAGAGATTATGAAAGATGTGTGAGCCCAGAAGGAAGTGCCTACTACATGATTTATATATGTATTTCATAGATCAATGACTAATGTGAACATTATTCTAAAGAATTCGCGCGAAACTCCATCCGCTGGTCTAACGGCTCAATCCGTATTGTGTGCATACGTATATTCAAATTTTTTGCCCTACCTAAAGCCTCGATGGGTCATGCCGACGGATCAACCCATATTGTGTATACAAGGGAGAGCTCGTTGGATTAGAGTGCGGTTGAAACATAGACTAGCCCATAAATCCCCATTTGGATGGATTCGCATGCATTTACTCCAAAACGTTAGCCTAACATCAAAACAGAATACCGGAAATGCCGGAACTAGTCTTTAAATGGATGCACCGAGAAAAACTGGCTAGTGTCGGGCTAATGTGTTTTTATTATAAAAAACAATAGACTACATGCAGTAAACATATCTAAAGCAGGATTGTGAATAGGATCGCGACGGATCGAGATTCTGCCGAATGAAATAGCAGTGTTGTTTTGAAGTACTAGAAGGGGACAAATGAGGAAAACCTCAAATTATTTCACGAACAGTATATTGATGGCATTGGTAGCAGCGATCTTGGAGATATCATGATTCTAAACTACGCGCTATTATAATCGTGTTTCGTAGTCCAGACCAACCTGTTCTTCTATTGAAGCCCACGATAACGGAGTAGGCTTGCCAGAAGAAACACGAACATCCAGCCCGGCGTCATTTCATCTGCATCTCCACCTCTTCACCCAACCAATCAAAACATCCATCTTGCTCTCCTCTACTCATCATGCAATGTCACCTTTCCCAAGTGCATTTAAACTAGCATCCACCAAATTTACTAGGTATCAACTACAGCACCCTTTGTGCCCACCTCCACCCGGTTTGCATCCTTCCCTACGGGAAACCCACTGTACAACTCGTCACCCACACATCTAGTCAATCCTTGCATCCCGCTCCCACCATTTCTCCAAGCCACCGAAATAACACCAAACTAGTCGTGTGCAACGATTCAAGTTCAAACTCAAGTCTTAGCCGAGGGTGTTTTTTTCGGTGTAACGAATGGGTGCGGATCGATCGGATCTGGGCCGCGGGTGGTACGGTTCAGACTCGAGAAAAGGTATAGGTACGTGGGAAAGGGGGAAGAGGTCCATGTTGTGTCTGAAAGATACAGGGTGTTCGCGTGGAGACGGAGAGGTGCATTCAAGAAAGTGACAGCTGACAGGTAATGACAGAGGGATATAATACTGGTATACAGTTCATATTTTTCTCGGCCTCGTCAGTCTCCACCGTCGCCTGTATCTTGCAATCCTAGTTTTTTTTCTGGACCTCCTTGAATCGAGTTCATTATTTAACGGGCTTTGAATCGAAAATAAAGAGAGAAGAAAATATCAGACTAGCCACAAACATCCATATAAAACCTCATCTGGCTATCCCACCTTCCACTAGCTTACTCTCCCTCCACACCTCTTCCACCTGGTACACAATCCCAATCGAAGGAAGGGCCCGCAGATTAATAGTGTCCGCGTTACCGTCTCCCGTACAGTCGTCCAAAAACGCCATCGTACAACGTAGTAAAAACGGTGGGTTGGATGGCAAAAGAGCTCAATGTAACAGCGCGCACGTAGCACAAAACGGGTGCCCAAGCGATACATCGGCTTTTCTGCCCTGTTACAAGAGCAATTATATTTTTTTGGAGGGAAGGATACCCGGTAGCAGGGAAGAAAGAAGATGAGGAAACTGGGAAATTGTAGCCGAAATATAGGAAGAAGCCACGGCTGTGATAGCGATCGAGCGTAGTTAAAGATGACGTGTAGCCCACTGGCAGTATTCCAAGTAGTAGAGAACTGCTTTACTTACCACCTGCTGCTAGTCTCTAACAAAATCTCAAAAAGATGGATAAATCGTCAACGTTCCACTTCACAGCCTTCATTCACTTCCCACGCAAGATGTTTGCGCAGCAGACATCTGGCGTATCCCCGTGCGCTGGACAGGACACATATGAACTATGCAATATACACGGTACCAGTAGCCCGTATCCTGCGTCTACAAGCTCGACTTGCTCGACGACATCGACGTGTGAGCACCACACGACGGAGACGGAGACCAATTCAACGGCGGCGGTGCGGCCAGCGAAATTGAGACAGGCTCAGCTGGAGACTTGTTGGAAGACTTCGCAGGCACAGGCTTACGATAAGATTTCGCCGTCGATCTTGTTTGTCGATTTGCGGGGGTGTTCTTCACACAAGATGTATTGTTAAAATGATAAGATTGGACTAAGCGGAATCGTGTGCAGGAGAAGAGCATGTGGATAGTATGTATATTGTTTACTCGGGATTTCTCACAAAATCACCTGCAAAAACATGAAGAACGAACAAAGAGGCCTTGGGAAAATGATTTTAATACACGGCGTAGCAACGTCAACGCTGACACGTCTGTGTTCTACGCCACCGCGACTTCAACAGAGCCAAGGCCGTGAATGATTGTTGTTTAATACAAAACATCCACCAATCCGACATCATCGTCTTCAAATCAACTTTTCCAAAACTGCCGATAGCAAATCAGCACCACTAGAATCAAAATTCCAAATCCAAACCAGCCCCAAAACCAGAGAGAGAAGAGAGACAATGATAGAGGGAGAAAGGGGGAGAGACCGTTACGCCATCGCTTGATATTCATACAAAACCATAAAATCGTTGTTTTTCACACAAAAGATCACTGCGTACACCGTTGCCTTGTGATGTCGACAAAGTTATTCATCCGTCTTCGCTGCACGCGGCGCGGCTAATGGTTGCCCTGCCATGATCGCTTCCCGGTCCCGTCGCATGCCCTCGAGTACGCCGACCAGGCCGCCTTCGCGCATGCGCTCGAGCACAACTTTCATGCCCTCACGCGCGTTTGGCTGGCTTCGCTGCGCGCGCGAGAGACCAATCTTTTCAATATTGCGTTGCAGAGCTGCGGTGCTCCAGCTTCGCAAAAGACCCATCTTTTGAGGCTGTTCCTCTTCCATAATGCCCTCTCTAGCAGCCTCGCGCTTCTTCTTCCACGTCTCGCCAATGTGACTGTGCAGCGTGACCGAGCTTGTCACATCTGTAGTCTCACCATTGTCTTCCACTTTGACACCATTGCCCTTGTTGTTGAAGTTGATGAAGCCGTGGCGTAGAGCGGGGCTTTCCGAGCCCTGCCGAACCCGAGCGTGGTCAGACGCGAGCGAAGAAGGGCGAGTGAACTTCTGCCTTTCAATTACGGACAGAACTCCTGTCCACTCCAGATTGCGGGACTCAGTGTCCATCCATCCCTCCTTGATATCCACAACCGACTTCTCAAGAATGTAAGACTGCGATTCGCCGCCGGCCGATGCACCAAGCAGAGACCGAGGGACGAGCTTGAGCACAGCAGAGGGAAGTTTGGAGCGCTTGAGGTGTAGCCGTATAGTAGTCAGACGCTGGGTCTCGGGGTCATAATGGCGGGCGATGGTGTCGGTGGAGAGCACGTGAGTGGAGTACGGGTTTGGATAGCGCAGGAAGTAGGCAAGGGAAACAGCCGAGAAAGGATACGAGTAAGTTTCGTTCGACGAGTAGAACTTGACCATTTTGGTGTCTTATTGACGCTTCTAGAGCTTCCTGTGCAGGTTTATGTGGAGATGCAGAGGGCAGGTGGAGTAATTGGTAAGTAGAAGGTTAGATGAACCTGTAGCGGACGGTGGTCTATCTCAGGTAACGAAGTCGCATGGTCAGCAGTATCCAATTGCGAATGGACAATTGGGAAGGCCGTTGCAGGAGAGAGATGCCGAGCGGGGGTAGTGTGAAGATGGTGGTGTGACGACAAGCGGCAGAAGCATCTGAAGCTCTGCCTGTGATCAGTTTTGCCTCTCGGTCGCTCGGTCGTTCGTCGGCACTGCGACTTGCCCACCTCCGATCGTGTGGCTGACGTGTGGCGCAGTGCGGGGCAGCTGAGGCGGTGCGGCAACATCAAATTGAAGCGGGGTGGTGCCATTTTAATTAATTGGCCATTGAGTCAACGCGTGATGAATCATCGCCGGTCCTCTTGATCTCGACTCCCTCCATACCTAGATCCGCTGAAATTCTTTATCGACACATTTGTCCTATCTCATCGCCGTAATGACTGAGCCCGAGCCGCCGGCGGTGGCCGCCCTGTCCATCTCCGACACAGCCACGCAGCCTGTTTCCAAAGCCACCGAACAGGAAATCAACCCGTGGGATGTGCAAGCTGCGGTCGACGAGGACGGAAACGTCAAGGAATTTGACTATGTCAAGATCTCAGAACAGTGGGCAACAAAGCTCATAGACCAACCGCTTCTTGAGCGATTCGAGCGCGTGACCGGCCACAAGCCACATCGCTGGCTACGGCGCGGTCTTTTCTTCTCTCACCGAGACCTGGACTTGATTCTTGACACATACGAGCGTGGCGAAGACTTTCTCCTATACACGGGTCGTGGACCTAGCAGCGATGCTATGCACATTGGCCATACCATCCCCTTCGAGTTCACCAAGTGGCTACAGGATGTCTTCGACGTACCATTGGTCATCATGTTGACAGACGACGAAAAGTTCCTCTTCAAGGAAAAGCTGAAGCAAGAGGAAGTGTACGAATTTGCCCGACAAAACGCAAAGGATATCATATCCATTGGCTTTGACGTTAAGAAGACTTTCATGTACATCGACTCGGAGTTCTTCACATCGGGATACAACAGACATTTCAACCTGAACACGACCGAGTTTGAAAAGCTCATCACCAACAACCAGGTCCGTGGCGCATTCGGCTTCCATGGCTCTACAAATATCGGCAGCAACGCGTTTGCTGCCAAGCAATGTGTCGCTGCATTTGCCTCGTCGTACCCCTTCATTTGGGGTGAAGATTACAAGACCTACCGCCGATCAAAGAAGCTCGCTGCGACGCCCTGTCTCATTCCCTGTGCCATTGATCAAGACCCGTACTTCCGCCTTGTCCGCGAGAACTGCAATCGCATGGACAACCCTTCACCAAAGCCTGCGCTTATTCACTCCAAGTTTCTCACAGCACTTCAAGGCGCCGGCGGTAAAATGAGCGCCTCAAATGCCAATTCAGCCATCTTCATGAGTGATACTGCAAAACAAGTGAAGAACAAAATCAACACCAAAGCATTCTCGGGAGGTCAGGAAACACTTGAGCTTCATCGTGAGAAGGGAGGAAACCCTGACATTGACGTACCTTACCAATATATCGCTTATTTTGAGGATGACGACGAGAAGCTCAAGAAGCTCGCCGAAGACTACCGCAAGGGCGAACTGCTGACTGGTGAGATGAAGAAAGAATGCATTGAAGCCATGACAGCATATACCAAGAGGTTCCAAGAAGCAAGGACGAAGGTCACAGATGAGATTCTAGACGAGTTCCTCCGCCCAAGGAAGCTCGAGTGGAAGGGCAACCCGAACCCCACTAAACCAAAGCTGGAGCAACCAAAAGAAGAGACCGAAGGGGGTCCGATGCTAGATGCCGATGGCAAGCCAATGACCAAGAACGCCATGAAGAAAGCTGCCAAGATGGCTGAGGTTGAGCGAAAGAAGAAAGAGAAGGAAGCTGCTGCTGCTGCTGCAAAGTAGTAGCATGTCTGGTAGATTCAACAAGTGTTACAAGCATAGACATGTGATACAGGAACCATAAATCAGATCCGTACATCCAACTCCGCAAAGTGAATCGCCTCGCATCAATGTTTAGTGCACTCCTATCTGGCTACTCCTACTCAACAAACATGGCACTGTGCATTAGTATGAAGGGCGCTCTACTAAGGTCTATGAGATGATGGCACTTTGACCTTTGTGTAAACTTTACCAGTCGTGACGTAAGGGACGGCGCAGGTGGACAGTACACAGGACTACTCAGCGGGCCGATCCGAAAATATGGACCCAGACGACCCCAATGAGGGTAACTCACAAGTAAGTTCGCCGTTCTCTGAGTTGACCCACCAACGGTACTGCAGTTGCGCACTCCAGCAACCATTGTAACTCACTGCGGTTAGAGCTCGAGTTCCCTAAAGCTGGTTCAGGTACGCTATGCACCCCGAATTATTCTCTGGGTCCATGCGGAGCTGCCACAAACTATTGAAACTGTGGTGCCCTGGAATCTCATTCGCTATATCCGCACTTGACCAATATCGAACCTACGATGTTCGCATGTATAAAGCCATCCATGCACCCCGTACCTAGGCGCGTACTAGTTTCATGCGCTATCTAGCGCAGCCCGCACTCAACACTTTGTACCATTCGACTGCCCATGCCGGACACCATTGGCATTTTGTTTAAACTTTGTACAATCCCGATTATTTTATCTGATGGCTAAAACTTTCTGCATCTTGTTTACGAAAGCCAGGCTCTTTATGTGCGGGGTGACACCCAGGTATGCCTCAATCCCATCTTCTGGCTGCTTTCAAGTTTCATACTCTCATCACACATCCTCAAGACCCTTTTTTGATCTCCTTTACAAATCGATAACATCATGTCGTCCCTTGATAAGAAATTGACACATAAATCCACGTACTCTGAACAGCAGCCCGTGGGTCTACACACCAGGGGTTCGTCAAGTTTAGCCAGTACCGCAGACACTTCACCTTCTCCACCGACAGTTTCGATATCAGAGTCATTGCAACCCATTATGGACAACCCTAATCGCGCAATAGAGGCGGTCAATAATGCTGAATGCTCAATGACACTCAGACAGGGTATCAGGCTCTACCCAAAAGCCATCACGTGGTCAGTGTTATTGTCAATGACCCTCATCATGGAAGGGTACTCCACTATCCTGGTACCCAACTTGTTCGCCATGGCCCCTTTCAAAGAGAAATTTGGTAGCTTACAACCCAACGGGGACTATGAGATCAGCGCTACTTGGCAGAGTGCATTTGTCAATGGGGGTCTCGCAGGTCAGATTCTAGGACTCTTCGTTACAGGCACTCTAGCCGAATGCATTGGATACCGACGCGCTCTCATGACTGGACTGACCGCGATGGCTCTCTTCATACTGATACCATTCTTCGCTACAACCAAGGTGGTGTTGCTGGTTGGCCAATTTATGTTGGGGATGCCCTGGGGAATGTTCCAATGCATCTCTACAGTCTACGCAGCCGATGTTTGCCCTGTAGCTCTCAGAGCTTACTTGACAACGTACGTATATTCCACCTCTCCCATAATTATCGCCAAATACCTGAACATGATACAGATATGTCAATGCATGCTGGGTACTCGGACAACTTGTTGCTTCAATAGTGTTGCGCAGCATGATCACTGACACTTCTTCATGGTCATATCGCAAACCATTTGCGCTCCAATGGATTTTCCCCGTACCGATACTCGTCGCCGTGTACCTTGCACCGGAGTCTCCATGGTGGCTCATCAGGCAAAGCAACTTCGCTGATGCAAAGAAATCCCTTCGCCGCTTACGAACCAAACCCAAGCACGTCTCTGATGCCGAATTCGATGCTGGGCTAGACGCTACAATGCACACAATGGTACAGACGAACGAAAAGGAATTGCTGATGCAGAGCGGAACGAGCTACAAAGACTGCCTCAAAGGGATTGACAGACGACGAACAGAGATTACGTGTATGGTTTGGACGGTTCAAACACTATGCGGTGGTTCGTTCATGGGCTTCTCAACATACTTTTGTAAGTTAATCCCGCTCGAGTGCTATGTACTTTTGACTCACATAGCATAGATGAACAAGCCGGTCTGGGTGCTTCATATGCTTTTAGTCTATCACTGGGTCAGTTTGCGCTTGGCCTTCTCGGTGTCGTCGTATCCTGGACTCTGATGATCCTCTATGGGCGCCGCAGCCTATACCTTTTTGGCCAAGTATTGACTTTCGCCTTTGTCTTGTCCATCGGCATCTTGGCGTGTATACCCGGGCGCCGTACCGTCACTGTTGCTAGCCCTGCTACTAACATTATCCCACCTACAGTCGCGGATGTACCGCCTGACGCACTCAATTGGTCCATCGCTGCGCTGTTGCTAGCCTTCACTCTCACATACGATGCAACGATTGGCCCTATATGCTACGCTCTTGTATCAGAGATTCCCTCCACGCGATTACGCAGCAAGACCATTGTTCTCGCACGCAATTGCTACAACATCTCCAGCATCGTCGCCAACGTCATCACACCGCTCATGCTCAATCCCACAGCGTGGGGTTGGGGTGCGCTAACCGGCTTCTTTTGGGCTGGCACAAGCATCATCGGTATCATATGGAGTTGGTTCCGGCTCCCAGAACCGAAAAATAGGTCATTTGGGGAATTGGACGCACTCTTCGAAAGAAAACTTTCGGCAAGGAAGTTCAAAAATACAAACCTGAGACCTCCTGAACACGCGGTGAATAATGTCACGGTGGCAATTGGGAAGCGCACAGGATAGTTTGGAACACTTGCGTGGGCAACACGCCTACAGTGGAAACAGTGATTTCGGAATGGCTTTATGACAGAGTATAGACACATGGGAAATCAATCGACCTCGATAACGAAAAGATTCTGTAAGTAGTTATCATACTTTAGCTTCAAATGAACAATCTGGTCATCCCCGGAGATAACACTAAGGTGGATCGCACTATCTAGCACAATCTCATTGTTAAACAAAGCGAATCTATAGTTTTTTTTTTCGTATCCTGGTTCAATCTACCTCAATTGACAGCACAACTCGGTGTTATAGACACCGCAATACTGTACCTAATTAGTAGCGCGTGCAACAGTTTAGCCGATGCAACACTCGACCAAAACACGCACTTACATCTTTTACATCAAGGATGAACGCGTTTAGTAGTGGCGATTTGAATGGAAGAGGATAAGCAATGTCGTGTTAGACACATGTTGAGACCTGACTCCTTGGATGCGCTCACAATAAAGAAGGTATGCGTCGATGACTGTTAGATTACTAGTGGGATGGAGAATTGCTGAGGCAAAACTGCCAAGTAGTAAGTATTTGGGACCAACTGCTGGAAAGGTTAAACTCGAGGTATACACAGAGTAAAGCATTCGCGCACTGAATTCTACATTTAGCAGAACATTTGTTATGTTTCTCTGAGCTCTAGATTCACTTTGAATCAATTCCCCATTATCAACGATTATTAGCAAGTTTTTCTTTGATGACTTGTACGCAATTTCTTCTGTTTGTGTTTGGTAGAGTGTTGTGAAACAGTGGCCTCAGCTTAATTAGCAAATCATTGTCTATGGGTAAGATAATTGCTATTGATGCTACCCTCGATGATGACTAACAGAAAATTTTAAGCATTGCTTCAATTTGGTTTGCATAATTCGAATAGAAGAAAAAAAAAACGAATAAAAGAGTGAAAGCGCCAGAAACAAGTCAGCTGCGTCGACATTTAGTCGTTTGTCGTGTCTGGACAGCAAAGCGGAATCTGCTTAACCCATTCAGACGATCGAACTTGGTGAGCTGTCAAACGGCGCATGGGACTAGGTTCGAGGATAGAGTAAACGACATTCCGGCATTGGCGCTAAATTGAAGTCAGCGAGCGATATGTTGAAACTCCTTGGGAACTTACACGTCTCAGACATTCAATAGGCTCGTAGCCAGCTTCCGTCTTGCGTTTTTCGACGTATTCCTTATATTTTTCATCCTCATCCGGCCGTGCAGCGCGCCACGGATTCTCGCCAGTTCGCATGGCCATGTAGATCATACCGCAAGCCCATACATCTAGGGGGCGGGGGTCGAATTCCTTGAGTGTAAATTCTTCTGGAGCGATATACGGCAAAGAGCCACAGATTCCAGAACTCATGCGTGCTTCTGTCTCCCAGGCTGCACGGAAACATTCGGCATTCCCAAAGTCGATGATCTTGACTAATCCACTTGTAGTAAGAAGGACGTTTTCGGGCTTGAGGTCGCGATGCGCCACGCCCATCTCGTGCATATACACTATTCCTTGTATCAACTGCTTAAAGAAGCAATCAGATTCTGTTTCTTCTAGTTCACCGGCATGCAGGATAACTGAGTGCAATTCCTCCCCAGGAAAGTACTCCATAATCTGGCATTCCACGCCCTTGTCGTCCTGCAGAAGATCCAAAGTAGCAAGAATGTTTTGGTGATGCAGCGAAGATGAGATGTTGACTTCTGAAATTACGCGCCTGTGGTACCTTTCATCCGATTCTCCTTCGAGCTGCTTATGCTCTTTTACTGCAAAGGCTTGCTTGCTACTCGGATTCTTCTCGTCGATTTTGTAGGAAACACGGACTGTACCAAAGGCACCCCATCCGAGTACATCACCGCATTTGCCGTATTTACGGGAGAGGACTTGAGCGGGATCGGACATGTTTTGCGCAACAGCAGGATCTGCCGTCTCTTTTCGCAGCCTCTTGAACCACTTTGATGCCACGTGCCGTATCTGCTGCTCTTTGAGATGGCGGGTCATCTTGAAAGACTTTCCACGATTGCTGTAACTATGAATGGTATGCTCATGGTGGCCATATATATCTTCCCGAAATCTTGCGCGCACATCGGCTGCCTTGATAGTTGACTTTTGCCGTGGCAGTGGAGGACGACTCGACTTGGCATTATTACCCGCTTGGGCGCCAATGCTTTTCTTCCTGGTTGCTTCAGAGGAACGATCTGTTGTCGATGGTGAATGGCTCGAGGCAGCATTGGCAGTTGGTGCTGGTTCAGTACCCATAGCGGGATGGTGCTGCTGCGAAACGGTGGCACCACAATAAACAGTCACAGTCAACCAGAAAAACTAACTATGCAAACCAATATAGTGTTGCAGCTCTTGTGCTATGTAGCCTGCAAAGGCGACTCAGCGAAAATCATTTTGGATTCACACAATGATGACATACTAATATTCGCGTCTGCGAGCTTTTGTCCGACAGTCTAAGCCGTGGACAAAGGTAAGATAATCGTAAAGCGTGGAATACATGGAGCTCAGTGTTGGGTGGTGGAACTGGCTTCTCCTCCCAGTTCGGCCGCAATTGGCAGTAGAGTTGATGTGGCGGGATTGGTGAGGCAGAAGGTGGGGTGACGTCGGAAGCTTGACGTTGGGTCAAAAGAAAGCAATATGTGTGTTCAAAGTCGTTGTTGATGAGGGTCAAATCTGATTCAAGTGTGGTCCTGGTCTGGGAAGAAGTAGTGCTTGAAAACAAGGCATAAAAACAAGGCAATAGTGGGGCAAACCTCTTCCGCTTCACGTGCCTTTAAGGTAGAGACCGGCGTGACCAGGTGAGGCGGAGCCGTGCTGTCTTGGCCGCATCGCGAAATGACAACGTTGTCCTTGGCGTTCGTACTATCCTTGGCGATAGACAAATCGTATCTGGGAAAGAAATCATATCTTGGGGACAAACCTGAGCATCCTAATTGTAAAATTAGCAGCGCAGCAACTAATGCAGTGTAATTTTGGCGTACATATTGCGAGATAACTAGAGAGTTACTTGCAACTCATGCCAGAAGGTTCTTGGCTAGTAGTTACGGATATTTTGTAGAGAAAGAGCAAAGCCAAAGCAATGTCGATTGCGAATTAGTCAAGTCAGTTCTCCGCTCGCCATTCTTCTTGAAGTGTCAGAGTCCCTTAAATGTTGAGAATTACTCGAATTAAAAATATGATAACTGATAAAAACTTTACACAAAATCTCGCGCATGTGGGTTCAGCGATTCGGGGAGAGGGCGAGACTCAAATAGTACTTGGTAACGGAGGGGAGCCTTCTATCTAATGTTACAATTTTGCTTTTCGGTTGTCACCCGCCATACCCAAGCTTCGTTGCTAAGCATTTTTCTCACCACGCCGATGGCAGCAAAGCCATGCCAACCGTTCAAGAGGTGGTGCTAGCCTGTAATTGGGAGCGAAATGTGGGGTGTCAGGTCGGGCCAGATGAAGATTATCAATTTTATTATCAAAAGGCGAAAATGCATATGCTACATAGAGGCCAGCAGCGAAACGATGCTTCTTGAAGCTTACTTCTATGCCTAATGCCTGGCGCTTCGCTAACTTTCTGGGTCTTTGGAAATGAGAGACAAAGCTCGGTGACATTCATATATTCTTAACAAAACCGACCTCGATAATGCGGTCGCGGTCAACGTCCAAGGAAGCAATCTTGTTTCTAGTGTTATCTCGAATAAACAAGAAGATATACAGCAAAATCTTGCGGATGAAGTTGGTACTGCTCTTAATCTTCATCTGCTCCTTGCCAATGATGTACAGAATCTCATGGTTAAAAGCGCGCTCGAGGGCCGTAAGTCTAGCTGTAGTGCTTGATGCACTGAAAGTCGGCATAGGCGCCTGCCGAGCGCTTGGGCGGGATGAAGTCGTGATGGATTCTTTCGTTTCAGTGATTGGAACTTTGTGATTAGGTTTATTCAGACCGTTCCCATTGCCAAGGTCGTTACCCGTGGTTTTTGGCGCACCTCTCTCCTCTCCTTCGCGATCTAAGGCGTGGGCTAGTATGTAATTATGAACTTTTTCGTAGACTAACGATCCAAGGTCGGGAGTAATGACTTCATCCATGTAACCGTGGCGGACGACGAGACGATAACAATTAGGGATAGCGAGTCGGGAGACATGGTAACGATCCTCATGGGCTACAGATGGTACTTCGAGAGGACGGAGGTGAAAAAAGACGATGACTTCTGGCATCGTAACTAGTTTGCGAACGAACTGACTGAAGACAATTGGTGTAGTCTCGCCAGCCTTGTCAAAAAAGATGCCGAATCCTTCGATGGAGCTGATTGTCTTACCACCAAACTTCTCAGTGAGGTGAATACGTCCATCTTCGCATGTTCGGACGAAATGCGTGGTGGGAAATCGATCCTCCGCCTCGACGAACCATTGTTGCTCTTTCCCAAATCTCCAGAGAATAAATATACAGGCAAGCAGTGTGGCGAGCAAGATGGTGAACCAAGCACCATCGGGAACTTTGATGAGCGCGGAGGAAAGAAAAGCGCCATCCAAGCACGCCACTGTTAGCCATGGGATGAGGACGAAATATGGTTTGATACGCCATATAAGAATCGCGACGAGCGTTACCATGCACGTGTCGAAGAATGTGACGAACATGACGCAAACGCCATAGGCATTACCAAGGGAAGTCGTGTTGTTGTAGACGGCAGCGACGATGACAGTTCCAATCATGAGGAGCCAATTAGCCGCTGGCACATAGAGCTGACCGTGGTACGTAGGCGAGGTATGAATTACACGGATCTGAGGGAAGTATGAGAGCTTCATGATTTGCGTAAGGAGCTGATACATGTTAGAACCTAATGTGAAAACATCAAATGTGTACAAACCTGAAAGGTCGCAGTAATCATCGCCTGCGATGCAACAATTGCTGCTGCAATGGCGATGACTAGAGAGGGAATCAACCAGCCTTTTGGTGCGCAGTTGTAAAACGGATTGGAATAAGCTTCTGGGTGGATGCTGATATAGGCTGCTTGGCCCGTGTAGGCAAGGAGAAGGCAAGGGTAGGCATATCCAAGCCAGCTGATTTGCACTGCCTGCCGGCTAAAGGCACCAATATCCGCGAACAATGCTTCGACACCTGTAAAAGCAAGAAGGATACCACCAAGACTGTGCCATCCGTTGTATTTGTTGCGTTTCAGGTAGTCGAACGCATAGTACGGATTGAATGCCTCCAGAATAGCATGATCGTACCTACAAAGTCAGCAGGCTGTTCAAAAGACGAGTTCATCAATGTGTCTGGACTTACCGGGCCAAGTTGTAGATTCCGAACCCAGCATTCAAAGCAAGCCAGATTATAACTACAGGGGAGAAGACAATAGTTATCTTTGAAATGCCTAGTGGCTGCAGTAAGAAGAGTAAAACCAGAATGGCACAAGTTACGCCAACAACAGTGGACTTGGACATGTCAGACTTGACAACATTGAGACCTTGTACAGCGCCTAGTACGGACTGGGCAGGAGTCAGGACACCGTCCGCCATGACCATAGAAACGCTTAGTACTCCGATCGTCTTCAGCAGACCTCGGAAGAACTTTGTTTTCTCAATGGTCGAGCGAATAGTCTTGGTGGACCGGTTGAGATCCTGCGTCAGATATCGTTCCATTCCTACAGCCCTATTAGCTAGAGAAGACCCGAGGGGACGGAAACTGACGAATCATTGTAGCTTCGCGTGGGTCACGATTCGCTATATGCGCCTAATTTGATTAGGAGTTTCATCGAAAAACACTAATAAACACACTTACATAACGGGAGAGTAAGGAGTAGGTACTGAATGTACCGCCCTCGCCGTCATTGTCGGCGCGCAAAATGATCAATATATACTTCACTGTCACCATCAAGGTGATAGCCCAGATGATTAGTGAGAGGGCGCCAAGTAGATCTGGTCGATCCGGAGGCGCGGTAAATGTCGACGAATATACATAAAGTGGAGAGGTACCAATGTCACCATAGATCGTTCCGATAGACTGGTAGGCCAAAATGAACACCTGCGCCAGGCTAAAGTTCTGCATATCATTAGCTAAAATCAACATGAGAAAATAAGAGCAGTCTAACCTGCTTTCGCTTAAAATCGTTATGGTTTCTCAGACCTGCATCTTCGTCCTTTGCGTCCTCAATCTCCCCCAACTTATCGAGGTCGAAGGAGCCTTTTCGTTCTCGGGACTTTGATCTTGAGCGAAGCGACACCACACCACCAATGCCCATGTTCTCGTTGGGCTTTGCATATTGCGGGGCATTAGCAGCCTGCATTGCTGGCTCCATTTCCTACACCGTCAATATGGGGAGAATGTGAGAGAAACTAGATTTCGCTGGAGAATTGAATTTATACTAGTTACATTTTTATTTGCCAGGTTTGATTCCGACTGTTATCTTTCAAACCATGTTATCTTTCAAACCATGCTAATAAAGCTGACATTTTTCCCCGTGCGACTGTTTTCGGATGAGCGATTTTACGACGTAGCTGTAAGACGGGGGTGGCGACGGCGGGCTGCATTAGGACTAGTGGCCGCCACGTTCACTTTCGAATTTCAAACGCCAGTCACCGCTGTGTCAAATTTCCTAGTGCAGGTCAAGGAAGAAATGTGCGGAAAGTAAGCGGAAAACGAGCAAAAAAGTCAGTTACTTTCCCAATATATGTCGAGTAAAAGAACAGTCATTGACAAAGGGTTTGATGAAGATGTTCAGACCGCGGGTACACTCCGGTACGATTCATCAAGTATGCAGACCTGCAGGGACAGCTGAACTTAGTGCACACGGCAAGCATTCACATGATCTAAGAAGGAAAAAGAAGGTGGGATATCGTGACACCTTACAGGTACTAGAATAAAACTTTGGTCTGTACCAGAAAGAAACATACACAGTAGCGACCAGACGAAAGAGCGATTCACAAGTATTGATGGCCCGGAAGCTTTGGTACATCATCACATGTGGTGTCGGTGACGTTTACAACGGTCTGGGGCTTGAGATGACAAGAGAAGCTTAACTCTGTTAAGGTCAAACCCGAACTAGTTAGTAGTGGCGGTTGCCTCTAACACTGTTAATCCTATGCATACTGGAAGTAAAGCTAGCTGATCATATTTGCTTGCAGAATGGAAGTCCATATCTCATCCCGATGCGACAATGGACCCATGGTTCATTGGTGCTGCTTTGTATTTACCTCCTGATCCTCTACCCTGCAGAAACGTGCCCCGCAGTGAGATGTGCACCCCACCAAACTTAACGCCACGCTCTGCATAGAAATCACAATGCCGCGACAATACCACTATATACAGACGTATTGTAAAATCAGAATGAGCCTCATTATTGTATCCTATCACGATGATAAAACACAACAATCTCTCTACGTTCTCACAAAAGCTTGGAATGTACATACTAGAATTAACCCTTTAAACGCGTTTCAAGAGTACATCAAAAGGAGAAGTAGCATGAGACTTCTGGTGTCGACATGTTGAGTGCTTGGTTGCTTAGTAGTGCTAAAATTTATAAATCACAAAAGATGGCTTAGTTTGACGAACATTGATCTTTGCTCGCATTTTCTCTTCTACTGCTCTCTCTCTCTTCTAATATTTCTTCCAGTAGCTACTCCAACTTCTCAGCATACACACTACACACTTTCCCCTCACGCCACACACCCCGAATATTCAACGTCGCATCAATGTCCTCGAGCGGATTTCCCTCGACAAGCAACATATCCGCATTCAATCCCTCCGCCAACCTCCCTCGGTCTTCAAACTTGAAGCGCTTCGCAACCAAGCTCGTAGCCGAGCGCAGTGCTTCCATGGGAGTCATACCTATCTTGTGCACGAACAAATGAAGCTCTTGGTGCATAGTCAGGCCAAACGCCGTTCCAACTGCAGGCCCAGCAGCGTCGCTTCCACTATTCACCGTTAGTTGTGTCCTCGAGTTTTAGCAAAAAAGAATTGGATTACTGCTCACCATAAAATATCAATCCCCGCATCCTTCAACGCCTTAACCCCCTGATACGCAAACTCCACCTTGCCCTTATCTGCAAACCCCATACACCGACACATATTCCCCACACGATCCTCGCCAATCAACCCTTTAACCCGCGGATCATGCGCGAATCTATGTTGCAGATCCACGCCTTCGGCTGTCAAGCTTCCCATTGTCGCTAGTGTTGGGTTAACCCACGCGTTGTTCTTTTTGTATGCATCGATGAGTTCCTGGGTAGGGGGCTGGTCGCAGAAGGTGTGAGTGAGCCCGTTTACGCCTGCGGTGAGTACATCGAGCGTATCTTTTAGACAGGTTGCGTGGGCGACGGTTAGATAGCCACGGGCGTGGGCTTCGGTGACGATGGTGCGTTGGAGTGAGAGGGAGGGGTAGGCGTAGTTTTGGCCCATGACTGTGCCGCTTTCGTGCATTAGTTTAATGTAATCCGGTTGCATTTCCTTGCTAGTCCAGTCGAGGTAGTTGATTACGCTTGCGTGGTCGGTGAGTTTTGGCCAGCGTGCGATTGCGGCGGCGGTTTCCTCGCTTTTGTCGTGCGCGGTGATGACAGGGATGGGCCAGCCGTTTTCGATTGTTGCGGCTTGACCCGCAGTTTTGTAGGATGCTGTATCCGGTTCGAGGGTTTGCTTGCGGAGTTTCAGGACGTTTTCGAGCTCGTTGTGCATTTCGCACACAGTGGTGACGCCGAATCGTAGGGATTGTGGTAGAGCTACGGGGTCGGCTCTATCGGCATGGATATGGCAGTCGATCAGACCAGGGAGCAGAGTATGTCCTGGTTTTGAATATGTCTTTATTGATTCTTGTGGGAGGCTGCTGGTGGGTCCCACTGATTTGATCTTGCCATCCTGAATATGTACGTATCCTTCTTCGATTGCCTCTTCGCCAGTAAATATACGAACATCTCGAATTATGAAACTAGCCATGGTCTTGACTGGTATTAGTATAGACTACTGTTGAGTTGACGTTTTCTCTAAAGGATGCTGAAATGAAATCAATGTGGGCAGAGTAATGATCTGTACAGTTGCGATAAGGAGGACTATATGTGAAAGAACATGAGCCCGGCCGGGACCTGAACTCTTTTTAAACAAAAACTCTTATCCCCCGCACTGAATACCAGATCTGTATACGATTGCCGCTGAAGCCATGCTTGAGGAGCATGTAAGAACCAGGATTATAGCACTAGTGTCCGGGGCGTTCGCACACAAGGCGTATGGAAGCCGGGCAAAGGAGGGGCCAATATAGCCAAACAACCCAAGTGGTTAGATGGGGTCAACATGTGGAGAATGAGGCTCGGGTCTGGGGTTACTTGGTCAACATGTGGTCCCGCGGGTATCGGTGGCTGCTGCAAGCCCCTCATCGGCCCCCGTCGCGGAGAGCCGAACGTGGCTAACATCTGAAGACTCGAGGGATGCGAAAAAACCCGATTTTCCCAGGCGGGGTGTGATAAATTCTCCCATTGTCAGCTTACGGCCATGTACCGGTTAATAATCGTGGTATGGGTGATATGCAGGTGTACCCTGTACCGGCTAGATAGATGTACAATTACGTGCCGACCCACAACCAAGTCTAAACTAGGCCACAGTCTTTGTGGGCGAAAATCTCCACAAAACTGAGACAAGCTCACCTATAAGAAATGTCGCCGTTTGGTTCGCATGTCAAGACTCTGGCCTTGACTCTGACTACGAAAAACAAGTGGTTTCATCGCTTTGCTTAGATTTCCTAGGTGATTTAGCTTCTACCTCCATGCTTGCTCATAGGCTCAGTATCTCTCAACGAGAGATGTCCATTATGTTCGACAACAAACTAAGACATCGACTGCTAGATACGAAGTAGAATGCGTCGGTTGCATACAACGCAATCTGCAAGGGTGGCATGCATGCTGATTTTCATGTGGCCGGCACACACATCACATGCGCTTAGTAGTAAGAATTTAAAGCCCTCCTTCCAGAAGGCTTGGTACCGATGTTGTATCTAGCAAAGAGTGTATCGGCGACTAGGAACCAGCCTACTGTTCGGCCTTGTGGTCGCTTAGGCTAAGCTGCAGTCAATCTGACGTGAGGAGGATTCGTCGGTATCTTGGTCCAGAATCCACACACTGTGACATGTTACTCCATCCGGCAGGTCTGTTTTGTATTCTTGTGATAGAATTCCGATTGCCTTGAATGCTTGATCCACGTGACCAGGAGTCAGGAAGACGCGTAAAGTAGATGACGGAAGGAAGCCGGAGATGCCAAGCGCCCCACTAACACGGTCAAGCGTGCCATCACGTCGTCACGAGAGCGACATCGCTCTCTTGCCGACGAAACTCTCCATTTTTACATTTTCTAGCCTTGCGTGATTTGGATGCTGCGCGCTGTCCCTTTAGCTGCCAACGATGGTTGTCCTGGTTGATTTAGAAGACGATGAAGCGCCCTCATTACAATCCCCTCACGCGTCTGGCTTGTTGAACGTCAAGCCATTGCACCACTCTCTAAGCGAATCGACGGCAGAGAGTGGGCAGCGAGTGAGCGTGGCAGACGAGAGGCCGAACCCAAACAAGAATGGATTCAGCGCTGCCCTGAGCTGCTATCCGTGAGCCTTAGCCATAGCATGGACTCGACTCCACGCCATGATGCATGCTAACCATGTTAACCACACAGAATAGTAAGCCAACTCGCCGCCCAGCTCGACCTCAACACGCTTCATGATCTTTCACGCACATGTAGGCAGTTTCGTGCAAATCTGCTTGAATATCGTAGCCAACTTGTCAAGCATACGCTGCATTGCGTCAACGAAGATGCCGAGCCTGGCGAAAACCCAGGGTCGTCGTCATTCCAAGGAGGTCGATATGGCATGGCAATGGAATCAAGGCTGACTACCGGTCGTGTCGGGATATGTGCTCGCGACATGGTAGGAGAGTGCCAGCGCTGTGGGACTATTGTTTGCCGGGTATGACGTCTGAATGTGTAAAGGACGAAGTCGGGACTGATGATTGTCTCAGAATTGCACGATGAAGCCACCGCCAACACCTGCACTTCGGGCTCGACATCGTCGGCTCTGCCGTACGTGCACCAAGGCGCCGTTGCCCATGCTCATGGCTGTCCAGAAAAGACGCTCGTCATCCGACTCCTCGCCACCTGGGTCGCCCGACCAGCGCCCCGTGCTTTTTGAAAGTAGTCAGCCGCGGGCATTCACCGCGCCGGCATTTGAGCGTACTCCTTGCAATTGCGATGATGTGGTGTGGTTTTGCGCACCGTGTGGCAAGGACCTACGAAACGCAGATACCATGTATGTTCGTGGGTGGAGCTGGCGCACGCGATATAGCCACTATCTGGGTGGAGTCGGCACCGGAGCCGGCGAAGGTAATGAAGGTGTCGAATGCGGGCGAGGCTGCGCTTGTCTAGGTGCACGAGTCGTTGAACACGAGACCTGCGAGCAAGACCTCTTGGACACTATCGAGAGGTCGCACACCCCTTCCTCAGAGTCACCTGACCGCTGGCGGGGAACGTCTTACCTCACTCAAGAGATTGAAGGAATTGGCGGGGTGCTGAAAATGAAGCACAAAAAGCAGGTTCGTATTGGGGAGTGCGTGAAGCTCTATGAAGATGAAAAGGAAAAGTCAATACAATACCTTGAGCGCGAAGTCAAGGGAGAACTCAGGAGCTGGTGCTCCTGGTGTGAACGTGTCGTTCTTGGGAAGAAGGACAAGGCTGAAATCAGTGGGGACCGACCGCCCTCCAGTGGTTCAAGTTCAACGGGTTCGACAAGCTCGAAGCCGTCGTATAGATATTAATGATGTCTTCCCTGTGTGTTGACATATTCAGTGTATGCTTGTACATAGTCTTGAATTTCTGCTCGCCGCTAATCTCTCTATGATGTGGCATTCGACTGTCTTGTTTGACAATCTTGGGCTCACCAGGTTTTCTCGCATCCTATTCGACCTTCTCCAGCATGCACAATCTTCGTGCTAGATGTCAAAATGGTCATCATTATAGTCGTCGTCATGGTTGTCGTCCCAGTACGATTGTTGCCCAGATAACTTAGCCTTCGTCATCTTCTCTTGTTCAGCTGTGACTTCATCAACCCGATCGCCTGTGTTTTGGGCCTTCTTTCCCATCTCATCCACTCCTGGCCGCAATTTCCCCCCCTTATTCCGCGAGCCAGCTAGACTTTCTTCATTCTCATCCCTTGACTTAACCAACATCTGAACCTGCCAATGAAGGCTCTTATTCTCCTCCTCAAGCCTTTCGATCTTCGCGTGCTGCTCTCGCGCCTCTTGATCTACTTGAAACTGCGCTTGCAAAACCATGTTGAGAGTTTCCTGCGTTTCCATGTACTGCTCCCGTAAGTCACGGTTGATATTTCGATTCGTCTGGTTTGCCCTCTCAATTTGTCGTATCTGAGCACATAGTTGCTGCTTTTCGTTCTCTAGCCGGAGACGCGCATTTTGTAGGTTGTGAATGGTGCGTTCGCGCTCAAAGGGGCGAGCAGCGGCGGCACCATCGGAGAGATTGCGAAGAGCGAGGTGTCCAGCGCGGAGGTCGATGTATCTTGCGGCGAGTTGTTCGTGGGTCCAGCCAGCGCTGTATTCCTCGGGCGCGAAAGAAGTGAGGTTTGTTGGTGGTTCTGGCATTGGGATTATTCAGAAGGATTTGAGAAGAGTAAGAAGAACGTTACATGGGAATTGCGAGTCTATGTATGAGAATTGTGTTTGCTATCACAACTCACTGCTCACAGTTAATGGGCTAGACTTTCTACCCTTTCACTGGTTATGGACATGTAAAAACTCCCTGAAAACTAGGCATCATCCACATACAACTGCGCTCAAAAGCGCTTCACTAAATTACATTCTCATTAGCCAGTTTCCTCTTACGGCTGAAAGTCACTCATCTCGTACTCATAGGAAGTTTGACATGTGACTATGGTTTGGTGGTATCGTGCCTTCCTCTTCCCCATCGAGCTGCACGTGCGTACTGAAAACAAGCCAGTCGCCTCACATATCATCAACTCACCTACGTTCTTCTTTCAATACCCTGTCACCCCTCTCACCCTTTACTACTGATTCATACTCCACGCACCTGCGAAACACAATGGACGACGAGGGCCCCAAGTGGCGCCTAGGTATGTGAAGGCTCGTTTGCTTGATCTTTTGCTAAAGCCATCTAGAACATGCAGATAACAACTCAGCAATCTGTCAGCAAGCAGCCTGTAAGCGGAACAAATCAAAAATTGTCAAAGGTGAACTGCGTATCGGCACGCATACACTGTTCAATGATGGCGTGCAAAGCCGATGGTACATGGCCTGGCGTCATTGGTAAGTAAACATTATCCTGCATCTCCACAAACACAAATAAATGCTAAGACAAATCTAGGGGATGTGCAACGAAGCATCAAATCGCGGGATTGAAGGAGACTACCGAGAACGACCCAACTAAAGCACCTGGCTATGATCGACTCAGCCCTGAAAGCCAAGAGCAGGTGAGACTAGCATTCGAGGAGGGTATGCCCGTAGATAAGGGGTTCAAGGATATTCGTGAGGACTTGGCGAAAACCTCGCGCAAGTACGCGAAAGAGTATACGGACGCAGAGGGCTACAAAGCTGACGTCGCCACTCGCGCTGCAGCTTGCCGTGGAGGCGACTGCGTATCGGATAACATTAAGATCACCAAGGGTCACCTGAGACTTGGTATCTTGGTCAATTTTGACGGTGAACATACCTCAACGTACTACAAGCACTGGGTAAGTTGTTTCCTCCCTTCAGGAAAAGGTCTCGTGCTAAACATCCCGCAGAAGTGCATGTCTGAATACGACTTGGCAAGCGCACAGATGTGTTACGAAAAGGGTTTTTTTTATGGAATCGATAATATCCCCGAAGAGCTCAAGGAAGTGGTATTGAAAACGTTCGAGACGGGCGAGGTCGTGGAGCCGCCAGAACCTCAGATCGTGCCACCGAAGACGAAGGCAAAGCCAAAGTCGAAGACGTCTCGTAGCAAGAAGACCAAAGTCAAGCCGGAGCTTACTGTCAGTTCGGAAGAGTCAGAAGGCCCGCTCGGGGATCCGAGTGATGATTTGCAAGAGACAATCTCACCATCACCCGTGACAAAACCTAAAGCCAAGAAACCGAAAGCAAAGAGACGCCCCGCTAAAGAGATTGAGAGCAGTAGCGAAGCCGAACCAGAGTATTTTCCGAGGAAGTCAAGGAGCAGATCTAGTCCATTCAAAGAGGCCAAAGTCCTCACTGAGGCTGCTACGCCAGCTCCTGAGGATCTGATGGATGATTGAGCATGCTGCGAGGGGAAGTTATCCAAGAAGTGGAGTAATGATCGCTACGATCATATAGAATATATGTAAAGATTTGGGGGAGCGAGATATAAGTGTAAGAGTTGGACTGTTACTAACTACATGTATCGCCTGTGGAGACAATAACGTAGTCTATCATGACTAGTTATGGCTAGAGAGTGAGTCTCAGTAAGTAGTAAGTAGAAGACTGCAGAATTTCAGTCATGCAATCCTATCAATTATAAATTTCTTCATCCTACTACATGTCCTACTGCTAAAGGTCATGGCAAGGCTTTGGCCTAACGAATGAATACAGGAAGTACGTAATGCGGGGCGCGACACTTATGTTAGTGATCAGTGCACGACCCACCCAAGCTCCCAGTGGCGCATCCCAGTCGCAAGCTGTCCTCCCCGCAAATCATATCCACTCCACCATCTATCAACTGAACCAACCCAGTACGACCTGGGGCGTTACTCCATACCTTGTCTAAAACCCAGGAATCTACGCGAAAACAGTCGCCATGCCGGGCAAAATCATCGCCGTTACCTCGTCGTCGCACTTCTCCCAGCTTCTCTCGCAATCTACATACACCATTGTAGACTTTTACGCGGACTGGTGCGGGCCATGTAAAGCCATTGCACCCGTCTTCCAGAACCTGGCAGAGAAGGAGACAAAGCCGGGAAGAATGCAGTTTGTCAAGGTAGACGTAGATAGCCAGCAAGAGGTTGCGAGAAAATATGGCGTCAACGCGTACGTTTTTTCTAATTGACGGGACTCCAAATCCCAATCAACAACACAAGCACGTTCAAGATATGGAATGCTAACATGCGCTATTCACAGCATGCCGACTTTCTTGGTAATCAAGTCCAACTCGGTAGTTGAGACCATCCGCGGCGCAAACCCCTCTGCCCTTACTGCCGCCGTGCGCAAAGCTGCCAGCGACACATCTGGTCCGGGCGCCGCCTCCACTGCCTTCCAGTCCAAAGGGCGCACGCTCGGGTCAGCCGAAGAACCTAGTCGCCCGGTCGGAGACAGTTCATTCGCAGGTTTACAACGCATGTTGATGGGCAACGGCGGCCTGACCGATTTGGTTATTAGATTTGTAGCCCTGTACTTCATCAGTCTATTCGCATTTGACGCGTTCAAGGCTGCAGAAGATAGCCCATTCAACGTGAAGGCGAAGCGATAAATACGCAGTCAAGATGTTGGAGTAAGTGTGTAACTGCTTAGCCAAGATGGGATGAAATGGCTGTTTGGCGTTGGGACAAGAACAAGGCGTTTGGGAGATATACCACTTCAAGTCAGATCGTCACGCGTACTGGCATTACTCTTTGCAGTCTATGCAGTAAGCTGTGGAGATAGTTGAACATAATTCATTGATACATGCAATGCCTTTTAATTCTCCCTTCCTGTCTACGTAGTTTCGCAGTCTACTACACAGGTTAGCTTCTTCACGAACTTGATACGCTGTAAGCCGGCCCGCCACAAGCCTTTATAAATCAGGCGTGCTAACAGGTACACCAACGAGGCTATAGAGGTGGCCTTGCGTTTACAAGGTATGTCTCCCAACCCCACAAAGGTAGCCTTACTTGCGATGCCACTTGTAATGCATCTCGTCGTGGATCAGACAGAATATTGTTACTGTTGGTACGAATGCCCGGGACTGATTGATCAAAGCGACCCTAAACAGCGCAACATATGGAGCCTTTGTTTTGAGTTTTTTTTTTCCCAAATTTGGCTCCCCGTGGATGCTGCAGGTCAACTTGAATAGCGTGGAAGAACTTGATCGTGCGCAGGTTTTAAGACATGCTACAGTCATCAGCAGCCTCGTCGTCATTAGACTGAGAAGTTAAGGCTAGACGCCATAAAATATTGGCTCGTTCCAACCATGGTGCTGCTGCTCATGTCTAGAGTCAGCCTAGATTTACCCATTGCTTCTACAGTCGACTAGGTTCGTATGCATGGCAGAATGGTCCACCTCGAATCCGTGGCAATTCCATCCGTACTTTTTGCATCATTTACTACCGCTTCACCTAATACCCAGAGTGCGCTGCCGTACGAAGCAAATGGGATACATAGTTTTAGTCAAGTAAGTACAGCGAATTAGTCTCATCGCCTTGACCTATGCTGGACGTCTAGATTACTCCATCGTCTGATCTCCAATGGATACCATGCTACAATGGCTTTGACTGCGCCAATCTGATAGTACCGCTCGACTATCAAGATAGCAGTGTCGGTTCTACAACCATTGCGTTTATTCGTAAACTCGCTCCGGGAAACGTTGGTCAGGACCTTCTCTTCAATCCTGGTGGTCCCGGTGGCTCGGGGGTACGAAGTTTGCTTTCTGGAATCGGCGACCTCATCTTGAACATCAGTGGTGGACAATACAACATGATCAGCTTCGATCCAAGGGGCGTAAACAACAGTGGCATCAAACTGACGTGCTTTCCCGGTCAACCCAATATCCGAGACGCATACCGGAGTTCTTTCGAAGAGCTACCCCAAGCCTCTAATCTCGATGAAACCTACGCTCGCGGACTCGCAATGAGCCAATGGTGCACAAAAGCTAACGCAAACACAACTGCAAAATACGCCGGTACCCTTGCCGCAGTACAAGACATGCTCCACTTCACCACGCTCCAAGCTCGCCTCCGCAACCTCGAGAACCCCGAAGAACCCCTCGTCAACTTCTACGGCCTCAGCTACGGCACGATCATCGAACAAGCCCTCGCATCCCAGTACCCCTCGCGCGTCGGCCGCATAGTCCTAGACGGCACCGTCAACGCCAAAGACCACTTCCACGGCGCAAAACCAAGCGCCATCCAAGACGTCGAACGAAGCGTACACCAGATTCTTCACTCTCTGCCACGCCGCCAGTCCCGGCACCTGCGCTTTCTACGCCAAAGACGTAAAAAAAAGCGCTTCGACACCCTCTTATCTAACCTCGAAATCGAGCCGCTCATCCTCTCCGCACCCACTTCCCCAACACCAGCCCCACAACTCATAACCAAAGACGCGGTCCTCGCAGCAGCATTTCACATTCTCTACGCCGGCGTGACTGGCTTCCCGTTCCGAGCGCGCGGTCTTGCTGCGTTGGAAACGGGGGATGCAGCACGTTGGCGCGCGGGAGTGGGAAGGCGCAGGAGATATATGTGCTTATTGCTGGTGCGTATTACACTGGGCGGAGTCAGACACGGGAGCGTATGGTTTTTCGGGAGGTGTATGGGGAAGTGGTGCGAACGATTGTGTATGCGGGGCGCGCGTATGTGCTGGAGAATGTGGTGGTGGGGGTTGTGATTGAGGTTGTGCCGCCGGAGAGTCAGGTGTTTAGTGGTTAGTCCTACATTCTTGCTACCCCCCCCCCCCCCCCCCTCCTCCTTGTCGTTTTTTGGCATTTGGAAATTTGACGGGTGTGTAGGGTTTAAGTATACGAGAACTAAGACTCGGATCTTGTTTGTGAATCCGTCGGTTGATCCCATTACGCCTGTTGCGAATGCGAGGTATATGGCGGGGGGGTTTGAGGGAGCGGTGGTGTTGGAGCAGAATTCTACCGGGCACACAGTGTTGCCTTTTCTTGGAGAGTGTGTGAGCGGGGCAGTGAAGAGGTATTTTGGGATTGGGGAGATGTCTGACGGGGGGAAGGTGTGTCAAGTTAATGTGAGGGTTGATTAGAAGGGAGGGGCAGGTGTCATGGGTGAATGATGACAGTATCTTTTGAGATTTGGAGAATAGTTTGGGGTTTGCTAGAGATAGTAGGTAGGTAGATTTGAAACGCTAACCTGTGTATGAGTTAAATACCATGACAGAAACGTACACTCCACATGTCTTACCTGGATCATCGAAGAAGCATGTCCCTAGTACATACACTAAACATTCCAGTCTTTCCGTTGACACTCCCACTATACACACCAACCCTACACCTCCACAAACCTCGCCACAACATCCGCAAACCTTGCAGCATCCTCGACCCCTACCCACCCATCCCCCTCCTCCCTCCCTTCCACAAACGCAAACAAACACCCCATAACATCCCTGGCCAAAACCGGCACCTCCGTCTGTTCCTCCCCCCACTCACACACCACATCTCTTACCTCCCCACTTGCAAAATCATGCACCTGAATCGTCACAGGCGCATCGCTGTCAGAGAACTGGAAGAAAGGACTGGTAGGCGACACGAGTTTGATTTCGCCCTTTTCGCAGTTAATAGTCCAGGTAAGTGCGGGGTCACCGGGAAAGGCTGGGCCGTTGCGATAGAACAAGGTGAGTGTTGCGTTTTGGATGGCTTGGGCGGAGGGGGCCAGAGTGGCGTGGAGGGAGAGAAGGTCCGGCACGTTGGAAGTGACGTGGTGTGTTACTTTTTTCGTTTCTGCGTCGGGAATGCCGAGGGTCGGGCGTTGGATTTGGGATTTGGAATGGATGCTTGTGGAGGAGAGGGGACCGAGGGTTGAAAGGATGGAGTCGAGGACTAGGGTTATGTTAGATGGGGCTGTTTAAGGGAGGGTTAACAAGGGGGGGGAATAAGCATACTGTGGCCGACGCCGATGGTGATGCTGTTTCCACCGATTTCTTTGTCAGTGAAGTAGAGTACACCTGGTGACATCATGTCTCTGTCAGGAATGCCGCCAAAGGCCTGGACGCTTGAACTTAGGATTTTTCCTAGTTCCCCTCTGCCTCCATCTAGGAGTTCTCGGAGCTTGACAACGGATGGATCCCATCGCCTTTGTAGACCTACTGCCACTCTGGATCCGCTTTGCCGTGCAGCCTCGACTATTTCTCCGATTTGATCTTTGTTTGAGGCGATTGGCCACTCGACGTAGACATCTTTGCCTGCTTTGATACTTGGCATGATAACCTCGTGGTGCCTGTCGACTCTTGTGTTACATATCACGAGATCGATATCTGGGTCTGCCGCTAAGTCTTCTGGGCTACCGTAAGCCTTGGTAGTGGCAGGGAATTTGTATTCCTGTATCGCTGCTTTCGCAGCATCAACACTGCTGTTTAGCAATGCAGTAATGGAAATTTTTGAGCGGCCGGCAGATGTCATAAGAACGGGGAGGTGTGCTTTAGCAGCCCACGACGTGCTACCAGAGGAGGAAAGCCCGATGAGGGCTGCGCGTACGGGTAGTGACTTGGATGTCATTTTGTTGCTGTGGGATACTTTTAGAATGAATGATGTATCAGCCAGTAACTTGCCCCACTGCTTTATGGTGCGTGTGCTATATAGACTGCAAGGTCATGGCATACGTAATTTCGTGGCATTTGTCATGCAGATGTATTGGTAAGATGGCGTTTGGGTCGCCTAAGATTGGGCGAAAACATTGCTTAGCAGAACTTGGCAACGTTGTGGATGGCGTACATTTCATAGTGTGCCGAGCAGCACCACACTGGTACTGCGGGTCATCTGTAGATGGTCATACATTCCATTGTGAAACACGATTTTGATCCCCAATCTAAGGAACGGGCACTTTGGATTAGTTGGAAAGGGGTTCTCCCTGGAGTAGCAGACATGTACGAAGAAGTAGAGAGAGCTAGTCAAAACAACAACAAAAACTTCGGCAGCGCATGCTTAGGGAGAAGCAATGGGACCTATCTGCGTAGGGGGGCGAGGTTGTAGAGACTAGAAGTGTATGTCCTAACTAAGGGCTTCCCGATACAAGAACAAGGTTACTAGGGTGCGCTGATACAGCTATGTGATGCTTTGCTTACATGCTCGGCGGATATGGATATCCGCATCTCTAGAATCAGTACAGGTCCCCGTGACCTGAGCTGAATTTTCGAGCGTCATCTTCATGTGACTGCTGTATCCATGCGTTCCATTTAGGCTTGCAGGGCGTCTTTCGGACAGCAAAACATGTAGGAACAAGGCGTGACTTGTAGTGACATACTTCTGAAAATCCCAACGCATTACCACGACTCGAGTCTCCTCGATGGGCACAAGCGTTATCTCGTCGCTCAACCACGCTCAGACCAAGCCTTCGGGACAAGGCGACCGAAGCGGATGGCGAAAACGTTCTGGATACGAGATCAGACAAACAAAGACGGCGACGGCCATGTGGATTTCGAAGACCACGTCGCAAGCCTACACGTTTTGGCAGCTCATTCGCCGGGGTACCGTGACGGGAGTATTTGTTAGAAGCATAGTAGAGGCGCAGTGCATGTGCTTCGGAAAGCCCTCGGCTTCCGAGTTCCGACTCGTTTACTATGTAGGCTCGAAGCTACAGAAGCACCGAGCGTCTTGTCAGGGATCATCGCTGTTGAACTTTGAGTCCTGCATGCGCGTCTGGTAAGGCTGAGGGTTTGACAGGAGGCGCATCAGTTATCTAGTAAAAGTCGTGATGGCAAGAGGACGCGATGGTAGAGGTTTCTTGCAGAGGAGAGAGACACTTTGCTCAAGATTTGTGTAGCCGATGCGGACGAGCAGACTCGACGTTACTAAGCTTAACTGCCAGTGGGTATATGTGTGTGAAGATATCAATGTAATGTTGCAGATGAGGATAAACGCGCATGTCTTGGCAGGTTCAGCCACAGCGGCGGCAACGGTTAGAAATAAGGCAGGTCTATATCATGCCCTGGTCGCGGTGTTGGTAGTGGCTGCGAGACTGGTAAAGACCAGCACGACGACTGCCAACTGTCTTCTTGTACAGATAGTACATGGAGTGATGAACATCACCGGGTCGTTCTACCTTCAGACTGGCAATGTGTTCTCCAATACCATCTGAACAATGTCGAGACGGAGCATGCGACTGGAATGCAAGGAGTAACTTGCGAGGGTGGTGCTAGTCCAAATGGAGCTTAGGCAGTGCGGGGCACGTCCGTGGTGTGTGGGACCGAGGTATGTCTGCCGCGTGCTTGTGAGACGTCGCCCACGCCAGCCAGGCCTGTTCAGCAGCTTATAGTCGGCCGATGGTTCCATTTTATCCTCTGTTGGATTCCCTCCTTCTTTATCCATTCCGTTTCAATTCTGCGCAGTCCAACACCCGACACAATGGTTGAACTACCCCCCTTCGAACACACGCCCATCGACGACATTGCCCCTACATGCGCAAAGATCCGGGCCAGCTTCCTCTCCCACAAGACCAGGCCCCTCGAGTTCCGCATTCAGCAGCTGCGCAAGCTCTACTGGGGCTTCAAGGACAATGCCGAACTCATCAAAGAAGCCTGCAAGCGCGATCTCGGCAAGCCTGAGTTTGAGACATACTTGACGGAGATCTCGTGGTGCATGAACGACTGCATCTGGATGGCCGACAGGGTCCGCCAATTTGCAAAGGACGAGCCCGCGCCCGACATCTCCTGGACTAACAAGCCGCTCCGCCCGCGCATCAAGAAGGATCCCCTGGGCGCTGCTTTGATCATTGGGTATGCTTCTCAATGCCGTTGGCATGCCAAGGAGCGATGCTAACCAGAACAGAGCGTACAACTTCCCTATCCAACTTACCCTAGGCCCCCTCATTGGTGCCATTGCAGCTGGATGTACCGCCGTTGTCAAGCCTTCGGAGTCGTCGCCCAACGCCGCTGTTGTTATTCAAAAGATCCTGCGCGAATCGCTAGATCCCGATTGCTACACGTGTATCCAGGGCGCCGTCCCCGAAACCACTGCCCTCCTCGATCAAAAGTGGGACAAGATCTTCTACACGGGTGGCGAGGCTGTCGCCAAAATCATCGCAAAGAAGGCGGCTGAGACGCTTACCCCGCTGACACTCGAGTTGGGCGGCAGAAACCCTGCCATTGTCACAAAGCACGCAGATCCCAAGCTAGCAGCGAGGCGACTGTTGTGGGCCAAGACTTTGAACGCCGGTCAAGTCTGCCTGAGCCACAATTGCACTTTTGTTGATCGCGAGATTTTGCCCGCCTTTATTGAAGAGATGAGGAAGCAGCTACAAGAATTCTACCCACAAGGTCCCCGCAAGTCCCCCGATTACGGCCGCATCGTCAATCTGCGTCAATTCCAACGCATCAAGAAGATGGTTGACGACAGCAACGGCAAGATTGTCCTCGGTGGTACCATGGACGAGTCGGATCTCTTCATTGAGCCCACCGTTGTTCAAATCAACGACATGAACGACAGCATGGTCACTTCGGAATCTTTCGGCCCGCTTCTGCCCATCCTCCCCGTTGACAACCTCGACGAAGCCATCAGGATTGCAAACGAACTCCACGACACACCCCTTGGCACCTATGCCTTTGGCACAAAGGCCGAGATGGAGAAGATTATCAGCCAAACTCGCAGTGGCGGTGCTTCTCTCAACGACGGCTTCTTCCACGGCTCCATCCCTACCCTACCATTTGGCGGTGTCGGAACAAGTGGCACAGGCTCATACAGAGGTAAAGCCAGTTTCGATACCTTTACTCACCGCAGGAGTGTGACTACAACACCTGCATGGATCGAGGGCCTCATGGCTGTCAGATACCCACCCTACACGCCACAGAAGCAGAAGCAATTGAAGGGCATGAACGACATAAAGCCAAACTTTGATCGCGAGGGAAACCCGCTTGGATGGGGCACCTGGTTTATGGGCTTGCTGGGCGTGAAGAGTCTGGCTGCAGTTGTTGGTGAGTGATTCGTGTCTTTGAGATGGTGGTTTTGGGTACAATCCTAACATCAATCAGCGGCCGTTGCTTTGAGGCTGTATTTGCAGCGAAGGTCCAAGCTATAAATACTGACCATTTACCATGGTACAACGAAGGGGGGAGGGTGTATAAATTTTGTACGGGGGAAGTCTTGGAACGAAACTAGGAGGGTTCTCCGAGAGATTTTCGGATTATCATTTCTTCTTTAATCATTCAGGATACACACAGTTGTTCGTTTGATACCAGTTTATCATGGTAACCCACCACGTTGCCCATCTTGGCATTTTCCTTTTAGCATGTACGCAATATTAAAGTGTTCAATTTTATGCCGTCAGTCATGTCTATCTTCCATATGTAATATGTCTTACTCTATCTAACATGGAAAGAACCCAAAGTCTCACTTATACTTTCATCCTCCTACCCCAAGACATCCTTCCAAACCACATCTCACCCATTCCTCCACAAACATGCAGCAGCAAACTTAAAATCTCATCAACTCGTCTTTTCTCCCAACTCCTCGCTCCCTCACCCTCCCGTAGGCCTTAGTCTCTAAAACAATCCCCCGTCCCCTCTCTACTCATACCGCAACCCCCCCTACCTGTCGCACCCACAGCCACCGCCACATAATCCCCGATCTGACGGAACAAGGAGATGCAAGAATCCAGCAAGCTGCACGGCGAGCGCACGATGAGATGGTTCGTGACTTTTTTTTTGTATCGAAGCGAAGAGGGTCCTAGGCCCAAGGGGGAGAGGGGAAGAGGCGGAATGAGCGAAGGGCGAGAAGTCGAATGGAGAAGATTGTAGTTAGACTTTTCAAGACTTGTATGGATTTCTTTGTTGGTGGGAGGGCAAGAGGGATGAAATCGTCGTCCGAAGCGACGGTATTGTGAGACAGGGAAAGAAATGTAATGATTGCACGGAGAGGCATGATTGAGAGACACGGAGAGCATGATAAATAGCGTATATGCGCATATAAATTTTCTATTTTGATGTGTGTTACAAACGTACCCTACATGCGTAGATGCGTTATAAGTTTGGTGAAAAAAAAAGCCAAGAAGATGCAAAACTAATTGCAAAAATCTCATTGAAGCCTAGAAAAAAAAATTGGCCAAGAGCGGTAAAAAAAGCAAAATACAATACATAATATGCTGTACAAAACAATTCTGGTCATGCGTTGACAAAAAAGGTGAACACCACAGTGTGCATGGAACGAAGAAAGATGCAGAAGGCACAGAAACATGCAAAGCAGGCATAGAAAAAGAAGAAAAAACATCAAGGGGTATCCTCCGTCAAATGTAAAGAAAATAGCGATCAAACAAGAAAAAAAGTCGTAAAAGTCGTAATCCAGTCCTGTCACATAAGAAAAAGAAAAAAACCTCAAGCGAGTGCGAGGTATGAGAAAAGAGCAGCCGCTAAGCCGCCAAGCGAGTGTTAAGAAGACATTGTGAGAAAAGAAAAACAAGCAAACTCCAGTGGAGTTTGGCAGAGCAGGACCGTTAGCGAGTGTTAAGAAAAGATGATAAGAAGGTAAAAAGAAGAAGAAGGAGAAGAAGAAGAAGAAAGTAAAAAGCAAACCCGACCAAAAAACGATGCACAATGGCAACCGAACCAAAAAAAAAGAAGCGGAAATGAGTAAAGCATTCCGAAAAGTCGAAGCGAAAGACAAGAAGCGAATCAATGTAAAATGAAGAAAACGATGGGCTCGAGGGATTCAAACACCCCATCCACTCCATCCACTGCGCAGAATACGCTCGAGCGACCCAGTAACGCCGTCAAGCAGCTCGCCAAGTTTGGAGGTCGTGTCCCAGCCACCGGCAGCGGCACTGCCGTTCAAGTCATCAACAGGAACGCCGCGGAGTCGCAACTTAACCCATAGCAAGAGACTAACACAGCCTGTTTGTTGGCGAGAGACATCCTTTGCCGACACTGCATTCGGCGATACAAACAGCGCGTTGTTGAGAAAGGAAATCGTATTGATCGTGATTTGTGCGTGCGATAAGACAGGGTTTTCAGGCGTGGCTTCGAATATGGGGGAGTGAGGAGCAGTAAGGGGAGAAGGGAGGAGACTGCTTTGCTGGACTGTCGCACCCGGTTGAGTGAGAGACTGGCTGCGAGTCCGGCACTGCGTGGTTGCCGTTTCTGATGACAGTCTTCTCATGCGAGTAGTGGCTGCTACAGTAACAACCCATAGGACCAAGGCGGCGAAGAAGATACCCATGTCTGTGCCCATTTCTGGTACGACACCGAGTCTTTGTTCCTGCAGCGCCTGCTGCAGAATCTCAACTGAGATACGCAAAGCTTCTTTGACTGGCACGCCTTCTGACGCCGGGGTAGACCAAACCTGGGCCACCCACGTCCGAAGGCTGGTTTTAAGTGCAGTGAAGAGCTGAGGTGTCTCAACCTTTTCCGAAAGAATCCACGATTCTCCAGAGACGGCGAGGAGAGCGCGGAGAGGTGTCACCTGGACAAGTTTGGAAGTGGCCAGCATTCGCATAGTCACGGGTGTTTTAGCGAGAAGATGTTCCATGTTTGATACTGTCGGCGATGAAATATAGGAAGATGAGTTTTCAGGACATTTGTAGTGAGCTGCGAGTAGAACGGCGGATTGGAAAGTGTCGAAAGAGACAGAAGTTGACTCTGGCATTACCTCATATACGTATGCAGGCGAGTTTGAGTGTTGCCGAACTGCTTCGGCCCACGATGCCAGGTCCGTGGCGTCAAATGACGAGACATGCCTAGGAAAGGGCAGATCAAAGGCGGTGTCTTGTACGAGAGAAGAAAGAGGTTTGCGAGCAAGCAGAAGCGATTGTTGCGACTCGAGAATGTAGCAAGACAAAAGCAAGTGTTGCCAGGATGCCAGCTCGATCCACTGCTGCCAGCAGGCCGAAGTTGGCTCTGCAGGTTGGTCGAGAGACGACACGATGTCGCCTAAAAGTCGAGTATTGCGTCTGCAGTCTTCGGCAGCCTGACGATGTTAGCATCTCCTAACACATACATGTCTAGACACTAAGCCTACCTTGTGATACACTTTGCCGAATCGCGGGGACAAGGCGTTGCCAGCTCGACGAGCACGGTACTGAGAGAGGACCTCAAGAAGGAATATTGCCTGAAAATCGCATAGTCGGTCGGACTCGGTCATTGTTTCACGGTCCCTCTGCTGCTGATTAGTCCATGGTCATCAGGCCATGCGATTAACCTACCACTTCGAGCAGTTTAACACACCGGTCGTGAAGGTCTCGGGACTGCTTCTTGATGTTCGTATCGTGCGAGTACTGACCCCCAATGGCAGCCATGGCGGCATGCAGCATTGGCGATGAGTTCACAGAGGTAGATCGATGGACGACGGGGAAAGTGGGATGAAAGAGCCTCCAGTAACAGTCAAGACATTGCTCAAACGGATAGGTGTTGTCGATCGAAGCCATACCGTATTGTTGTTCCCCAAAGAGAATTGCTCTCTCCTCTTCATCCCTCTGCATCATGCTCTTAGGCCCAAAATGCCCATATTCGGACATTGCATCGAAGCTGGAAGTAATTGACATGCTAGTCATTGGACAAGAAGTGTGCATGTAAGCAAGACCTGGCGCAGTATGCCCCTTATCTGAAGAAGGCCAGGTAAAGGCCATGGTTGATGTCGTGGAAGCGGGGGAACGTGACGCAAAGGTCCAGCTGGGTTGATCAATGCACGATGCGTTCGAAGGAGTGCGTGTTCGGTGGTAAGGCGTGTAGACTGGGTAGTCTGTTGGCGCGATTGGTGATACGTAACCGCTAGTAGAAGAAGAGTAACCCAAAGGGCTGTACGGTTCAGGCCACAGACCTGGAACGCCAGGCTCGATCGATACCATAGCCGGTGCAGGTTGGCGGTTATAATGAAAAGCTCGATGGTGTTTAGATTGACTTGAAAGACATCAGCATCCACTCCCATGATTAATGGTTTGAAAAGAATTGAAAAGACGGGAAACGTGCTGCAGATGTACAATGAAACTCACTTGGGGCTGAAAACAGACTGTGGAGAAGAACGAGGAACATGACTGAAACTTGAAGAAAAAGCCTGAGGCGTTCGAGGAGTACGAAACTGAGCGTAATTATACCTTGGGGGTGGCGCCGACTCATGCATAGGAGAGACGGGCGGATAATATGGATGGTTTGGTAGAGCAGGTGTAGCGCTCAGAATGGATGGCTCGGGAGCAGGAGTGGAGATGGGCAAAGGGACTGGTGACTCGTCGATGCTTGGCCGACGGGAGTCGTTTCCCATCTCGTTGCTGTCAAACACGTCAGTATCGAACTGTCAAAAGCCACTTCGATCCTACGTACTGCCGCTCCTGGTGTCGAACAAGAAGATCCATGCGATGGAATACCTTGTCACACCCAGCGACTTCACAGATTAGTGCATCGTCTGGCGTGTGGTTCTTCATGTGCCGTCTACATAAAAGGTCAACATAGTTTTGCTTGATAGTGAGCTGGGGCTGACCTCAGATGCTCCGCGCGTGTGTAAGACTGGTGGCGGTTAGCAAAAGAACAGTGTTGTGAGGCGCTGTTTGTTTGACTGGATGTGGTGGGGCGTAACATGATGCCGATATGGTGTAATCAAAGGTGCCAGCTTGTAGTTGCAGGACTAAGAATCTCAACTCACCTTTCCACAGGTATCGCACTTGTGCACCTTCAAGCCTTTCTTTGCTTTACTGATGCGACCAGTCTTGGTGTAGTGGACGGGTGACATGTGGGAAGACATATCTGTAGGACTCGCGGTCGATGGTTGCTCAGAACGGGAGGAGCCGATGTGGGGGGCAGAAGGCTCTTGTCGGATATCGCCAGGGCGATGACGAGGGCTAGTCTTCCTGGGCTTCTTGGAGTGGTTATATGTTGGCGATGATTTGCAATGGTCAATGTGAAGAGATGTTGGTGGTGGGGTGGTGCTGCCTTGGAGATGCTGTAGCTGGTTGGTAGTTGGATCCAATGGGCGGCCTCCGGTCTCGCTGGGTTCAGACATGTTTGACGGAGGTGGCGACGAGCGGTATATATCCAAGGCGGGTGTTATGGGGCTAGCAGGTATGGGAAGCTCAAGTGGGGGTGTAGGCAAAGCGAGCCAAAAGACCCAAATGTGGTTGTGCGGGAGATGGCTATGGGCTAGTGGTCATGTCCTGGGCGTGTCAGCCAAGTTCCCACAGGACAATGATAGGCACTCGGAAGTATGAGAGTTGAATTAAGAAACACTTGCCAGGGGTGGTAATTTAACGTGGTGTGTACAAGGCCTGAATGGGACAGATGGCCGTTCCAAATCAAGGCATTTGTGACAATTGTGGTGAAGAAAGGCTGCGCCCGGATGGGTTTATGGAGAAGACTGTAAATATCTGCGGGCTGTGCCTGAGCCAACCCCGAATGAGGAGCCTACTCGAGGCAGGGGTTCTGGGAGAGCGATGGACAGATAGACGCTGCAAGCACGCATGCACAACAGGTAGGTATGAGGCTTGACAGGGGATCCACCAAAGGTAGTGCATTGGCCAGGCCCGTAGCAAAACCATGCGCCTGAGCCCGCGGGCATGGCTGCGGGCTTGCCATCGAACGGTTCCGTCACGAACATTGGGCAAGAGAGTGTCCGCGCGCCAAAATTGGGACATGACTGGGGGGGGAGGGAGGGTGGGTGGATGGTGGGTGGTGGTGGCCAGGCTACGGACCGTTCCCGCCTCGGTCTTTGCATCGGTTCCTCAGAGTGTGGCTTGAGAGCCTATGGAGGACCCGAAAATAGAGACTCGCGTGGAGCGTGACGGGTGTGCTCAGCCCATGCTCCTGCAACGGTGCACCGTCCTGCTGCCGCTTACACGCAGAGGCGAGGAGAGTATTACAATAAGATGGCATTATGACGACGATGAGGACGATGACAAACCGATGTTCCTTACAGAGAAGACTATGGAACAGTGGCGGTAGTAGGTGCCGTGAAGGCGGACGCACGACTTGTCGCGGGATTGCGATAATCGCCCCCTGCAGTGGGCAAGATACATATGCCCGAAACTTTCGCACCACGATGCGTGGCCATTGGTAGAGGTGGGGACTGTCAGGTGCGTGAGCGGCATATGTGTAGTGTAGCCTCACGTGTAGCCTTGTTGCCAGGGCCCCATCCCGCCATCCAGCATCCATCACCATACACAACAACGTACGCGGCAGAACCACGGCCATGTCTCTCATTGCAAGCCGCTTGGCCGAATAGTAGGCCACAACGGGGACTCCAGGGTAAAACTCTGCACCACATATTCCCTGGGGCTGTCGAGTCGAGTGTGCTTCAAGCGACCATTCGTCAATGAGCAAATACCCAGAGCATAAGCACGGTAAGCAGTCCCTCCGTGTGTGTGTGCACACAAGGAGCGGCTTCAAAGGGTCCCCCGGTCCCTGGCCCTCGCCCAATCTCCACACAGGTAGGGCGTCCAGGACGGGAGGCCTGACCTAGTTTTAGCGTGTTGGTGCAGGCAAAAAGCTTGGTCGTTGTGTTCCCAAGCTTTTCAGCCTTCCAGGGCGGGTCAAAAGGCAAATGAAAGCAGACGGGAGGCATACGCTTTTGCACTGATCTGCACGACTTTGGCCAAAGGTGTCGAGGACGTGGACATTGATGAGGGTCGACGCGCTTTTGCTCGGCATGCTACAAGGACGAACTGCACGACGCACGTCACAGGCTTCACCGGTTTCCATGGTTCAAGCTCCTGCATCTACGCGCATCGGGGATGCTGCGCGTGTGAGGGGAGCTCGATGGACATGGGTTTTTTGGTTGCACATGGGAACTTCGCACCTTGTTGCAATATTCGGGCACTTTGCGAGCCTGATTGTCGGGCCAGGACCGTTGTCGGTTTCATGATGGGCTGAGCTCCTTCGTAACCGAGACGATGGGAAGGTTGCGATGATCCCCGTCAGCAAGGCGCAAGTATGGACATGGGCAAGCGAGCTGTGTGACCCGTGGAGTAGGTCAAGATGACCAGGACCTGTTAGCTGGAAAGCCGGCGCGTAAATTAGGATGCCAATTGCATTCCACTCTAATGGACCAGGCCACGATGGTGACTTGGCCGCACCCTAAAAAAAAATAGGCAACGGGCACGCGGCGGCTCTCGCGATTCGAAGAGAGAGAAACACGTCGGTCGGTTAGGGCATGTTAGTAGCGGAAACCATGGCATTTGCTGTTTACGCTCAAGCGTACTTGACAGCGACGAATCCTTGGAGGAAAAACTCATGGCGGACGAGGCTGGCGGAAAGGATCGTCTGGGCGGGCCACACCAAACGTCTTGAGCGACTGCCCCCCCGCATGGCGGGCCATGTTTGTGTGCCGGCATAAGGAGCAAAGGGCGAGTGAGGACCAAAAGGGTATCACGGCGAGGCATATGTGAGACGGGCATACAGCCATGCCTCACGCTCTTGGACGCCGAAGCCACACGCAGAGGTGGCTGCACGTGTGTGCAAAGGTGGACAGGACCCGTCTCTTGGGTAGCATTCGGTTGACGCACGTATCTGAGATGGATAACGCCCCCTGCACGAGAATGGGTCCACTAAGAAGCTATCTGGCCTGCCCTGGAGCCCCGAAGCCGTGACATGAGGCCAGACATTATGTGCAAAGCTAAGTACCTTAGCCGACAGATAGCTGCGCACTGTGAGACTTGGCCAATCCATGAGTTCGCGCTTGTGGCCAGTGTGGAAGCGATAGCCGTTTGCCGGCCCGGCGAGGCTCCCAAGCACCGTGGGAGAGTGGGACGTGTTGAGGATAGGCGGCGGCATCGTATGCGGCAGCTTGCGGCCGAGTCGCGGAGGAGGAGGAGGTGGAGAGAGAAACAGAAAGAGAGAGCGAGCGAGTGGTAAGGGTGTTGCCGTCCCGCACATGGTACGACTCAGGTATCTGGAATGGCCAGACCCGTCCGCGTGCCGAAGTGGCTCCGACGACAACATCTGGAGAGAAATTGGTCGGTTTTGCGATGGGTTGGTTTTAGTAGCATTATTTCCGTCGCCAGAATCTCCATGTAGGCGTGTGCGCCCGCGCGGTGCACCAGACGGCACGCAGCCTGACAGCGGGCTGTAGCTCTGCCAGTATGGGGAAGCCGAAGCAGCAGACTAGCACGGCTAATGCCGACACGACGTGAAAAGACTGTGTGAGCTGAAGCGATGGCGTGTCCGGCGTTTCCGCAGACGTGATACTGGGAGGGGATAGGCAGCGCAGTGGCAGGGCAATGCTGGGAGCAAGGCGAGGGAGCTGCTGGGAGGAGCAGCAGCAGCAGCAACAAGCGCACAATCTCATCTTACTGCGTAGATGCGATGCGGCACGTGCACGGCCCATACACGCCCACACCCACACCCATCTCTCTATCCACACCTACACTCACACGCACACGCACACGCACACACACAGGATGCCGCTTATCCTTTGTGCATCGGCCAATATTGCGCCGTGCAAAGCTGCCCATTCCACTATTCATAGCCTCGCCGCCAACACCTCACTGTGCTTCCCCAGCCATGTTGACCTCATGTGTGCGCTGTGACGGACTGCACTTGCACTAGCGTTCCCGTGGTTGTATTTTTAGCCCAGCCGACAGCCTAGTCCTCCTTCACCCCCAAGATTCTGCCTCGCCAAAACTGTCACCACATCCACGCTCTTATCACCGCCATCCAGGTCCTTTGCATCCCTATGACGGCATCTGCCTACCCTGCAGTCCACTCTCGCTGCCCGAACGCTGCACACTGCTGCCTTGGCTTGCTCTAGCCCGTGATCCTTGGCCCAGCCCAGAATATCTCTCTCCGCATCCCAAGCTCCACTACCGCGTGCACCAGCCTTGCTGTGACGTGACGTCCTCCTTGCTCCTCCACCGAGCCCATGAATAACGCCATCTGAGTAATCACTCGCCATACCTGTGCTCGCCCAAGCGCCGCTGCGCAGGCCACATGGCCGCTGCCATCTGACCTCAGCACTTTAACTGTTTTCCTTGTCGACTACTTTGGCTTCTCTACACTGATTCGCTTAGCCCTTTAATTGTTGCTATTCCCAACTCCTGGCTCAGGTACAATCTCTTTCCCACGGTCGGGTCCCACCCCTAGCCTCAGCCTACAGACTCACACCAACCCAAGCTTGCGCCTTCGACATGCCTCTGCCTTCCATGACTCGTCATATAGCCGCCCCGCTACTGCAGCCCAGAATACCTCTCTCTACTCCACAGCTACCCAAGGTCGAGCTTTGCTGACTATCCAGTGGACAGGTTTCGGTTTTCACCCTGCATGCTATCCGAACCATGGCTTGTTCGGTGACCGTCTTACAGTATTCCGGCGCTTAAGCTTCCATTTAACCTACACAGCCAGCCCGTTGTTACAAACTAAGACATTCAGCACTCGTGCTAACAACACCTCCGACGGCTGCAGCAACGGTCGTTGAGGAGTGGCGTTCGTCTGGATAACTCGGCTATCCTGACAGAAAAGCAAATATCAACTCTTAGGCCTCCCGAGACATACTCCTGACTTGCCGCTTCAGGGGTCACGGAAACAGCCGCTTAATGGGGAAAATATTACGCTTCCTCGCAATATCCTCTGGCCCAGCATTCGTGTGCTGCTTGAGCGTTCGACAATCATCTGATCTAGAGTATGAGGCGATGCAATCTCTGCGAACCACTAATAATAGTAGACAAACAAAAAGAACCAATCATCTGCTCGGCGTACTCGACGGTGGATGTGCAGATATGGCACATAAAAGTTATGTATGCTGTAATGCGGCAAAGTACAGCAAATGCCACATTACTACACACTCCTCCGAACCCAAATTCAGCCTCTCTGCCGCACTTCTGGTTTTTGCTCCATCTCAAAGTGCCGCACTCGTGTCATTGCGGGACCGTCCGCAACGGTAGGGCGTTGCGTTCCGAGCCATGTCGCTGTGCCTCCATGCGAACCCTTACGCCCCAACGGGCGCCTGTGCATTCTTACTACCCTTTACAACGAAGCAGACTTTTTTTTCGCGAAATACGAATGTACCTGTGCCATACTTAGCGTGCCACCGCCACAGTCGGCGCGCATCGTAGAGAATGCCGACATGCTCGTATTACTATGCTTGATGATAAATCGTATCATGGTGCACTGCGTCTGTCAGCGACCACTATTCTAGCCGGACTACTACCTTAACTCGGGCTGAACAGAACTAGCAGCGTGTTACATCATTAGCTGATGCATCCAGTCCCAGCGATGCAATTCTTCATTTTTTTAGTGTGGCATAGTTGCCTACTGTGTGTGCGATAAAAAGAAACTCCGACTACAAATCAATTCTGCGCAATCATTACCGTTTTCGGCAGTGCATACGAAGACCGATGAGTTTTTGGATTGGTTATTGTGTCGATCACCAACAACATCACATCTGCTTCTCTTCTGAGACACAGCCAGTGCTAGATTATACAAATGCCTGTCCGTCTGCAAGTCTAAAGTATGACATGTGACATTAGATACATCGGCACTTCATCTATGATTTGTCACATGGTGAAGTTCACTAAAACGCCCGTCTCCAAATTTCCCACCGAGAAGAGAAGAAAATACGACAGATGTCAAACCAAGTCCATCTCTGCTCTAGTGTTCGGAGCAGAAACGGTTTTCTCCAGTGACCATTTTCCTAATGCACTACAAGTATGTCACTCCTGTCGTATACAACTCAAGCTACAGCATTTTAGTGCATGAAACACTTTTCCATAGCTTCCCTACTACGCCCTGACATCAAACAAGAGCTTAATTCGACGTCGCACTCCACCGCAAGCCAGCCAGCCAGCCCCGTCTCTGACAGCTGCAGTCAGCAATACGAACCCAGCTCTCATGAACAAACTTTGCAAAGCACCGTCTTTCCAATTGGTGACGTGCATCTCAACCTTCCCCTTGAGCCACACACACACACACACATACAACGGCACCGAACGTGCATAGCGGTGCGCCTCCCATCTAACGCACGCTTAGATCCGTGAAGCAGAGGCCAGTCTATCCAATAATCCCCAACCATACCGCATCCTCACCTTTCGCCCGCAAACAAACTACTCACACACAGCCCTTTTCTCTCTCTCTCTCTCTTACACCCCCCTCTCTCTCTACTGCCACGTCGGCCACCAGCCCCCTTCAGAATTTAAAGTTCGCCGCTAAACCCTCCCCCAACGGAGACCCACTCCCTACTTTCCCACGAACCCAATTCCTTTTATTCCCGGGCCTCTCGAGGGGGGAGAGAACCAAAAAAAAAGAGGCTTTTTTCTTTCGTCTCAATGATGTTATTTCCTTCCACCGCAAGCACTTTGCGCGGTCGATTGTAGCATAGGCTGCCTGCGCCTCTTTCTCTCTCTCTCTCTCTCTTTCCTTCAAGCAAAAAAAAAGGATCTACATAAGACTACGTAGCTACTAATAACTTTCTCGGACGTCCAACCCCCAAAACGTCATCCGACATTTGCTTAATGCTTATCGTTGGGTAGTATAGCTTGCATCACAGGCGCTGTCTCGCAAAATTAAAGGCCAACAACGCATGGAGAATTGAGAGGGTGGGCGATGCAAGGACCACACACAAACCCGCCCGCCCGCTGACTTTAGCTTTGGCGGCGTGAGCGGGCGGGCGGGCGGGGGGAAGGGAAGAAAATCGCTTGCAAGCAAAATACAAAGGGTGGGTTTGTGGCTGGAAAGTGGCGTTTTTCTTGGGTGGGTGGGCTTGAAACGACTCAGAGGCCACAACGCAGGATGGGGAGGGTGCGGCGGTTGCTAGGGAAAATTCGGGGAGGAACAGAATATGATGGTTACTGAAGAATTTTTTTTTCACAGCTTGAACTATGATTTTTAATAACTAGGGATTGTGATGAGATTGAGTCATTGAGCCTTTTTTTTTTCAATTTCCGTTAGGTGTTCCGTTTTTTTTTTGTGTGTGTTGGGCTGGGGTAAGTTTTGGGGGTGTTTGGTTGGGCGCGAGGCTGAGAGCGAGGCTGATTGTGACAAAAAAGATGTCGGGGCTTGGTATTGCCGACTGCCTTGGTTTGCGTATCTGCCTTGCGCGAATCTGGAAATCAATACGGAGGTGATCGGGAATCGGGTGCGGCGTGTCTGATGTAGATAACGCCGCCGCCGCCCACTCTCTCCCCCTCTCTCCCTTGCCCCCATTCCCCTGAAACCAGTTAGTAACATGCCAGGAACAGGACTTTAACAAGGTAAATTGTCCAAGGGTGAGTGGTGGGGCTGAGATTTACTCCCGTCTGCCGATCATGCGCGGTACTTTACTGCGAAGAATGGTGATGCACTTGATCGCGTTGCACTGGTAACACGAAGCAGGCATTTGAGACTGTGGCTGGAATTACAAGATTCTTTTGCTGTTTCTGTTATAGATAGCATAGTGAGAACTCCGTAAGCCTACTATTCGAAATTGCATTTCATGAGGCTGCTGGCCTCGTATTCTCGGGAGGCCTAAGGAGTCGCGATCGATAAAGTATTTAGACTGACTCATGTACCTTCCGCGGGGACATAAACAGCACGTCTAGACATCGTCACGTCTTCCTGGGATATATGGGAATCAAGCTTCACTGTGTCCAATGGCCATGTCTCCGATTGTCATCGAGATCACCCCGGCAATACTCTCCGCCTTTTTGCTTCTAGTTGAATTTTCCGTGATGCTAGGCCATGGATCATCACATCGAGCTCCCCAGTTTTCCATATTCTTAGACTGATTTTGGAGTCTAGTAAGTACCTTTTGGGACTGGAATCGCAGAGAAAAGTACCAAATGGGGCTATCGTGAAAGATGTGATTGGATCGATCATCTTCCCCGCGCGCTTGTGTACTTGGCTTTGTACGGCGACTACCTCTGCCGGGTTATTGTGAAGATCAATTTGAACGTGGAAAGCTGGGAGAAGGTGCATATTTACCGACATGTCATTATGAGCAGGCCAAGGAAGTATCCAGGCTGGCGGTGAAAGAGGTAATGTATATATAATATCTCCGTACAATTGAGAAGAAGAAATATATCAAGCAATTAGTGGGTTCTTCACAATTCCATCTCAAATTCTACAAGCCCCTGTAGTGCAAGCATCATGAGGTTCACTCAAACTGCAGCACTGGCTTTGCCAGCCATAGCTGCCGCCTACCCCGGCATGATGGGGGCCACATCCCGAGCAGAGATGGAGCAACATCTCCGAGCGCAAATGGAGAGCGAAGATCTTGCCAAACGAACCGCCGAACCCCAACTTCTGAACCCCATCGGTAATCTCCTTGGCTCAATTGGCGACCTGGTTGGCGGACTCTTGACTTCAGTCGGCCAGGCTGTTGTCAAGAAGAGCAATAAACGTCCTGAACCCGGCTTCGAGTTCAAAGCTCCTGGACCAAATGACTCCCGTGGCCCTTGCCCCGGTCTCAATCTTCTTGCCAATCACGGATACTTGCCGCGCGATGGATACGTCAATTTCGGACAGGTGTTGGAAGCTACTGCGCGTGGCTTCAACATGGGCGCGGATCTTGCTACAGTCCTTGCCACATTTGCTGTCTTGGGTAGTGGAGATTTCGATGGACTGTCGTTCTATCTCGGCTCAGGAAAAAACGGCATTGGTGGTTTAAACCGCCATTCTGTTGTTGAAGCCGATGTGTCGCCCAACCGCGAAGGTATGGCACTGCCTCTTCACCATGTAAATCCGATCCAACTAATTCTCTTGAACCAGACTACTACAACGGCTGTGGCGACAATCACCACATCTCCTCTCGCCTCGTCAAGCAAATGGTTGGCTTTGCCGCCAAAGATCCTAAAAAAGAGTTTAGCATGAACGTCATGGCAGAGCACTATGCGCAGTCTGCCAGCTTCAGCAAGAACAACAACCCCTTTCTTTACTACTTTCCCTTCCCCCAAATCGTATCTCTCGGCGCCTTTGCCTTCTACCCTCAGTTCTTCTCGAACGGGACGTACGGTGCAGGCGGCGTCCCAAATTACAAGAGTGTCATGAGCATCATTGGTTCCGAGTACGATGCGCGCATGAAGGAATTCAAATACGTTCCTGAGCGCTGGCCAGAAAATTGGTACCGCCGCGATACTCCGTACGGTGCTGTCCAAGCCATTACTGATGGCTTCTTGGCCATCTACCCGCGCAACATTATCGTACCAGGAGCAGCGCAGGTCGGCACGCCCAACCTCAGTGTTCAGGCGCTTCTTTGCGATGTGTATCAGGGTCTCAACTCCATTACTCCGCTTGCGCTTGGTGGCACAGAGGAGAACGTGGCAAAAGGAGTTTCTTGGGCTCTTTCAGTCTTGGATCCTCTACTTAGCAAGACGGCGCTGGGGTGTCCCGACAGCGTTATCTCGCCCAACTTTTTGTTTCCGGGTTCACAGAAGGAAGGAGGCCCCACAAACCCGCCAAGGATTCCGTCGGATCGTTGGACAGGAAACAATGTTTATGGAAAAGTGTATTTCGGTGGCAACAAGGCGCCCGTAGAGCCCATGTGTAATCATTAGAGAAGGAGGGTAGTACTTGTAATCTTTGTAATTGATAATGATAGTGAGATTGCGCATGGATTGTCGCTCGAGCTTCTTTATTTTAACGTGATTGCAGCTAAAGAAGTGCAGAGGTATCCCATACATAAGAGCAGTGACAGTAGAAACAAGCCGTGTAGTTGGGACGGCCAAATTCGATTACGCCGAAAGGTTTGTGGTGGTACGTTTGAGTTTAATGATCCTGGTGCAGATCGGTCGAAGGTGAGGCAGATCGCCGCAGGGGGCTCAAACGTAAGTAACGTACCGTACCGTACCGTACCGTCGCTGGGAAGGTCCGTCAGCACCGACGTGCGGAGAAAGGTGACGACAACATGACGGCGGTCATCTGGAGGAGTGCAAAAAGGTTGCGTTGCACTGTTGTGGGACCATGAACAATAATGTTTACAATGGCAGATTGACGATGGAGCGGAGAAGAGCGGATGAGGCTAGTTGGCGGGCTGAGACGCTATCGCGACTGGTAGCATGGGCGAATTGGCCAGGCCATGGACGCGTTAGTAGCCTTTTGGGCACCGACCCACGAGCGACGAGCGACGAGCGACTCAGCGCGGTTCACTCCTTGAGATGAGCATCGCAGATACACCCACTTCCCTCGATACAGTGCGCGGATGAGGAGATGGTATAGGCTTGTACTCAGGAAGAGAGAAAGAGCGAGGGCGCCAGATGCAATGGACTCCAAAGGACAGCCCGAGCATCCCATGCATATAAACGCGGCTGCGATTACACTACTGGAAGCGCTGGATGTCGACAAACGCCCTTCATTCGTCCTCGAATTGCCCTCTCACTTGGCGCACGATAAGCCGCTCGATCTGGTGTATTCCAACCCAGCTCTGACAGCGGCTGCTGGGTTGCTGGCCAGAATAACAGGACACAATGAGACGAGCATATTGGATGAAAGCACCGAATCTCAGCTTGCTTTTCGGGATTGGGTCTGCGGAAGGACACAAGAGGGTAGCCTGCAATGGCCAAGCCATGTCTATACCTTTGAGGGCCATTTATGGAACGCCTTTGCCATTGGACACTACAGAGTCATCAGCGGAGTGCCCACATCACTAATGCTGGCCAACACGGGGCCAGGAGCCAGAAACCATCGAAAACTGAGTCGCGAGAGCAAGACGCTGGAGAGTAAACAGCTCAGAGACGCATCACCTACCACGCCTCCCACGCTACCAGTACAGCTGCCTGTGACCCCCGAGAATGGTGCAGACTGTTCTGATACGCAAAAAGATGCTCGGCGTGGGCCTTTTGACTACACCTCGGCTGAATTTCCACCGGATATAATACCTGGACTTCATATTGATTACTTTCACAGTGTAGACTGGGCCAATACATCCCTCGGACCGGTACAGTCATGGTCACCTGACTTGCATTGCCTCGCCAACATGGTCCTTGGCAACAGTGGACCGACCATCTTATATTGGGGTGATGATGGTGTAATGCTATACAACGAGGCATATATTCAGCTACTAGGCAATCTCCATCCTTGCATGGGCAAGACCGTCCGCACCCATGCACCCGAGCATTGGAACACATTCCAAACCATCGTTCACCATGCCAATGGCACGGATGAACCTCTGGCTGAGCCAGACATATTGCTGTTCATCGATAGAGACGGACGTGTTGAAGAGACCCACTGGTCATTTCGGTTTGTACCAATATTGGATCGCCATCGCGGCACAAAGGCCTACTACCAAACCTTTTTCGAAGTGACCGAACACCGTCTGCTCGAACGCCGTGTCTCTAGTTTGGTATCCATGGGCACTCAAAGCCAACGTGCAAGGAACTTTCCCTCCTATTGGGACACAACCTTGAGCTCTCTGGGTCTGAACGATAAAGATGTACCGCTAGCTCTGTTGTATGCTGCTGAGCGCCATATAAGCGCGGAAATCACATCAATGTCATCGCCAGGTAGCACATCACCATTGGACGCGTGTGTGCTCAAGGGTACGATTGGCGTTGAGGCTGGTCATCCCATCGCTCCCACAACTATCAACGTCAATGAAGACTCGTACCTGCTTTATTCCCATATTCGCCGCGCTGCGCAGTCCAGAAAAGCTACTGTTGTGCGTCTGGATCAGCTCTCTGGATCCGGTACTGCCTTGAGAGACATCAAATGGAGAGGCTATGGAGAACCCTGTCGCACCATTGTTGTGTGCCCAATTATTCCGACAACCGGCAACCAGGTCGAAGGCTTTCTCATCATTGGCCTCAACCCCCGTAGACCATTTGATGAAGACTACCAGCAATACCTCCAAGTCATGGTCCGTTTGCTAGCTACTTCGCTAGCTTCAGTCGTCCTTTTTGAAGAAGAGGTTCGGCAACGAGAAAATGCCATTGCCCAGGCTGCACAGATCCAAGAGCAATTGATGGCTGAGATAAAGCTAGAGGAAGGCAAATTCCAGCGTTTTGCAGAGCGTTCCGATGTTGCCATTTTCATAACAAATTCCGTTGGGGACTACACGTATCGAAACCAGCGCTGGTATGATATGTTTGAAATTGCCGGGTTCCATACCAATGCTACAGAAGCATGGAACACTATTGCCTTCGAAGAAGACATAGCTTACTGTAAATCAATGTTTACGAAGCTCGTGGTCGATAATGAAAACGTTTGTTTCGAGCTGCGGACCAGGATGCCATGGTTGCCACCCTCGGACCTCAGCCAGTCACAAACCTTAGACACTGAGCACTTTAGGTGGATTCTGTGCTCGGCTTATCCTGAGATAGGATCCAGCGGTGAACTTGTCGAAATAGTAGGAAACGTCATTGACATCTCCAAACAGAAGTGGGCCGAAGATCTTCAAAAGATTCGTACCGCCAGCGCGCTCCAGGGAAAACAGCATCTCGAGCACTTCATCGACACGACTTCGCATGAGATGCGCAATCCCCTGAGTGCTATTATGCAATGTGCAGATTCAATTATATCTTCGTATGCACAGGACGAATGTCGTGCGATGACTACAAATGGGTGGTCAGCTTTCCTGGAATCTACATTAGACGCTGCACAAACTATCGCTCAATGCACCCAGCACATGAGACATATAGTGGACGACGTTTTGACAATATCCAAGCTCGATTCAGGTCTTCTAGACATGACGCCAGTAGTTGTACAGCCTGAAAATGTAGCGAGACACGCTGTCAGAATGTTCGACGCCGAAGCAAGAGCTGCAGGAATTGATATTTCGTTGGTAGTTGACCAGTCCTACCGTGACATGGAGATCGATTGGACTTCCTTGGATCCAACAAGGGTGCTACAAATTCTCATTAATCTTCTTACTAACGCTATCAAGTTCACGCGCCTCGAGAAGACCAAATCAGTCAAAATGACGCTTTCTGCCAGCGTAACAGAGCCAACGTCAATTCCTGGAGGAATTCAGTTCAACGAAGAGAGACTAGTGGACCACGACCAACGCCTTGAAGATGACTGGAAGCATGCCCAAGATCTCATGTACCTGCAATTTTCCGTCACAGATACTGGCCGCGGTCTTTCAGAGGATGAAAAGGGCACGTTGTTTACGCGCTTCTCACAAGCTTCGCCTCGCACTCACATCACCTATGGAGGTTCTGGCTTGGGTCTGTTCATATCGCGACGCTTGACCGAACTGCAGGGCGGTGCTATTGGTCTTTCCAGTCAATCTGGCAAGGGCAGTACCTTCTCCTTCTACATCAAAACAAGGCGAACGAAGCCCAGTACGAAGAGAAACGGAAGCTTACCACATGTATTCCGCGAAGATGTAAAACACCGACCTCTAGTGAACTTGACACGACCCGCGGCTCCCTTGCGCTCCTTCACCACCGGAGACGCACGGATAGCACAACCACCCTATCCAACTATCCGACGGTCATCAGCAAACTCCCAGCAACCTCTTCCGATCCGCTCCCACACCGACCCCGAAGCCCTCCCCATCTCTCAAAAATCTCACTCACAAGACCCTAAGCCCCTCACCAAACCCATCCCGCAACCCCTCCACGTCCTTATCGTCGAAGACAACCTCGTCAACCAGCGCGTCCTCGCCAAGCAGCTCCGCGCCCTCAACTGCACCATCAGCGTCGCAAACCACGGCAAAGAAGCCCTAGACTTCCTCCCCAAAACCACGCTCTGGAACCACACGCACCCCCTATCCTCCTCCTTATCCCGCAAAGAAAAATACCACGTCCCCTCCACCGAACCCATGCCCCTCGGCTACGACGACGACGTCCCCGCCATCCCGCTCAACCTCATCCTCATGGATTGGGAAATGCCCGTTATGAACGGGTTGAAGGCCGTGGCGGAGATTCGGAGGCTGGAACGAGAGGGATTGCTGAGGGGTAGGGTCCCGGTTATTGGAGTTACGGCGAATGTGAGGGAGCAGCAGATTAGGACGGCGGTGGATGCGGGTATGGATGATGTTGTGGGAAAGCCGTTTCGTGTTGCCGAGTTGTTGGAGCGGATGCGGGATGTTGTTGCGGGGAGGTGTGCAGGCGAGGGCGAGGAGACAGGGGGGCAATGAGAGTTTTGGGTGATGGAGGGTTGAGATGGTAAAAGTGTTTCCACTCGATCTTTTTTGTTCCACTGGGCGATAATTTGTGAGAGGAGTTTGTGCAGGGTGATTTGGAGTGCAGAGCACGTTTTGCCTTGGTCATGTTGTCATCTAGTCTTTTTGGGCGATTAATTACATGCCTTTTGTGTATAGCCAGTATTTGGTATCTAGCGACTTCTCATCCTTTACCAACGTAAGCAAGTACTACCCAAGTGCAAACAACAATTTTTACAATTCTATCGTATGTATTGTCATGAAACTATCGATACTTTGTACATATAACACTCATAGCTTCTTAGGCCGTATATCCTTTTTGATATGAACTCCAGGATTACTCTGCTTAATGTCTCTCGGAACCATGGACTCAGACTGCTCTTCGTGCTCAAGATTGCGAACACCGAGTTGCGTTTTTAGGATCGCAGCTCCTCCTGGTTTTCTTCGCAACACAGTTAAATTCCGCCGGTTTGGGTTTACGACGGTTTTGATTTCGATTTTGATCGGTTCAACCAAAGAGACATTGGGCAAAGTGCTATCAGCTCGCTCGATGATTTGGGCTACTGTGCCGTCTTGTAGCGTGGTGGAGATAACCTGTTCACCCTGGGGCTGAGGCTCGGGTGGATTGGAAATGACCTGCTCGGAAGAAGAGAACTGGTGTAGCATGTGGCCATGGTTGGCTGCAAAGAGGTTTTTGAAACGTGTGAGTATGGGGACGACTCCCTTGACTTGAACGTCGCCTCCTGTGGCAGCGCCAGCAGCGGTCGTGACTGCTACTCCGGCTAGTTCGATACCTATGTCTGCAATTTTTAGAGCGACATTTTCTACAAAACGATGCTAAAATAGTGGTGGTCAGCTTAAAATTTTTGTTTTTTTGAGTGCACTGTGATTGCTCATACTTGATACATCTTTCGCTCTCGACCAGCGATTGCAGGCGGGTGGTATACGATCCATCTAAATGTTTTCTTATTGTTTTGCCCATAGTGAAACTTTTCATTGAGCTGCAACAAGGCCCAGCGCTCTGCAAAGATCAGCAAGATTCATCACTACGACTCGTCACCTTCATACTTGCGGGGTCATCGTCATTGTATTTTTCCCTCATTATGTCTATAAGATGCAGGTTCTTCAAATGCGGCGCCCCCTGCATCCTACTCTCAATGTATTCGGAAGCAATGAAGATAAGTGTTTCTCCTGCACAAAAGTGTCAGAATAATTGATGAACGTAAGAACATGTTTTGCGACTATTCACCTTTTGGTGCCAAACCATTGCGGTAACCGTCCCTAGTTTCAGCGTTGTCCACTCTGTCACCAAACCAACACTTGTCGACATAGTATCTGGCCTGTTGTTGTGTCTTGTCGCTCCACCATTCGAGCTCTACAGGAGAGAGCTGCTCAAGAGGAAAAGTTATCCAGTCACCATAGTTTGGTATGATAGCCATGATACTGAGCACTGGTGAGGTGAATAATTTCGGTGAATAAAGATATCTGTTATTCGGGAGATGAAGTCAAGATACAAGATGAAGTATTTGGGCGGTTGATTGATTGATGTATTTCTTGACGAGACATTGTGGCTTGCGCAAGGGGCTCTGATTGTTCAGTTGGTCTCTCTCACGGTTTGGAAGAGGCGTTCTCGAATTCTCGCCTACCTCCGAGCCGAGGGTATTCGGATTGCCTAGATGGTGAGCTAAAAGAAATGGTGCGCCTGTCAGTTCGGCTTTGCCGCCCCTTGTAATGAGCTGAGAGAGCACCCGGCGCGAATGAGCAGCTGACGCCAATAGTTCTCCATGGTGACTAGTCCATGTTTTGACAACGGACCGTTCCTTTTTTAGTGTCATGAGGTCTAGATTGAGAGGTGCGGCCTAAAGCGGCCACTTTGACAGCCACAAGCGATGCGCTTACGCTCGTTTTGGATCTACCAACATCGCGTTCGGACAATCATTATTTTGACTATCCACACTTGGCTATTATCGACAAGACACCCGAAGTCGCTAAGGCTTCATTAGATATCCGAGCTGCGACTACTAGTCAGGGCTACATATTCTGCAAGCTTAGAGTAAGGAGCTAGTATCAGCTGAACAACCACGCCAGAATCACACAATCGCACACACTCCTTAACGGATGCGCCATCATTCGTGCCCAAACCCAGGTCCATTATTGTTTTTTCGACTGTCGCATGCAGATTGTCGATTCGATCCATACACTCATTTGACTTCTGATGGATCTCCTCTAGTAGATGGGTTTCCTTTACCTCATCATTGTGCTGCCGCAGGGTATCGTAGCTGTTGAATGATATGGAGTCGTCTGAAGATACCATTTTTGATGATGTTGTAGTGCTGATAGTCTTCTTCATCCAGAGTACCTTGGCAGTGGCCTGGACTTGCACTCGCTTTTCTTCGGACTGATCCGAGTGAGTGATAGTCACACAGCCTCCCGCTTCAGCTCCAATCTGGTACCCAACAACGTAATAGTCCCCAAAAATGCTGCGAAATTCGTTCTCCGATCTGCACAAGACGTTTCGTGCAAAAGGTGTCAGTACCGGATCAGCTTGGAAGCGGACATGCCCGGCTTGAATACTGATATTTTTGGAGACTCGTGTTCCCTATCATATGTTAATGCAAATCATTTGTAAGCTTCCTGGTGTTCAAATACAGCAAAGTTGTCCGATACCGATTTATCATACGAGCCAGTGACGCTGGCGCTGAGGAACTTGCAACCCACAGTCACTCCAAGACTAGCACTGAGATGCTCTGAATGCTGCGCCGACGAAGAACTGTTCCCTTCTCGGTAGCTTGAAACTCCACCATCAATTTCTACAACGCATTTCGCGTCATCAATTATGAATGGGCATTTCGATGCCCAGGGCAGACTGTCAGATGCAATAGCAGCTGAATTGAAGCCCGATCCAATCTCAATATTAGGCTTGGACCAGGGAAGATATAAAGGGAGTCTTTGAGATGCAAGGTTTTGGAGACTGTTCATTCTGACGTTGTCCAGGCGGTGATATCGCGTCTCGACAAGGGAATTTTGGAGCTATAAGCCATTCATCAAGTCCAGACCGTAGTACTAGCAGCAAAGGAAGATCCATTCATTCAACTGACATGGATTCCAGAACGTGACTTTCATTTGTTGCCTGGCGCAAAGGCAGCCCGAGCGGCGCCGTGGCGTTTTGTGGCGTCTGGCGGCTACACTAGCGGTCGGATACCCCGTTCGAACAAAATGCATGATGACCAAGAGATTGCTCACACATAAATACACGATGGCAGTACTGAGATTTGTGCCAGTGCTTCTTACTACATTTTGTTTCGTCAAGAAGCCACCAAGCTTATCATTGTTGTTTCATCCTTGCTCGTTACACACTAGCCACCATGGCGATGCTTCTTGCGCCTTACAACAACTCCATGCGCCTGGGACAGGGCTTCAACTCATTTACACAGCAGATATGCATGACTGATGCAGTCACCCAAGGCGAAGATGTCCCATCGCCGTATTCGGAAGATCAGCAGCCTAAGGGGATCAGTCAAATTGTTTCATACTCATCTCGTTTCGTTGACAAGCTCAGCGATGTAATCGATGTGATGAACGTGTCCGCTTCTTTATCCATCAAAACAGGAACCATTGGTGGGGCCGTTAGCGGAACCTACATTGACTCGGATAAGTTCAAGACCAGTGATCTCAACTTCTTCATTCAAGTCAAGGTGACGAACCAAACGCATATGGCGCGTGACTATACACAGTTTCAAAAATTGAAGAATTTCCCTATTACTAGATTCACCGAGATATATGGCGTAAGTGCATCAGATAGACACCTGTCAGGTTCTTGATCAAGGATTCGTTGCTGACTTGACATCTAGGACTCATTTATATCCGGATGGGAGGAAGGTGGAGAGCTCAACGCACTGATATCAGTCAAGGTAAATGACAAGTCCAAAATAACTACGATCAAAGGTGCATTGGAAGCAGAGCTGGGAACACCGGCTTTATCTGGTGCGATCAAAGGTGAGGGCGGTTTGGATAAGAAGGCCACTGAAACATCAACGGAAACCACAATAAGTAAGTATTGATTTTTGGCTTCAGAATCAAACCCTCTGACATTAACAAAAGACGTCAACTGGAGTGGTGGTGGCCAAATCAAGGACCCAAACGTCCTTTGGGACATCAACAGTCTTACTCTCGCTGCAGCAAATTTTCCGGATCTTGTCGCATTGACACCACAACGCACCTATGCAATTTTAACAAAGTACACATCTTTGAAAACTTTTCACGAGTCAATGGGCTTCTTCTCCCCCCTTGGTATGTACATCTACCATGGCTTTGAACAAAAGTTGTATGAGCTAACCGCTGATTTTGCTAGACTATGAAAATGCTGGTATTTATACAGGAGCACTTTTGGATGCTTACATGGATTACAAGTCAATCTGGAAGCATATCCAGATCATTAACTGGGAATTTGAATCTGGAACCACGAAGCTGGTCAAATCTGAGCCCACCAAGGAACTTCTAGACTACGCCAAAAAGTGCGCCCAAGAGGGCGCTTCCGCACCGAAGTCTGCAAGTCGAGGCCAGTCCCGAAGCCATACCAGTGGCAAGCATTTAGAGGGCTCTGAGGATTCGCGGGACCTGCAACCGAAGAAGAACACTTTCAAACCGAACATCTTGGACTGTGAACCCTACGATGCTTCGTTTGTAGGGTTGAGCAAAGCTAGACGTGACTGTCGTCTCGAGATGACGAAAATTGTCAATGAAGTCAGTTTGGATGGTGCAAGATGATTGGAAAGACTACTAACATGTGCTATAGGTTGATGCAGTTACAGCGGATCCAAGCATTGCGCTTCAGCCAGATCGCTTAGGCATTTATCTGGCCCCTTCGATCTTCAGGCAATTGCTTCCCGTAAGCCATTTTCTCAATATAGTTATCCACGTTCTGACTGGAATTTTAGATAAAGGAAGCAATCAAAGAAGGCACCACACAGGTCACTACAGGGCCAAATCCAGCCCCAGGACCAGCTCCAAATCCAGACCCAACTCCAGGCCCAACTCCAGATCCAACTCCAGGCCCAACTCCAGGCCCAACTCCAGATCCAACTCCAGGCCCAACTCCAGACCCACCTACTCAGTAGCCGCCATACGTTTATCCCGAGGGGAAAACTGACAAAATACTCAATGAGCTGAAGACCAACAGAGCCAGACATGCTTCTCGCTCAAGTACTTCCAACTATCGGGAAAAATGAGCGATGATCCACTCAAGCCCAGAAGCTTATTGTTCAACAGCCTCAATGTTCACGAGGAGACTTGGATACAACAAAGCATCGTCATCCAACTCAACTGCTAGCATGTCTTCGGAACTAAAACCGTATGAGCTTCAGGTAAAAGAAGTGAATCGAGCAGTAAAAATTTAATTCTTAAAAAATAAATTAGAACAAAAGAAAATTTCCCTTAACTGAATGACATTAAGTCCATGACTAAAGCTCTTGATGCTCCCATATCCAGACTGCACTATATAGTTTATTGGGATCTATAGATTTTGCTATTTTTAAAAATATTTCGATAGATGAGTTCTGAGAAAATGGGCGGTGCGGAAGGGAAGCTTTGGTGAAGAATCGCTTACTTAAGCAGACATTTGACAGGTCATATACAACAATGGCCGAGGAAACCTGAATAACGAGGCGGGCAAGCACCTTATATCTAATAAGAAAAAAGGATCGGGCCGCAAACGAGAAGCTAGACGGTGTGAAGATCGAGAGCCACCACAACCTCGAGATAAATTGCATCGCATACATTGACTCCGTAATCCTATCCTCGACGGTTGCTGCTCAACGTGACCCAAATACCAACCCTCGCACGATTGCTGCGCCAGAACAGTTTGGAAATCATGTGTGTAGCAGATATGAGAAGCCACCTGCGGTGGAAGGCTTGACTCCGCGGGGATCCTACGGCTCTTATAACCCCTGGTGTGGGGACTCGGGCAACTTAGTCTTGTCTGGGGGGGAACGTATAGAAAGGAAGAAGAGTAGAAAAAAGTCATAGGTATGTAATTGCTACGCAAAATTCAACTATGGGAAACTTAGCCAACCAATCAAACCACATGTCCTCGTGGTCAGAAAAGAAGCAAGCAAAGCGGGCGGACTTTGTCAATGACAGACGTTGGGGAGCGGCTAACAGCTAGCCAGCAACTAGCGTTTTGGCACGGAGCCTCTTCGTTTTTAGTGCAATCGGACGTCTGGCGCGCTTTTCCAAGTGACCGACCGCTACGGTTTTCACGTCGTTGTGACAGGTGGTTAGCGGAGATTACGGATTAAGATTGCACGGGGTGCAAAATGAGCTCATCCCCATCCATGGGTGCTTACTGTACACAACGAAAGCTCCAAGTCAGCCGAGAGGGCAACGCGATCAAAGCAATGCAGGCTTGACCTGTGGGTAGTCGATGTTTTTTAATGCATATCCTTAGCTCGACATAAACTTGTATTTGTGAACGCGTCGACCAGATAGACACGATATGTTGTTTCGACCAAGCCAGCCGTGTGCCGCTTAGGTGCATCAAGCATGCGGGTCGCATAGGCTTAAAACTGCAGCCCAGCCAATCGCCCACGCAAGTCCTTGTCGCATCGCCCACGCACGTCTCCACTACGCTTGTCCTCTTTCCCCAACTTCCATGATACGCCTTGTTCGCCCCGTTCGCGGCAATGCAATTGGTGGGAGCCAACGCTTTAGCCCTCGACTTGAAAGTGGGATTGCATGGTTGAGGGCTTATGGGCGCCTTTTGCCGAGAAGCGTCATGGAGATTGGAAGGATCGACGGCGTGGAGTTGGGGGGTAGGCGTGTTACTTACTAGGGCGCCCTTTGCCTTGTTTCCAAACAGCCGCATTCATAAACATGAGTTGGCCGGCCTAATCTGTTCTCTTACTTCGCTCTTGTTCACGCACCCTTCGTTCGTTCATATACTACAGTCGTTTGCTTTTTTGTTGACTACTACTACTTTCGCTTATACTTTTACGGAGCTCATGTGCAATCTTGTGTCTCATACGTAACGTAACGGTGGTTCGTAGGCCCAGTGCGTTTGCTGCTGGATAATTTCTTTTTAAGCGGGGACTTGAGCTGTTTTTGTTGCTTGATCTTCAATATTTACCAGGGAAACACTGGAAAACGTTTGGGTTGCTCGACTGCAATAATGGTTCAATCTCTATCGCTGGCGCTGTTGGCCAGCTTGAGCACTGTCGCTTCAGCTATCCCGACAATCGAAGTAAAGGGCTCCAAGCTCTTCACTAGCGAAGGCAACCAATTCTACGTCAAGGGTACATATGCGATTCTGCAACAAAACGAAGTTAAAGAAGCATTGATTTCTAACGACTCAGTATAGGTATCGCGTACCAGCTTGTCCCAGACGATCCGCTCGTCGACGCGACGCAATGTGGCCTCGACTCTGCCCTCATGAAAACCATTGGCGCCAACTCAATCCGTGTTTACCACGTTGACCCTGATGCTGATCATACCGATTGCATGAAGGCCTTTGCGGATGCTGGAAGTACGTATGCCCAAGATACGTCTGAACTCAGATTACTTTGATGATTACACGGCAATTTCCGTTCTTCAAAAGCGCAAATGTCGTATAGTTAGAAATTAATGTTTTCAAGTCACTTGATAATGAATACTAACCCGTCACATAGTCTACATCTGGGTCGATCTCGACACCTTCGACACATATGTCGAGCAAAACACACCTCGATGGGAGTCTGACCAACGCGATGCTTACGCCAAAGTAATGGATGAATTCCACCAATATGACAACGTCGCAGGCTTCTTCGTCGGCAACGAGGCCATCACCACCTCAAACGGCTCCGTCACATCGCCCTACATCAAAGCCGCCGCACGTGATATGAAAGCTTACCGCGACAAGAAGGGATACCGCAACATCCCCATCGGCTACTCCGCCGCCGACATCGCCTCGCTGCGGCCCATGTTGCAAGACTACCTCTCATGTGGCAACAACGCCTCGGAGCGCGTCGATTTCTTCGCCCTCAACGCATACTCGTGGTGCGGCGACAGCTCCTACCAGCAATCAGGCTATGACAACCTCGAAAAGAACGCAAAGGATCTCCCCGTTCCCATCTTCATGTCCGAAACAGGCTGCAACACTGTGCGCCCGCGCGACTTTAAAGACCAGGAGGCACTGTTTGGCGAAATGGCGGATGTATGGTCCGGCAGTATCATATACGAATGGATCGAGGAGCAGAACAACTACGGCCTGATTAGTTACGGGCCCAAGGTTGATCCTGCGAGTCCCAATGCGCCGCCGGATGGATTTCCTCGCTCCGGTATGTTTGAGGAATATGATTTTTTTTTTCGGCAAGACACCAAACTAACCATTTCAACTAGGCAAACCCACACCCGTCGAACCAGACTTCCCCAACCTCTCAGCCGTCTGGAAAACTCTAAATCCTACCGGAATCAAGGCTTCGGACTACAAGCCCACTCTCACATCTATTGCCTGCCCAGCCTTCACTAAAGGAGCATGGGAAGTCGTCCCCACATCCGCTCTTCCTACCCTGGGCCAGAAACACAACTATGACAATTCCCCTACATCTGGTGGTTCCAGTGCCACACAGACTTCTGGTTCTGGAGCAAGACAATCGGGTTCTGGATCCGGTACTGCGGATACGTCTGCACCACAGCCCACTGCGGCAGCGGCAGATGGTTTGAGCAAGGGGCTCAGGAGCACGGGTGCTATGCTGCTTGGTGTGTTGATCGTGTTTGCTTGGTTGTAAAACAAAAGCCATTCCCCTCTTTTTTCTCTCTCTCCTGGAAAGCAATTGTGTTTTGAGTATCATCACCCACACGTTCTGCGTGTAGTACATAGTTTCGAGTCTACTTACTTGATTAGGTATGGTACATGGCACATGGGGCAGAATTTAACGAGAACATGAAGGATTTTAATGTATATGAATACCCCGCTATGGATCGGGCTGAAAATACAAAAAAACTCACTCCACCTTGTCCTGATTTTGCTCAGCAACATGTATCATGTCACACAACTCAGTCACCACTCATGTCACTAATAGCAGATTATAGTTCACAAACACTCAGGCCAGAAAAGCAGTCAAACAATGTGGGAACAAGGTATGTATTGAAGGATTGGGCGCCAACTAAGTACGACCCGATCGCCAGCACAGGGCTTTCCCCCATACCCGAAGACAAGTATGGATATCTTTCCCTCATAAGCGCACAGCATTGATCATATCCTTCAACACACCCCTGTCCCATCAAACATGCATTTCTTGTTGATCGTTGTCAAATGGTCTCATATTTTCCTTTTTCCCATTGCCTACTCCTACGCCGACGTGCCATTGTTTGTTCAAAGACAGGGTATGTAAGAGAAGAAGTGACGAAGATGCTCAACATGGCATTTACCACTGAGTAGTGGTAGTGGGGGCAGCAGTCTCGGCACCCCAGCCCTCACCGCCAGCCTGGGCATCGCCAGAGGCGGCCCAGTCGGCAGCGTCAGCGTCCCAGCTGGTGCCAGGGGCAGCAGCCTGAGCAGTGAAAGCACCGGCAGATGCGCCAGAGACCTCCCACTCGCTGGTGAAGCCGTCAGCGACGGCAGCGGGGCCAACCTCGTCGGCACCAGGGACCTTGGCCTCCTCAACACCAGCGCTGTCCTTGTTCTCCTCGGCCTCAGGGTCGCGGTAGAAGTACAAGTCAGTCATGACATCCCACTCAGTCTCGCGGTTAGCGAGGGTACCGCGGAGGCGGAGGACCTCACGGGCGAGCATCCACCAGATGAGACCAATGGCGTGGCGACCCTTGTTGTTGGTGGGGATGGCAACATCAACGTACTCGGTGGGAGAGTCACCGTCGCAAAGGGCCTATTCGGGGTTAGTTCCAGATTCCTATACTCTTCTTCATGCGCATTCTCCTTACAATGACGGGGATGTTGACGTAGGAGGCCTCCTTGATAGCCTGGGCGTCGGTGCGGGGGTCGGTGACGACGATCAAGCGGGGCTCCCTGAAAGAACGGGTGATGTAGTTGGTGAAGTTACCAGGAGTGAAACGACCAGCGATGGCGGTGGCGCCGGTGTGCGAGGCGAACTTGAGGACGGCACGCTGTCCGTAGGGACGGGCGGAGATGACACAGACTGCGCAGTGTCAGCTAAAAAAGAACTTGGGCATATTTGCGCATTGTTCAAGTCCAGATGTCTCGACTTGGGCGCCCAAACGTACCATCAGCCGGGTTGTCGATGGCGACAATGATGCGGGCGGCCAGAACAATCTTCTCCCAGGTCTTGCCAATGTTCAAGACGTTGACACCGTCGGGCCTGGTCTTCCACAGGTAAGGCTCCATGTGCACCTGGAGGTTCTTGCTACCGAGGTGGCATTGGGCAGCGAGGAGCATCTCAATGTCCTGCTGGGTGGGGTTGAAGATGGCGGGGAGGTTGGAAGGGGCCATTTTGACGGTTTGGCGCTGTACAAGCTGGTGGGTATAGAGAAGTTGTCGTGATGCGTGCGGGCGAAGTTTTGGCACACGAACTTTGGCGATATTCGAGCCCTGGCAGTGGGCGAGCTAAAGCCCGAAGCAGCATAGTGCCGAACGGGACGCGGCGCCGGCGAAACCCTTGCGCCGACGACCTGATCCGCAAAAGATTCACGGCGGGTGGAAGCAGTGAGTGTGCGTCCAAGCCAACGATGCCGCCACGAATACCAGGATTGTCGTGCCTACGGGCATCGGCTTGTGAGTTCTTAGATTTCATGTACAATATCCAGTGTTGACAATGCCACAGCACCCTCCATTTCTGCGCAATTCACACTCCCCATCCGAACTTTTGTTTCGACAGCGCGGGCCAATGCCGAATCAATTGAGCGACAAAAGAAGCGCCTTGCTAGCGATCCCTACATAGTTGCGCAGCGCAACCGCAAAAAGGCAGCCAACCTGTCTCGACGTGCCGAACTCGAACAAGCCCGTGTGGCCAGTCTTGGAAACCCTGTTCGCGGTATACCAACACCGTTTGTAGAGTCTTTTGATACTGGCAAGCCTATAACCTACGACGAAGGCAAGAAAATTCCCCAGGACCGGACGCATCTCAATTATGCATTCGACCCGACGACTGTGGAGAAGCAATTAAAGAAGAGCGAGAAGCTAGCGGTACCACTGAGTGAAATTGCAAAGCAAGCTGCGCCCGCTGCGTACCCATGGAACGACGCCACGCGGTATGCTCAGGCAAGGGCAATTGAGAAGTCGGCGGAGGAAATTGAAGAGCAAAACAAAAAGGACCATGCACGTGCAGTCGAGGCGATTAGGCGAATCACGGCGCTCGAGAATGGCTCCAGCAAAGACCGCATGCGTGTCAACATTGCGCGATGTGTCGAGACTTTTGGACGCCACAACACTGACAGGATATTCCCACCAAAAGCGCCATCGCTGAGCCGCTCCGGTGTAGACGAGACTCATGCCATCCGCCCAGAGACAAACGTTGCTGCAACAGCCAAGCGAGTAGGACCAGACACGGGATCTTCTGAAGTCCAGATTGCTATCCTGACAGCCAAGATCAAGACACTAGCGGACTTTTTACAGACACGAGGAAAGGGCGACAAGCACAATAAGCGGAATCTGCGGTTGCTGGTGCACAGGAGACAGAAGCTTCTGCAGTATTTGAGGAGGAAGGAGCGAGGTGGTCCAAGATGGCAACATTGCATTGAGACTCTGGGTCTGACCGAAGGCACATGGAGGGGTGAGATTTCGTTGTAAGAGTATGAAGCAAAGCCCGGATGATGGCACTAGCACTATCGCGTCCGTGACGAATGTTGAACTAGTCTACGGCTTCACGGGCTGTAAGGGCTACTAAAGCCCCTGTATACTACGATTCCAGGCATTGGCTATTGTGAAACATAAATGTGACAGGCCCCATCTACGGCATGCATCTAATCTCTTAGCGCGCTTCTGCTATACGCTGCAGTCCACTCCCGGCGTGTCGTCTCTGCTTCTCCCTATCCTCACACCGCGTCCTGAACATCGCGTTCCGAACATCGAGAAAAGGGCGGTACCAAAAAGGGCGCAACGCAACGCAACGCAAGCCCAACGCTGGCACTACCACGGCCAGATCGGTACCCATACGTAACATCTGCATACCAAAGTTACAAACTCAGATACCAAAAGAACAATATATAAGTAAAAAAAAAGATACCAACATCCTAACAAACCCCCCAATCTTCCACATTCCTAGTCCACACCCAACACAACCCACCCTGCCATCTTGTATAATGCCCTTCAAATATCCCAATCCCTGGCGCAGCCCCCGCCTCCACTACCGCGCCATCCGCCCATGCGACAAATCCGTCTTCCTGGCGCTCGCCGCAGACCCAGCCATGTACATGGCAAGTACACACGCCACGACCAAGCTCCCCACGGAGCAAGACGCAGAGGAAAACATGCACCAGGGCCCCCCTGGCAGCGGCGAGCCCCGCGAAGAAAGTCTCTTGCAAGCAATAATCTGGCGTCCGCACGACACGCCGACTGCATCGTTGCCTTTGGAGCAGAAAGAAGCGGTGCTGGAGGAGATGAAGCGGCAGAATCCAGCCGAGATTCTAGATGCAGAGTATGGTGTTGCGGTTGGGCATATTCACTCGGCGCCGTCGTCGCTGCATGAGGCGCATCATCGGACCATGGAGATTGCGCTGGATATTTTGCCAGCGTACCAAGGGAAGGGGTATGGGAGTGAGGCGATTAATTGGGCGTTGGACTTTGGGTTTCGGCGTGCGGGGCTGCATAGTGTGCGGTTGAGGGCGTTTGGGTGGAATAAGGGGGCGATACGGTTGTATGAGCGACTGGGGTTTGTGGTGGAGGGGAGAGAGAGGGAGGCGGTGTGGTTTGAGGGGGCGTGGTGGGATTCGTTTACGTTGGGGATGCTGGATAGGGAATGGAGGGCGAGAGAGGCGGGGAAAGAAGAAGAAGAAGAAGAAGAAGAAGAAGAAGAAGAAGCACAGTTTAGGCATGTGGAATAAGGAAGGGTAATCATGTATGTATGTATATCTACCTACTTGGCCATAGACATTAGAATATACCGTGTTGCATACCAGCAACTCCTGTATCCCGAATCACCATTGAAGAGTCGTTGCCTCGCTTCGCGGCCGCGTCGTATAGGGCCTGAATATCTTGTCTCCACATTGTCTCGTTCATTCTAATTACCTTTCGGTCATACGTCATCATGCCATTGACTTCACCCTCGACATCTGTCGTTTGCGTCCAAACACCACCCGAGCAAGCAAACAAGTCGATTTGCTCACGCAGTTGCACAAGCAGGTCGTGGCAACGATAGTTCCAATAAAAGGTACCGTTGGTGAGTTCATATGCTGTTTGTCGACCAAGATCCTTGTACCATGCGTGTTCAAAGTTATTCTCGGTGAGCTGGGTGCCGATACCACCAAATTCGCCTTGCAGACCGATGCGGGCGGGATCGTAAGCTGAGTCGTAGCCACTGCCTTGATAAGACCAGAACGGTGTTCCGCATTGGGGTGTCGAGTAATGATGGTTGTCGTCAAAGTCACCAGCCATGTGGTCCGTCCAACCGCTTACAGAGTTGACAAGGCGAGTAGGGTCAACCCGACGCACCATGTCTGTCAATCCAAACTCTGGCCATGGTGGTGAGGTGGCCTGACCCCATTCCTCATTGTAGATGGTCCAGGCGATGATGCTAGGGTACGACTTCAACTGCTCAACCATGACCTCAAGTTGGCGATCGAATTCGGCCTGAGCACCTGGCTCCAACCGTATGCCTCCACAGCCTTCGCGAGCAGGTAGATCGGGGCGCAAAGAAGGCATGTCTTGAATGACCAACATGCCCATCTCGTCACAGGCCCTGTAGAACAAAGCCGGCTCGACTTTGATGTGCTTTCTGACCATGTTGTAGCCGACATTCTTTAGTACCTTGAGGTCGTACACCATGGCTTCTACGCTTGGAGGTGTGTATATGCCATCTGGCCAATAGCCTTGGTCCAAGGTGCCAAATGGAAAGACAAACTTTCCGTTAAGAAGTGGACGCTGCACACCGCCGATTACGCCTCTGGAGATGGTTCTGAATCCAGTGTAGCTTTGTACTGTATCACTACCCATTTTTATGGTGATGTTGTACAGGGTCGGACTATCCGGCGTCCACAGCTTAGGTGAATCAACGACAAAGGTGAATGGGCTTCCACTAGTACCCGTAGCCTCTGCCTTGACGTCATCCGAATCGACTTCATGGACAACGATACTGTAGGTAGTGGTCGAATTAGTGCTAGTGTGCACAGTGACGACGACTAATAAATGTAAGTAATAAGACAGTAGCACCATGAATAGATGACTGACCCTTTCCATCCATATCCGCAGTGAGATCGAGTTTCGAAATGTGCTCCTTGGGTGCGGACTCGAGCCACACTGTCTGCCATATGCCACTGCAGGGCGTATACCAGATCATTCCACCACGGTTCAGAGTCTGCTTTCCAATCGGGATTTGAACGCGGTCTATGTCAGTTGGGTCATAGACGTATACCAAACTGCAGAAATGATTAATTTTCTTCTCATGTTTTCTCGCTTCTCATGCACTTACAGCTCATTTGTTCCATTGGCATTCAGATACGAAGTGACATCAACACTGAACTCAAAATAACCACCTCTGTGGAATCCTGCCTTTTGGCCGTTGACGAAGATGGTGGCCTCGTAATCAACAGCGCCGAAGTTCAAAACGACACTGTTTCCGCTTGGCCAATTTGATGGTACTTCAAACGATGTCTGATACCAGCTCCAGATACGGTTCTTTTCAGTCACACCTATGTCGGTCTCAGCAACTTGTCTCGTGCATGCTTTGGCGCTACTCACCTGACAAAGCACTCTCCAAGCAGAACGGGACCAAGACGGCCTTTTCAAGTCGCTGCCCGAATGGTGGTGAGGCATCAGAGCCGTTTTGAGTGTTTTGGTATCGCCAGACGCCATTGAGGTTCTTCCAGTCTGGTCGTTGAAGGCGTGGGCGTGGGTACTCAGGCCAGGGGTTGGTTCCCACGGTATCAGTCCATTCAGTTTTGAGTGGGGTAAATCCAATTTGGTAGTCTGTGTTGTTGTTTTGGCGCGGAACGACCTTGTTATTGCTAGAAGCAATGGTCGTCCACGTCAGCAAGCTCGCTATGATTCCGATGGAGAGCCGCATCTTGGTGGGAAGAGACGCTATGACACAGCGCCTATGCACGTATCCAAGAAAGCATGAGAAGAGTCAAACGAAGGGAGATGGAGGTGGTATTTAAGCGGTCTACAGACTCATGACAGCATAGCTCCACTGTACCTGGTGTAATGGCCGTGCAGCTGCATGCTAAAGGCCTTGGCTCTGGGGATACTAGCGGCGGGATGATCCTGGTGGCTGGGCGCCTCGATCAGCCATAGCAGAACCGCGTCCGCTGGGCGTAAGTGTACAAAGACTGCGGTTGTCATATGGCAGCACCGGCTGACCATTGTTATGCTAGTGAGAATGTCCTTGGCGGGCTGTTCAAGGCTGACAAAGGTTGCTGGTGCAGGGGCACGAGAGCCTGGAGAGGCTGGTCCAAGGATAGAGGAGGGTAGCTTGATGGTACGGCTTCGCTGTGGATGGATCCTGATGCTAGATGCACGGTGTCAGATGCAGCAGTGCATGCCCTGATCAGCTGTGATGATCGCCTTGGCTGGCACTTTGTTGAATCCCCAGTCCCCGCACCACTCGGTCTAAACATGGCCGGTCCGCCCAGTTCGCATCAAGCAAGTGAACAACAGTCATTCCGCGCCGTCGCTGCGATGTTCCTGTGTTCGGACACGGCAGTACCTTGCTGCAGTACCGCGCATATTCGGACGCAGTTCTTTCTCCGGTGACGCGGTAGCACGTGATTGATGCATGGCGAAAAGGTCGTGCCAGGGCTACTGTCGGCTCGAGTGTAACCCACATGAGTGACGTCAATTTTCCAGAGGTGGAGGTACATATGGAGAACGCAAACCGGTACAAAAACCTGGAGGCTAAGCAATGTGGCGTGCGTTCGGCGTCGTAGATGGTGGAGCTTCGGGCGTGAGGGAAGGTTGGGAGACTAGCATGGCACCAAAACCCCGCATTTTGAGATTAGATCAAGTGGACAGCAGACATAAACAAGGCTGCACGTTGGTAGTCTGTACAGGACAACCTGTAATGGAAATTATTCATTCACAACTTCTTCTTCTTCTTTATCTTCTTTATCTTCCCGGGCATCTCCGATGTCGTGCTGCGCCAACTAGGTAACCCTCGCATTGTGCCCCTCCGAGCTGCCTATACCGCACTAATAGGTAAATGAATTTCTGCCAGCATGGAATTACTCCGCTTTACTTCTACCCCTAGTTGATTGGGCCCACCTTGTGACTATCTGATCAACCATGCTGCACATGACCAATCCGAGTCAAGTGGACAGCCATATGTCCCTGGCTTCAAAGGTACCTTCCTATTCTTCGTCTAATGTAGCATTCATGCCATGGCCCTTAGTACCTCCAGACGCACACCTTCGGGGACCCCGCAACATCCTGGCTCTGTATAGCCTGTCTTTGGCTCTTATCGTCCAACCCCCAGCAATGCAAGCCGTCTAGTTCAAGTTTCAAGCCCTAGGCTACGCTCACAATGCTCATGGAAGCAAAAGAAATGGTTTGTTCCATGGCTTGATCTTGACGGTCGTGGTATTCTGCTTCGATGGACTAGGGGAACGCGCAGACAGGAGCGAAGAAGGACCAGTGGGCGAGGTAGGCGAAACAGGCAAAAGAGGCGAAAGAGGCAAGGTAGGCGATGCGGGCGAAGTGGCATAACCAGGAGACTGCAGTGGTTCGGGTATTTTAATAGACTTTGTTACAATGGGCCCTGGTCCAGATAGTGCATGGAAGCTATCGTTGTTCAGCGATATTGCCGGTGCATCTATCGTCTCCAGGGAAGCGCTGTCGTCCTCTTTGATTCCAGATAGTGTGCCTCGGTCTGAGTAGTACTTCAAGATCGAATTCACTTGCGTTGTACCAGAGTGTATTGTGTCTACATCCGAGCTCGTTGAACTTATCGTCGACATCGTTCGAAGTGACGCTATACTGGACGATCTGTCACGATCTGAACGCGAAGATGATGCGACACCAACATCATGTCTATGTGCGCCACAGTGCATGTTGGGCATTGAGGTACAGCTGAAAATGTCAAACAATTCATCGCGCACGTCGCGAGCCGTTGGACGATGCATGGGGTTTTTGCTGAGCATGGTTCGGATAAGCGCCAAGATGTCAGGGACTATGCCAAATGCCTCGTCATCGCTTTCCCCAGATGCTTTCTCCAGTACGGCCATCCAGGTTTCGACCTTGTCAAGATTGTTATGGTACGACGAATCGGTACGCGAGTTCTTGCCGCCCGTGTTGATTTTTTGTTTCGATGTACGGTGTTTGATGAAATCATGGGATTTCTTCTTGAGCAAGAAAGTCAAAATTTCCAAGAAGACGCAACCCAAAGAGAAGACATCTGCTTTCTCAGTTTCTTGTCCTTGTGATTGGTGCTGAGGTTTAGGCTCTGATTTCTTGAAGCCAAAGTTGAACCCTGAAAAGTCTGTTGTTGGGGATTTTGTTAGCTTCTGACGATACGAATTGCTGCTATTCGAGGATCTCGATGAGCTTTTACTTGCGATAGACACGTGTCGGTCTTTGGATAGGGTGGGTGATGCGACGGAGGGAGGCAAGTCCAATGGTTCTGAACTTGCATGTGCTTCTGGGGCATCGTATATGTAGGCATCCATAGCATCAGGCTTCTTGTCTTTCTGAAACGTTTCCAAGCTGCCAATGTCACTGAATGCAATCGCATTCTGCTCGTCGACGAGTATCCTGGACGGTCGGATCGCGGAATGGCAAAACCCATTTTGATGCAGTGTTGTGATGGTATCGGCCAAACAGTGTAGCCAGTTAAGCACCAGCCACCGTCTCTCGGGCTTTGGCAGTTTCTGGTATTGCGCAGGATTGCGATGGTCGATGAAGGTGCGCAAGGTGTGGTGGCCGACAAAGTTACTGACAATGTAGCCAGAGCCCTTTGCCGTGTACGACGCCCAGACAGGAGCGAGATGCTCGTGTTCAACCATTCTTGCACTCTCCACGTCTAGGATAAAATCTTGATGAAAAGCCTCTGGATCATCTGCATTTCCAAGTGGGAATTTCCGTCGCATGTAGATTTCCTTCGGCTTCTTTGGTAAGTGTATTCGAGACCAGGCTTGCAGACTGACCGCGACTGGCAAGGTCATGACACTCTCGATCGGTACCTCTTCGTTTTCGGCATAGTCGATGTGTACGCCTTGTCGTAACTCTCGTAGCAGGAAAGTAAATTGGGTATGGTAAAAGCGAGCATTGGCGTGGTTGTCGCGTCGATTCGATAGCGATAGCTGCTCAATGTCTTCCATCCCAAGAGGGAGGTCATCATCGTCCCAAGATTTGTCGACAACGGCAAATATGCGGTCCGCCTCGCCGATCTCGACAAGTGTCAGAAATAGCCGCCGTGCCTTCTCCATGATCCATTCGATATAGGTATCGTCGCTCAGATCGCCAAAGCCTACAGGTTGGGTGAGACGTTCCCTCTCTTGAGGCTGTAGCCGAGAAGTGACAAAGTCATTGGTGACTCGCTCGTTGATCCTCTCCTCGGTCCACCATATTTGTTGGAGGGCGTGCTGAGGGGTGACCAAGCTGTGGCCGGCGTATCCATAGATGAGGGCATTGAGAGCAACCGTTTGGTCGTTGACAACATTAGTCAGTGTCCTGGAGCTCATTGCGGGAGGCAAGAGGCCTGGAATCTAGTTCTTGAGATGGTGGTGTCGATGGTGTCTGTCCGGGCTCTTGGTCGCGTGTCCAGCCGGATCCGTAGTGGGCTGTATATCATTTCCAGCGAATCAAAAGTCGGATGGCGTTGGTTTCAACAACAATAGAAGAATAGTCGGCCGGTCTGAGCAAGTGGGAAAGTATTGCAATTAGGCATCAGCGGGGGGTTACGGCCAACGGCTCTCGAGTGTGGTACAAGAGCTGATCAGGCTCTCGGAGGGCATCTTGTCGTGGCAAGCGGCATGGCAACGAATACATACAGCATTGGGTCGCCCGCCTAAAAGCGAATCAGCATGAGCACTGCCGATGACGGTGCAGGGTCCAGGAGGCGCGGGAGAGGGCGAGAAAGGGCCTTTTGCCTCAAAAGTTGTATCGGCCCCCGAAGACGGCCGCTGTGTGAATTTCGCGACCAGGGTGTTCCAGGCGGTCGGTCGATAAGGCCAAGTGGGAAGCTAGCTAGCGAATAGAAGATGCAGAGAAACAGGTGCTCGGATTGGCACGCCAATGATGATTGCGGAGAGGCCGGGAAGCGGGTGGGGCCTAGCATCCGACAGGGAGCAGAGTCTGGTCTTGGGCTGTCTGGTGTAGGCCAACGCCGTCGGATGCCGGCTAAAGGACTTGAAATGGTAGCACTGCACACCTAACAATCACGACGCCGCGCCGCATGCGGTGCTCCATTGCACTCTGCTGTGGGACAAGTCCCGGGCTGAGGTCGTGCACAGAGAAGGCTCCACTACCACCACTACCACCTGGGTACGGGCTCCACGCGGTGCCAGCCAATGCTCATGGCGCGATATCGCCCGCATTTGCAATCACGCAGTAGCAGCATGCAGCGTGATGGGCGGCGGGGACGAGCCAGAAAAGGCGGGCTAGAGATAGGATGTGGCCGTTCACTCGGTATCCACAATCCGAGGCAACACGAGACACCAACTTGACTCGCGGGAGAGCGGAGTCCTTGTTAGATGAAGAGAGATTGCGCCATGGACGGATGGATGGTTGGATGAATGGATGACTGGTCGGCGATACAAGAGCAATACGGTATCGAGGCGTGGGCGTGGCCTACGTAACTTGGAGCAGCAGCGAAGACAGGGCCGAGGTGGCGCAACAGACGAGGTGCTCGTGGTGCTGTGCCCATGCACATGAATGTTTTGCATGTGGCAAGGGGAAAAATGCATCCCGAATGTTCGGATAATTGGTCAGAATTGTGTGTCAAAAAGCGAATAAATCAACTGACGTGAGATGGCAGCGCACAGGCCGGCTCAGGAAATCCAGAAGGCCAATTTGACGAAAGCAGGGCCTACCCCATGTTTTCCCACACCCATCGTTCGTCCACACGTCTCTTACCGCTATGTTGGGTCTTCCAGGTGGATACTGATTCAGGCGAAAAGCACCGAATTCCACGTGTCTCTCCGGTTATTATGCCCTTATAAGCAGTGATCTGCCGCCCTGTCGGCGGTTGGCGGTCTGACTGCTATGGCACAACACAGTCGGTTCCCTCTAGGGAGATGACATGGCTTGAAACAGCATCATGCAAGAAGATCACGGAAAATTAGAAGTAACTTTTTGAATTGTGAGGCGCCGGTCACGGCGCGTAGAGATGCAACGCTTGAGCCACCCAGTGGCTTTCACTGCCTTAAACAGCTGGATCAATGGAGAAGAAGATGTTCCCTTCACTCGGGGCTGATTTGAGCTGGCTCCCTCCTGGATGAGTTCCCTTTGGCCACAGAATGGATCCTCCATTGTCACCTGTAACCTGCAGTCGGTAGCCGGCAAACGGATCACCAAACACTGTACTCAAATCGTACCAGACTGTGTCATTGTCCACGTTGTATGCAAAGACTTGCTGGGGAGCGCCAGAATAGAGGCCGTCTGCACTTTCTGTGACTTTGATGGCAATCCCTCCTGTTTTCTCGTCGCGGCGCATTTCCTCCCAATAGATGCCCCCTGTGGCTGTTAGCCAAGAGAGAAATATTGACACTGACCAGGCAATCACTGACCAGCTTTGATATCATGACGAGTGCCGACCGAACTGCCAACCGACCAGACGTGTACTGGCTTCCGAGAATTGTTGAGAACAACTGCGATACCAGCAGCAGTGGCTGAGCTTGCCAGTGCAAGAAGCGTGGGGATGATAAAACGCATCTTAGAGAAGATGTGCGAGGCAAGCGCAGTTGAATGTGAATGGCTCCACAAGCAATACTATTGAAGACGGAACACAATGGATTTGCCTTGGTAGAGTCGACAGTCACAGACTGGTTGGGTTTATGTCTCCTTGTGGTCATCTTATACATCAAACCGACAGCGGTACCGCCCTGCCACAAATCTTGATGCCATTGTGTAGGCGTAAGGTCTTTTCAAGCGATTTGGTCATGAAATCGAATCTTACTGGAAAAATGCTGTTACCAATACCATATCACGCGGATGATAATGCTCGCTTCAAGAATCAACTGCAACACCAATGTTACTTTGCAGATTGGAACAAGTGCGTGTCATGGCGGTGAACTGTCTTTGGACATTTTCAATGGTTTTGCAAATTGCCTGGTGAGCAGCGAGTAGGATTACGGTGGCTGGGCCAATATGTTTGAGCAAGGCGTGTATATTGGCAGCACGCAACCAGCCGTCACGACGGCGCTATAGAGCGGGGACACACGACTACACGCACCGGGTGGTTTGGACCGTGCATGTATAATAGATGCACATATCAAGAGATTCGAATCGACTGGAGGCCTTACAAATACCGCCATGGAAGAGGGACATGGCAAAGCGGAGACGGTTGCGGGCTGGAACTGCTAGTCGTGTGGAGTTGGGTGCCTGACTAGCGGCGGGAGGCCGGCAGGCGGAGCCTCCAATCCAATCCAGCCCGGCCGGACTGGCCATGTGCAACACGGCGCGCCATCCATACTACCCAGCAAACGATGCTTCTTTCATGACCCTACGCGTCTGGAGAGTGTGACTTCTCTGGTGTGTGTACACACATACTCTGTCTTGCTTTTTCGTCGTTGCAACCAGCAGACTTGTCACCCGACAACGACGGCCGCGGGAATGGCGTCTCCCGTGGTAGAGAGCCGCATCGAGCCTCACAAGAAGGCGCACTTCACCCTCCATCTCAGCGACCGCATACGGAACAACGATGATGCGGTCGAGTACAGCAGTGTAAAATGTTAGCCCTCCACCTGAAATGCACACGCGTGTCATGGCGCTTGCTGACTTACGCCCTACGCAGACAATCACAAGCCTTCACAGACATCCGACAATCGTTCTACGACACTCTCGGCCCCTTCATCGACAAACACCTGTAGCCTGCGCATCGATGACACGAGCGAATCTGGCGACCAGGATGTCTTCACCTTCACGGGGCAAAAGTCACAGCCAAAGAAGTCATACGTCCTCATCTTGGATCCCGCCAGCCAGCAAGCAACCCTAGAGCCGCTCTCGAGTAGCTACACCTTCAATCTTGCCACAAGGAACGGCAAAGACATATCGTCACAGCACGCCAAAATATATCCCAAGAAACTCAAGGATGATGCGCAAGACAAAGACCAGGACGACGACTTGTTTGGCGAGGCGGCTGCAGACGACGAGGGAGGTGATCCTGACCCCGACAACCCCTATGATTTCAGGCACTTTTTGAGCAAGGAAAAGGCGAAGAGAGGGGACGAGTCCGACTACCGCTATGCATCATCGCCAGAGCACCGAGCCGGCACAGGCAGCGCGGCTCATACACCGCAATTTGGGGCTCGCGCGCCCCCCGCTGCTGCTCCCGTGCGGAAGCCCGCTGCAGCTGCTGCGCCCAAGAAGCGCAAGACTACGACCACAAACCCTATGGTGAAGCCCAAAAAGGCTCAGCCACCACCGGCCGTCCGTCTTCAACGTACAGCAACAGAACCTGCCGCCAAGCCAAAGGGCAAATCCACCGCACCACCCGCCTCCAAGATCAAATCTGCCGAGGTGATACACTCATCCGACGAGTCCGACGGCGAAATTGCATCCTCGCCAGCGCCCCCATCCCTGGCGCCTGAACAAAACCAGCGGCACCACCACGACCAAGATGAGGCAGAGGATGAATCAGATGACGACGGCGGTCTCGAAATCGAAGTACCCGATGCGCGCCCACCACGGCGCAAGAACGGCGCATTGGCAGCTCGCAGTCTGGGCCACAACCTTGGTGCTGGATATATGCGTTCGCCATCCAATGGCCCCATATCTCTTGCCAGCGCAGCCAACAGCGACGTAGAGGGCTCTCCTAACCCACACGCACGCAACCGGAACACACAGGATGAGATTGACTTTGGTGATTTGGGCGGTGATGATGCTGAAGGCGACGATGACGATGAGGAAGAAGAGGATGCAGAAGAGTACGAGTACAATGACAGAGACGTCGAGCCCATGGATATTGGACCTCCTGTACAGCCAGATACGACCAGTCACGACCACAAACACGGCGCAATTGCAGAAATTCCCGCCGATGATGACGAAGACGATCTAGAAGAGTTGATGAGGAGAGGACTGGAAGGTGGAGATAGTAGTGAAGAAAGCGAAGAGGAGTGAAAATCACGCTCTGCTTTCCATTCATCTATTCTAACCTCAGCGCCCGACCAAAGACGATGTGCGACCAAGAAGTCGCAACCAGTCAAGCTACAGGAGATGATGGGACTGACCCGCCATGGTACATCTTATGGATATTCCGTTTCATCCATCTTCTCCATATACAAGCGAAGAATCTCGGGATGACAGGCCTTGCGCAGGCACAAATGGCTGCATGAGCAGTGACCCTTATTTTCTTGGCTATTGAAATGATGACGGGTCCTGCCGTGTTGCGGGCAGATAGACTGCATAACCATGCACTTAATGATAACATATGAACTCAGACCTTGTATAACTCAATGAACTACTCCAGTCTAAAAATAGCAAGCCCACGCGTTCGGTCATCACATGCATATTTGCAAGTACTCTTACAGCAACAAGTCATTCACGTGCTCAACGTTTCTTTTACCTTTGCCAACCACGAATGAAACTTGTGGTATCTTGGCAAATTGTGTAGCAATCTCAGGCACAATGCCGTCCGCCATGGATTTTGCCTGTTCGTGACCAAGAGTCCGGGGATGAATGATCGCCATGAATCTAGAATTGACAATCCCCACGTTGACGGTCCCTGCGCTAGCGTGCCGTTGACCGAGGCATCCGCACGCGTCATCTCTCCGCCATCTTGGGCAGTCTCTCTCTCTCTTTCCCCTTTAAACAATATCTCCTCTACTCTCTTACTTGACCCTCAGTCTCTCATTAGTTTTCTTTGTTCACACTCGTTTCATGTAATCATGCGTTTCTTTGCTCTTTTTGGTATTGCGGCTGTTGTCACCGCGTCGTCGTCTCTCGAACACAAGGTTGAAGAGATCCATGTTCCGGCTGTCGAGGAAACGGCCCCATTAATCACCGTGATCGACGCGAACAAGACCTATGCAGTCAAGTATGGATGTGCCGGATGTCCTTTTGGCGTATTGAAGACTCCTCATGCAGCAGAATGGATCCATCCGCCTCCTCAAAACTCCTTGGTGAGCACATCTTGTCGCGGCGCATGGGCGAGCCGCGCTGACAATACTACAGATGTTGACACTTGCCATTGACAAGTCGGGGTCTGCTCTGCTTCTCAATGATGAGCGCGTCTTTCCTCTTGATCCGTTACCTCTGCGCATTAGTGCCGTGCAGGTGCCGACAGATCTCGCTGAAGACGAAGCAAATGAGCAAGCCAAGGAGGGCATGTCTAAGAGAATCAGGTTTCCACTGCAGTATGAACACACTGTGTTCCGAGCCGAAGGAGACGGAGAGGTATGGCTCCAGTTCAATGTGACTGGTCTTGCCTGGGGAGAGGAGGCTGCACCATTCCAATTGGGCCATACAGTCTTACAGGTGCTGCTGCGTGAGCAACACAGTCGTCCAGAGACCCCAGGCCAAAAAGGGTGCGACCATGCCCTTTCGATTGCAAGTGTACAAGTCGTTGGAGAAAAGGACCGTGTTCAGCCGCCCAGGATGAAGTGCGGCAGGCTGGCTATGATACGAACCGCCTTTGACCCGAACGAGTGGGACGACTATGGCAAATTTGGCACATGGGCAAGGACGTGGAATGTGGCTATTGGCAAACTAGGCGCGCTTTGGTCTGGCTCTTCACAAAGCAATATGCTGCTCCCTCTGTCGCTGCTACTTGCGGCTAGCATTCTTGTGGCACGTTGCATTTGGCAGCTCAGGCAGCAGATACAGGATTCAGCCGCCGAGTCTTGGTTGTTGGGCTGCCATGCGCCGCCGGCATATGCAGACATCCCAGTGATCAAGATTGAGCAGTATGATTAGAGTCGGAGAGTTGGGGAGCATTGGATCGCAATCTAATCAAGTGGTTCGGAACTGTTGCCGCTATCTCCGCAATGCATCCCGACGTGTGCACATGCCCTCTTGGCTGCCTGTATGGCTTCAACACTGCAGTTGCACTCATGGCTGCACACCTGCCGCCCTTTTTTTTTCCTACATGTCCCGCTTGCACCGCTGCTCTGGTTTGTGCATCGCGGGCGCACCCGGGTGGGTGTACGGGTTCCAGCCAATGATGTTGCCTAGCTCACCCATTCCTCTGCACAGCCCACATCTACACATCTAGCCCTTGACTCCTCTCTTCCAGCTCTACTGCCTTTTTCCAAGCCCCAAAACTATGTCTGTCACTGTCGACCAGTACAACGAGGAATGGCCCAAGCAGTTCGAAAAAATAAAGGCAGAGTTGGAGAATCACCTGCGAGACGTCGACTACCTCTCAATCGAGCACGTGGGTAGCACATCAGTGCCAGGACTAGCTGCCAAACCCATTATCGATGTTGACGTGGTTGTCTCTCGCGATAACTTGCAGTCAGCTATTGATGCTCTGACCACAAAGGGCAAGTTGGACCACCTAGGAGAACTCGGAGTCATCGACCGCCATGCCTTCAAAGACCCCAACCAGCCCATCCCCCACAACATCTACGTATGTGTAGACGGCGCCGTCCAAACCCGCAACCACCTCAACCTCCGAGACACGCTGCGCACAAACAGCGAGCTGCGAGACGAGTATGCCCGCGTCAAACTCGAACTCGCCGCCACCTCGACCAACATTGTCGACTACGTCTACGCCAAAAGCACGGTAATCCAAAAAATCCTCTCAGCCTCGCAATCCTTCACAAAAGACGAACTTGCCTCGATTGCCCGCCAAAACCTCAAAGGCGAACGCTTCGGCGCAATCAAAACAGGCCGCTTGCTCCTCCGCGAATTCGTCACACAAGACATAGCAGGCTACTACGCGCTCGAATCCAGCGAGGCAAACGCCCGCTACCAATCCTGGCCACCGCGAACCTCCCAGCAAGCCCGCGAGCTGGTGCTGCAGAACATCCGCAACCACAACGATGTGCCACGCACCATCTACGAGCTTGCAGTCGAAACCCTCGACACGGCCACCTTCATCGGGCGCGTGGGCGCAAAGACGTCACAGGCCAACTCGGACAAGCTTCCCGGCGAATCCAGCATCAAGCCCGTTACCCACGCCGACTTGTGGTTTTCTTTCCTACCCGAGTACCAGGGCAAAGGTTTTGCGACCGAGGCCATGACGGCGTTTATCGCGGCGATTAAGGAGAGGATTCAGGATGTGGGCAAGGTCGAGATGGAGATTGAATGCGATCCGAGGAATGAGGCGAGTTGGAAGTTGGCGGAGCGGTTGGGGTTTGAGAGGCATAGCTTGACTAAGGAGAAGGAGATGATTAAGGGGGAGTGGGTGGATAGTTTGGTTATGAGGAAGGTTGTTGGGGATGCGTGAGTTTTTATTTCTCTCTTTCTTATTCTAACCCGTGGGGGGGGTGAGTGTACTTGAGTGGTGGATGAATGGGATGAACAAGGGAAGAAAAATGCTAACTTCAAACTTTAGGCCGATAGGACGCAAACACGTGAGACGAAGCAGCAAAGTCAGTACGTCGATGCGCTTGGATCCCGCAGAGCTATACGAAACATGTCATTGAGCCTCTCCTCATGTATATCAAGAAAAGATTCAAAAGAAATTTATTTCAACAGATGTTTTTTTTTTCTCGTCCCTACAACACACTACTTCTATCCTCCCCATTACCCCTCCCCCCCCCCCCCTCCCAGTTAAATAGGTACCGCAGTACTAATATCAATCAACGTAACGGGTGCAATATCATTCGGCGTCGGCGCCGCCCCTGCATCCCCTCCATCTCCCACAGACCCACCAACAGACGTAGCCGTAGCCGTAGCAGTAGGCAAAGTAATCAAGGTAACAGGATCCAATCCCCCATCCGTCATCGTTGCCGTCGCCCCCTCACTCGTTGCACTCGACAGTGTAATCAACGTAATAGGATCCAACCCTCCGCTTGTGCTCGTACTCGCAACAGTCGTATTCGGAAACGTCACTGAGATATTGCCCGTCGGCGCGTAGATGGGCACGGTAACGGTGACGGTTTTGGTCACTGTGGTCGTGGGCTTGCAGTCGCCTGGGCTGTGGAGGTGCGGGGAGGGTGGGTGACGGGGTGCGGGGGCGACGAGGGCGAGGGTGAGGGGGAGGGTGGGGAGGAGGAAGAGGTGGGCGCGGAGAAACATGGTTTGGTTGTAAAGATTTTTGTTTTCGTTGCTTGATGAGATGGTGTTTGGAGAGGTGGTGGTGGTGCTGGGGTGGGTTGGAGGAGGTGGTGTTAAATATGGCTGGGTTATTGGGATGAAGAAGAAAGACGCGTGTACATGTGTTGTGGTGGTGAAGAGGAGGGTGAGGGAGGTGTGGTATGTGGCTGCTTGAGACGGATCTTTGTCTCCAATTACAGGTTGCATTGCAACACCGTGTTCCTTTTAGGGGGGACTTGCAATCTCCGTTGTTGTGATTTTGTGGAGAGATTGCTGGTGAAGTCTGGTGCAATGGGGGGTTTCACTGGGGAGCATGGCGGAAGTGGCTTTTCGGGGTGGCGGTAGTTTACGTGTATGCCGCTGGGTATTTGTTTATCAACGTTTCTGTGGGATATTCTAATTGTCAAGTAATTATTGCCCTTGTTGCTCGAGACATGGAGGTCAAAGGTATAGTAGTTTACCTTGACATGATGATTGTATTTGAACCGTATCTCGCTATCCTTTTTTTTTCGTTGAATCTGGTTATCTATTCGTGAAAGCAAAACAAATTGTTAACCTTGTTGATGTTGCGATGTCGTGGTCTCACGGTATCGGACTTTGCGTAGCGATAGGGAGTGTGGCGCCCGCCATGTCCGGACAAACACTTTATCCAAGCATTTGCTTGTAGCGAAGTCCGAAGTCCAAGGTTGGACAAACAGCTCAAACACATCTTTCACATGTCTGTTCCGTGGATTTGAACTCAAAATGGAGAATTTCTCGGGAAATCTCCGGGCATGCTGCTTCTCCATACATTTTTTTTTTAAAAAAAGTCTAATCTCACCGCCATTGACCAACAGGAATGCAACCCGCTTGATTGACTAAATCGGAGCCTTCCATGTAGCTGCACGAATAGTTGCATTCTGGTTGTCACACAACATGTGCATGCCGTTGCCAGGTATTGGCATTACTAGGGGTTTACCAAATGGAAGAACAACGGGCCGATTCGAGGTAGTAACATGGACAAGGTCTTGGCTACGAGGGTGCTGCGCGGAGTATTTGGGACAAAGCCTGCCAAGTAGACCTGCACAAGATGGTGAATTCGGCCACAGGTTTCTGTAGCGTAGCATGCACATGTATCGTACTGGCATTTCAGCTCATGTATAATGTCCGCCGTGCAGTAGTGGCCGGATATAGCATCTGCTCGGCCCGTTGCAGTGCGCTTTTAGGCGTCCACTCTTCTATTTGAGCACCTAAGATGCAGCCAACTGGATCGGAAGCCGGCAAGCAAAGGCTGAAGGAATTACGTTTGATTGTGGCTTGGGAAACGCGTATGTTTGTTGATACTGGCATTGTGGCTGAAACGTTGGCAGGGGTATACTTTTCGATACGAGCAGGAGATGAGGAAATTGTTTTTCCGATGCTGGTATCCTTGCTTCAATACGCTTGCAATTTCTTGGGGTGGATATCATGCACTGTGATCTCTGCATTGCTGGCTGCATGCAATGGGCAGCCATGCCTAGTATTTGCAAACTTTTAGCACGTAGAAAATGGGACCGGAAGGGCTAATGCCAGATGGGACTAGCGGGCTCGCCAACGGCAGATCCCTGCAAGTCAAATACCGATCATCGAACTTTGACAGTCCCGCAGTGCAAAGTCGCACATTGACCCGAGAATCTCTCGTAGCAAACCAAATATTTTTGTCCAGCATTCCCACTCCGTCTGGCATACATGATGGCAGAACCTAGCGCCAGCACGAATGATGCATCTGACACACAGCCACAGGCATCAAACACGACGGCAGCAGAGTCGAGCGAGACGCAGGCAGAGTCGGCGGCTTCAGCAAGTCATCAAGTGTCACCAGCAGCAGCGTGTGGTCAATGCGGCAAATCGGCAGACTCACTCAAGCAGTGCATAAAATGCCACAGCGTAGCCTACTGCAACAAGGAGTGTCAAAAGGCACATTTCAAAGCACACAAAAAAGCATGTCCCATCCTGGCGCAAGAGTACGTAAAACGGCATGAGCCCAAGATGGCAAGTCGATCGAGCGGGGCAGCAAAGGGAGGGGCGCGGGAGAGAGGGCTGCAGAAGTGGCAGGTAAGTGTGATGTGAGCAGCAAACAGGAGGGGCAGATGCTGATGTTTTGCAAGTTCGATACCTAGGGTTCTGGGGGATGATGGGTTTGTGGAATTGGTGATGAGTGCCAGACTTGGGGGGGGGGGGGATGGATTGAAAGACAACCAACAGAAAAGAAGCCAGTTGTCTGGGGAGGGGAAAAAAAACTGTAGTGATTGAAATGAACGTGTCGTGGAGCAGCAATGTAGAGTAAGGACGTGCATGCCGTTTGTCACATGGTATGACGGGACGATTGAGCCAAACGCCTTTTTTTCCCAATGCCGAGTGGTGTAGTTAGGTCCAGGGTGGTAGTCGACTAGTGGCTTTGGCAAGGCCCTGGCGGCTGACGCGCAGCAGACTGATCGGCCGCACATTCGGCAGCAAAGAGGAGCGGTTTCAAGTATGGACAGGGGATGAACCTTAATGGAGCAGGCAAAGGGCAGCGTGATGTTGAATGCTCGGAGTCCGGGCTGACGGGGAGGGCGAGGAGAGGAGAGGAGAGGAGAGGAGAGGAGAGGAGTGAAGAGGAGAGAGAGAGGGCGGGATAGGGTCGCTTAATTGGCGCTAGGCAGCAGCAAAAGAGAAGGAGAGTGGAGGCGTCTAGACTCGCATAGACTGGCTTCCCAAACGGAGGGCTTACATCTGGCGTCTGGCATGGCAAAGCCAGCAGTCGTGTGCAAAGTCAAGCATGGCAGCCGAGAACAGGCCCGAAAGGGATGCGGCGCTCTTGTCCAGACTGTTAGTGGGCTGCAGCTGCATGCGTGCGATGCATCAGATAGAGGCGCTAGCTGGTGTCGGGTAGGGACATAGGGCCTTGCCGTGCACGAGCGAGGGGAGCGGGACGTGTACGTACTTAGTATGTAAGGATGGTTGGAGACACGGTAAGTATCCAAGTACATGTCGACTACCCAGGACACGCACCGACATCGATGGCCAGGTATGGGGCATGGGTGTACTGTGGCCGTATGGACCGGGGAGCATGTACTTGGTTGTCAGGCAGGACCGGTCCAACCGTTCCACAGCCCTGCTGGCCTGCCTGCGGGCTTGGGGGCGGGCAGACGACTCTGTTGGTCAGCCCATTTCTGATCCATCTGAATGCTCTCGAGGCCGGGGTCTAGAACTCCCGCTGCTGAGACCCTGGCGTCTGCACACGCACTAGCATCCACTGCAGCGCCAGCGCCGGGTGTTGAATCCGTGGGCCCACGGTCAGCCACTACACGCCCGTTCTCTCGCTCCCTCCATGTACCATTCCATTGCTATCCCTCCATCCCTCCATCCATCCTGCTGCTGCTGCTTCCCCGCTGCCGTGCTGTGCTGTGCTGTGCTGTGCTGTGCTGTCCTGTCCTGGTCGCACTCTGGGCCAGGCCTTGGCAACCGCTCCCTCGCACCGCCCTGCCTCTTCACCTCCCCCCAATACCCATACCCACTCCCCTCGTCTTTGCTGTCGTCTTCCTCCCCACGCCCGTTGATTGCCGCCCCGCAGTAAAAGCTAGTCAAGCGGTTTTGGTTCCTGGCCGCCAGATCCTCCAGCCACGTCTCCGTGCGCCTGTCCGTCCGCCAGTCTATCAGTCTCTCCCGCCCGCCCAGGGCAGGTAGCGTGACTGCGCTGCGCCTTGGTCGCCTGCAAACATCACAATCGACGTTTGCCATGACCGATCCCAATCCCCGGACCCAAGTCTTCGACCAGCTCCATGCTGACACCACCACCCTTCTCCCCTCCCAACTCCCGTCCCAGCCCCACGAACCCCTTCCCAGCTCCATCCCACAGACGCCGGATGAAGCAGCACAAGCGGCTCCCTGCTCCGACAACGTGGTTCCCGACACCTTTTCTTCATTTCTCGACGCTTCCCTGCCGCAGCCCTTCCCGCTGCCTTCCGCCTTACCCCAGCCTCTCACCACGCCCATCACCGAGGATCGTCCACATGTCGATCTGACCCTCAATTTACCTCAAAGTAGCCCTTCGCTTCCTCCGCCAACAATAAAGGCAAAGCATAATCTACGCCTGCCATCGTTCCATGTCCTGGGTATCGCCGCGCCCCACCCGGACCATATTCTGGCGCAACCTGATCTGCCCTTCTCTCCACTAGGCGCGGGGCCACTATCAAAGCCAGAAGACCCTCTCCATGCACTCAGCCCGCTGCCTCACAACTCTAACAACCACACCACGGCCGCCCTCCTTCACACCCCCGTCACCAGTCCCAAGGCAGCAACAGCACGCGTGGGCCCTTCTCTCTCCACCCACACGCCCCCTTCGGACTCGGAGCCAGGAACCATCAACTGGGGTTCTTTTATGAACCCTCGTATTGCTACACTAGGCTCGCCTCCCCACTCGGATCCAGGTGTCTCGCCCAGTACAAACATTACCACTCGTGAATTAGCTCCTCCCCAAGCACAAATCATCGTCCCAACTCACGCGCCACTCCCCGAAGCACAGGGAATGGCTACATGGATCGAAATGGCCAAAAGCACAATCAGTAAGTCATCGGTCCCTTCTTCCTCTTTACCCATCCTTAACTCGTTTTTTTTGTTGTACTAAACTCTGCAAGTTCACGAATCCGGATGTCTAGGCCTAGACTCTGTCAGAATCCTTTCTCATGCCCTTCCTTGTCCTTCTACAGCGGGCCATGTGTTTGGCGACGTCATTGCTTCGATTCACGACGCTTCTTCGACCCACACATCATGGATCAATGTATTCCATGCTCTCCCTGGACGCTATACCCTCCTTGACTTGCCCAAGTCGCCCCCTTCAACCCCAGGCCCTGCAGTCGGAGGTGACTCGTACTTTACCAGCAAGGTCTTTGACAGTGCAGTCGCCATACCCGACTACCAGCTCGACTCGAAACTTTTGCCCCCATCCCCTAGACCTGTAGTGCCCCCAGGAAGCATCAACATATCAATCGTCGAAAGATACATCCCCCCCACGAATACAAACGAATATGCTGAAATGTTTACATTCCACGGCCGGTCCTTGTTGTACGATCGCTTGATCGAACTCTCCAGTGACAATGGTATTTTGCTCTTCATCTACCCAACAAAAACAGGCGCAAAAACGTTCATGAGACAGTACCTCGGACCCATCCTCGATCCGCTATTGCGCTCTGTGACGGTAGTGCACGAACTTCACTCGGAGCTGGGAAGAGATATAGGTCAGATGGGCTCGGTCAATTACCTCGATGTGTATGAGCATCTGGAAATCCAAGTACGAAGATTTTGTCACGCAATGAGTGAGCGGCACATAAGGGCTGACAAGCAAGCGGCGTACCAAGTTATACATGCCGCAAAAGAGGAAATTTTACTAGAAAGATCAGCATGGGCAGACGACTGGTGGATTAAACAAGAAAAGCCTCGTGTGAGAGACGTCGTCATGAAGTACTTCAACAAATCCAAGAAGCTTCCCATGGGTGAAATGAGCGCTGCCTCGCTTATCCAGCATGTCCTTGATGGCGTATCAAAACGAGAGTATCAAGATGGAGCGCCCACCAAGGGTGTCGAAGTGGGCGTCTTCATAATTAAGAAAACCAAAGTTACCACAACAGCAGACCAATAACATCATGGGCATAAGCCTACCGAAGGTCCAAAGGGGGGGGGGGGCCAACTCGAAGCATGACGACTAGGGCATTTGCACCCACGAATCTCCAGATTTCCTTTTTCGACGACCTTGCGAGTACTCCCATTCTCTGCATAGCATTGCGCGGCGTTAGCAGCATTTGAGATCTGTCTGGAACAGTACAAAAAAAAGGAAGATTTAATCGTAATACCCAGTGATGATTTAGACTATGAAGATACAGTAACGATTTCGGACCCTATTCTCTACTCATGTCTCATGGATGTAGTAGTGCTGAAAATTGTCGTGATTGTGAACATGAGCCTTGCAATATTCGTCCTTTGCCTTGCGGCAATAGCTAGCCCTTGGAAGCGCCAAGCCCTTAGCGCGAAAATCTGCCTTGTACTAACCTTTTCCTTCTCTATCACGGTCCACCCGCAACGCCATGTAGAACCTCTGAACATTGCTCACTACAAAAGCACTGCAACGTCCGAGGCTAGATTCGACTGCGCATGTGGCCCCAAAATCACCTACAGCTTCATCCTCGCCAAGTGGGTACGTATCATCTCTTATCAGACTATGTGTGCTTTTACTGGCTGCGGCTACTTTGCATGCATGCCACGATGCAGAAAGTTAATCAAAATGATAAAGACGTGTAGTCAATTCGCCGAACTTTCCATGCACCATCGGGATTTTTCTTGTTTTTGCTGTTCGAGGAAAAAACAAATGGTGTGAGGGATTACATGACAAGACTGACTCACGAATAGGACACAGTCAGTGTATTTGAAGATCCCGTGACTTGCGTTTGTCTGAGCAGCAAACTGGTCATTAAAAAAAATACCATCCAATCATAACCATGCATGTAAGTAGATGACTGGAAGCCCAAGAGTGAATGGAGTAAAGAAGAGAAGGAAAAAAAAAGAGATAACATTCACTACAACCTCAACATTTTCCTCACGCCATGGAAACTCACTCTCCCACTCACACACATACCTACTTAGATCAAAACCCCCCAATCCGCCCTCCTCACCAACCACGAAGTCCTTCTGCATCTCCTCGCCGAAGAAGCAGAATACACGGGAACCGACTCGACAAACCGCAAGCGCAAGAAGCCCTCTGGCCTCACTCACGTGCTGCGCGATGGACTCGCCTACCTGCAAACCCCCGACTATACCACCACTGCGCTCGCAGATGCGCATCCAAACAGGCCCATGACACTGTACAAAGGACCTAACAGCCTATTTCGCGCCCTGGCACCAAAGTACCGACTGAACAAGGCGGAGTATCTGCAGATTTATAACTTGAGACCGACCACGCAGGTTATGCTCGAGTTGGTTGTTGAAGAGGTGCGCTCCCTTTTCCCCCTTTCATTCCTTTCCTTTTATCTTCCAACTTTTTACGTGACTCTGCACTCTTAATTTTTTTTTATTTCGGCAGAGGGACGGACAAGGCTGATAGAGATGTATAGGCGGGTACCCGCTTTACAGAAGACGAACTACACGATATGCTGGCTATCATCCAGCAGGTGTTTGATGAGGAGGAAGCACAGATTCCGCAGGGAGTCGAGCATGTAGACATGCCCAAGATAGCAAACAAGTTGCTTGGTGCTGCGAATAAGAAGAAGAGGAAGGCTAAGAGGAAGGTTTGAGAGTATGGTGAAGAAGGAGAGGGAGAGGAGAGAAAAAAAAAATGTGGCGAGTCAAATAGAGAAGGAAACTAGGAGTATTTTTTTTTCGGTCATCCAGATGGGCATGAGACTGAACAATGGAGAATAAATCAATCGACACGGCATTAAAACCAAAGGCATAAAAACTTTTTTTTCGAACATGTAATTGTATGCTACCAGCTGGCGGGTATCCATCCCACCGCATCCCCATCATGCAACGTGAAGAAAGGACCTTTTTGTCAAGGTAAAACTACACAAGAATATGCCCAGACACCCCTAAACACAGAAGAAGAAGAAGAAGAAGAAGGAAAAAAAAGATTTACGCCACTCGCCCAAGAAAAATATATGAACAAGCTCAAACCCAGATCATCAACGCCATATTGTCCCCCCGGTTTTCTGTCATGTAGTGTCAGAAGGGAGATGAGAGAATAAGAGAAGAGATGGCGACTGAAAAAGGGATACAATAGCCATCATTTCTTTTCTCCTTCCCCTCCCCCAATTCATGGCGCGTCTAGTCCTTGCTCTTCTTCTTCTTTTTCTTCTTCTCCCCACTGTCCTCACCACCCTCTGCTTTCCGCTTCTTGCTGTCCTTGCCTGCCTTCTTTGCCTCCTTAGCTGCCTTCTTGGCTAACTTGGCCTCGCGCTTAGCGGCTCGCTCTGCTTTCCGTGCCTTTTTGGCTTCCTTTGCTGCCTTCTTCGCCGCCTTGTCCTTTGCAGCTGGCTTTTCTTCTGACTCAGAGTCTGACTCTGAGGCGGCATCGGCGTCGGCCATGCTCTCATCACCATCGCTGTCGACCTCTTGCACCAACTTCTTGGGTGTGCCGTTGGCCTTGGCCGACTTGGGCGCATCAGCAGCGGGCTCGTCGCCAGTAAGACCATCGGCGTCGGGGTTGTACTTCCGCGCCTCCTTGACTTCCCACTTCTTCTGTCCACCAAGCGCAGTCTGGTTGGCGTTGGCCAAGCTCTTCAATGGCTTGCCCTCGAGTGCGCGCAGTCTCCTCTCAATAGTCAGGCGTGCGTCGCGACCAATCTGGGACTTCTCTTCTTCGGTAGGCTCCTTGGAAGTGTCCTCTGATGAGACACCCCAGGTGCTAAGGGCATCGACACGCAGACCCAAGGCGGACTTGGCAGCGAGCATACGGGCAATCTTTCCCTTGTTCTTTCCGGTAGCTTGACCGATGAGAGATGCATGGTAGATGAGCTAGGCGAGTCAGCACAAGCCTGGTTGATCCAGAACATTAGGTACTTACACCGTATTTGGGTGTGTCGTGCTTTGTCTTGAGAGCACGGAAGAGGGCCTTCTCAGCACCGAGGATTTGGATGGTGGAACCGGGCGACTTGGCAAGGTTCATGAGAGATCCGGCGTGAGCGATCAAGCGCGCGCCAACAAGCTCACCAACTAGAGCAGTCAGGTTAGGAGCAAGCGCCTGCATACGGTTTGACAGGTAGTTTCCAAGATTTTGACGGTGCTCGGTCAGATCGACAACTTGTTCGGCGAGAGCGGAGGTGGTTTCCAAATCCTCTTCTGTGATTTCAGTACCCATGGAGATTTCTGCAGCCGCCTTGACAGCCGCCTGAATTTTGTTAGTGGTGTTTGTAAAATGGCAAGTTGCCAAAAACTGACCTCAATTTCTTCGGGCAGAATGTCGGAGAGGTCGCTCTGGCGAGCGTTTGTGCGGAAGCCCATCTTCAAAACAACACGCGCTACAAAAATTAGCAGAGCATCGAGGCCAGGTGAATTAAAGACTTACAGTAAGCCAAGTTGTCGTTCAAGATCTTGGCAAGCTCTGGGAAGTGCCAGCCATACCATTCCTTGACTCGCATAGCATAGGTGTTGAGCTGCTTGTCCAGGACATCAAGAGAAGCAATGCTCTGGATGATCATAGTGTCGACCTTGTCAGGAGAGAATCGCAGCTTGTGTCGCGACAGGGAGTGAGCAAGACCCAGGCGAGTCGCGGCTTCCTCAGAGGGAAGTAGGTCGGGAAGGAGTGAAGACAGGTTTTCACGGATGGCACGGAATACATCCTGTGTGGAGGAGTCTGAGACGGTCTTAAGGGAAAGGCCTGGGAGTTGAGCAATCGCATTGGAGAGCTTGGGGTCGGCAACAGCCACTTGAAGCAATGTCAGCTACACAATTCGCACAAAAGGTTCGCGGAGCAGCATACAAGTAGCCTTGGTCTCATCCTTCAATTCGTCAAGCAGCGACGACAGCATGGGTGTGACCTTGCCATCGTGAAGAGCGGCAGCCTGCTCAAGCGCATCGACGGCGCTGCCAAACTTGGCAAACTTCTTGAGCTTCAGCTGCTCGGCGATGCTCGAGGAATCTTTTGTGTCTCCGCCCAAAAGCTTCTTGTCCTTGGACTTGAGAAGGACATAACCCGCCGAGGTTTCCGAGAGAATAAAAAGACCCATTGTGCGTGTACTCGGGCGTAGGGAAGGGTCCAGTGGGATTCGCGATTCGCGGAGCGCAACTGCCCTGGAAGGTTGATTTGGACGGAGTGTGGGAAGTCGCGATGGGGTTTGTCGCAAGCTCTGGACGTGCAGAATCCATCCCAGCTCGAACTTTTTCCTGAGCTCGGGCCACCAGCAAAACGCTAGTCCAAGAACGAACTAGCCTGCTTTACCGGGATAGAGCGACGTCCCGACTGCTAACAGCACATGCAAGCAAGTCTTCTGTTTGGCCCATTGCACTGCGCTCACCCCTCGCCTCCGCCATGTCGTCTGGCGGCGAACGCAAAGTCTCGAGCTCCCTCAATCGCAGCACACGGGGAAACACCCCTCGTCTTGCTGACCTGGGAGAATCCCCGCGAACCCCGCTCCTCCGCTCCATCTCGTCTACCTTTGGCTCTCCCGGTGGCTCGTTCCGCTTCGAAGACGAATTTATCGTCATTGAGGTCGGCTCACGCTTTGTGCGTGGTGGCTTCCCTGGAGAAAGTGCCCCGCGATGCACCATCCCGTTCGGGCCTGAAGACCAGCGGAGGGTGGGCGACTACAGGCAGTGGGACCCGGAATACACACAGAAGAGACCAAAGCGGAACAAGGACGAGGAGTGGGGAGAACGGCATGAGCTATACCGCCTCGACTTGACCAAGGTGGACCTGGGCTTGGTTGAAGACAAGTTCGAGAGGGCTATGCGCGAGGCATACACAAAGTACTTCTTGCTGGATACAAAGCCGCGCCGCGTCTTACTGGCCATGCCGCCTCGTATGCCCCACGCGCTCATATCAACTGTCATGGATGTGCTGTTCACGAGCTTCCAAGCCCCGAGCATCAGCCTCATGTCTACCCCCGTACTCTCGGCTGTAGCAGCAGGACTGCGCTCAGCCTTGGTTGTGGATATAGGCTGGGCCGAAACACTGGTCACGACAGTATACGAGTACCGCGAAGTGTCTGAAAGGCGCAGCGTGCGGGCAGGCAAGATGCTGAGCGAAGAGATGGCCAAGCTGCTGAATGCTGAATTAGACAATGCCGAGCCCGGTGCACCCAAAGCCGATGTATCCTTTGAAGAAGTCGAAGAGGTTCTCACCCGTGTTGGGTGGTGCAAACCCATTGCTAGATCGAATCGGAGAACCGTCTACTTTCCCGCACGAGAGGCACCCGTGCTCGAAGAATTCGAAGACGCTATCGAGTCACCACCACCCACCGTCACAATCCCTTTTCCCAAACATACGCCTCCAACAGACCTTACGATACCTTTTGCGTCACTCGCCAAGCCCGCAGATGCGGCTCTCTTTGCACCAGAGTTGTCAATTAGCGAATTCGACGATGAAGACCTCCCGCTGCACCACCTCATATACCGTACTCTTGTACAACTTCCAGTCGACGTCCGCCGGTTGTGCATGTCACGCATAATCATCACAGGCGGAGTGTCAAATCTTCCCGGAATCAAGACCCGTATACTGAAGGAGCTGGATGCATTGGCGCAATCAAGAGGCTGGGATCCGGTGAAGAGTTATGGAAAAGCAAGCGCGCGCCGAGAAGAAAAATTACGTAACCAACGGGAGAGTTTAGAGATGCGTAAACAAGAAGGCGGGGATACAGTAGCATCTTCCCTCGATCCAGATGACCCTTTGCAAATAGTGCCGGCAGCATTCCAACCACATGAGCAAGACGCTATAGACATGAAATTGGCCCACATGACTCTTCGCAATGGCCCACCACCTGCAAGCCTGGTGGGTGGTGTTCTCAGAGGCGTCGAGACATTGGGCCCATGGGTAGGTGCTAGCCTAATTGCTCAGCAACGCATCAAGGGAATCGTCGAGGTAGAGCGCGACAGATACCTTAGAGATGGCTTGCAAGGTGCATCTCGTGAAAAGGAAGTTTCAGTTATTGCACAGAGACAAAGCATGGGCCCTGGACTGGCTAATAAAGGCGGAGAGAGGGCTAGCTGGACACTCGGTGTATGGGCATAGATTTTCAACTGTGCGTGTGAATGGCGCAGTGCTTTGTTCTCTGCCTATGGCATGAATTGCGTTGATACCCCTTCTAGTTATGTCATTGCATCGTTATAATCGTTCTTGATCATCATGCTTAGCGACACCGCAACTTCAGATTCTGAAAATGAGTAAAGAAAGAAGATGGATGTTTAAAACAGGAATACAAATGCGGTTAAGGTTTATTTGGGTTTAATTATGCTGTACTCAGCCTGGGGCTGTGGTTGTTAATGTGACGTAGCCTCTGTTTTGGCCTTGTACTTTCGCAGGCACAACACAGGTGCCTTCCAACTTTATTATCCCACCCACAAACCTCGACAACTTCTCATCACTATACAAAAGTTCTAACTCGTTGTACAAGTACCAGCTCTGATCCATAAGAGCTTGGGCTGTGACTACATCATTGTATTTCTATGTAAGATTGCAATTCAGCAACCATGCATCCAAGCATGCCCCCGTCCACTTGGCAATTCTCTGACATGACAGCCTGCCTGCTTGACTACTTGGCTACTGGTCTGCTTGCCTGCTTGCCCACTCACTAGGCCCGTGTCATAGCGAATAGTACTATCTAACGTACCAACCAACTGCGTAACTTTACCTCTGTCACACCTCTCATCCACTCACACGGCACGATATTAAGGCAACAAGGCAACCGAACAAGGCAGCTGAACAAGTCCGCAAGTCCGCATGCTGGCAAGCCTGCATTCATGCAAGCCAATTCACACTAAGCGATGTATGCACCAATGAGGAGTAAAATCAAACGGCTTAAAGAGCCAGGCTACCCCTCATCGGAAAAGTCCATCAGTCTTTAAAGAGTCCTTCGTTGTGTTTTGAGATATTCCATCGCCATAGCCCTCCCAATGCAGCAGAGTCCTTCTTCCTCAAACGAGTCAAATCCATCCATACAAAGCGGTGGAGATCAATCACCACAACCCAATGAACAATTTGATCCCTTGAATGTAAGTGTTTTTATACTTTGTGTTTTTATGGCCGGACACCAATGCAGCCTCGATCCCGTACTGAGCTACCATTGTAGCAAATCTACCAGGCACTTGCTTATATTGACGCCGGGTTCGGGGTTGAATTTTGGGTTCTGAACGCGATATGGCCTGGTGTATGTGCAGAACTGTTCTGGCATGACTTGCAACATCCCAACACTCTCAGTTCGGCTGCAACTACAGCCATTGACGCCATGTTCAATGGTCAGAGTCTCAGTAGCCGTAGGTTCGACTGTCCTGTATTTGTCGCGGAAACTCGACATGGTTGGCCACGCACTTGCAACAACGTGAAGAGTGCGAACATGTCGGAGTTGCGACGCCACTTGACAGAACGTCCAGGCTACGGGTATACACCCCAGCTACAGTTTTTGAAGCTCTGTCGTACTTGCAATGAAGATTTTATTGACAAGGAGGTATTCGAGTCTCAACATGGCTACAAAGGAGAGCTTTGCAACAACCGGAAAATCGGACGCAGGAAAGCCCATGCACAAGTGCAATGGCAATTACTGTATCATCACGTTGAAGCAGCCATGGTTTCTCAACATCTTGAAGCACACACATCTTCTTTGTCGAATAATTACGAAAATGGTATCGGAAGTGCTATCCGAGAAGAAAACGACAATATTTCCGCGCTCCCAGGACCCAGTGCAAGCATTCCACTCCCACCCACGCCGCATAACGATGGAGTCGAGCCTCTTGTCGGTGACCCTATTCCGTGTAGCCAAAACGAGGCTATGCCTTACCTCACACCTTACCAACTCATTGTCGATTCAGATTCTGAGGATGAGGAATCAAGTATAGAGCCACAGCACGTAAGTGTTAGCTGCATTTAGTCGATTTCATGTCTGATTGATGTTGTTAGTAGACTTCCTCGTCTGTTGCCAGTGGAATAAATCAAAATGCCCCGTTTGATGCATTTTCAGAGTTCGAGCATGGCCCTCTGCATACTTATAGCCACTCCGGCATTCAGGACATGGGTAGATTGCGAGCGTTGGTGGACATAGACACTCTGCCCCAAGATTCTCAGTTGCCATCAGGTGTCAGGGATCACCGGAATTCGAGTACGCAAATGGATACCGATGAGATAGAAGGAAACTCTCGGGCTACCCGAATGAGCCCAAGCATTCGGCATGGCACCCCCGGCGACAATTCCGAAGTAATGTCTCCTCTCATTTCGGATACTGCGCTGTTACAACTACAGGGTTCCACAAGAGAAGATGAACCTTCGTATCTCAAGCAGATGGTCAGATCTGAACGGCTCCAAGAGGTTCAACTAGGTTATGATGGAACCAGGTGGTTGACAGTTATCTCAGATGTTTCGACTATGAATCATGACAACGATTCATCCGTATCCACCCGAAGATCAATATATTGCTCCGCATTCACCTCTAGCGATTTCATGTCGCCCTATTTTGGCCCCGCTGAACCAGTAGAGTCTTTCGATCCAGGGGGCTCTGGTACAAGCCAAGACTCTGGATATTTTTCCGTGGCTCCACCAACTCCTCCCCTGAATTCATCCCCCACCACTCCTTCCTTTCCTCCAAGTAAGGAAAGTGAATCCAATCCAGAATCAGTTCGGTGCGTACAATGCGAGGTTGTTTTCGCCGGTAGATACGGAAAAGGAAATCTTCGGAGGCATACGAAGAGCGTGCATCGGACGATGGGTAAAACGCTCATCTGCAGTGCTTGCCAAAAGATCTTTGCTCGTTCAGATGCTTTACGAAAACACATGTTTAGGAAACATCCAGGACTTGCGGCCCCCTTGTCCAAACAAACAAGCAATACACTACCGTTGAGTCATGAGCATTGTTTTTCATCTGTCTATGACTCACTAATATACCCTCACGATGATGACCTTAGAGGAATCGCAGAACGGTACTGATAGTCACTCTCTGGTATCAAATCAGCCATCATTTTCAGTTACCCACGCCATGTATTCTAACTGTTATATATATATAGAAACCAAAAGTCCCTTTTCTTTGAGCCATGTGCAATACATAATCTACGCCTTCAATATTGCAATTTTTCAAAACCCACAGCAAAAGAAGAGAACTAGACATAGACCAGTATTCAATCTCAAATGACATGAAAATAAACCACTACGACTAACTATATCAACACACACACACACACACACACACACACACACACAAACTCATAGCAAATTCATTATTACCCATCCACCACCAAACCACCCCAATTCACTTCCTAACATTCCCCCTAACCTCATCCTCGCCTCCATGCGTCCTCGCAAACGTCTCCTCCCTCTTCTCGGGCGCGCCCACGCCTCCGCGCGCAAAATCCCCCGCCTTGCTCACCTCGCCGTTGCTCCCCACATTGCCGCCTTCTTCAGGCGGGATATCGCGGTTGTTTCCCGCCCCGCTGGCTGCAGACCCGTATGTTACGTTTGCGCCTGCAAAGTTTTTCTCCGCCGCCGCAGAGTCGATGCCTGAGTCGATGGCTGTTGAAAAAAAGGTTACAAAGAAGATTTAGCATTTTGGGGGGGGGGGGGGAATGTGTGACAGGGAGGTGGGGGGAAGGAGGAGGACGTACTGGAATCGCCGTGTGCGTGGCCTTGCTTGGCAGCGTGGCTGTTTGCGTCCGCTTCGGCTTTGTGGGCGAGGTCGTTCAAATCTTTGTTCTTGTAGGCTTCAGACATGGCTTGTTGTTGTTGTTGTTGTTTTATCTCTCTCTTTTGTTTTTCACTGATTGGCTTGTTATGAAGGGTGAAGTGATGGAGATGATGTTTGGAATCAAAATGTATGTGTTTTTTTTTTGAATGGAGTAAGGTGAAGAGGGATTCAAAGGATATCTATATAACGATGTGAAATCTGTTTGTATTCAGCTAAGAAGACACCATGATGCGCATAATGATGTAAAAGGAGTGGTGTATGGTGGGGACACTTTGCCATGATGTCAGAGCGACCTCATAACAGCGGGCCGAAGACTTGTGATCTTCTCTGTAGCGGGGAAATTTCGACCTGTAGGGCACTGATGAGCGACTCTGTATTGTGGGGATGAATGGAAAGGTGTCATGTAGTTGGCTGGTCACGTTGTTGATGTTGGTCATCTACTGCACTGATATGTGTGGTGATGACATTCAGGCACCAAACACCACAACCATGACACAAAACCCAACATCCCTCACCACAGCATGATCAGCACTAAGTAAAACAGAAAATCCCCATCGTATCATGATATATTGGTACCGCTATACACATCCAGAAAAAAAACTCCTCATCTCTCGTTAAAGCATGAAGTTGGTCATCCCTTCATCATGAATCACTCGAGACTCCCGTCGACTTCATACTCTTTGTCGTTGCAGTGCTATGTAAAAATTTCGCTCGCTAGAAGACGCCATGCTCGCAAGCTGATATAATGCGAAAATTATGTTAAAAACGAACGAACAGCCACACTTAACCAAGGAGATATTTTGTGAGACTTTTAGACCAGCCCTCCCCCCGCCATTCGTCCTTTCCCCAAATCCATTACTTCCCATTCTCTTCAGCAAAAGTAACATGCCGAAGCCGGGACTGCTGCCGTGTCTTCGTCTTGTCACGACCGTGACGTGAAAATCGTGAGTTGCCATTCTTGTCATCACTTCTGGCCCAGCATCTAATTGCAGAGTGCTTGATGCTATTAAATAAGATGCCGGGCTTTTGATCATTCGCCTAGAAGATCTCAGAGTCGAGACTGCTGCGGTAGCTCTCGAGAGACTCCAAATCATCTGTTTTCTTCATCAGTGCTGCTCCTTGAAAGGTTCATCAACAAGTTAAACTCACCCTCAATAGGCTTCCTTCGGACAACGGTATCTGAATGCTGCAGCGGGCTGTTTGGCTGTGGGCTCCTGCTTCCCATGGCTCTGGGGCCGGTGATCTTGCGCTGTGGTGTGCTCAAGTCACTCATGGTACGGAGGCTTGCAGAACTCGCGCGAGACGAGGCAGTGGGCGTCATCTTTACGTAGGTTAGCATTCACATCTCTCTGTAGAGATGAGCGAGCTCAACTTACGCGGTGGCCCCTATCGGTCTCAAGCGAATATCGCACTTCCGCGATGGGTGCGAGTGGCGTCAAGGCACCTTGACTGCCAAACTCATTTGGCGAGCTGTACATTTGCCTCGTCTGGCCGTAACCAGCAAGGGTCTGCTGTGGAGGCATGAGTGGTCCATCCTCCATGGCCTTGGGCTGGCGAGCTGAGCCATTTTGGTGCTCGGAAGCTTGGCTGTAGCTACCGTCCGATGAAATCGGAGAAAGGTTGCTGGCGTGGGGAGCTGACATGCCAGAGAGGCGGTTGCGAGCTAGCGAAGGCATGCTGCCCCACTGGTCGAAATCAGGAGAACTGATACTCGAGCGGTTAGTAGGCTGGAAGATCTGCGCCTGAGTCTCCAGATTGTTTTGATGACGACCAGTAGGACCAGGTCGTGGCTGAGGATGCTGCAGGTTCAGCGAGTTGCGGTGAGCCTGGTACTTGGGATCCTCCATCTCGTACGCGTTCTCCTCTGGGATGAGAGGCGAAGGAGAGCGAACGGAGCGGATGGAAGCTTGGTCTTCTCTAGCGAGAGACGTGTTGGAGCGGAGCCTGTCGTCGGCATGCTGCGCATACGGCTCCTCCTCGTCATAGTAGTCATCTTGCGAAGACGACCTGGAGTGGATTGAATGAGCGGAGAAAGGTCGTTTGTCTCCAGATCCACTGTTGCGTGGCAGGCTTTCGGGATTGGTTGAGGCAGTTGTCTTGGACCATCGCGAAATCTTGGGAATGCCAAAAATTGATGACGAGTTGGACTTGTGCTTCCGCTTTGGTGTGTTCTCTTGGCTCTGCAGTTCTCGCGAGTCTCGTGAGTCACGTGCTGCCCTCGAAGCTTGTGGTGGAGTTCCGAGAGATGCGCGCTTCTCCTGGAAAGCTTCTTGAGTCGGTGTTGTCATTCGCTCCGTATTCTCGTATCCTGGGGAACGCTCATCATACTCCTCATCACTCTCTTCTCGCACCGTACTGATACGAGTTGTTGGACCAACGTCATAACCAGAGTGAAGATCCTGGATGCGCCGGGAGGAAGAAGGAATGGAGAAATATCCAGACTGATTTGGCGACTCTGCGGTGTTGGCGCGACCCTCTGGCTCATAACCCGCGTCGCCACTCTGTCGGCGGTTCTCAAGCGAAGTCATACTGTTTGTTCGAGCAGCTTCTTGCTGTTGCTGCTGCTGCTGTTGTTGTTGGTCGAGAGACAGTTGATTGACTTGCTTCAAGCCCTCGACTTCACCAAGCAGCTGAACCAGCATGGCTTCAATGTGCTTGATGTCGCCGTCGCCTTTGCCAGCGCTTAGACCCTTCAGAGCACGCCTAAAGACGCTCTTCTTCTTGGTCTCAATCTCCTCCTCAGAGTTGTTGCGGTTGAAGCGAGGTGGTGTAACGGGCTGTGGACGAGGGCCACCCAGAATTCTTTGTTCGGCAAGATTAACTCGCTTGTCAGTCGTGTTCATAATCATGTTGTCTTGAACCTTGATGAACTGCTTCAGGTCGTCCAACTGAGTGCGCATCTCAGCCGCGCTACGCACAAGTGTCACCAAAATTTCGGTGTCACGAGCATTGCGCTGGGCATCGCGAACGGTAAGGTGGTCCATGAGCGCAACAATGTCCTTGGATTGGATATGGTCAATGCCCTTGCCGGTAGCCGCATCGTAGAGTGGTGAGTCGATGCCATGAGAGTTGCCGCTGACGTGCCGGTCATGTTTGGCTCTAGGCGCACCAAAGGCATCTTCTCCGAGGGCCATGCCGTCGTAATCGTCGCCATAATCATCATCCTCAAACATCTTGGAATATTTGCGGTTTTGAGGCGTGTAGCCTTCACCATGGTTAGCCGACTGGTAACCCTCGTCTTTCCAGCCGGTTTGGCCTGACAAAGGAGTGCGCGTACTCTGCGCGTAGCCTGCCTGCTCGTATGGTGTCTCACCTGGATAGGGATGATCATAGTCATCTTCTACGGTGGGCTGGCGCTCATCATCAAAAGTGGCCGGGCTTGGCTGTTCATGCCGGTGGAGATGAGCACCCTTGGAGAATGAGGTAGGTGTGCGTTCTCGCTCCTCTTGCATGTCAAGCAGCTCATCAGTACGATCGCGGTAGCCTTTTCCTCCTCCGATAGGTCCTTGGATGATTGAGGGATTGGTTGTCACGTCGGACTGGTCGTCCAAGCCGTATCCAATTTCAGGCATGTCGTCCTGGCCTACTGGGAAGGCACTGTGATGCATCCGAGGTGCTTCTTCAATCGATGCGGCGTCCTCGGACTCAGCAATACTCTGCCTGGGAGAATTCTCGCGAGGAATGCTCTGTTTTGGAGAGTTTTCGACTTTGTTCCCCTGTGACAGTGCTTCAGCCTTGTCACGAATTGCAGCCCATCTCTGACCAGCAGGCACATTGTCAGTCTGTACGTAAGCAGGATTGGTGCTGACTTGAGATAGCGTGCTTTTCTTCAGTGGGCTTGATGCCTTTGAAGAACGGACGCTGAGTTCAGTTTGATCGTACAGGGAGGCCACAGCAGATTCCACGGCGAGTGGAGTGTGAATGTATTCAGGAATCGAGCCAACCTTGCGGATGTCTTGGGCCAGTTTCGGATCCCGGTCGAGGCTGAGGTCGGGTCCTCCCACGCTGTCATCAGTGTACTGGGTCAGGCGATTGTAATTCACGGGTGGTGGTGTTAGAGGGTTCTCTTCCAGTTCACGCCGATATTGCTCGTTCTTCTTATGATTACGTTCAAAGAACTCCTTGGTGTCGGTAGGAGTACTTGGCTCATTGAGTATGGATTTCTTGCTTTCGAGCGTGACACCTTGTGGTCGTTTACGAGTTCGCGCAGCTTTTGTACTTGCTGTTGAATCCAACGAAGCAATAGAAAGGCCAGACTGTCGTCGTTCGAAGTGGTCACCAAGGGATGATACAGATGGCCCACTACGAATGGAGTGGAACCTTCGGGGAGAGCCAGTGTTGGTAGTGTCGCCACGATAACTGGCCTCGCTTTGGATCGGACTCACGCCGCGGCCCGACTGCGTATCACTCTCAATCTCGTACTTTGACACTTGAGACTGAGACTGCTCAATTGCACGAATTTTGGCAGCAGCAGCAGCTGATAAGCCTGCATCATTGGCTTCTTTCTGTCGGGAGGTGTAGCTGCGCTCGCTCTTGGGGGTTGACTGACGAACTTCACCAGTAGAGCGATTGCTGTGGGCTGAACCAAGATTCTGTTGCAACGCATTGGGCGTGCGACTTGGGGTGAGAGGTGAAGGTGAGGCGAAACCTCGGGGAACTTGTTGGAGAGGAGTCTCAGCGCCTGTTCCCGAAATCCCAGTGCTCGCGGATGACCTTGACTCTGGTCTCTCTTTGGTCTCAGTCTCAGCGGAGAGAATAGAATCCCGAGTAAGCTCAGATCCTCCTATCATCTCACTTTGATTGAATGGTAGTGGTGGAACGAGCTCTTTGGGTCGCTTTTCCTCATGCAAACTATCAGATACGCTTTCCGACCGACTTCTAATGCTGCGAGAGGAGCGGTGTTTTCGATGCTTGCGTTCTTCTTCTTTTTCTTCACGTGATGTGTGGTGCTTTAGAGCGGCGGTGGTGAGGCCAGCTCCAGCAAGCGAAAGTAGGGCCGATTCCCGCTGAGACAAGCCCTCCTTGTCCCTACTCTTTCTTCGGTGCGACTTTTCCTCTCTGGTAGTCGACTCCGCGAAGCTCGAAATGGAGCTTCGGCTAGATCGTCGATCACTCTTACGACTTGATGTGCCGGTCAGTGTGATTGCAGGGTCATCGTTGTCTCTGTTGAGAGTGACCTTGGGTTTGTTGCTGTGAAGCTTAGGTGTGCTGGATGATTTGGACACACGTCGCTTGGAGGGGTCGCGCGAGCTGGTAGACTCGGCGGGCTCATACAGAGTGGTGCTGTCGCGGTTGGAACGCTCCAATTTGTCGACGTTCCGCGATGTGCGATTTTCCTCTTTGAGTGCATTCAGTTCGGGAAGGATCAATCGCTTGATGGCATCCTCGACTGTAGCCAACAGTTTTGGGTTGTTGATGGAGGAAGTTCCAGAAACGACAGAGCGGCGGTCAATGTTTGATGAGAGCACACTGGATTCGGTACCACTAACGCCACCAACACGTTCAACGTCCTTGCTTCTCCTTCGATGCGACTTGCGCGAAGAGGAGAGGTCGTCGTCTCTCCGCCTAGAGGTTTCTCTTGACTTTGAGGATCTTTCTTTGGGTTTGGAGAGGTTGCCTTCGGCAGCCTGCTGTTGGAGCTTCTCCATTACACGCTGGGTGATGCGATCTTTGCTCAGGCTCCTGCTGCGTTGTTCTCTCGGGGCTTTCAGGGTATCCTTGATGGCCTGGGAAACCATTGAGTCGGTAACAGCATCCCGCTCTATGCTCCGGCTCCTTCGCCGGGCTGGTGGGATAATTTCCGTAGCGCCCGTCATGCTGTCTGTGGGCATAGACGAGATGTCGGATGGAACAGGTATGTAGCGGCCGCCGTCGCTGTCGTCGTCGTCGGCGAAGCTGGGCAGAAACGAGGTGTTCTCGGGCGGGAGGGCCGAGATATCGGAAAAAACAACGCTGCGGGTATCGATAAGCTCGTCACGGGACTCACTTGCGAGCGAGATGCGCCGGGTGGAGGAGGGCTTACGATGGTTGCGAGAGGCTTGGGAGATCTGAATGTGATCGTTCGCGAGGCTTTTCTTGGACTTGCGCGAGGAAGGGGTGATTCGCACGCGTACACTTGCACGCCGCTGGTCCTGTCCGTCGGTCGACCCTGTGTCAAAGTACTCAATCAGCAGCGATGTCTGCGAAGGAAACTTTTTGTGGAGGGTGCCGCCGCCGTGGGGCTTGGTAGGAGTGGTGGTGTTGATGGTAATGGGGGTGCCGTCGTCGGGGACAGAGTACGAGGTTCTGTCGGTGCGGTTGGAAACGTTTGTGGAAACGTTGGTGTCAATGTCGTCAATGTGGATGGATTCGTCTGCGGAATCGAGAGTCGAAGATTCAGTAGGAGCCGGAAGAGGATATTTGTCGTTGTCAAAACCCATCGTAGAATCTGAAGATTCCTAGAAGGTGGGGTGGGTGAGCGAAGACATGCCCGGCACCGTTTTTCTCGAATACTTGGGAGAGAGAAAGGTAGTGCGGTGTTTGGGGTGGGTGCAGGACCGGATGGTGGCAGTGACTGGTTTGCGCGAGCGCAAAGGGTACCTGGTGCTACCTAGGTGACGGGAAGCACGCTCGGGCGCCAACAGCGGAAGGTGATGGATGGTGCAAGAGCGGCTAATTCATAGCAGAGAGCGCAGCGAGGCGTGTGTGTTCATACACCGGCTATGCGAGGCAGCTCGGTGGCAGGCGACGCTCTGCGACGAGGGCGAGCTGAGCGCCGGCGTGTCGTAGCGAAGGCTGGGGGGCGCACGTGTTAGCAGCTGAGCAGCGGCAGCCGCAGGAGCAAGAGGGAGCAAGGCAGAGAGGGAGCGAGGAGAGGGAGCGACAAGGACAAGGCTGCGCAGACTGCACAACAAGTGCAACGAGGCGGTGGAGGAAGGGGGGGTCAGGACATACCGACACCACCAGGAGGCGCAGACCGCGAGTGTCGTGCGGGTAACAATGGCGCTGCAGGCTCGCTGGGAGCTGGCGGAGAGGCTGCTGGCGTAGGAACAAAGTCCCCAGCTGTGGTGGAGAGAAAGCCGGGTCAAGGCCTCTCTAGCATCGAATCCTGGTCGGCGCTAACAGCCCGTCGTCGTGAGGCGCTGCTCTTTGGGGTGGCGGGGGGGCAGGGAGAGGATTCAAGAACAAGTGGGAATGGGCATATCGCCAGTCGTCATGGCAGGGGGGCCAAGCAGGAGAGTACAAGAATACGCGCCACCGAATTGTTGGTCACCACCGCGGTATGTGACCACCCGACTAATCTATCCTCTCTCTCTCTCTCTCTCTCTCTCTCTGGGATGCGTCCTGTCACCTCGCCCAGCCACCACCATACGCGCAACGTCGCGCCCCAAGGCCAAGGGCCAGACAGTGTGCCTGAAAGCCCCTCGTGGCCGCCGTTAAGCATGCGCTGGGCCAAACCCCCGTGCCGCCGGCGAATACCAGCCTCACGACGGCACATTGCCGTGCAGTGCAAAAAGATGGCTGGTCGGTACGCTGCAAAAGCAAATGCACGCCGCTAATTCGCTTCTATTCCTGTTCCCTCGCTCTGCGCCCAAACACGCTCACCTTGTTGCTTTGCGTGCAATTGCGCTGGCCTCGGCGGCTGGCCCAGGCTGGCCCCATTGCCCTTTTCCCCGTTGTGCCTCGCTGCCTCTGCCTCGCTCACCGCCAGAATGTCTCCATATCGTCATGTTTTGGCCGTCGAGATGCTCGGGGCCATTAGCCTACACGGTAGGTGAATTGGCTACCCGGCTGGTTACCAGGGGTGATTGTGCCGAACCCGCCCACAGACGGCCGCATCCGCCTGCTCAGTCCTCTCGGCCTGGCCGCCCTGATTGGCTCCACACCCTTGGAAACGCACCCTTGCCCAACTTGCCAGCGCATCACCCATACCGGCCCAGTCCCATCTGCACATCTTGGGCATCTGCGTAGGGCTGTCGGGGGGGGGCTCCCGTCCCCTCAGCAAGTCAGATTGGACAAGTGCTCTGTCCAGGAGAACAATGTCGTCTTCGTGCATACAAGCCACGATGAACTGGCAGTTTGCGAGCCTGACACAATTTGTCCTTTGCCCAACCAAACCCGCTGGCTCATTATTCATGTCATCGCTTAGTCCATGCCCAGCTGTTGCTGCTGCTACTGCGCCATGCACCCTACCTGCAGCCCATGTTTCATACCGTACTTTTAGTATACGTGCATGCACCACTACTCACAGCTGCACGTCCACCTATCACATGCTCTGCGCCAACATGCCCCCAGGAACACAAACCCCGAGTGTTTCTTACAACCCTTCTCATACTCGTCATTGAATAGTCAAAGTACAGCTATGAACCACCCCAGCAGCATAGTATTTTGGTACGCCAAACTCCCGTCAATGCCCCCCCCCTCTCTCTCTCTTCTCATCCCCTCAAAATCTCTTTCCTTGCTTCATCGGCCTTCGTGCCTGTTGCGGCTGGCTGCCATATGCTCTTCGTCCTTCAACCTTCTTGTCGCGACTCAAACTCGCTCCGAGACTGATGTCGATGCGTGGCGGTGTCGAGAACCCAAAACTCTTGGCCCTGCATCACGCTGTCAGTCACTAACCAGTAAAAATCATGCTGCATCGCCTTACACTTTGACCAGATCCAATTTGTGCACATCAAACACTGAACGTAAGCTGTGGCTAGCATACGATTGCAGGTAGGATCGATAACCGTCTTTGGCGCTCTTGTTGAGGTAGTAGTTCTTGGATCTATCCAACCAATTAGTTCCTTTTGCACGGCCGCGGCAAAGTCCACATGAGCACTTACATCAACGCCTCGAGTTGGCTTTGGATATTGAGAATCTTGTTGCTGGGGAGTTCAAACTAGCGTCATGTGTCAATATTCGCCTCGTTTCATTCGCTTCATCAACTGCTTACCTCAACTAGCGGCACCCGGTTTTCTTTCAGCAACTTCAAGAAACCAACCTCTGACGGCAGCAAGAACATCAAGCTCCTGCCTTTGCCATTGGCTCCTCTTGCTGTTCGTCCAACTCGGTGAATGTAGTCCCGAGGATCATCCGGAGGCTTACAACGTCAGCTTGCGCAACCCTTCTTGGTCCAAATATACCTACATCAAACTGTATCACCCAATCGACTTCGGGGATATCAAGACCTCGTGCTGCCACATCCGTACAAATGAGCGTACCACTCTGGGCATTCACAAACTCAAAAAAGCGGTTGGTGCGTGCTTGCTGCTTAAGCTTGCCATGTAAACCAAGCACTGGCAAGTCAATGTAGTTGAGCAGTTCACTGTAGAAGTCGACCGACGCGCACGATGACAAGAACACAATGACTTTCTTCTTTTGATCTGTACACATGCGTTAGTACATGCCTGGATGATTGCAGAGTTTCTTCTCCACAAGAATGAGTGCGTACTACGCAAAGTTAGCAAAGCTTGCAAAAACCACAGATTATCATGGCTACATGCCGTTTCTTCAGGAAGCTGAACAGCAGCCTAAACCTCGTGTCTGAATCACACAAGACATAGCCTTGCTCCAACCCTTGCACTGTACTGTGCTCCGCTCTGTAGTCGACATTGATGTATAAAGGACCTGGCTTGAGCGATATCCGTGCAAGGTCCTCAACCTTTGTCGTTTGCGTAGCAGAGAACAGCATCGTCTGACGCTCGGTTGGCAGAATCTTGATAATCGATCTCTGTCAACAAGTTAGCACATGTTACATCTACCATGGTTTGCACAAAACCCTACCATTTCGTCCTCGAACCCAACTTCCAGAATACGATCTGCTTCATCGATAATCAACGAACGCAGATTCTTGAAGACAAACCCCTGAGTGTTGTGAAGGTGGTCTAGGAGTCTTCCGGGTGTAGCGATAATAAGGTTCAATCCCTTGCGCAGCTTTTCCGCCTCGGCGCTCCTGTTCGCACCGCCAATCAGAATACCAAAGGTCTGGCTGTGGTTCGACATGAGCTCGCGTGCTACGCCAAAGATCTGAAGTGCCAGTTCTCGCGTTGGGCTCACTACAATCACACCGGTACCATTGCGAGGCTTAAACCGCAACTGCGAAAGCATCTCGATGGCTGGTATGAGAAAGGCAAGCGTCTTTCCACTGCCCGTCTTGGCAGCACCAAGCACGTCCCTGCCCGACAGTAGTGGTGGGATTGTTTTTTGTTGGATCTCCGTCATCTTCTCGAAGCCCATTTCCTTGATTGCGCTCATTGTACGCTCAGAGAGATTTAGCTCTTCGAAACGCACCGGGTTTGGCGTCGGCATTGTGGTACCAGAAGGCAGATCGAGAGCGTTGCTGCCAGTGCCAGAGGGCAAATCCGCAAGCTGGCTGTCGTCATTATCGTCCGCCTCATCACCGTTCTCGGCCTCCTTTGAACCAGTCGCCTCTGCAGTGTCCTTGTGGGATTCGGATTGGTCTTCGACGTCATCTTCATCGCTGTCTTCTTGTGCAGAAGCATCTGCAACAACCGGCTCTTCCACAACAGCTTCGTCTTCCTTGGCCTTGCGTGCCTTCTTGCGCGCCTTCTCTACGCCATTATGCGCCGGTGCCGCTGCTGCTTCTGCGCTCTTCTTGCTCTTGTGAGATCGCTTCCTCTTGTTGCTCGACTCGACTGCGGCGGGCGACATTGTGGAAATCGTCAATTCGTGCGTGGTCGAAAATGTGATAGAAGGCCAGGAAAAAAGTTCGACTTGGAGCGCAAGGCCAAAGTTCTCAGAACCGAAAAAGTTACTGCGCTAGAGGACCCTGGTATATGCACGGACCACATCCGACGCGCGAACCGATTTCATGTCTTGCTCAGCATGAGCAGCCACTGAGTATTTGAATCAGTCATTCATAGACAATTATCTACAGCACATCAATTATTCATGCCTCTGCATAGCCATGGTTCGGAAATAGGGCCTCATTAAAAGGAACATGTCCATCTAACTTGACGCGGAGTAGGCGGACTTTACCGCGATAGGTCCTACTTTGTCAGGTTTATCAACTATTTATTTCTCATTTACCAATAGTAACGAGCGCACAAAACCAGAAAGGATGGCGACTCTGTAAGGGCTCTGCATAGGATTATTGTGATACAAACAAGACCTGGGTGCTGAGATATTGGCAAGACCCCATTGTGAACCGACAGAAGAGTTGCCTTGAGTATTACAGTGTATTTGTAACTCATGTGTGAAGGAATGAAAGCTTGCATATCATAAGAAATTACACAAAGGGCCGTGTGTACCCAAACCGTTCCCACACTTACATGCTTGAGCCACCAAGAAAAATCTTTTTGCACCCAATGATACTTTATCCGGCTTTGACTATCGCATTCGGCCATCCAGTCCCTGAAGATCGCGCTCGAGATCACTGCCATTCCACCCTCCCTGGTTAAATGCCTCCTGTGGCCTTGGCTCCTCATATCCTGTACGATCGTAATTGTTGGGTATCGGAACCTGAGGGGCCTGGGCTGCACCGGCGCCTGCACCGGGCTGTACGCGAACCATTTGGCGGAAACGGCTGACCTCATCCAAGATCATCTTCTTCATCTCTGGAATCTCTTCAACGACTTCAAACTGAAAGTCAAAAGTCGTCGGGCATGAAGGTTCGTCGGATGCATCATGCCAAATTTGCAGGTACCTGTGCTCCAGGGCCTCCTCAACTGAAATACGGCTAGATGGGTCGAAAGCAAGCATGCGGTCTAGTAGGTCAAGCGCATCGGGGTTTGCGTTTTTGAAGAGAGACTGGAATGACATCTTCTGCATGTATGGCAGATTCCGGACATAGTCCTGTGCACGAGGAGAACCTATTCGCGACAGGGTTTCTTCGTTTGGTGTTCCCAGGTAGTGCAAAATCTGGTTGAGCTGGTCGACGTAGTCACGGCCCTTGAAGAAGGGCTTGCCTCCAAGCAGCTCAGCGAGAATACACCCTACAGACCACACATCAACTAGCCAGAATTAGCTTACTTTCAAAGTGTGGGGTAGTTATGTGGGGCGTGCATGCAAAGACTTACTGGCTTTTGTGTAGCTCTGGAAGCTCAACATGATTTCAGGGGCTCTGTACCATCGGGTAGCGACATACTCGGTCATGTAGCCTGCGTTCTCCTCAGGGTCCATGGAGAATCCTCTTGCCAGTCCAAAATCGCAAATCTTGAGTTCACAGTCGGCATTGACAAGCAGGTTACCGGGCTTCAGGTCGCGGTGCAGAACATTTGCCGAGTGGATGTACTTGAGACCACATAGGATTTGGTAGATGAAGGACTGGAAGTGAGCGTCGGTCAGGGGCTGGCCGGATCGGATGATGGCTGCCAGGTCGCATTCCATGAGCTCTGCACCAATGTCAGCACTGTCTTACAAAGGGGGGGTAAGTAAGAATAGTCCGTACCCTCGTAGAGGTAGCACTCGTTGAAGTTATCAGGGCGAGGAATGTCCATATCGTAGAGACATGTTATCTGTGCGACAAGGCTTAGTATCGTATCGAGAGGATATGAGGAGAGGCGCGTGTGCCGAAGTGGGGTTGTCTTACGTTGCGATGTCCTGCAAGATGTTAGCATTGTTAGCTGGGGCGGGTGTACTCGTTGTACCTCTGAAGTGTTGGAGCAGCTTGATCTCGCGCAGGGCACGCTTGGCAAGAATTTTCTTGCTGAAGACGTTGGTGACCTTCTTGATGGCTACGCCCTCGCCCGTCTGGTTGTTGGTGGCCGCACTGCAGGACACAATCAGCATGGAGCGGGCAGGGCGGCGTGGCTGTCGTCGCACCATACGATGCCGTAGGCACCCTGTCCGAGTTCTTTTGTTACATTGTAGCGCTCGTCGACAATGAACTCTTGGTTGAAGACCTGGAAGGCGTGAGCAGGCATCCCGAGGAGTGGCATGGTGGAGACGTGTGCGTACCTTGAACACTTTGCGATTGGCAAGGTCGCCCATGATGGCGGTAGGAAGTAAGTCTAGGGGAGAGTGAAGGAGATGGCGCGCTCAGGGTGGTTGTAGAAGTTGGAACACAAAGTAGGCAGAATGGCAGGCGGCAGGCAGAAGATATGGCCCAAGGCTAGGCGCGCGGCCAATGTGATGACAGGAGTGCTGCTGCTGCGAACAAAGCGGGGCGGCGGCTGTGGCGAGTGTGCAGGCGGTGGGACTGCTGAAAGAGGACGCAGGCCCTTCACCGGGAAAGTTGAAGTATGCGGAAGGCGATTGAGGATGCGGCAAGGCAGAAAAGCGGTCGTGCTGTGCCCCCCTTCGCCTTCTCCGTAACGGCTTGGTGGGGTTGGTCTCCAGTCGCAGCGCTGACGAGGGGTTCAGCCTGCCTGCAACAGGCAAGGCGCAGCACATGGCCATGCTGCTCAGACCGCTGCATCCGCACTGCCCCAAGTACAGTAAGACTCTGTGTAGTAATCAGCACAGTGGGCCGCTACATCCAGCTCCCGTGGCTGCTTTGCTGTGGCTGCACATAAACCCATTTGGGGCCTGCCCTGCCCTGCTTCGTGGGCCGAGGTGCGGGAGCGACATGGGCGGCTTTGGTACGTAAGCGCGTGGGCCTCGCACATGGTATGGCATTACGACTGTATCAAGAACAAAAAAAGGAGACAACAAAGGGTATATGTAGATACAGCACCAATTCACCGGCACAGTCTGGCCTTGTCCGCCACATCCAGATATCCTCCCTCCCTCCATGTGCGTATTTGGCATCCTCATGCCCCAATGACGCAGGTATCAAGTATGCCCTATAACCCCTAACGCCGTTTCCCTAGCAGTATCCGCATCGCGTACCACTAATTGGGAGAAACGCACAGCCAAGTGTGCCAAACAAATAAAACTCCTGTCGTGATATTTTTATGTGTGTGTGTGTGTGTGTATACTTGTCGCTAATTACTCAGCTTTTGCTGCTCATGATTCATAAGAAAACCGCCGCCGGGACGCGTCCGTTGAGTCTTCCAACGGCGAGATGGGTGTCTCGTCTGCCTCTGTGCGCCTGCCGTCACGTGGGCGGTATGGCGGCGGATACAGAAATGGGTTCGGAGTCTCCAGGAGAGCACCGTCGCGTGGTGTTCGCGGGGTGGTGGGCGACACGTTCCCAGCCGGGACCTGGCTGCTTACTATGGAGACCTCGGATGGAGAGATGGGTGCAAGTCTCTGTCGAGGTTCCTGCGCCACATCTGGTGTTCCACTCGGATCCACTCCGTTGTATATCCTTTCGCGTATTACCATGGACTCTTTCTCTGATAGCTGGCGCCCGTCGGCTTCCTGGCGAACCGGTATGTCGCCAGGCATCTCGTAGATTTGTCTTTCTGCGCCGTCGGCTTCACTGACCATCATTAGCCCTTTCTCTTGCGTGTCCGAACCAGCTTGATGACCATTATCAGGAGTATGACTGGATAATTCGGCCATGGAGACAACCGCCCTTCCCTCTGTGCTGCTGCGTGTTGCTAAAGCCGAAGGCTGTTCAACATTCTTAGCAGCTTCTGCAACCTGGGCTTGATATTTCGCTTCGATCGCCTTCAGTCTCCGTTGCTGGCGTCGACGCCAAAACCATAACCCAATGGCGCACATGACCAGGGCAACGAAAAAACCTCCTCCCACTGCTAGGCCAATAACTGCGGTTGGGGACAGGGGCTTGCTTGGAGATCTCTTGGGGCGAGCAACCGAATAGACAGGTGAAACAATTGGAAGTATCTGTGGCGCCTTTCCAAACGTCCAGTCGACAGCGGATACCGTGAAATTCTGGCGCTCCCAGTCCACTGTCAAATACGCCTCTTGCAAAAAGGTCCTCCCTAGTACCCAGTTGTCCGATACATTGGCTCGTCGAATGGGAAAGTATCTTGTCTTTTCTTGCAGTCCCCTATAGGGTGCGGATGCTTCTAGGTCAAAGGCGGCATAAGGCAAGGTGATTTGCACGGTCGCACGGCTGCTAAACTGTTGTCCGAGGGTGAAGGTCACGCTGGGGTTTTGCGACAAGAGAGTTTGGTGAAGAGCATCATCCACGAGGTAGAGATCCGTGGCCTCGTCATAGCGCAATCCAAGCGTATCTTCAAAGGCTTCGCAAATCTCAACCGGGAGGTAGAGCTCTGCGACGGTTGAATCAATGAATAGGGTGACATTATCGGCCCTCAAGAGATCAATGTCCTTCTGGTTTGCAGTACTGGCAGTCAAACCAAGCAGACCCACGACCAGCTCACGCTCATTGTCTGGCGCAAAGATGAAGGTGAGGTCATTGGGGATAAGGCGAGAAGCATCGTAGCCGCCAAGCGTAAGGCTTCCAAGAATGGTTTGATCGCCTGGAGGTACGTGTCAGTGATGGTCGACTTGTGAGCGGGGGTGGACTTACGGTACTGGGCGCCAGCTGTGTAGCCAAATGACAGACTTGGGATGCTTTTTTGGTCGAAGAGGTCCATGATATAACTTGGAACGGGATCGTCAAAGGAAGAAAAGTTTGTGGGTTTCGCATGCACGCCAATGTGGCCGAGCCAGAAGTTTGATGTGACCAAGGTGCCGATTGTTGTGTTGGCGACGAGAGGACCTGAATCGCCTCTCATTCCCAATCCGACCGAGTCAAAGCCATAGAGGCCATTGCCTGTAAGGCCTAAGTTTTTTTCAATCCATAGTTGGTAGTATCCCTTCATCTGCCAAGTCTTGGAAACAGTGGTGTTGTACAAGGCGCCACGGCTTTCCTGGCAGTCTGCATTCATGACGTTGAATTCGGTAATGTTGCCCGTGGTTGGATCGGTAACGTTGACGATGCAGGCGAGGGAATTGACAGCCCAGATCTGCTGGCTGGCGGTGGAAACCAGGACTCGCATAGGCTGGCCAGGGTCGCCTATGCGCAGGAAAAACGTGTTCCATTCGCCGTCGATTCCCATCCAGTCCTGGGCGGGCGCGACAGAGAGGGGCGCTGGGACGGACGCGACACCAGGCCGCAGTTTGTAGTCTGGGGTTTTGGTGATGTTCTGCTGTTCATAGCCGGCGGCGACACAGGGCAGCAGTAGCGTGGCGGCGAGGAGAAGGCATATTGTCGAGATGAAGCCGCAACGGCTCGGCGAAGCAAGCATGATCCGTGTCTAAGAGGCGTATTACTAGACGGCTTGTCCCAGGGGGCAACGGAGGCCACTCAACCACGATGATTTGCAGGGCACAGCATCACTGAACGACATTGCTTGTGCCCGGTGGCGCCACGAAGGAATGGGGGGAAGAAGTAGAGGCAACGGAGAGACAGGCGGGCAAAAGAGCATGTACGGAGAAGTGTTGATGTACATTGGCGGGACCCTGGGGAATTTGAGCCGAGATGCCCAGGCTTCGAAGCACGCTCTAGTCCGCTTTGCCCCCTTTGCCGCCGCCATGGCCGCCATGCATGGCTGGGCAACAGCGGCCTTGCACCCCATTTCCTGCCGACCTGCCATGCGACGACGGCGGCGACGGCGGCATTGGCTGCGACAGACAGGCTGCAGCCGGCATTTGTGTGCAGCGTCGTAGATGAAGGGTAGATGGCTGCCGTGGGTGGAACAAGGGCAAGCCGGGAGGCATTCGACGCCCCGTCCCCCCCTCCCCGTTCTCCTGCACGCAATCTGGGGCGGTGGTGGCGGCGGCGGCGGGCCTACTATACCCTCTACACCTCACTTGGCTACACCTCCATGTGTACTACTATACCCACACATACGCCTACATACGCCTCCACATAGCTGTACTCTAGACATGCCGCCCTGGCACTGCAGAGGGCTGCGCAATGCAGAGCACGAGACTGCTGCTCGACAGCCACCCGCCGACGTTGCAGGCCGCGGGCGGCGCATTCTGGATCCCTTGATCGCCGCACGCACCCACTCGATCCTTTCACTTTTTCCGAGTTGCAGTCCGATGCGCTTGCGCCCAAACCGCCATGGGATCGGCATGCTCCCCCAAGATGGCAGGCATTCAAGCACCATGTCCTGTCCTGCGACTGTCTAGAGTGTAAGTACTACTTTCAGCTCTGCACCTGCCCTGCTCTCTCCACCCCTGCCACCTCATCCCCGCCACCGCCTCAAGACAAGTCGACGGCCCTGACCATCCCCATCACCAACACCATCAATCCAGTCCAATCCATCCATCGTTGTGCCACCTGCGACACCCATCAAACCATCTCTGTGCCATAGTGCAAGCCGCAAGTTGAGCCACACCGCTGACTCGTATCCACACATCCAAGCAACCGTTCACGCTGATCCACCAAATGGCTGGACGCCTGATTCTGCACGCCAGCCATACTCAAACGTCAAGCCGGCCGGACACGCCATGCCATGCCATGCCACCAAGCGACTGTTGTTGATTGGTCGCCGGTTGCGTCTTGCGCCCGGCTAGGCTTGTCCAACTGGCTCATTATGAATCTGGACGGCAAAAGAACTGAAAAGCCAATATCGGACTTCGCTCTGTCTAGCTCCCTTTCTGCACGTCTCTCCTCGGAACCGTCGCTTGAACGCGCCAGCCGATAGGCCCAAAATGCCCTGCACCCGCTCACTCAGATTGTTCCTGCACCCTCGTATGTCTACCGTTTTTTCGGGACGACTTAAACGTCACGACGTTCGCTGTCCATAGAGCGCCTGCATGGCCACCACTTTGTCACCGACATGACTTCATATCTCTCGCTTGTCACGTTCTACTTGGCTTCCTTTACTGCAGGAGCTGCATTCACTCGTCGCGGTAACAACAACATCTTTGCGCCTTGGGGCTCAACATTGCTACATGCTGACGAAGCCATCAAGCCCCATATCTCAACACAACCTCTATACCTGCCCTATCGCTGCCTACTCAAACACCGCCCATAAGCACCTCTCTAATCACTCCAGAGGAAACTGGGCTACACAGCGCCAATGGCCCCGCTACAGAAATACCTACAAATCATGACATCTTGCGACCGACCGACACGGTCACTCTGCATTCACAAACTCTATCTGCCCCTTCAGATATCCCACCATCGTCTCCTGGCTACCTACTAGCTGCGACTTCACAGCTACTCCCCACATTTCACAATGGCACTCCAAGACCCTCTACTGGCAATTCAAGTGCAGCATGTACAATCAATATATACGGTGCAAGCCTCGACTACTGGTTCATGCCGACTTATAGCTATCCAGTTGGAACAATGAAAACTTCAGCCCTGAATTTTTCAAATTCTCAGTCGTTGACACTTGTACCTCCGACCGCCACCTTTGACGTAACCAGTGCACTGTCGTCGGATTTTGCATGTACTTCCACAGAGTCATATATTTCCGCCTTTGACTTTACCTTGACAATGTGCGAGGAATACACAGTAAGACCCAGTGCTGCTGCAACCTCCGTCGTCTACCGATCAGAAGGATATGCGCCGTTTCCACCAGGAGGTGTCATCCCTCTTGAAGATGTTCCGTTATACGACTTGTACAATCCAGACCTCTTTACATCGGCGACGGCTGTTGTAACACTGGCACCAAACGTCACTCAGTCCGAGACATCTGCAACGCCCTTCGTCTACTTTACTGCCTATGAGGTTGAGACTGGCAACGAAACAAAAACAGTACAGCTCCCGCTGGCGCAAGCCTATCCTTACAGCCTCGAAAACCTCGAGGAAAAGGATACTGCCAATGGCCCTCTACCGGAAGGTTTCCTGGACCAAACACCATATTCAGAATGTCACGCTGGACAGCTCCAGGCTACCGTGACTGTTCTTATTGTTGTCAATCTGTACTACCTAAATAGGCCGAATCAGGGTCCTCTCTTCAGTCACTTGGAGTCATCAGTCATTGGATTCAACGAGCCACTTGTTCTCGTGAATGGCCATGACACAACTTCAGGGGTGGTTCCACTCACAGTCGCTGACTGGGATATCCCGGGCACTGGTCCGAAACCCACGGATGATAATTTCATGGCCAATAACCTTCCTAGTCCAGCTTCCGCAGCACAAGTACGCGGGCCCGCATCAGTTACTGTGGGCTCGATTGGAACAAATCCCATTATAATCGGCCCTTCCTCCAAAGTTGTAGTCGGTTCACAAACACTACAGCCAGGAGGTTCTGCCATCAACGTCGGTGGGACACCTGTTTCTCTAGCACCTTCGCCTACCGCTATCTTTGTGGGCGATAAGACAAGTCAACTACCTCAAATCTTTCCGTCGCCTGCACCACCAGTGTTAACAGTTGGACCATCTACACTAACACCAAACGCGGCTACCCAATTCTTCATTACCCCAGGTCAAACTTTGACCCCAGGTGGTGTCGCAACTGTTGATGGTACAATCGTTAGTCTTGCACCGTCGGCTTCGTTCGTTGTCATTGGTGGCTCTACCCAAATTTTGCCTATAAGCTCTGCGCCGTTACCAATCACGACCAGAGTGCCTCAGTTTGTGGTTGGTGACTCGACAATAGTAGCACAACCTACTCAAGTCAGGCCTGATATAGCCCCTACATTTGTTGTATCTGAACAGACATTACTTCCTGGGGGAGCAGCTGTAACTTTTTCTGGAACTACACTTTCTTTGGACCCTTCTGGAAGTGTGTTGGTTGTCAATGGGGCGTCCTCGACCGTGCAAGCGGAGACTGGGGCAGCCTGGTCACCACCCGCCATCACCGTTGGTAACCAGATATTCAGCGCCCTCCAGAAGCCTTCAGAGCCAGTATTTGTAGTCGCTGACAAGACTCTTATTCCTGGAGGTCCAGCGATAACAGTCTCTGGTACTACGTTGTCACTAGCATCATCTGCCTCTTTCGTTGTGATAAACGACGTGACATCGACGCTGATTGACGCAGCTCCTTCACATGTCAGTGCGCCGCCCCTGACAATAGGAGATGTGACGTTCAGGCCGTTGCCTGGGACCGCGACTGCGTATCTGATTGGATCAATACTGCTCAGTGCTGGTGGTTCAATAGTCACATCTGGAACAACCATTTCACTGGCCTCTGGAGCTACAGCGCTGGTAGTCAATGGACAGACAAGCTCCATCTTACCCCAAGTCCCACCTGTAATCACGAATCCGCCTCTGCTTACGATCGATGCGGAAACATATTCTGCAGTGTCCGGTGGCGGCACAGTATTTGTAATAGGAGGGGAAACCCTAGCCCCTGGTGGAACCATTACTGTTGATGGGACCACGATAAGTCTGGCCATTGGTGCGACAGAATTAATATATGGCAGTTCAGGTCGCAGCACCACAACGGCGTTGTTTCCAGCTACCCCGAGTCAAAGTCAGCACATCACCAGCACTTCTGGATTGAGCGCAAGCGCAAGGACCTTTGATGGACAGGCAACAGCGACAAGTCGAAAAGGTGCAGCGTCGAGATTGAGCAGCCAATTGTCAATGTCGATTACTTTTATTGTCCTCGTGTATTCTGTTCTAGTTTGAGTCAAGCACATGGTGTGCAACCAAGGTGCTCGAACAGCGTCTCCTGACAGCAGAAATGCCACAGAGGCTCGTGACGACTTGTTTGGGGAAACAACAGTATATGTATACAAAAATGTGGAATATCAGCATGTAGGTGTGTTTCGTACAAGCGCACTCAAAATCACCTCATTGGTCCAGCTCAGTCGCCCAGTCGCGGCAAGAGAGATTCGGTGAGAGGGATTGAGCAGGTTTATAGCAACCCCGCAAGTACTTAAAGGCTGAAGGACCCCAAGTTGGAACGGAAGTTGAATATTCGGCGGCGAAAGGCGAGCAACTACGGCGGCGGCGTGGCCGTTGGCGGACACTTTACTGACCTGGGCGTCAATGCGTTACTGTTCCTTCCACCAACGGCCGCAAAGCCCAAGAACGATATACACCAATCGAATACTACAAGACATAAGCGCCTCGTTATCTCAGTCGTCAAGCGTTGAGAGCTCCATTTTTCAGGTCAGGCGACAGGCAGCATAAATGCGGCTCCCTTTCACAACCACATAGCCGGTGGCTGTAAAGTTTGTCAACCCGAAACAACCACAACGTCACAAATCGGACATGACTGACCGGATTTGGACTACTTGCTGACGAGCCTGGCCTCGGGTGGCTTGAAACATCGCCATAGTCTTGGCAGGCACCAACCTGTAATCAGCCCCGCTTGAATGCCGTTTCATGTCAGAGCGCTGGGAGTGGACACAGGATGAGTCGCCCCCCACTTTGTGCAGTAGGCACATTCGCAGGGCGGATTCTAGAAGAAAAGGCGTAGGGTCTCAAAATGAGCGCTATTTCGCGTAAACCCGCGAGTGGAACCAAGCAGCACAAGCAAGCACAACGCCTGCCTGACTCAAGGGCACAACCGCTGGCACAAGGAGAACCTGAATGTCTGCCTGTCAAGGATGATAGTTTACATACTTAGGTAAACATATCAGTTCCAAGAACATATGTCAGCTGTGCGGAGTAGCATGAACTGAAACTGTTTTTTTTTCGGCGGTTCGATTGTTTCGCCAAGCGCCGAGGCATGATGCCTTGGCACTGAACGGTTGATGTGGGTTTATGCGCTATCCAACGCTTCCCGCCATACTACAGTCAGCTTTTCATGCAGGCGGCTCCCAGGCGTACGATTCAAAGCGAAATGACCCATCACACATTATTATGGGGCCTGGGATCAAACAATACTTTTTTTCCACGTTCTGCGGCAACTAAGCGAGACTGTGCTTCCGCTTGTAGCTCTAGTGCGACGCGGGATAGATTGACAGATGCTTGGCACCTATCCACAGACCCGGGTGCTGTAGTTTCATGGCGTTTACTCTGTCAGCTAGTAGCCCTTATCCCGCAAAGCTTGTGAATGCGCCGTGTTGGTACCCCGAGTATAAGAAGTGCTCATGGTATCTCCCAGTTGAAGGGCATCAAGCTTGAAGCTGACACTCACTTTCATACACTCTTTCGCATCCAATCTTTCGATTCGTTCGTCTGCCTTTCGTTCTTTGACATTCTATCTTTTGAACATCTTCTCGACCTTTTCAAACCAACCAACATCCACACACCAACCATCACCATGCTCGCCAAGTCCGCTGTCATCCTGGCTGTTGCCAACCTCGCTGCCTCGCACGCTACTTTCCAGAGCTTCGTCCTTAACAACAAGGACATGGGTTCTGGCTTTGCTGTTCAGGAGCCGTCCAACGGCAACAACCCCATCCTCGATGTCACCTCCACTGCCATGATTTGCAATGGTGGTAAGGCCACCTCTGACTATGTAGAGGTTGCTGGTGGCTCCACCATTGGCATGCAGTGGCACCACAACAAGGGCCCTAACCCCAGCGACAAGGACGAACCCATTGCTCCCTCTCACCGTGGTCCCGTCATGGTGTACATGGCTCCCGCCGAAAGCAACGGTGTCGGCGCCGTCTGGACCAAGATCTGGGAGGATGGCTACAAGGACGGCAAGTTCGGTGTTGACAGGTTCTACGACAACAAGGGTTTGGTCTCGGTCAAGCTTCCCAACCTGAAGCCTGGCAAGTACTGGGTCCGCCCCGAGATTATTGCTCTCCACGAGGCTTCCGCTGTCGGCAAGGCCCAGTTCTACAATGGATGCGGTCAGATCACCGTTACTGGCGACGGAACTGTTTCCCTCCCTGCAGCTGGTGTCGACATGACCAAGGCTTACAAGGCCACTGACCCTGGTGTCAAGTTCGACATCTACAACTCCTTCACCTCGTACCCTATCCCTGGTCCCCAGGTCTTTAACGCTGCCTCTTCCGGCAGCGCTCCTTCCACCACTCCTTCCACCACTCCTTCCAACGGCTCCGCTCCTTCCCCCTCGCCATCTCCCGTCGAGACTGCTCAGCCTACCCCCTCCAAGCCTGCTGAGAACACCACCCCCTCAACTGGCAACAACGGCTCTACCCTCCCCAAGACCTTCACCATCAACCAGTTCATCCAGTGGCTCCAGACCACCGCTGGCTCCGCCTCCTCCAAGGCTCGCCGCCATGCTCGCGCTTTCAACTAAGCGGTTGTCTCTTTTTCTTCTTGCAAATGTTTACACGACATTGCAATAAATAAAAACATGGTGTTTGGAACGTCCATTTGTTGGTTCTCGAGAATGACTTTTTGTTCTCCAGATATGAACGTGTCCGCCCTAACTTTCTTGTTCAACAATTTTTTCTAGATTAGCTGCTAGATCGGCTGTCCCCCCTATTTTTGGAAATATGTAAATATATACTTATCCCTCATGACGAATGGATATATCAGTTGTCTTGACTCACCTTTGCTTCTTCTTGTGTATCCCTTGTGAATATTGTGCTGCATGCTGGTGGAAATGAAATAACTTGAAACGAGCTGTTCATCACCTCGTTTTTTTTCTTCTTCGAGAATACACGACTCGTATCCTCATACTCCCGACTTGATAGTATAAAGCGTTGGGCCTATTTCATGTTTTGTCCATTGATCATTTCTCTCTTTCCTGTCCCGACATCTCACGTCATCACGGTACACTCCGTTTTGCTAACAACAACTGGAACAGATGCCATGGCATAAACACAACGTCTTATATTTCATCAGTCTTGTCTCATAAGCGTTTAAGTTTGATGCCAGTATCACATTCCACTGTACAAGAAAACACAATGTTGAAAATTCTCCCAAGTGCCCCCCCCCCCCCCCCAACCTTCCCTCTACACCTGACGATCTGACAGAAAAAAAAGTTACACCGCTCTTACTTCCAAACAATCCTTTCTCTCTCTATTTTTTTTCTGCTATCTTTCACCAAGAAAAATCTATATAACTGCCCTCTCTATCTCACAACCCGAGCATACAGAGCACTCGCTTGTACATGTGTGGATGAGATAAGGTTGGAGGTGATGTGCAACCGCCCCCGGTCCTACCCTTGTTCTTTTCTCGTATTCTCTCCTTGCTTGGCCATTCCGTGCAGATGCTTAATTCATGCTTGGCTTTCTTCGTATGTTAGGCCTGCCAGCACGGATTTTGTATGTGGTAGATGCTGGTCAGATACTGGCTTGTTCGGTGTTGACCTTGTTGTTTGAGATACGGTGGAGGGTTAGTGGTTGTTTGTCACGTGGTAGATATTTATTTTGCTTGATTATTTGGATGGATTGGGATTTGGTTCTCGTCGAATGGGTGGGATTGATGGTTCTTGTAAAAGGAAGAAGGGGGGGGGGGTGTGGATTGTTAGTACTGAGGGTTAAAGAAGAGTTTTGATCATTCAGCGAAGTGCTTGGTCACCATGCCTCTCGTGGATAGCAGTACTATTTGCTGCATTATTAGCATTTGCTATCTACACCGTATTTACTTTGACAGCCTAGTCTCATGGGTAAAAATGCCTCCTGACCAAATTTTATAGCCCAAATTCTTGAGATATTGACCTATTGACGGTAGAAACCTTTTTTTAGTGAAGCTTGATGGAAGCTTTTCTGTCATGTAACTTGAAATGCGGTGTATCACCGAACAGCTCCTCCATATTCTTCCCGATGGCAGTAGGCTTTATTTTTCGGCATGCTTCAACTATACACTTGGTGTTTTTCAGACGTGTTTCCGTATGCAATCAAGAACGGAGAAAGTAAAATGAGAAACTAGAGTTCTGGTCACGTGATAATCCTCACCCAGGCATCTGTTGTCAATGTCACGTGCCTTAGTAAAACTGATCAGATGTTCAACTGAATCTATACGAAATCTGGATCAACAGGTTTGATCTAGTCTCTTGCTGTTCAATGATCAATGAAAAATAACTTGTTTTCTTGCATCAGCTGATCTCATGGCTGCCGACTCCGTGCTTATGGAAGGTGAGCAGAATGCGCGCTACGATTTTCTAAGCAGCGTCCCTCTTGCCGTTACAAAAAACGCTGATCATTAGAATACTTGGTGATTCCCAATCGCAAATGCACATTTTAGATTCTCCCTCTGAAACCGGTAACAGATATTTCCCCGTCATGCTGACGCGCGCAATTTTGTGTTCTCAAATGAGGAGACAAGACTTCACCACGTGACTCAGGTATAATGGCCAAAAAAAATGAAATTGCAAAAACAAAAACATACAACAGCGGGGATTCGCCAGTGGTCTCCCACCTGACTACTAGTCCGCCGGTCGAAGACTTAACGTGTGGAGAACGAACGGGATCCAGTGCTAGATTTCGCCGATGGTCGTATGTGCCAGAGCGTCAAAAATGATCGAATGTCATTTTCGAATAGTATGCACAGACGAAAAAGCCAACAAGTTGATTTATACTTGTTTCGAGTTGTGCAGCGCCGTAGTTGGTGAGATGAGTTTAGTCTGTTAGTAATAGGGTGATGGCCGAACTATGACCGTCAGAGGTCCGCAGCTGTCACGAGACTCAATTGGCCCTCGTCCCTAACAAGTGGTGATAAGCTGTTCCTTTTAAGGATCATTTTCCGTCGTGTTTACCTCTATGTGGGTACGAGACCGAAATCAATAAACGCCAGTCAATGACAAGCTACCGGTTTTTCTCATGGAAGGGGAAATTGTTTTGGGTTTCCCAGAGGAACTTGATATCCTAAAGCCTCTCACATTTGCAGTGAGCTACTCATAGCAGTGCAATCTTCTAGAAAACACCTAGAATCATATACTTCCCAGAACTTTACGATGGTGCAGGTTACGAATGTTTGTGCGACGACGAGTACGAAGGTGACGTCTTGTTTAAGCCATATTGCGACGTATGATATGAGGCCAGTTTGATAGGGTTCTTGAGAGTGCTACAATTAAGAGTAGGTCAGAGTTGAAGATTGATTGCATCGGATGGAAAGGGTGGGGTGGTATTTAGACAGATGAACCGGGTTGAATGCAGTTGTCATTCTCATTCTCGTAATGCTTTCTAACGTCCGCTTTTCTTGTCTCCTTGTCAATGTCTTGTGACAGACTGCATCGTGTTGGGTTTGGTTAGGAAGCATATCGTTGTAAGTGACCGACAGCAAATAGTGGCGGCGAGACATGTTTCCGAGTTTCGTAATGTGGCGGAAATATTCCAGGTGTAGCCAGACGGTGTTACTAGACTTTACTCTCTCGATCCAAAGTACACTCGCTTGCAGAATCGGCTTCCGGTATCTACACTTCGCGCCCTTTCTCATAACAGGGGGTCAGCCTCGCTTAGTGGGAGCTATACCTCATACGCTTTAGATTAACTTAAACCGCCTAGCTCCTACTAGTATCTATCATATGATACTCCTCAATCGCAGGAAAGCCTACAAGATCCTAGCCAGTACGGGTCGGCCATCCTCCCCTGATAGCGCAGTATATTGTCTTACTGCTTCCCTGAAGAGCTAACGTAACATTCGTTATTACGAAAGGTCTTGCAGATATAGAAAATCTAGAATCTTCGATCTTTGTAGTAGCAAATATTCACCAATAAACCCTCCACGTCCACGCCAGGCATTATTTGAGTTAATAATAGATAAATTAACTCTCTTGTCCAAACTAATAAAATAAACAGTAATGATTGCGTGACTTTGAAATAATGTACAATTTTATAGTTCTTTATCTGTCTTGAGTGCCCTATATACCTTACAGTGCAAAATGGTATGACTCAATGCTCTTTGTGTGGCGGAAAGTGGAAATACTGCATTGACTGAAAAGAGCTAGTAGAGGAGGCAGCATTTATACCCGCTCTTCTGCTAGTCCTTGAAGCTCTAGTCTCTCAGGGCTTACTATGTACTTGAATCAAGGAGCAGCAGCTGACCTCTACATCAATAGTAGAACCAGAGTAGCTGGACCTGACATGACTCTCGAACCGTCACACATTGTGGGGCTGCCAAAATGCCAACTTTCTTTTCATTAGGGCTATTCAATGTAGTAGTATCAACCGACACGTTAGGTCTTTCTTGAAGGTTCTTCGGCCTCCTCTTCTCGAGATTGAGTTGCCTTTGCGCCTCTATCATACGAACGCATTCCCTGTGCTCCTTGCTTGCCATAGAAGACATGCCCTGCTCTGCCCGTTCCGTTGCCTCCAATGTACATTCCGTCGATCATAAGGTTGCCTGGCTTTACGCCTGCCTCAAAGCCGTACTCATCGCCATATATGCCAGTTGCATGACCTTCAATCTTAATATTGCGGAACTCGGAACGGTGTGCCTGAATATAGTTGCCAGTTGACTCGCTCAGCATTGCATCGTCTGTTGTTCCGTCCTTGTTCTTGAGTACTCTGTCAAGGTCGGGAACACTTTCTTTCTCGAGACTATCAACTTCCTGGTAGCAGAGTTGCTTGAGCCGAGGCTTATTCGATGGAAAGAGTTCCACAAGATTGTTGATGAGTGAAACGAGATCCCCGATCAAGGAGTCGAAGTTGTCTTTCCCATACAATGCCCACGAAACCTTCCGCGTAAAGTTGAGATGCTTCTGTCGCTCCTTTGCGATTGATCTCATAGAGGTGATAAGTTTCTTGACAGAACTTCCGGACTCCAGCATCTGTTCCTCCTCCAACAGCTCCAGCTCGTTATCTTTTCCCATCTTCTTTCTGCTGTCAGCATATTTCTCTGATACAGTCTTTGCATCTTCAAAAGTAGTTTCGATTTGGCCGAGCCATTGGTACGCTTTGATGATGTCTGCGTCTTTGTACCCCTTGATGTCGACTTTATTTTCTAAAAGTCCGATGGGCTCACCCCATCGAGTTAAGCGGACCTGGGCGGCTTCGAGTTTAGCGAGAGAGAACCCGAAGTCTGTTCCGAAACGCCGGCCGAGCCGAATGTATTGAAAGCAATTCAAGCAAGATATGAAGAGGCTTGGAATGCCTGCGATCGCGAATGAGAGAGATACAGGATCACTCATTTTGATAGTGGCTGAGTATGGTGGGTGTAGATTGGTGCCGCGGTTGTGGTAATGCCCTATGTTAAATGTGTGTGGCCTGGATGATAAGACTTAAGTAATGAATAGGTGATGTATTCCTATTTACGTAAAAAAGCATATCACGCCTGTTCAGCTCGTCTTGCGTTGCGCTGGTCGAAGCGCTAAATTCTTGTACCTCACTGGATGCAATGGATGCTAAAAGTTTGCGTGGCTATAACCTATCTGCAACCGGGCTTATCACCTGAGCCAGTGAAGAACTAGATGCAATACTTAGTCCGCTTAAGATGGTACAGCAAGGAGCAATGGTTGCAAGTGTTGCATGAGCACCAGCATCAGACTGGCAGCTCCCTAACTTAGAGATGCCCTGTAAGTAGCTTATACCATCACAGAAGAGTTGCCCGGCATCAAAGATAAGGGCCTGTTTGGCTGCCTAACTCCAACTCCAGCTGGTGCGTTAGATATGGCTTTTTTAGTGCGTTCAGCTGCCCCACTAAGCTATACTGAATTTAACAAAAAAATAAAGAGACTATTCAGCTACAATATTTCCAGCTCTGGTTCGCTAGTACATTAATGTAATTCTACGTCTTAGTAGATAGACCATGTGAGTTATAACTATTAGTCACGACTAATAGTTGTAAGTTAGAATGCTCAACAGCTACGTCTACTAAGGAACAGGGCTAATTATATACTAGACAAGATTTAAATCCTTTGCGTGAACGCTAATAGACTAGACCTCTAACTATATTGCTGAAGCTAGAGTTAGACAAAAGTGCTACTAAACACGGCCTCAGCTACAACTCCAGCTATCCCCACCTACTCTATCTAGTTTAGCGAAGCTAGAGTTGGAGTGCTGACAAACAAGCCCTAAGCCAATAGAAGACGTAGGGATGTGGGCTAGAATTACGAGCTGCAGACAAACGATCATCGAAACGATGACACGGCCGGAGATCATACGCGGCGTAGTGCTGGGCAGCTGAATCCGCCCAGTGCTGGGCAGCTGAATCCCCCCCACATCGAGCCCTACGTCTGGCTCTGCTTCAGTTGTGACCTAAACTCTCCACAACTCTGATCGTTAGGATATGCTTTAGACGACATTTTCACCAGCACTTTCAGCCATGGCAGCAATAGAGAGAAAATCTGGTCATAATTTGCAGAATATAAGTGTTAATGACAATGCCCAGTTTACAGTAGGAGATCGATTCTATTTTAGTATGTCACAACTCTCTACATTATTCTTCAAAAATAAGCGCTAACCTAAGCTTCAGATGAAGATACTTTCGACAATATCAACGATACTTGCCTTCGAGCTCTGCGATGCCCTGACACGCAAAAAGTCAAGAACTGGCTGAGAGAGAAGGACAAGCTACTTCCTGAAGCGATCGACTGGATATTCCGAGACACGCAGTATGAGAGATGGGACGAAGATGGCGTCTCCTTGCTTTGGATCAGGGGTGGTGCCGGTAAAGGAAAAACCATGATGACGATTCGTATCATTGATCAGATTTCACTTCCACAAAAACCATCGACCGTGGTGACATATTTCTTCTGCCGAAACGACGACTACAAGCTCAACACTGTCGAAGCGATCATTAAAGGCCTGATTCGACGCTTAGTGACTCAGCAAAAGGCGCTCTATGAACCCTTACGTCGCCGCTGGGACACGGCTCATGAACGCTTCCACAAAGACCTTACCTCATGGCGAACACTCTGGGACATCTTCCTAGAGATGTTAGAACTCTGCAAGAGCCGGAGAGTATACGTTATTGTAGACGGTCTGGACGAGTGTCAAGACAACGGCATGGCTGAATTCCTCAAGCTCGTTGTCCGAACTGGGCTCAACTCAAAAGCCAAATGGCTACTGACAAGCAGCTCGCTGGACGTTGCGAAGCAAGAGCTTCTTGGTGACACAGACCAGGTGCTGATAAACTTAGAGCTGAACGAGGGTCATATTACGCAAGCTGTGAGGACGTATGCGGCTAAGCGAGCAGCTGACCTAGATCGTCGGCATGACTACGGGGCTGTTCGCTGTAGGCAAGTTGAAGCGGCGCTCATCGAGAAAGCTGAGGGTACATTTCTGTGGATTAGCTTGGTGTGCGCCAGGCTCGAGAATGTCGACCCTGACGAAGCACTGGCTACGATCGAATCGTTGCTACCCGGTCTTTATGGACTCTATGCCCGGATCCTTCATCAAGTTGTTTCCGGAAAGCCTATCATTATCGAGAGCTGTACGCGCCTGCTGAAGGTAATGCTGCTCGTCCATCGGCCACTGAGATTCGAGGAAGTCATTAGCGTTACAGGCCTTCGGGACGATAGAATTCCCCTAGCAACGCTAATCGATCGATGTTCGTCATTCATCAGAATGCGGGAAACAGTTCTCGAATTTGTTCACAAGACAGCGCCTGACTACCTGAGGGGGCATGATGGACGCTCGATATTGGCCACCCACACTGCCTATGGACATGAGCATATCTCGTTGAGCTGCTTATCGTACCTGAGCGAGTCACTGGAGATGAACATAGGTAACCTTCCGCTGCCTGGTTCGTCTCAAGAAGCGATTGGGAAGGAGAACGTGAAGTTAGGTCCATTGAGCTACTGTAGCACTTTTCTGCTACAGCATCTCCAGGACGGCTGGGGCACACAAGCTATACAGCAAGCAGCCGACTCACAAGGCGAATTCTACGTATTCTTCCGGACGAGGATTTTGGAATGGCTGGAATGCCTAAGCCTTTTAAACGAGTTACCGCGTTTTATTCATGGGCTTAATGCATTGAGGGGTATGGTCGAGGTAGGTATCTCGTTCTTCGATCTGACCTCCTTCTTACTCACTATATGCTGTAGGACGGTGCAGCAATACCGGTACTCCTCAGTGATGCTGCAAGATTTTTGCGGCGGCATTACCAGACAATCGCGCGGTGGCCACTCCAGGTCTACAGTTCGGCAGTTATATTTAGTCCTCAGCACAGCATAATTCGAGAAGAGAATCTTGGCAAGATTCCTACCTGGCTCAACAGGCTTCCCAAAGTCGAAGAAGAATGGTCATCCCTAATTCAGACGCTAGAGGGCCACTCTGATCAGGTCAACTCTGTCTCTTTCTCGCCAGATGGGCGGCAACTAGCATCAGCTTCGTCAGACAATACTGTTAAGCTATGGGACACAGCAACGGGCGAGGTTTTAAAGACAATAGCGAGCCATTCCCACTTCGTTATTGCTATTGCGTTCTCGCCAAATGGCCGGCAGCTTGCATCAGGGTCGTGGGACGGCACAGTCAAGCTACACGACACGGCAACAGGCGAGGAGCTGAAGACGTTTGTGCACCCCCGCCATATAGTTAGCGCTATTGCATTCTCACCAGACGGACAGTTCCTTGTGTCGGCGTCATGGAACGCGAGGTTGATCCGACCGCCATTCGACGTAACCGTCAAGCTGTGGAACACGGCGACAAGCGAAGCTCTAGGGACTCTAGCTGACCACACCCATATTGTCAATTCCGTAGCGTTCTCACCGAACGGGAAGCAACTCGCGACTGCATCATCGAGAAGCGTCAAGTTATGGGATGCGGAGACAGGTAATAAGCTTGAGACCCTGGTGGGCCACTCCGGTGAGGTCAACGCTATCGCATTCTCGCGGGACGGGCGTCAACTTGCGTCAGGATCAGACGATGGGACTATTAAGTTATGGAGTACGAGGAGGACAGGTCGTGAGCCTAGGACGCTAGCAGGTCACTCCTCTAGGGTCCAGGCCGTCTCGTTCTCGCTGGACGGGCGGCGGCTTGCGTCGTCGTCATCAGACGCGACGATTAAGATATGGGATACAGCGACAAGCAGGGAGCTTGATACGCTAACAGGCCACTCTGGTGGAGTCAAAGCCGTCTCCTTCTCGCTAGTAGACGGGTGGTGGCTCGCGTCGGCGGCAGACGACAAAACCATTAAGCTATGGGACACGGCCATAGCCAGTGAGCTTGAAATGGTAGCAGGCCACTCTCAGGGAGTCACGGCCGTCTCGTTCTCGCCAGACGGGCAGCGATTCGCGTCCGCGTCGTGGGACACGACGATTAAGATATGGGATACAGCGACAAGCAGCGAGCTCGATACGCTAACAGGCCACTCTGGTGGAGTCAAAGCCGTCTCCTTCTCGCCAGTCGGGCAGCGGTTCGCGTCGGCATCGTCAGATGGGTTAATTAAGATCTGGCACACGGAGACAGGCAAGGAGCTGAAGACGCTAGTAGGACACCCTGACCGGGTGTCGGGGGCACTGGCTGCTAAAGCTGTCGCGTTCTCGCCGGACGGGCGGCGGCTCGTGTCAGCGTCGTTAGACAACTCTGTCACGCTATGGAACACGGCGACAGGCGAGAAGCTTAAGAGGCTACTTAACCACTCCGATTGCCATTGTGTTAGCTTCGGCAAGATTTTGCCGAACGGGCAACGACTTGTGTTCTCACAGGACGGGCGGCAGCTTGCATCGGCCTTAGATTATCGGGCGGTTCATCTGTGGGACCTGAGTGGGCCAGTTCAGCGTTCAACCCTTTCTAGGTTTCTAACATTTGCTACTGAACTTTGGGATACACCACTACGTCCGTACCACAGTATCGAAATCACAAGTCCCGTAACCTACGTGAAGTTCTCAACTACTGGCGAACGGCTCGTTACCAACATCGGACAAATCGGCCTGACAGATGTTGCCACGGAAAAGAAGCACATACGTGATGACTGGTTGGGCGAACTTTGGGTTAGCGACCAGTGGATATATTACGGGAGCATCCCCGTGCTGAGGTTATCTTCTGATGCTGATGTGTCTTGCTTCGATACGGTAGGCAACGATATCGCTGTTGGATTTGGAAATGGCCATGTTCTGAGCCTTGCTATCAATTGCAAGATTCTCGGACTGAAACTTGAGCATAAAAGGAGACCTTGATAATAGACGATACATTAGTATATATGTACACTTCTGTCACTGCAGAACGTTCGACAGATTGGCAGTGGGAGCTATCGGATGGGAAGCGCTTAATAGCATGTGCCTTGTCTACTAATCTACCCATTGCTCCCATTTGATCGGCCTTCTATTGCAAGGTGCCTCCACAGATATGCAATGTCCACTATATTGTATCCTCAGACATTGGAGTGTTTGCGTAGAGAAAATATACTCTATTGTTGGAATCAATTGGGACTCGACCTGGAGTCCTACTGATCCGCGACACTGATTGGTCGACATGGGCACTGGCAAAGGCGCCTATTGGCCCGTGCGCGTAGGCGCTGTATATACTCAACACGATAGCAGATACAAGAGAATCAATCCGCTTCCTCACTATAGTATTGCAGCTGCAAGTTGATTCACCCCGTGACACCTTTATCAGGCCAACATCTATATTATATGTTTTATTATCTCGGTTGCATAAAGCGGCCTGAGGATTAATGTAGCTATATAGCTTGCTAATTTGCCACATCGAAGCTTCGAATTTCTTCTCATCATAACTGGTGAAGATTCGCCACTTCAGCCCCGTCGAGAGTAAATGAACGCCTGAATCACGCTAGCAGGGAGGGACAGCCGAGCCGCTCCGGCTATAGAGTGGTGAGCTTTCCGGTGATGGAGCAGTATCATTTTATGTATAGTGTCGCAGCCTATGCAAGGCTGCAGAAGCTATTATTTCAGCTTATCCGAAGCGACAAGCCACTGTCACTGCAACAAGGATGCATGACCTCAAAAACGAAAAGCCATGGCTATACACCATAAATAAACGAGGATGGTATATAGCAGAAAATACAGATCGAATTTTCTCCGCACCCACGCGTGCAACATATAGATAGTGATTAGCAGGAGCTAGGCAGCTTGAGTTGATATAAAGCGTATGAGGTATAGCTTCCGCTAAGCGAGGTCGACTCCCCTGCTGTGAGAAAGGGCGTGAAGTTTAGATACCGGAAGCCGATTCTGCAAGCGAGTGTATCACCGACTATCTGCGAACCGGGAGGTAGATCTGAGGAGCTGAAGATACTGTGTGTGTCGTCCATGTACGTCGAGAGTGACAAATCAATATGGACAACTTACGCGCGTTCACTACTAGCCAGAGATAGCATAGGGTGTAATCAGTTTCGTTGGTGCATAGTTTGCAACTAGGTAACTGGAGCAATTGCGGTGAAGGTGAGTCTAGTCAGCATAGCGTGGACATTGAAATGCCTCACAGGTGCAGCTGAAGGAGGCGATTGTCCAATGTAGAGTTTGGGTCTCGTGATGCCGTTCGAGCAAGGACACGGCCAGGGTTGCCCCATCTGCCGCGGAGAATGCTTAACAAACATGTGGCTGTGCGAATACAATAAAAGGCTGCATGTGCCACATGGCCTGCGCCACGACGACCTGCGTGTGTGAACAAGGGGTCACGAGCTGAAAGTTCAAACTCTAAATGACACCTCCATCTCGAAACACTATTACAGATGCAGCAGCATGGGGTCTTTACTGTGACTGGTGGAGGGATCGAATGCGTCTGGGCTTTAAATTGTGAAAGATGTCAGACGGCGTCGTGGCGGGCGATCTAGATTGGCGATTTTGGGCCAGGGGGGTGTGGGACATTGCAGTCCTTCCCGCCCGCAGTGGGCGCTGCGTGTCAATCTGACCGGATCCAGACGCCCAGTTGGAAAATGAATGTGGTGAGGGAGCACAGTGGCGGTCTCGCAGTTGACAGCACACGGGAGAGATTTGTGTTTTCATGCCCCCTTGCTAGCCTGGCCGTTCGCCCAGCCTCGCTCTGTGCAGCGATTGCGGGCAGATTGACGTGACATTTGCACCACTGCCAGTGCGATCGCCAGCATCGCTTTCGCTTGGCAATGTCCCGTCGCCTGGCTCTGATGGGGCACGTCACGAATTACCGTTGTGCATTTGCGCCGCTTCGGTAATTCCCTTGTGCGCATCACAGCGGTGAATCGGTACGAAGACGAAAAGGCAAAGGTACGACAGCTCCGCACCGCCGACCCCGCCGCCGACCCCCCTGTCGCCGCATTGCCCCAGATGCATCCATGGCGACAGGGTGACAGGGTAAGAGATGAAGGCAGTCGTCAATTGAGGCTGAGAACGGCGCATAGAGCGTTCTCTCAGGGTCCAGATGGCTGGGAGACGGGCAGCAACGAGCAGAAGCTGGGCGGTTGGCGCTCAGGCTTGTGTCGCGCTATAGGGCCGATGGCTGTAGTGGCCGCAAGGGCCACGACGTCACACTAGGCGCGTCTGCCAATCCTGTTTATTTGGACCCCGTACAGGGGAACCCTCCTCCGATATAGATACGGCGCAATACTACATAGTACATTCGTTTCTCCACCCCACATCTTGCTCTTGTGCATCTCCCTCCAACCTCGAGGGCGCGTGCCATTGTCGCATCGCATCGCCCATCATGTCGTCCACCGTTAGTCCTACCGCCACGACCCCAGCCACTACCCAGCCCGCTAATTGTACCAAAATAGGGTGGTGAAATTGGCAAGGCCAAACAAGAGTCCAACAGCTCCGTGTCCAGCTTCGTCTCGACGCTGATCCCCGCCTCCATCATCGCCTTTGCCTTTACCGCTGCTTTCTTCGTTGCCCGCAAATATTTCCGTAGGGTCTATGCGCCCAGGACGTACCTCAACCACCTGGGCAAGCAGCGCCAGACGCCAGCCCCCAGCCCCAGCTTATTTGGCTGGCTCAAAGATTTCAAGAACCTCAAGGATGAATACATCCTCGACCACCAGTCCATTGACGGCTATCTCTTCGTTCGCTTCTTCAAGATCCTCATCGCCACTAGTTTTCTCGGATGTCTAATCACATGGCCCGTCTTGTTCCCCGTCAATGCCACTGGTGGTGCGGGCCAGACGCAGCTGGATCTTCTCTCCATGAGTAACATTGACCCCAGGGGCACCAACGTCAACCGTTACTACGCTCAAGCCGGCATTTCATTTATTTTCCTTGGTTTGATCCTGGTCATTATTGGTCGCGAGTCTTTCTTTGTCGTCAACCTACGTCAAGCATACCGTCGTTCACCGTGGGGAGCCAGTCGCTTGTCTTCGCGCACTATCCTCTTCACCAATGTGCCCAAGACGCTTTCGCAGTCGGCCTTGTTCGAAATGTTCCCTGGCGTCAAGCACGCCTGGGTTGCCTCAAACACCAAGGAGCTGGATGAGCTGGTCGAAGACCGTGACGACACTGCCGCCAAGCTGGAAACCGCCGAGGTGGAGCTACTGACCAACGCCAACCAGAACAGACTCAAGGCCGAGAAGGGCAAAAAGCATTTTGTCGCTGAGAACGTGAGCGACGGCACCAAATGGGTTGACCCCAAGAAGCGACCAACCCACAAGCTCAAGTTTTTGATTGGCAAGAAGGTCGACACTATCGAATACGGCCGGTCTCACCTCGCTGAGCTCATTCCTAAGATCACGGCCGAGCAGGACAAGCACTGGAACGGCGAGGGTGACCTTGTTGGAGCTGTTTTCATCGAATTCGAAACTCAGAGACTTGCACAGGATGCATGGCAGATGATGCAATCAAGGAAGACCAGGCCCAACAAGAGCCTTCAGGCTCGGCAACTCGGCGTCATGCCCCAGGAGGTCGTGTGGGGCAATCTGGGCATCAAACCTGCTGAGCACTATGTTCGATGGGCTCTTGCTACCGCTTTCATTTCTGTCATGATCATTTTTTGGGCAATTCCTGGTATGTGCAATATCATGACTTGTTCCTTGCCCCTCGCTAACCACATACAGTCGCTTTCGTCGGTCTTATTTCCAACATCAACTACCTCGCCGAGCGCTTTACTTGGCTTCATTGGATTCTGGACATCCCCAAGGTCATTCTCGGTGTAATTACCGGCCTGTTGCCCTCAGTTCTCCTTGCTGTTCTCATGTCCCTCGTTCCTATTGTTTGCCGTCTCATGGCTAAATTGGCTGGTTATGTCACTTACAGCCAGATTGAGCTCAAGACCCAGAACTGGTACTTTGCCTTCCAAGTTGTACAGGTTTTCCTTGTCGCAACTTTGTCCGGTGCCGTCACATCCGTTATCAACGATGTGCTCAACGACCCTGGCAGCGTCTTGACTCTTCTCTCCACCAACCTGCCAAAGGCTTCCAACTTCTACATCAGCTACTTCATTCTCTTGGGTCTTTCCTCGGCTGCTGGCACCCTGCTCAACATTGGTGGTTTCGTCGTCGTCGTTCTCCTTGGGCGTGTCCTTCCTGGAAAGACACCTCGTAAGATCTTCCAGAATCTCACCAAGCTCTCCGCTCCATCATGGGGTTCTGAGTTCCCCAAGTGGATCAACTTGGGGGTTATTGCCATTACCTATTCCGGGATTGCACCTCTTATCCTCGGTTTCGCCACGGTTGGATTCACTCTCGTCTACATTGCGTTCAGGTACAACTTCCTGTATGTGTACGAGACAGACCTCGATACCAAGGGCGATGCGTACCAAAAGGCTCTCCGTCAGCTTATGACTGGTGTCTACCTTTCGGAAATCTGCCTCATTGGTCTCTTCGCTATCGCCACGGGCAAGAATGCTCAAGCTGCCGGTCCGCTCGCGATAATGTGCCTCTGCCTGCTGCTCACCCTTATCTTCCAATTCACGCTCAAGACCGCCCTTCAGCACGAAGAAGCTCGCCTCGCCTATACTGACATCCCTCCGGCCCACGGCGGCATGCGCAACGAAGAAGACGGCCTCGTCGCCCAAAACGGTGAAAAGGCCCACACCACCGAGGCAACTCCCGGCTACGCACCCAAGCCCACGCACATGCCCGCCTTCCTACGCAAGATCCTCAACCCAGAGAAGCACTCGCTGCACGCCCTCTCCGCCTCCCTCGACCAATTCTACCACACCCCCCAGGATCCTCTCCCCGTCGAAATCCAGAAACGCGCCTTCTTCAACCCTTCCATCACGAGCCCCACGCCCGTCATCTGGATCGTCAAGGACGACATGGGAATCAGCACCCGCGAGATCCAAGACACGCAAAAGGCTGTTCCCGGGCTCATTATTACAGACGAGCAGGCCACGTTTAATGAAAAGGGAAAGGTGTACTGGCACGGTGTGGACGATGGTCAGGCGCGCGAGGCACCCGTATTTGACGAACGCATCATGTACTAGGAGTACAAACGACTTTGTAGTTGTGCGTTCCATCACATGATGGATGGAGTTTTATACCCAACGAAGTTTATGTTTTCGGGAAGGGAACAGAATTTGTCTTTTTCTTTTTGTGTGTGTGTGTGTGTGCTAATATATCTTCGGTCCTTTTCTTTTGTATTGGATGAATCTTTTTCGCGAGGAAGGCAGTAATATGGCAAATCAAGAAACTGAAATGTGCAGTAGGTAGAGCCGTTTATGCAAAGTATATACATAGTTAATGTAAGACTGACTTCGAATACTATCACATTTGATGCATCAAACTGTACATATCATTTCACAAATCAAAATCATACTGGCACTGGCGTTATCTTCATTTAGATCATAACAAAGTGGACGTCAGACAATTTCTGCGTACACAAAAAACTCCTCTAAACCAGTTTGAACGCTGCACTCTTACCCTCAAACGCCTCAATGCTACCACCAAGCTTCTTGGCATCACCGTTATACTTGATGCGATAAGTCCCCGCCGCAGGTGCCGTGAGACCCGTGTCCCACGTAATGGTAACGTCACTCGTACCTGTCAGGCCATTGACGCGCTTCCACTCATAGAGCAACTCCCAGTCTTCGTCATTCTTGACCTGTGTCCACGTACCATCGGCTGCCTGTTTTTCCACAGAAGCAAAGGTGCCTTCGAGACGGAGGTTATTGCGCGGGTTGGCGCCGACAAAAGTGGCGCTGACCAGGGCCCCGCGGGCGTAGCTGGATGCAACGTCTTTTGTGACCTGGCCGAACGAGCGGCCGATGCCTGCACCGTCGTAGACAACGCCAGTGATGAGCGAGATGCTCTTGTCACGGTTATCTGGAGGCGAAGGGCCTGGTGGAGGAGCGCTCCTTGACCCATCGGCAATGTAGGGTAGGTATGTCAAAGTGGAGTTGATGAAGGCGTTTAGCGTATGTGGGCCGTAAAGCGTGGACGCACCCTCGTAGCGCTGGATGCTGTACTCTTCCTCAGTGGCAATGTAGTGCGTGTATGTATTTCCTGGTCCACCGAGCACGACAATGGGCGACGAAGCAATGTCTGCTGAGACAACAGCGTTATGGACTGCTTCACGCCAGCGGCGACCAGACATGGTGGTTGCTTCACCGGGTGAGACAATAATGACAAATTGACCAACGCGAAGTAGCTGGATGTCAACAATATTAGGGGACCAAGGGTAAGGCACAGTTGCCTGACCAACATTCAGCAAAACGGGCTTTGGGTATTGACATGCCCTTTGCTCCTGGCTTGGTGGGGAAATGGCACTGCCGACAACGTTCCAGAAGGGATTCGAGGGCGCACCAGGATCATTTTGGACAAAATCAAATGCACCAGGTCCATCAGAAGTTCCAGCGGCGAACGAGTTACCCATTGCTGCAGGACATGTACGGACTGTAGATCCATTGCTCAACGTGAAGGTAAAGTTGGAGAAGTCGACAAAAGTATGGAAAGAGCGAATGCTACCGGAGATGGCTGTGAAGGAGGCCGAATCGTAGATGCCCTTGGCGCCTTGATATTGACGCTTGCCAATCTCGTAACAAGACTTGTGGCCACCGTCGTTAAGACCATAGTATGGGCCACGACCATGACAGTCCTGACTCTTGCCTCCGCAAGTACTGTCGTTTAGTCTGCACTGCGAGCCAGATCCATCTTCGCAGTAAGCACCAAGAACGTTGGGGGTCGTGTCACCGACGTTGGCCTGTGAAAAGCCTGCGACAAAGCCCTGGGCGGCATTTGCTTGGTCAGCGCTTGCCTCCATATCTTGCTCGAAGAGATATGCGGCGACACCTTTGTTGTCTCCAGCGATGAGCGTTTGGTTGCCAAGCAAGCTGGTACCATGGGTCGGGAACCAGTTCAAGACACCAATATTCTTTCCATCACTGGCTCGCGTAAACTTGAGCAACGTCATGGTCTTGTCTACATCGTCCGTGTAACGGTCGCGCTCAGCTTGGGGGTTGGCAAGATAAGCAAAGAGACTGCGGTTGATGTTTGCATTGGCAATTTTGGCGCTGCCAACACTGACAGTTCCCAGTGTCAGGCCTTCGTGTGCTCTCTTGATCGACAACAGCGTTCCGTCAACGATGGCTTGATAGCTCTGCTTGTCAAAGCCAAGGCTGGTGATTTGTGGCAGGAGATAGTTCAACCAAGCACCTGGGCCAGCATGGCTGTGGGTACCTGTCACGGCTACATTGTTCTTTGTGTAAACGGAGTATTCAGGGCCCATTCCCTGGAGGCCCTCCAGGATGCCATTACGAATAGCAGTGTCTCCAGACTGGGTGTCTAGGACGAGGTACACAAATCTCTCGCTTGCAACGCTCGGGTTGCCGATAATGAAGGCGCGTGAGTAAATGCGCTGGCGCAGTCCCGTTCCTATTTGCGATGAGTTGGCATAGCCCATCAAGTTGAGCTCGACAACAGGGCTATCAAGCGGTTAGCGACGGCAAAACTCAGGCAACGTCAGTTGTATAATACCCAGTGATGTCTCCTTTGCCAACGCCGATGAGGTACGAAGACGCATCTTGGGCGGCGGGACCGTCATCCTGCTTCTCACTGAAGAACGAGTCCTGCTGAGCGCCAGTGTAGGTTTGGTCGAGGCGCGCATGCCAAAAGTCGACCGAAGGGAATCCCAAGTTGATGACGAGTTGGCCAATGATCAAAGAGGCAAGTAGGGCGGCGCCCAAAGCGACGGCAATGTGCGAGCGGGCCATTGTCGCAGCAAAATGGGCGTGCGGAAGTGTGCGGAAGGACAAAGCAAGAGAGCGAGATGCTCAAGAGGGAGGTAGCAGGTACTTGTATGTTTACGGTGGACGCATGGAGAAGGAGCTGTGGTGCAGGTACGGGTGTATCCCAGGATTACAGGGAGTATGCTCTTGGCCACAGAAGCCGCCCTGGCTGTGGTTGGAGGGTCTGGCATTGGTTGCATGACGCTGCGGGGATGCTGGCGCTGTGGTTGGTGGGGATGATGTGCGAACAAGGCCCCGTAGCTTAATTTTATCGGGTCAAGCTTTCTTTGGCTTCGCGACCTTGGGCACAGCCAATACACCATCTTCCCGTGCCCCTGCACATCGCCTGCAACGATGCCACTCATTCAAGCCTCCTACGATGACCTCCCTTGTACGTAAATTGCCGTCGCCAGGAACAGCTGCAAGTCCGATGCGCCGCGCTGCGTGCTGGGGGGACTGCGCGCGTGATAACGGATGCAAGCTGCATGCTAACTCGTTGCAGACGTAGATACGCAGCTCGACGCAAACAGCATTGCTGCTGCCAAAGCTGCCATTGACGCCGACATTCGCAGCGCTGGCGTAGACACCTCTGAAATGCATCCCGCCCTTATACCAGCCGCCGCTGTGTACACACCAACTTTTTCCGACTTCATCTCGCGCGAGCATGCGCGTCTCGACGACGACCCCACCTCCAAGCTCTCAGGCATAGACCTGAAGCGCTATGAAGATCTCGACGCGCCTGAGAACACGAACCCGACGACTGACGAGGACCGTCCTGAGCTACTCGAGCGATGGAGCAAGGCTCTGAAGCAGGCATACACTAGCTCCGAGTACGTCCAGGGCAGACTGACCCAGCTCAGCTTGCTGGAGAAGTTTGGCAAGAACGCATGGCTGGTGGGAAACTCGCAGCTTGAGGATATCTTGAAGAGCATCGAGGCTGAGCTGGCCAGTCTGAAGAAGCAACAAGAGGAGACGGACATGGCCAGGAGGGCACAGCAGGACAGCGTGAGCGGTGAGATCAAGACGTTGGAAGAGACGTGGAAGAAGGGCCTGGGGAGACTGCTTGAGACCGAGGTTGCGGCAGAGGGACTCAAGCAGCAGATTATGGACAAGAGGAAGGCTGGTGCTGTTTGAAGTGCCTGTGATGTGCCATTTGACTTGGTAACTGCCGCGTTATGATACCCGATTGCAATGAATACATTATCCTTGCCTTGTTGATGTTAGCGTTTGTGATGCTTGGTCATATTTCCAGGTATTAAATTCTCCGTGAGGAGATGCTTGTGCTTGCAGGAAGAGCGTTCATAGACGGCCCGCTTGTTTTTAGCTCCTCGTATACGAAAAGCAGATCAAGTTCGTGTGCAGAAGAATCCCAGTAGGGATACACTGATGTCAATAGCCCGACATGAGCCTTGATCTGTATACTAGATTTTCCTCTTATCCATCTCTAACTACGGAGCTTAATAGACACTGATAACAACGCAAATACACCATCCCATCCTTGGCACCTCGACTTCTCACTCCAACAACTAGCGTCCCAGCCAGTCAAACCTCTAACCCATCTCAGCCCCGGAACAACTGATCCCCCGAGCCTCGGCTCAACCCCAGCTTTCCACCCCAACCAACATCCGACGCGACGATCGCTTTAGCCGTGGTGCCGCTATGAGCCTGCATATCCCTCTTCCTCCCCTGTCCTTCCTACTATCCACAATCCAAACACTCTTACCCAAAACTTTCTCCTCTTCCAATTAAAATCAAAAGAGAAACAAAGGAAAAAAGAAATCATATCGAAAACATGGAAAACACCACCCTCTTCGACGTCAGCGTACGTAATCCCTCCCCCCCGACGTAACGTACTATTCTGTAGTATATACTAACTGAACATCGAAACAGGGCAAAGTCGTCCTCGTAACCGGCGGCGCCAAAGGCATTGGCCGCATGATCAGCGAGGGCTTCGTACGCAACGGTGCCACCGTCTTCGTCTCCTCGCGCGACGCCAAAGCATGCGAGGCAGCGTGCAAGGAGATGAATGCGCTGGGCAAGGGCAAGGCAGATTTCATAGCCGCAGACTTGTACAAGGAGGATGCGGCTGCGTATATTGCCGCGGAGTTGGGCAAGAGGACTACGAGTACGTATCCTTGTCTTCATTCTTTTCGTCATAATAGTACATGGGAGATTTGGGGGGGGGGGTTGAGGGCTAATGTTTTGGGCAAACAGAACTCGACGTCCTCGTCAACAACAGCGGCAGCAACTGGGGCGAATCCTACGATAAATACCCCGCGGCGGCTTGGGACCGCGTGCTGAACCTCAACCTCAAGCGCGTCTTCCAACTCACACAGGCCGTTACGCCCCTGTTGGAAGCAGCAGCTTCGCCCTCCTCCCCCGCCCGCATTATCAACATCGGCAGCGTAGACGGCCTGCGCGTCCCCGCCCTCGAGACGTTTGCGTACTCGGCGTCTAAAGCCGGATTGCACCATATGAGCCGGGTGCTGGCGAGCCATCTGGGTAAGAGGGGGATTACGAGTAATACGATTGCGTGCGGTCCGTTTCAGAGTAAGATGATGAAGGCGACGCTGGAGAAGTATCAGGATGTGATTACGGGGGGTATTCCGCTGGGCAGGATCGGTACGCCCGAGGATGTAGCCGGCACATGTATTTGGTTGTCCAGCCGAGCGGGGTCGTATGTCAATGGTGCGACGATTACGTTGGATGGCGGCAGTGTTGTTGGTGCCAAGTTGTAGAGCTTGGTTGGCATGGCGTGTAAAAAAAGTAAGCCTAGTTATCGAATCCATGTAGTACGCATAGAAAAAAACAAGAAACGTAATTAAACCCTCAAGAATGCATGGGCTCTGTACATATTAATAATGGTTTTTCATTCTTGCGAATTAGAATATCTAGACATACACGGAATCTAGTATACTCTAGAGCACATCCCAACCCGCCCCTAATGCTTGCAACACATAAGAAATTGGAAGCCAACAATGCAAAAATAAAAGAATATTCTGTGCATCCAATCCCCCTCAAAGACAAGAAAACACACATACATGCCTTGATAGTCCCTAATTTCCTGAGCCAGAAGAAAAAAGAATAGAAGAAAACAAAAGGGGAAACGAAACAAACGAAAAAAGAAGAAGATAATAATGCTGTGGTATCATCCATATGCAAAAACAAGGACCCTCAAAGAAACACCTATTGAACGCCCGTCCCTCCCTATACTTTAGGGGATTTGAAATTGCAGAGCTTGCACTCAAACTCACGGACAAGTCAAGCTCCTTGACCTCTTACTCTCACCCAAGGCCAAGGCGTCTGCTCTCAAGTTCTTTGGCACCTTTGCCTTTGCCCAGCACTGCATGGCGACGCGCCTCATGAGCTCGACCTCCTCATCACGGAGCCTAAGCTGTCTCTTAGCGAGCTTGCTCTTCCTGAGCTTGACGCCTTTTTCCGGGGCAGCTTGGCCAGAAGCAACAAAGGGGACGCTGGGGTGCGTCATGCCGCGCTTGGAGGCTGGGCGGTCGGTGGTGGTAGGGGATGAGACGAGGGACTCGAGGTTTATGCATTCGGCGATGAGGGCCTGGATGCCGGCGGAGAGCTGGGTGGCGCGCGAGAGGATGTAGCTCCAGATGTCTGAGCCTTCCCAGAAGGGGTCGTTGATGACTGCGTGCTGGAGGGCGGGAAGGATGTGGGGGAGTGGGGGCAGAGTCCGGTCTTGAGAGTCCTGCGAGGGGGGTTCTTCCTGCGTGGGTGTGGCGACGCTTGCGGTGCTGAGAAGGCTGGCGGCAATGGTCAGGCGGATGTGGCTGTCGGTGCTCAATGTCTCGGTCACAACACAGGCTGGGCAGCCGCGAGTGTGGCACCAGTCAGCCTCCTCGGTGATGAAGCATTGCAGGCCGATGAATGCACTGCGGGATTCGCCCGAAAAGGCGAGTTCAAGGTCGGAGGCCCGCTGGGTGCATAGGGCGGCAGAGGCTAGGGTCGAGGCCCGTGAGAACAAGGTGACAATGGGCATGATAAGGGCGTGGAGGATATCGCGGTGGAGCAGCCATGTTTGCTTGGCTTGGGGTGAGCATGTCGAATGTGAGGCACAAAAACTATTGGATCCATTAGCCTGTGTACTTGCAGATGGATGGTGATGCTGGGTTGGTAGGTGGATGGGGTGGGTTGGATTGGGTAGGATGCTAACTGCAGTGGTACTGGAGCAGCAAGCGTGCGATAGGCCGGTGCGATAAGCTCCCGGACGCGGACAAGAGAACAACAGGACAGCACATACTCGGCCTGGCCCGCCAAACACCTCCTCAGCGCACAAAACGCCTTTGACGAGTTGAGGGCATCGACATCCTCCTGGGAAATGGCAAACGGACTCTCCGTGTATATCGCGTGACAGTTATCCATTGTGGTGATAGTGGTGAGGGTTGTAGTCGTAGTAGTAATAGTAGTAGGCTGTCTCTTTGGGCTCGCTTTGCATCGGTATCCGAGTGACGAGTGACGTGTGTGCAGGCTCCGGGGCTATTATAAGCTGTCTCTCCCTGTCTCTTTCTCTGGTCCGTCTCTCTCTCTCCGCACAAGAACAAGCGAACGGGACAAGGGGGAGGGCGGATATGCCGGAAAAGTAAGGCGAGAAGGTTGTAGAAAGCAAAGGGGAAAGCAAAGGTCAAGAGGAGAGGCGGGATGGAAGATTCGAGGACGGGGTTTTTTGGGCAACTTGGAACAAGGGACGCCGTTCCCTATTATTTCACCCAAATGACGCGAACGAGCCTCCCTCACGCCGACATGCTAGGGGCGCCTGTGAGTGGGGGCGTGTGGTCGATCTAGACTTGCATCCGCACACGCCCCCTTTCCCCATCCGCTTGCACGCTTGCATACCACGCACCGCCCGTCTGCATCTCGCGACACTCTATTCAGCCACGGCCTGCCCTAGCCAGCCCGCCTTCTTGCTGTCACAGAGGCGAGGGGACTCGGCCGGGAGCCTGTGTCGCACACAGACTTTATTGTTCACCATTAATACTGTTATTTTTGTCCGCCGACAAGGGCCTCCCAGCAAGGCCTCGCTCAGGGGGGGGGGGGGGGGCAATTCAGCTAGTCGATTCGCTTGCTGCACTCAATCATCGTGGCACATTATCAGAGTGGGTTTCCTGTTATCGGGGGTGGAGAATGGGGAAAGCAAGATATGGGTCGACATGGCATCTGTCGTCGTGCAGCTCTTCACCGCCCATGAACCCACCACCGAGGTTGACAGCATCAGCCCATGCGGAACCGCCCAATCGATATGGCACACGGATTTCATACCCGGATATCTGGCGCCTTGTCTCTCCACTGAGACAAGCAAAACAAAAACCCAGGGACTGACCGTGCTCCTACGTCTACCATCGGCTTCGTCATAAAACATGTTTCGATAGACACAGCTGTCACTAGTCTCGTCAATGTCCTGCATCGTCGACTCGTGCCTACATGTGCCAGCTGAGCAAACAACCGCCAGCACTATCGAAAAAAAGGCCGCAACTGCGTCAACCGCCAACGTCAGCCAAGCACCCATTTCGACTATCGTCATCTCACTCTCTTTCTTTCCAACGGCCCGTTGACGGAGAAGTCGCTGGAAATTGCAACGCCGGCGGAGATTTTTGGTTCCAGTTGTCGCGCCATGGGATCGGCGGGGCAGGACGCGTACGCCTGCCAATGGCGAATACATACACGCCCACACCTGTGTACATGTACAAAATCACACAACCTTCTTCGAGTCAGTGCACTCGAGTGCACATGAACACCGTAAGTACATGTCTGCTGCATTGCAAGCGCCCACTCGATTTGCTCTGGGACCGAAAGTTGCCTCCGGACGTTCTTGCACGCACTAGATTGGCTGATTCACGCACTGGTGGGGACTGGTGACGATGGCGTCTTACGCTACGGGCAGACGGGCACTCCCGTGATCGGCACTGCAGCTGGAATTTCTCTCTTCCTAATACCCTAAGCCTTCAAGCCTGCTCTCTTTTTCGTGCCTCTTTACATCTCTGGCCCACAGTCAAAGTGGCGCTATACACTTCACAGTCAGCTCACACTATCTGCGCCATCGCCCCATCATCCCTTTGCAACACCCATGCACAAACTGCCAGCCATCGCGTCTCTTACACGTGCGTGCCGCTTAGTGACACGCCGCTGGATCGGCTACTAGTAGCTGGGAACCACTGAAACGTGTCAGTGCGCCATCAATTGAATGCCTGTGGCGCAACACGGAGCGCCGTCCGCTTGAAGACGATGCCATACATAGCACCGTGACAAGTCTTGCGCGTCGAAGCACGCCATTACAAGCGGAGGCTGACTCTGTGGTTCGGCGTGGGAGCACTCAAACAGCCGCTAATACGGCTTTTCGACATGCCACAGCGCCACCGTTTCGCTATCGCTTTGGACTCTTAAGGACGCAACTCCGATGAGGCGTCAGAGACTGTCTCTCAAGCTAACCGGTCGACCAAACCATGAAAAGTAGTCACGACAATCATATCCTCTTCACCTGAACCAAAAAACCGAGTATGATCCATCGGTGCTCAGCAATCGCCTCCCGATTCCTTCGTCGTTTTGCGTCCTTCCAAAAGGATCGGTAAAGAGTGTGGTAAGCTTCTCGGAAATCGGCCCCATCTCCTGCTTCGATACCGGTACCGGGGGGCTCAACAAGCTCGGATCAGGCTGCAGGATGGCAAAGATGCTACTTTTCGACCTCCCAACCATCCGGCGAAGAACATCTTGCAGATTGTCGTACAATGGCCACAATGTTTCTAGGTACCGTGCTGCAACCGGCTCACACGGCTTAGACGGTTCCAGCATGTCCATGCATGATTTGGCGTACGCGAGATCTGCCTCAACACCGTCTGTCTGGCCATCCATGAGTTTGGTGCTTGCACTGAAAAGCAGGCAAATGGCGGCTGAAAAGGACCAATATATACTACACTTGTCAGCCTGCTTCACTTTCCTTCACTTTCTTCTGGAACTTACATGATCCAGCAGCGCTTAGTCAACGTGCCATCAAAGGAAATGAGTCCTAATATGCGCGCAATGTTCTGAGCGGCTGTCGAACATTCTCGTCTATACATCTTGATATCATCCGCTGACATGTTGTTCAATGGAGTTGCTGGTTCCTCGCCAAGCTGGGCTCCAGCCGCAGCAACAAGCAATTGACGGTATAGCAGAACCAAGGTGCCAAGATACATAATCTACCAAAAATAAATGTCAGCGCTGACACACAATCCAAGATATGCGGCTTCTTACATGTACCATGAAAATAGCTCGCCTCTGGTACTTGTTCAGTTCTTGAGCTTCGCTGGACAAAAGGGTAGGAATCTGCAAATTGTAGGGTACATCCTGGCGCCACTGCTCGAGCTTACGAGTAAGTAGAGTAATGTTAGCCTCAGTGGCTAGGTTGGGTGAAGCAAGCGTCTTTGCAACTTCAGCTGCAATCAAATTGATCTTGCTAGTCTGTGTGTGAATCATGTCATTTATCGAAAGGTGGTCTGGGCAGTCCACAACACACGCAATCTAGTCATGTTAGCGTTATATGAAAATCTACCAGTCTAGCCATGCCATACCTGGACATCGTTGTCCGTCACTTCTGAAGGGTAGCCAAGCGTGTACGAAAGCCACGAGTCCATGAAAATAAGACTTCGAAAGATTTTCCTCCAGCCCACATCGGCTGTCTGAGGCCGGCTCTGTGTTGCTGCACATTTCCAGCGGGCAATCTGCAATCCTGCGGCTGTGTCTTGTCAGCCTGTGTGTTGAATAGTTTAGTAGGAAGCTCGGTTACCAATAAGGTATTTTGCGCTCATGTGCTTCTCGAGGAGCGAGAAGAAAGACAATGAGAGCAACAAGCGCATTGTTCGAAAGTGATCTTGCCGGGCGGTCTGTTCATTGAAATGAAGGGTCCCCGAAGCGTAGAGTAGGCGCAACATGTCATTAGAGAAAGCATCAATATCATAATGCGCACCCATGGCGGCCACGGTAAAACATTCAGCAAGCGTCATATCGTCAACCTTTGTCTGGGGCCGGTAGATTCGGTCGAGAATTTCATCGGCTTGTTCAAATGTCCACATGAAAAGGAGCGAGCCGGTGCCTCGGATGAAGGCATACATGGACCGACGCACTCGCTCTTCGGGCGGGAGACGATTTTCATTGAAATGCTGAGCGCCTCCATTGATGATCTCGCTTCTCAGAGTTACCAGCTCACTAAAAGCTAGGGTCAGTGCGTTGTGGCAGGCTTCTGCGCCAGGCCCCAAGGGCGCAGCAGGCATCAGCGACACAGGACTGTCTATGGAGCTGGGGCTTGTCTGTGAGTATGGGCGGGTATTGTTGGATGTATCTGTTGTCGAGCGGCTGTTTCCTGGCCGTTGTCTGCTTGAAGAGGCGGTCGACTGCTGGGCTTTGAATTCATTCAGGTACATCTGGTGCTTTTGCCAGCTTTCGGTCTTCTTGTACTCGTCCATCTGGGCCTCAAACTCTTGCATGGACCGGGCAGCATTACTTTCCCACACGCGCTTCTTCTCGGCTGGGAGCTCCTGCCATCTGCGACCCACCTCGCGTGCAATGTCGACAAAGGACAGCTGGTTGACTTCTGGGTCTGTGCGAAGCTGGTCAGCAAAGTTGACATCTGTGATTGTTAGTAAGAGTGCAATATCAAGCGGACAACGCGCAAGCGTGTGATTGTCGTACAGGCAGTTTTTGGCTTCTTGGGCGCATTGGGATCTGGCCGGGGATGGCGCCGGTACCGCCGCTTCTCGCGTGGTGGCGGGGTAGTCGTCTGCCTGGTGAAGCTCTCGAGGGCCGACGCAGAGAGAGAGACTGGCTCTGGTGAATTAGACTCCGGGTCGAGTGAGAGGGTCTGAGGAATGCCGCGGTAGGTTGCAATCTCGCGCTGGAGCAGTCTGCGGTGGCCGAGTTTGAAGTTGAGGGCCGTCATGTCGTCCTCGGTGATGTCGAGGACGGCGCCCCAGGTATGAAAGCCATTGTCGGCGAGGACTTGAAGATACTCGGTTAACCCCAGCCGGCTCAGAACATCGGGCAGGTCTGGTGAAGTGGGACTTGAAGGGGAAGGGATCGCCATGAAGGGTGACGTCTGCAGAGGGAACGGATGGGAAATGGGACAAATGGCATATTTGAGCGTCACGCAGACGACATGGAAAGTGCCGCAGCAAAGACCATGCGGTGCAGACGGACAGAAGCTGAGAGAGACGGTATGGGATAGCGTGCAGCCGTGGCCTGTGATTCCAGACCCGGTAGATGAAAAGAAGGGTGTTCGAGGCCCTCACGGTCTCGACCCACCCTTTTGTCGGGCGCTAGTGGCTGCTGCAGCCCGGCCTGAGTGCGTGCAGCCGACGCAGCGCTGCAGTCAGATTGCTTGAATCTGTCACGGCCGCCTGCGTCTACAAAAGAGGGGGCTAAGTCATCGCCATGGCCTGAAACGCGACAGACATGCGTACGTGTGCCCGCAGAGTACGTACCGCTACACTACTTGGGAGCAACACGGCGTCGCCCTCGAATGCCGCATCGCTGCCGTGTCGGCGGCACGCGAGCCAGGCCATTCCCGTCCACAGCACTGTACACGACACAGCCGACTGCCTCTGCAAAGAAGCTTTCGGCGCCAGCGGCCATGGGCAATGGTGGATGGGTGGATGGGGCCATGGGCTTGTAAGTAGAGCTAGACGCCGAGTAAGTAATAATGCCATACTTGGATGATGAACAGCAGCGGGGACCATTCCAACAGGCACGGAACGTGTTCCCTCCTCTCTGTAGCAGCCAAGCACCATTCACAGGCAGGCCACTACTGGCTGTCATCTGCAGCGCAGTGCCCGCGTGGTATTGCAGGTAGCCGGGGAATGCTGATCGAAAAGTGCTCTGAGATCGCGGTGGTGCAGCAGAGGTCTAGACTGCGAGCCCATCTTCATGTCAGCGCCCCCAAGCACCGCGCTCGCCCGCCTCCTGTCTGCTGGCTTCCACGCCCTCCCGGTTCCCGTATGGAACAGGCCTCACTAGGCCAACCTAGGGCCACATGGCATTTCCCCTTCTCGCAAATCGGCTGACTTTCTCCACGCGCTCCCTGCACTGGCATAACGCTATCGTAGATCTGCCCAAGCTCCATTTGCTCAGCCTCACCATCTGTCAAATCATGCGACTTGGGCGCACTCCTCCCGCTAACGCCCTGTGCCAGCCACGCAGTCTCGACCGCTCCTGCTCCTGCTCCTGCTGCTGCTGCTGCTGCTGATGCTGATGCTGTGCCCGCTGTCGTTGTCCCTGTCACTCATGGCAAACGAAACAACTGTAGGGTCATGTGAAGGAAAAACCATGTTTCACGGTGTTATTCCTGGCTTCGGGCACTAGCCCTTCTGTCCCTCCGCCAAGCACTAGTACGAGCCACTAAACCATTTCGGGACTGCCTTCTCTGCTGCTACTGCTTGACGATTGCGCAACACTGCACGCCACAACCACGTCTACTACTCTGGATTCAGACAATGCCGTTTTTGTCTACATACTGCAATGCCCATCTCACAAGTACTTTTGCATCAGCTCCTTGACGCGCCCTAGATCCAGCGCCTCAATCTTGTTCCCGTTTCCGTTCATGGTCTCTGCCATGCATACCGCGTTGTAGATGGCCTCTTCAACTACATCTGCGCTTGCTTCAAAGAGCGCGTTAATGGTCTGGTCATCCGTCATGGTGACCTGCACCTCCCGCGCCTTGTACGGGTCCACGCTTGCTTGGCCCGCTGTCACAGTCTGCACATTCACCTCATTCGCTGTGGAAAACGCCATGAAGATGTCGCCAGACGGATTCGTGCCGTAGCCGCCTACCCGAGCCAGCCCGACCGTTGCGCGCTTGGCTAGCCGTTGAAGTTGGGTTGGGTGGAGCGGTGCGTCGGTCGCAATAATGACAATGATGGACCCGTCTTTCTTATCCTTTGCCTTTTCCACTTTGAACAGCAGCTTGGACTGAGCAATCAACGCTGGATCCTCGGGATTTTCCTCCATCTTCCTCTTCTGCTCTTCGTAGATGAGTCTCCCAATTGGTGCCCCGCCAATTTTGAAATCCCACATCTTGCCATAGTTTGCTTGGACGAGCGCGCCCACGGTATAACTGCGTCCTCCTTCAGCTGGAACAACACGAGAGCTCGAACCAGTGCCGCCTTTGAAGTAGTGACATATCATACCCGTTCCGCCACCAGTATTTCCTTCCAGTACCGGCTCACTGCTCGCTTTGTCCATACCATCCACGACATGCTTTGGCGTCACAGCAAACTTGGCAACATCATGTAAAAAGCCATCAAATGTCTCCGCCACGACTGGCAACAAGAACCAGTCCACCTTGCCCTCCGCGTCACAATTTTCCCGGATAGCATACTCATAGATTCCATTGTATGCTGAGCCAACACCAAAGCTGCCGGTAATGATGATTGGTGAGAACAACAGACCCATCTCCTCGATTAGGTGTGACCCGGTCATTTCTCCAGACCCATTGAAGCGGAAAATGCCTGCAAAGCAAGCTTTATGAAACCAGTCTTTGCGTGGTAATATGGTTGTTACGCCTGTGTTTATCGAGTTTGCCGCTGCATTGGGGTACGTGGGTGAGGAGTGGATGGATTCAGTGTGCACCAATACGCCAGGAATGTCGGTGAGACTGTTCTTTGGACCGGGCTGGTAACGACCCAAGTGTAGGTTTGGGAGCAACTCGCGGATGCGCTGACGTGGATGTGAGGAGGCAGGTAGGGAAGCCATGATGATTTGTTGTGCGATTTGAGAGATGAGTTTACAAGTGGTATAGGATGTGTGGTGTAGCACTCCAAGCTAGGCTGCGTGCATCGAGTTTGCCTTGGGGCCTCACGATATTTATACCACAATACTCAAAAATGTGCTACTGAAGAGTACAATAATATCAAATTGCTGGTTCTGCCTTCTCCAGGCAACAGGATTATGTCTCATTTGCTATGGGGCGGACGGCTTGCCATTGTGACACAGCAATCCACTGCAGGAGATGGATTAGGCAGGTGTACAGTATTCTGACCCACGGGAGTAGTGAGACTACTACCAGATATGCCAATGATTGCCGCGAAGCAGCGCAGTAACTGTATGGAATCCATCCTACAGACGCGTTCTGGCAATACTCATAGTGACTCACATTGGCTAGACCCCCGCCCTCGCGCATGACTAGTGTATGTACATCCTCATTCCCCTGCACGTAATTGCCGCTTCTTCACTTTTCTCGGCTATCGCACAACATCAACTGATGAGTAAGACCATACCATAAACTTGACAAGTGGGATTCTATGTTTTTTCTTATCACCCACTGTATCCGTGGCACCTAAAATGTACAATTTTGTCAATGCCGCGAAATTCCCGATGTGTTCACGACTCAGTTGCCAGATCTGTTATCGGAATACCGGTTCCTGCATAGCGCACTTCCAACACCGCAAGCTTGACCCTCTCAAGTTCAGATCCCCATGCTGTGCCGTTTCGGACTTATCTGACGTAGTCGGCCCGCTGTTCAACTACATAGTCTCTCTCCACTCTTGTTGGATGATAAAGAAAAGTTTATAGCCGGACTGCTAGTGATACCAACTTCCTCGCCCTCGCCACTTGCACAAAGATGTTGTCACATCTTCTCGCGATTGGGCTTTTGAGTCTCACGAAGACATCTTCAGCAAGCTATGGCTTCTACGTCGGCAAGGCACTCACACAGGATGGCAGCGTTATGCTGGGCGGAACGGGCGAAGAAGTGTCATCGCATTGGCTTCAGATCTTCCCTGCCAAGGACCACAAGGCGAACGACACCATTGTCGTCGGTGTTACGGAAGACGCGGTGATGCCGGGAAAGCTGATGAACATTTCGCAAGCACCGCATACCTTTCGCTATCTTTCCATGGAATACTCAGACTTTGAAGGGTTTCCGGCGCCTCTGACAAATGGTGGTGTCAATCAAAAGGGTGTTGCTGTACGCGACATATGGGCCCAGAACCGAGATGATCTCATTGCCATGACACCAAACCCACAGACGGGATTGCAGTACTCTGACTTGGCCCGTATTGTGCTGGAGAGAGCGAGCAGCGCAAGAGAAGGCGTCGAACTTATTGGACAAATGATCGCCGACTATGGCTATGCCGACTATGGCGGTAACTCGCATCTCATTGCTGATGCAAACGAAGGCTGGGTGGTTTGGGAGATGTCAGGCGGCCAGAAACTCTGGGCGGCAGAGCGCCTTGGTGAAAACGATGTGCGCGTTCTTTACCCCGGATATATCGAAGACTTTCCTGTGGACTTTGAAGAAAGCCCAGACTACATGGGTAGCCCCAACATTGTAAGCTTTGCGGTTGAGCAGGGCTGGTGGAACCCAAACAGCACTAAGCCTTTTAACATATTCAACGCGTACGCACCCCAAGAAGAAGGATACACTGCACGAGATGGCGGAGCGAAGTACATGTCGCAAGCTGCACTTGAAGATGCGACCCGCGCAATGGCTCCGGTAGCCGAGAAAGACCTCATCGAGCGCGTTCGCGACTACAGAATCTCAGACGATGAAGCCGGTTACGGCCAAGTTGTGTCTCTACGTCCGAACATGGACCCTGATCTGATCCGCGTTTGGATTGCGCCCACCAGTTCAGTAACAGCACCTTTCAACCCATGGTGGCTGGGTGTAAAGAGCATTCCGCCAGAGTATGGACTACATCGCTACCTGTACAAGGATGCTGCAGCAACATTCCTGGATACTGACTACCAGTATCAAGAAGCCACCCAATTTGCTGGACGTGTATTCAAAAAAGTACTCTACTACACATGCTCAGATCCGGAAAGTTATCTACCCGTTGTGCAAGACATGCTGCATGGATTTGAGAATGCATCTTTTGCCGACATGGAATGGGTCGAGCAAACTGCCAATGCAATGGTGGAGGCCGGGCAGCGGGAGCATGCACTGGATCTCTTGACATTCTACTCGCATGCAAGGGCAGAGAAGGCAGTGGCGCTTGGGAGGACTATGGCCGATGCTCTTGATGCCTATGTGAAGCTGACGGGCCAGTTCCGCATGCCGAGTGGCGATCGAATCAATGATCCTGGGCTTGGGGCTGAGACAGTAAACTGTTTGGTAGGATGGGATCCGGTGAGTTGGACATGAGCGTAGAGATGTTTGATGCATACTGATGTTGTTGTACTAGGATCAACCAGCTGACAAGCAGAAACCTTTGAGGAGATTTCGACGATCAAAACGACTTGGACAAGTGGTCCGGAGTTACCGAGACAAACAATACCTTTTCAGTAATTGAGACATTGGAGAAAATGATCTAATACAATCATACTTGGGCAGGAGGAGCAAATATATAGAGAATGTGTACTGCAGATCCGAGCCTCGCATGTGATTGTAGATGAAGACTGACTATGGTAGCCACTCAATACTGCCATTGACAGGCCGGCAGGATCCTAAGCCGAACCCGTATGTATCGATTATCCATGAGTAAACCAAGTGGACACCGTATCCATGCGGCTGCTGTTGTTGGCACCTGCGCAGCATGCATGTCGATTACGCGAGCCTCGATTTACCCGGTCATCACGCCACGACTTTGGCGGTAGAACGTTTGCAATCGTCACCAATCTTCTGGTCCTCTAAGGCAACGTGGTTTTCGGAAGGAGCGTTATCAAGCATTTGTACTACCGAACTTGCATATTGTGTCTCTGTCATACAGGAGGAGCTAGCAGCTAAGTGCGACGAAAGAGGAATGGCTTGTACACGTTTGTCGACCAGAAACCGAGTACATGGTAAGACTATCACGATACCAGGCATCTGTGGTAAATAGCCCGACAGATAACGGAAGCTTCGAGTCTTTGACAAAGAGCGCTTGACAGCAGCGTCCTAACCATTGGTTGATGCTTACACAGGACTAAGCTCCAACAGCCATCCTTAGTGCCAACAGCACGCCGCCATCTCTGGACCCTTTACCATTACCTACAAGCTGCAGGAACCATTCGTGTACGCGAATGCAAGGATGCATACTGCTTAGCCTGAACATTCTATTCGCTGACGGGCTATCAGATCGGCTCTACCGTCTTTCGCTTGTTGGAAACGCACGGAACTACTGCAAGGCCGGGACGGGCTAGGAAGGCGCAGAAAAAAATCTCGAACGTTGGATCCCTCTAAAGCTAAACTATTGAACGAGCTGAGGGTTTACGCAAGTATCAGGCAGAGGATTCATTCGGTGTCCGTGGGCACGAGTGTTTTTTTTCTCTTTTCTGTTAGCTAATAAAAGCTTTGTGCGTTTTTTAGAGGATTCGAAGGAAGAGACATTCGACTCCACACAGCTTGTTGGTTACATGGCCGAGAACAGGGGGTTAGTTTTTCCTCTCTTTCTCTCTCTTCCAAAGACATGTCAGCATAGCTACGATTACTGTGTTATCGAGGCCCCCCTTTCGTACGCGTTCCGGGAAACTCTTCGCCCATCTGACGCACCTCGTAGAATGTCCAAATAATCTAGCAACTATATTTTGCCAGCTTTAAAAAAAACCGATACCACAGTTTGCTCTGGGGTTTATCCCGAGCGAGCGGGCCGTCTATTCTACTGGCCGCAACTTCTGATAGTACAAAGACAGGAAAGAGAGAGAGAGAGAAAGGATTTGTGATGTCAGTACGGATGTAATGTTATCCGCCACACAGTAAGATTCTTGTTCGGTCTAGCAACGGCTCCTTCGGAGCGATGCATGTGCATTCCTTCGAAAAGAACAAAGATGATCCATGCTCCCGGGTGCCTTTGGTATCGCGGCGAGTGTGATATGATGATCGGTTATTGGATCGTGATGTGCGGGCGAGATACCCGTCCCAAAGCTTTTTACCACTTGGGTGTAAGCGGGATGACACGGGGTGTCCTGATAGTAGTAACCAACAAGAAAAACAATCACAATACACTTTGATCCGGCTCTACTACTTGGGTGCAGCTTTCTTTTTAAATTTAGAAACACAGTGAGTTTGGGGGGAAAAGACTGTTGCTGTACAACCTTTTTTCTCTCTCACACACTTGTACTTTGCAACTGAAAACAAAACGATGCTGCAGGAATCCCTTTTTTTGTCGGTCGTTCGAGGTAGTACATATCTCGCTTTAGCCTAGTTGTCAGCCGCATCGCACTATCGAACTCTAGCGTCATCATCTCCCCATTTCGAGAGAAAGCGAGAGAGAGACGGAGAGCCGACGACATCCGATCAGGGATATGGGCCGGTCTGTACGCATGTACCGTGCCGTTAGGGTAACTGTTCTTGCGCCCCGAGAGCTTTTTCCACCACTATGCTCGAGGATAGCAAGCTGCATGGAAGGATCACCCGGATGGGGACTGTGCACCATAGACGGGAAGCCTAAGTGCTGATGCGTGCGTGCGTGCATGTGCCGAGCATGAGGCAAATATCTGTACGTACATCTGGTGAGAAGGGGGGGAGGCTGGCGGGAAATGTATAAAGTACAAAGAGTAAGGCATGCTCCCATGAACATACCAACATCTTACTACCTCATCTCCAACTCCTTCCAAGTCTAATACCGGGAAATCTTTGGAAAACTTATACTTCCTAAATATCTTTAATCTCCCACACCTTCAATCCAAGAAAAAACAAAATGCACGCCTTCACTCTTCTGATTGCTACCATGGGCCTTGCCTCTGCATCACCCATCTCAAACTTCCTCTCCTCCCGCTCATCAGCCCCCCGCGACATCGTCGCCTCTGTAGACCGCTACGCCGGCGCCAGCTGCACAGGTAAAATCTGCAACATCGCCGGGTCGGGCGATCTCGTGTCTGGATGCAATGCCGTTACCGATGATTGTGTCGCGAGTCTGAGGCTGAATTATGCTAACAACGGGTGTTCTGGTACGTTTCTTCTTTCCATTCTTTTCTTACACACGACTGATGCTAATATTTGCGTGAATAGTCAAGGTTTTCGCAGACGACAATTGCAAGCAGGAGGCTGGGTCGGTGGGATTGCAGACGGCGGGCGTGTGCAGTGCGCTTGCTGGTAGTGAGACGTTTAAAAGTATTTATGTTACGTGCTAGGAGCGGAAGGATGTTATGACGAAGAGATGTATGGGGGTTATGAAAAAAAAACAAGAGTCACGCAGTGATGATTATGAAGATTTAGAATAATGTGTAGCCACGCTCATTAATTTGTAAACGTTTGAGTTGGAGAAAATTGTTGATTTGAAGTTTTTGTTTTTGTTCATTTCGTTGTTGTCGCGGTAGATACTACTATAACTTACTAAGCTATTAGTACTTAGCTCTAGCTTATCTAGCTAATAACTAAAGAGTTAACTAACTGTCGTTTTTTTTTAGCTCTCACAGTTGTTATCCAAGTGTGACTGTTTTGGTAACTCTGCGCTGATCGGAACCTTTGCGTGGCGGTATGTCTACATACTTTACACAATATTAGCTAAACAGGATAACTGTATTCTTTTCAAAATGGGTATCATCGCCAACCTATTAGTATTACAACTCAAATGGCCATCTACTTTGCCGGACTAGCAACTCTGTCAACCGGACTCGCCGTCCGGGCTGTACCCACACCCGACGCCAGCAATTCTAATCTCGAGGCCTGGACACGGTGCTTCTTCATGACATCAACCCATTCCTCGTCTGCCTCGCTCTCTTCTACATCCTCTTCTAGCTCTGCGCGCAAATCTTCTTCGAGCAGCGCAATCATCACGCTAAAGTCTGCACCAAGCCTGCCCAGTGAGCCAGCGCAGTAGAGGACCTGGGTAAGAAGCGAGTCTCTTGCTGAGCGATCTTGCACGTTTGGCAAATAATCGCGCAGTGTGTCGAAGAGCATTTCTACGAGGTGCAGAGGAAAAGTGGCGAGAGCAGAAGGAATGGGCTGAAGAGGGTCAGACGAGTCGACGGGCTTGACGGCCGGAGCTGCAGCGTCTTCGGATCCTGGCGCGGGCAGAGCAGAAGGAAAGATGCTTTTGTACATGGATATTATGGCGAAGCTTTGTTCGCGGAACACTTCAAGATACTTTTTCAGATACTTTTCCGTTTGTTGGCCAGCGGCCCAGTCATTGTCGGTAGCTTTTGTGGTCTTACTCGTGCGCTTCGAAGTTTCCTGGTCTGCGAGGTCGCGGAGAGGGGATAGGGCTTCGAGCATAGACTCGAGACAGACTAGCCGGCATACAAGGAAAAGCGCGCCCAGAGTGCCCTCACCACTACTGATGGCGGCCTGTTTGATGGACCATGATTCATCTAGCTCGGGTGCAACACGTCGAAGCCATCCAATGGTTCGCATTGCACTTGCTAACTTGATTCCCTGGGCCTGGAGAGCTGTGATGAGGTTGGTGGTCATGGTCTTCATCTCCTGCTCGGCCTGAGCTATGAGCGAGGAGACAAGAGGCGAGTTGGGGTAAAGAGCATGCAGGCGCTTGACGTGGGCATGGAGATCGAGGGCCGAGGCGTAGTTTGCATTTGCGGTGGCTGTTGACGAGGTCGCTTGTGCGGCGGCTGTCGATGATGTTATGGCAGAGGAGAGGAGGGTAGGCAGGTCGAGGACATCGGAGACGCGGTCAATGTTCCGCGACAGCAGCATGGCTTTTCTCCGCCTGTCGAGTATAGAATTATCGGCGCCTCTACTGTATTTGTCGGAGAAGCGCTGTGCAGCTGTTTCGAGCGCGGGCAGTTCGGCGTGGACGGTTGCTGCATCGTGTCCAATATGCGGGAGAGTGGTGCGCAGATGTAGCAGGTGGTCGGCCGAAGCGACAATTGGTTTATGGGATCTTTTCGAGAGGGCCTGAATAGAGCGCAGTATTGATTGTGAGCTTTGGGCTAGCGATTGTTGCTCTGACGAGGTGAGGGCTGGCAGCGGGAGGGTGGTTAGGCGGGAGAGGTAGGCATTTGTGGCGGCGTCGTTGGGGACAGGGCGGGCGTCGAGGTAGGGGACGAGGAGGTCGTAGAGGGCGTCAGCCATGGTGTATATGGGTGGTCATGTGCGTGTGTATGTGGGAGTGTAGTGTAGTATATACGTATGTATATGTACGGTATAGAGTAAATGTGGACCCCTGCAAGCATCGACGCTTCACATGCGAGAAAGGCCCCGCCCAAGAAAGTATCCCAGCACCTTCATCCATCTCGCCCTGTCCAGCGCCGCCAGCTTCTTCGCACCCCGGGGCAGCGCACTCCCAGCCGCACACACCGGCCCCCGTCCATCGACTCCCCAAATGCAAAGCGCCCAGCATGTCGTCTTCTGCGTCGAGGACACGGTCGGGCTCATCGACGACAAATACAGCGTCGGCATCATAGAGCGCTCCTTTGGCGACGTCGACTCACACGAGCCCCGCCCCCAGCGCGACTATCCCGACGACATCGAGTGCCATGGCGACATTCCCCAAGACCAATTCGCCAAGTTTATCAAGGACGGCATCCCCCCGCGCGGCACCGTCCTCGTCTCGTGGCAGACACAGTACAAGACGGAGCTCATCCCAGAGGCCAGGCTGCAGCTGCTTGACCGCGCCCTCTATGTTGGCGATGTCGTAAAGCGCAAGGCTGAGGACTACATGAGCGGCACCGTCATCGGCACTCAGGCTGTCTGCACTCTGTTCCCTGCCACTCTCTTCAACGGCGGACATATTACACAGGCCATTACTGACGACCACTCGGTGCGTAACGTGGCCGCTGACGAGCTCATCAACGTCCACGAATTTGTAGAGGGAGCCCTCGTCGTCTACGGTGACTGGGTTGGCCGCGTGGAAAATGTCTACGACGAGGTCGCCATCAAGCTCGCAAACAACTCAGTTGTCGTCGTTGAGGACCCCTCGGAGCTGACTCAAGACGACACCACCATAGACCGCCTCAGCGTCGGAGACACGTGCAAGACAAAAAAGGGAAATCTGCGGAGGGGCCGCTGGCGCTTTGGCGCATACGACCCCAGTGTGCCCCCCGTCGGCATGGTAGTCGAGACACGAGCAACCGAAATCGACGTGCAATGGCTTGCAAGGAGCATCGGCTCCCGCAATCGCGCTTTCGCCGCGGAGGAGCCGCCAGTCACCCTTAGCCGCGACGAGTTTGAGAGCCCCACCTTCTACAAGTACGACGCATCAGGCGGCACTGCCACAACACTTCCTCTGTCTGAGAATGGTGTCGACAAGTCATATCACGTTGCTGATGTAGCCGTGGGAGACCGTGTCCGCTTCAAGGATGTTGCGGGCGCCGCTGTCAAGTACGATGGCACCCACACTCTGCCCGATGGACACGCACAAGGCAAGGTCACGCGCATACCCCGGACTGACTCTTTGGGCTACGACCTCAACGTCTTTCTCGTCACGCAGACCCACAGCCAAGTCACTGTTCAATGGCAGGACTTGTCAATAACACACGATCTTAGCTCTGCCCTACTGCCCGACCCCAACGTCGAGGATGACGACGAGGTATGGCCGGGAGAGCTCATCTTCTCAAAAGAAAACCGCAAAGACGATGATGCAGAAGAATCGGAGACAAAGAGGCCTGCAAAAGTAGGCATTGTCCAGACTGTCAAGGGTCGAGATCGCATAGCAACTGTGCGGTGGTTCAAAAACGCTTTCGTAGAGTTCTTTGGCAATGACTTGCTCCCGCCATGCACTACAGGCGAGCTCAGTGACGCTATTGAAGATGTCAGTCTGTACGATGTTTACTCGCTGCAAGCTCTTACGCGACGCCGTGGCGATTTCGTCATTCTAAATCCAGACAACGTTGAAGCTGTACAGTCTGCGACCAACATTACTGGCCCCAATTGGTTTGGCGAGGTCATTGATCTAGGCTTGGACGGCAAGCTGACTGTTCGTCTTGGTGCCGCGAAGCCTGTAGTTGATGTCAAGGTCCCCTATGAGTGCGTCCACCTTGCTTACAGCAGTGATATGGCTGATGATTTCGTCAACAACCTTGGGGAGCTGGACGGTGATTCTATTGAAGATTCGGACGAAGAATTCGATTCCGATGACTTCGATTCTGCCTCTTTTAACGAAATGTGGATTGAGTACGAAGGCATGGAGGGCGAACCACCCGTCGGAGATGAGAGCGACTGGTCAACCGAAGAGGAAGATGACGACCCCGATGACGACGATAACGATGACGAGTCAATGCCAGATCTAATTGACACCACAAAGGAAGATGTTGATACCACCAAGACCACCCCTGAGATCAAGTCGCCTCCGACAAAAGATGAGAAACCTGATTCACAGCCAGAGCCAGAGGCCGACGATACACACATGGAGCACGGAACTACCGAGTCATCCACTGCGGGACCAGCATCCTTTGTCATCTTAGATACGCCTCCACCATCGTCACATCGCTACGTTAGCATGTCTTCCACATCGTCATCTGCCTTCATGCGCCGTATTGCAAAAGAGCATAAGATCCTTCGTAGCTCGCTGCCGCCCGGAATCTACGTCCGCACCTGGGAGTCACGCCTCGATCTTTTGCGTGTGCTCATGATTGGCCCCAACGACACACCCTATGAATTCGCTCCATTCGTCATAGATTTTCACCTCGGTTCATCGTACCCACAACAAGCACCCGATGCCTATTTCCACAGTTGGACCAACGGCAACGGCGCAGTCAATCCAAATCTGTACGAAGATGGAAAGATTTGCTTGAGTTTACTGGGAACATGGCACACGGATGAGCGAAACGAGAGCTGGAGCCCTGCAAAGAGTACGCTGCTCCAAGTCCTGGTTTCGCTCATGGGTCTGGTGCTAGTAAAAGAGCCATACTACAATGAAGCGGGATACGACGTACATCGTTCGGCGCCAGAAACCAAGCTCAGTAGCGCCTTGTATACGGAGCGAGCCTACTTTCGCGCAAGGGCTTTCATACATCATGCACTTACTCACGACGTCGAGCCCTTTAAGCAGGAACTGGAGTACCTGTACCTGAGCCAAGATGATGGTGCACCAAAGCTGCTCGACAAAGCAATCACTGCCGCTAAGGACATTGTCGAGCGCAGTACTGATGCAAACGAAGAAGGGGAGCGTGATGGTTTGCGCAAGATCAGTTTGGGTGCTCTAGTTATGCTTAAGCGCCAGATTGAGAAACTAGAGGACCTGAACAAGTCAAAGGCGTGAGTATTGGGAAAAAAAGAGGAAAGAGCAGCGGAGTATTTGTCATGTAGCTGGTCGTCTGATGTGGTGTAAGAAAAATGAATAGCATCTATGGTATACCCCCTCCCGCGCCACTGAATCAAGGATCTGAGTTAAAGAGAAGTAAAGAGAAGAATAAAATAAAAAAAAGATCTCTTCAACAGTTCCAGTGTATTGCTAGAGAGTTGAGGTGAAGTCAAGTGAGAGCAGGGCAGCCCCTGCTCAGAAGGTAGACTCAGCAGCTACAATTGCAGTATCTTTAGCCTCCATAGCCTCCAAGAGACAAATTCACTTGGTATCCAGCTCCCTTCTTTTCTCACTTTTCATATACAAAATCATGGCTTCAGGTGCGTTTATTCGCCATCATATTCCCACCATCTACACCCCGTTTGTCTTCCCTCGATTTTATGCTCCAAGCCCAACCGCCAGTCCTCACCCGGACTCCAACATATCAGCATAAAGATTCAGCGCACTTCCAATCACATCCACAATGGCCCACGTCTCGGACCCTCTAAAAATCATCGCCCACACTCTCAGCACCCCTGCACTAAGCTGGCGCATAAAATGTGGTGAATCAGCCGGGACATCTGGTTGCAGCGCAAACTCCGTCTCATGAAGCATACTCTTCACAATAGCCACAATCTTGTTCTCGTCTTCTGTTAGTGGTGGATCCGGATTGGGCGTTGCAAGAGCTTCGAGCCATTTACTCATTAGATATGCGCATTCAAGCGTGCATAGCGAGTGCTGGATGCTCCAGATGAAGGATTGCGTTTTGGCAACGAGGCGGTAGCCAATCTTGATAGGGATAGAGAGGGCTTGGGCGGAATGCAAGACTGCTCTTGTGATTTTCGGGGATCGACGTATCGCGGGTCCTGCGCGAAAGGCGTTGGCGATTAGCACTGGATCTCGTGTTTCGAGGGCGCGGCCTGCTGTGTCGACGTAGAGGCGGATGTAGGCGAGGCGGAGGAGGGCGGTTGAGTTGAATGCTACAGGGCCGTTATGGTTCATGGGGTCGAGAGAGGATTCGGGGTTTTTGCGCCAGCCGATTTGCCAGTTTCGTAGGGCGTTTTCCAGAGACACTACATCTTCGGTGCTGAGGTCGCCGGGGCCTTCGAAGCGGCAGCGGGCTACTTGGCGGAGGAAAAAGATGTGTTGAATCAAGGCATGAATGAGGGCGTAATTTCCTGAGGATGAGTTGACTTCTGTGACATCTCGGCCTTGTTTTGTGAACAGTCGCTTCAAGGCGTCTTGGAATAGCACTTCTGGGATTTCTTTCTTGCGGGCTTCTCGCCATGAGGCTTCGGTGGATGCTCTGAACTCGGCTTCGTTACAGGGCAACGTAAGTTTAACTTCGCTTGTTAGCATGAACGGTGGGATGTTATAGACGATGCAGTGGAGATTGGAGAAGCCGTAGACGATGAACTTTGTTCGCTTGACAGTTTCTCGGCGGATCCAGTCTGCCCAAGATATGTCGCTGTGGAGTGGCTCAATCTCGAGCCCGTCATCTCGGATGAGTGTTGCCAATATACTCTGGATGGCGAGCGCTTCTCTTAGAATCTCTTTGTGCTTGGCCCAAGTAGATAAAGCCATCAGTAGGAAGAGGGCCTGGGCCGTTTGCATCAGATCCTCTCCTGGAACACTCATGCCATCGGATGGTAGGCCGAGCGGACCAGTGGTAGAACCCTTGTGCTGAGGACTTCGCGAACACGACTCATTTTCGTAATTGTTTGGCGATGTACAGCTTGACGGTGAATGGTACTGAAGCTTCACTAGCCGTGCATCGCGCCTCCTGATTCGCTCTGTCGCAATCGCCTTACTGATGTTGAACAATTGTACTCCCTTTTCGCCTTCAAATGTATATTGTGTTCCAACTGCAGCTAGTGCTAACAGCAGCTCAATCGAACAAGTATCCACAGACATGGTCGGTATATGGAGCAATGGCATGTGTTCGTGGAAGCCGTTGATGTAAGCTGCAATATACCGACACAAGGCTAACCGAGTTGGGAGGACAAAATCGGTAGGTATGACAGAGGAGAACTCTGTAAGCATCTCGAGGATTCTTTGTCGATCTTCATGTGATATTTCGGAAATTGGCCTGTTGCGTGTGGGTGGCTCTGGTATTACGGGCTCCTCTGGTTGCAGGGATGGAAACCGTGACCCAAAGCGCGAGAGCGAGGGAGGCTCATCAGAGTGAACCTGTCGCCAACCAGTCATTGGCACTGTTGCTCTGCTAGCATCAGATATCATTTGTTGGTCATAGCTAAGCGAGTCGGGTGAGAAGAATGGTATGGGTTGTTCAGTGTTGATCAGTGACGAAAAGTGGTACGAGTCCAGGGGCTCACTATCTAGGAACACAGCAAGACTGTCTAGCGAATTTGATATTGCAGATCCGTAGAAGCTATTGGCATGCTCAGTCGGGACGGTTGTATGTTGGGTTTCTACTGTCGTGGCAATCGTCTCTGGTTGCGAGGGCAGAGGTGTCGGCATTGCGTGAGCAGCTCGATCCACCATATTGCCATGGAGCGCCTGGTACTCGGCAGCCATTGATAGCGCGGTCAGAGAGTATCCGCTATGCAGGCCAAACGTCATGGATGCGTGTGATCTCGAAGGCTGTTGCATGGACGACTGCACGTCCATAACAGCTGGCGAGGGCATCATGCTGGGTATCTCCGGAACTGGACGACCAGCATCGAAGCTCGACCGAAGTCGTTTGTTGGGGCGCGTCTCTGCAGGCGTGTAGACGCTCTCAGCCGGAGATTGGACATGATTCTGCTGGTTGTCTTGGCCCTTGCGATGCGTGAGCCGCTCATGGCGAACAAGCAGATCACTTTGATCCAGAATAAGCCATGCGAATCTTTAAAGAGAATATCTCATACCTTCTCGTGAATGAATAGCTGCATTCTGAGCAGCTAAAGGGTTTCACGCCGCTATCTCGAAGCAAGTGAGCGAAAGTACACGATCTGAATCAAGCGACTTACGAATGCGCTCATGTCGCTGCAAATGCTCGAGCCTAGCAAAGGCACGCTGGCAGTGTGGGCACTGAAAACGCTTCTCTTTTTTGCCAGGCTGGGCTTGGGTCATCTGCGCTTCGCTAGGGGCGGCTTCCATGAAGAGTCTATGGGAGTTTCGGCGGCCCACGCGGGATCAGTCGCGATTGGTTCAGTTGATGGCACCGAGGTATTGGAGTTTCCTCAAGGTACTGTATGGAATTTGGAGATTGTGGGAGAGTGTATGACACGGTCGGATACGGAGTGCAGCAGTGTGGGGAAGAGAGACGGAGCGCGGAGATCAACCAGCTGACATGCGGGGTGCAGAGGGAGCCGGCAAAGCCACCAATCAATCCCGCCACGCAGCGGCGCCGGATTGAGTTCACCTATCACGGCACCAGAAGATTGAGTTTTTGGTAAGAGGCTCATATTGCAATAGTCAAATGTCTGGCTGGTGGTGATGGCGATGATGACGATGAATGTTGGTCGCAGGCAGTGTTTGCAGCTCGTCTAGTAAGTAAGCACGTGGGGTCGTACGTATCGCTACTAGCCACCCAGTAAGATACAGCAAAAGACAACACATCCCACATTACCCCCACAAAGCAAAGCTGCCCCTCAGGCCCTGGCACTTCTGTTGCCCAACTCTCGCGGCATCTCTCCCTTTTCTGCCATCTCATTCAAAACTTTTTCGGCCGTCTTCATTGCGTCCACGCCAGCTGGCACGCCGCAGTATGTTGTCGCGTGGATAATGGCCTCGCGGATTTCGAGCTCAGAGAGTCCATTGTTCCGGGCTCCTCGAACGTGGACAGCCAGCTCAGGCGCACGATTGAGCGCCATGAGCATGCCGATGTTGATCAAACTCCTCTGCTTCTTGTCGAGACCGGGACGTGTCCACGCGTAACCCCAGCACATTTCAGTGACGAGCTCCTGTCCGGCTCTCGAAAACTCTGTCGAGCCATTTTCTAGCGCACGGTTGACATACTCGTCACCGACGACGCTTCGTCTCACCTTGAGACCTTCTTCAAATAGCTGCTTGTGTAGCTCATCGTACTTTGGATCAGTCGACATGGTCGATGCACGGTAGGGGCGGTGATGATGGCTCGGTCAGGTACGTGTTGCAAGATCTGCCCTTTTCTGTGACGACTTTTTGAAAACAACGAGTTTTTTCTTTCTGAAGAGTTACAATAATACGATGAGAAGTATGTCAGCAGATTTGCGACAGTTCTTCAGAGAGATCAATTGACGGCGGCCTCAGGCCATTACCCCACCCATGCTTCCCCAACTTCTCCAACTTCCCCAACCCTGTATTGTGGAATACCATGACTAGCCGCAGAGGAACAATGCACCCTGACTTGGTTCTTAAACGGAACACCATATGTCATACAGATTATGGGGCCTTCTTACAAACAACTTGCCGCTCATGTCCCATTCAACTTAGCCTGCCAGTCTTCCTGCCCGCCAAGATAGCGATAGACGACACGAGAATCCAAATCTCTACAGCGCGGGTCGTTGGCAGCTCCATCATATGTCTTCAATCCAACCTCACCCAATACATTTTGAGAACCTACTCTCTTTGCCATGTCCACCGCAAGTCCAAAGTCCTTGCGCATTAGCTGTACCTTGAAGCCCTGTTTCCACCCTCCGGAAGATGGTGCCTCTGGGTATACATGAGGAACAGGACAGAATTTGTCGCATATAGTGTTTTGAGCTGTACCTGCAGCATACACTTTGGCCAGCGTACGAGGGTCCAACCCACTACGCATGCCCATATCAAACGCCTCGGAGCAGGCTATTGCAATTATGCCGGAAAGATAGTTGTTTGATAGCTTTGCTGCGAGGCCAAGAGATGGCCCGCCACAAGGTATCACTTGTCCACCCATAAGACCCAGCAAATAAGTGAGACGCCCCATGTTCGCATCCGACTCTCCACAGCCCAGGAAGAACGCGATTGTGCCTTTGATTGCGCCCACCACACCGCCACTAACTGGAGCATCATAGAACGCTGCCGAAGGAAAAAAAATTGTAACGTGCTCTTTCACTGCCAGACTTGTTGCCGTATCAATTGTCGAGCAATCGATAAGCAGCTTGTTCGAGATATCCGTACTGCACACGCCATTGTCGGGGTCGAGATATACAGATCGTACATGCGCACCCTCGGGTACCATTGTGATAATCGTGTCCTGCCTATCGATTAGTGATGGTTGCACGCGTTCTGAGTCCAGCATACGGCTTGTTGTGCGACATCCTTAGCGTTCTTCCCCTTGAACACTTTGTTGGGAAACTCGGCACAGACGTCGTCCACCGCTTGTTCGACAACATCATAGACCCATATACGCGAATCTTCTGGCAGCTTTCTAGCCAGGTGGGACAGCATCGGTGCTCCCATGGCACCCAGACCAATGAAGCCGAGGTTGCTGAATTCGTATGGTCGCGGCATTTTATTCGTGTACGGTAGAAATCGTAGGAAGGTTGGGGGTCAAAATCGGTGGGACATAGATTTCTGACACTTTTATCGCGTTAGATAATAAAGCTCGGTGTAATGATGATGATTTGGTGGGAACCCAGCACAATACGTACGCCCGCCTACCGGACTCGTAGTGGCTGGCTCGCAATTAACAAGGTGGGGCACAGTTCTCCAACAGCCTGTTTCAATCAGCTTCCCCAACACCATTGTGCGCAAACTGACGCACACACCACCATTTGTGGAAAAGATGAGATGAAGGAGTGATCGCTTGTGCGATATTTGTCAGTATTCCTGTTCACATAAGGCTGTGTACTGCCCTTGTTGTTTTCCATTAGACAACGAAAAAGAAATACTCCCAATAAGAGCACAATATTCCTATACGTCGGCGAGCTAATTATACTGGTTCTTCAATTTCTGGGAGAATATGACTGTTGACAACACATGCCCCAACTTTCAGCATGAATCGACAGCTGTCGTTTCAGTTCATGCTCTATCATGTGGCCATTTTTCACTCCCAGAATACCAGTTTGTGGATAATGTTACGCCCGACGCTCGTCGAGCTGTTCCTTCGTTAGCATTTCTGATTCAACATGTAAATCGGTACACCGGAAAACGAACACAACTCATCTTCGATCTAGGCTTGAGAAAAGACGTGAAGCGTTATCCGCTGCCAATACAGAAACACATCGAGACCAGGCAGCCAATGAGCACTGATCCGGACGTTACCAAGAGCCTTGCAAAGGGCGGACTTACACCCAAGGACATTGACTTTGTCATTTACTCACATGTAAGTAGAGATGAATAAAGTTAAGCTGGTGGACGACGAGAAACTTACATGTGCCAGGTACATTGGGACCATGTTGGAGAACCTCGAGACTTTCCAGATTCAACCTTCGTCGTCGGACATGGCGCAGTTACTCTTCTCAACGGCACTTCTTCTTCACTCCGAGGCGGTCATTCCTTCTTCGAAAACGACCTCTTGCCGAAGGGTCGGACCGTTGAACTACCCGAACCTGCCGTGTATGGACTGAAGAAGCACGATTCGGGCACAATGTGTGGGGAGATCAATCTCCATGGGCCATGGCAAAGTCAAGGCTGTCTCCCGGAAGTTCTAGACCTTTTCAACGACGGCTCCCTTCTAATCGTAAACGCACCTGGACATCTCCCCGGACATATCAATCTTTTGGCAAGGACTTCTCCGAGCCACCAGATCTACATGGGCGGGGATGCCTGCCACGATAGGAGAATATTGACCGGTGAAAAGAAGATTGGCGAATGGAACGATGCACATGGCCAAGTCTGCTGCATACACGCCAATCGGAAGCAAGCCGAGGAAACTATCGAAAGAATCCGGATTTTGGAGAAGGAAGGGGTTGAGATAATCTTTGCCCATGACACTGAATGGGAAAACGATCCGGCGAACAGGACTAGGTTCTTTGGTGTAGCATGAATATTTTATGCAAGTAATATTATCCCATGCACATTTTTCAATCCATTGAAACTTTAATTGGGGCCCGAAACTCTATCGTTCCAACAACCAGACTTCAATCTGCAACCTGCGATCTTTAGCGCGCGTGCGTTACGAACGAGCAAATCGCAACTGTTACCGAACCCTGTCATCTTTTCCCCACATTTGAGAGTTGGGGAAATGTGGGGCGAGCCGGTAGCTAGTCGAGCCGCGGTTCCGACTCCTTTTGGGGAAAATAGGGACAATCTTTGTAGATCGATTTGTCTCCGTTTGCGTATTCTCGTCCCAAAATGGATCACATGGGTATTCTGTTCATCCCATCCAATGATGGCCAAAACCTTCTTGGGATGTTGAGACAGCTCGGTACATTCCGGATCATTATCACAGGATATGAATAGTAATCAGCCATTTTGATGGTCAGTCGAGCATGGGTACCGACATCTTCCTGTCGTTTTCATAGGCACAAAAATCTGCCTCGCCTCGAACACTTTCATTAAATTTCCATTGGTCTATTGTCGGTTGTAAGCACGACCCCACCTTCTCTCTTTCCCACTTTTCTTACCTACCCCACCTTTGGAGAAGATGGTACTGTCGCATCGGCTCTTTCACATGCTGAGGACTCGGCGACAATTATGCGACATGGTTGTAATGCATTCTGATGTCGTCATAATGTTATACAAATGACGCGTTACGATACCGCTCTGCTGATAATCGGGGAAGAGAGTTGGGGAAATAAGTCCCTAGGACTAACGATGTGGGCAGCAAACAGAGAAAGATTAGCAGAACGCATTTGAAGTTCACGGATTCATAGAAACAATTTTGACATAGTATTGCTGGGAACGTTGTATAAGATGCAGGAGCTTGCAAAAACAAGCTCCTTGTTTAGAGAATTGTGTTTTTTGGAAATTGTAATGGCCTTTTACGATTCTGATTTTGAACTCAATCACAAAGAAAGATAGTACCACAGTGTAGGCCGTGGCGTGCCTATATATAGTCTTGTTTGCTTGGATTTTGCATTTGGTGAGTAGCAGGTAGTTAGAACCATTTATTGGGCAAGAGAAGAGAATAGGAATTTTACTTTCGTGAATCGGTGTAGCATCTCTGCTAGCAAGGTGCATACTCACTGCGATTAAACTTGGGTATCAGATAGCAGAGTATTAATGGCGCCATATGCCTATATCGGTAGCTTAAATGTACTTGGAAGGGGGTTAAGAACACCTTTTCAAGTAGGACAATTGACCAAACCGCCATCTGTCTTAAACACACCCAAGTTCAACAATAACTCGAAAAGCTACATTTCTTCAACATATTTTATATTGATGACAATACGGTCCTATTTCACAACATTTTGAAACGTCCACGGCAGCTAGAACACTTTGCTGCTTTGGATCAGCACGCCTGGTTGATAAATACTCAGGTGTGAGAAGACGTACAGTAACCATATATGGAATTACACCGATTCTTTTTATACGCGATGATCAAAAGGGCACGAGGTCAAGAAATTCAGTCTCAGGGGGAAATGCTAGCTTTTAATCAAGATACCACGAACAATGTTTCACTCAAGACTCGGCAGTGACTACTGCAAGGCTACTGCATCACTATCATCCACTATGTCCTTTTGTACCAACGAATGCAGCAGAAATTAGTCCAAGATAGATACTATAATAGTATGCTCAAGGTAAAAGGTTAGCAAGAACCACCGTGATGATCTCCACATGGAAGGTGCTACAGATAGCTGAAGTTAGACACCACGCATAGACGTGAATCTTTTGCTACCCTATTCTTTTGAGTAAAAAGGATCAAGAAAATAAAATAAAGAGGCTGAATTTTAAGCCTGGAAAAGACGAACGAATAAACATAGATCTTCAGTACAAGGTCTATGACGCGGACTATTCACTGGGGAATGCCGAGAAGTCTCAGAAAGAGGGGTTGTAAGCTGAGATAAGCATACATTCAAGGGAGACATGCAGCAGAGCTGAACCAAACCTTCAAGGCATAAAGGTTGTGCATACACAGAAGTTAATTGTGTCCAAGAAGATTCGGAAAGGTTGACATGGAAATGCATGTTTAGACTTCGAAGGTGTGGTGAAGAATTAGCAATCAATCATCACAGGTGGATGTGGACAAGATGCAAGCAAAAATTTGGAATCAGGAGAGGAGATTGCAAGTACCAAGTGATCACGTTCAACACCAATTCGTGACCTCCCTTTTCCTACACCTCAAAGACTAGGTGTACATTTTCACTGTCCCAACAAGACGAAATTAGGCATCCAGCACCCACACGACCCACCCATCCACCCAACTTCACCTCCCCCTCACCTCTTGATAGTATCAATTTGGTGCCGAACAGCCTCACGCTCTCCCTCCGTCCCAAGGAGCCACATACGCACGATCTTCACCGCCTGTCATATTTTATGATGGTACCTCGCAATCGGACCCGCACTCAGCAACAAAAAACTTCGCTGAAGGCCCAAAAAAAGAAAGAAAGGCAAACCACCATGTTCATTGCAGAGCGAGTTAAAGGTCACGATGTCGATCCCGCAAGACAGGACATGTGGTCGCAAAACATATCCATCATGCAATGCAGTAGGGCACGGACAACAGGCAAAAGAAGGCGTAAAAACGCTAAAGAGTTTACCCTCACCCTCCTTGTTCGTCGTGGCTGTCCCCGCTGCACAAGTCTCCGAACTAAACGAAAGGCGTAGTCACGCGCATGGGCCTCTATCTAGTCGCAGATCCTCTTTTGACGTGGCTGTGGCTGGAGGGGGTGGGATGATCGACAGCCACTTGCCCACACAGAGAGAGAAGGATGAGATGGGTTGAGGGTCTGCAGACTAAAAGATCCGGTAAGCGGATAGTAAGCGACGGACCACCCCATCGCTAGTGAGCGATTTAGCCTGCAGCCTTGTTAGCGCAATGCACAAAGGCTGCTAATGTATGGGTGTGGGTGTGTCCGTGTGCCTGGCTATGTATTTGTTTTTTTCCTCTGCTTTCGTACGTACGGCCAGCACTCGAGTGAGAGGGTCTGTTGGTCTGGCAAAAGAAAAGTACCTTGTTTCGAACTTTATGCCTGGCCTGCACTAGAAGGAAACAAGAAATTACATCTTGCGTCAGGAAAGCAATATAGAGGCGTGGACCCAGTTTTTATTCCTCTCATTTGATCAGATCGGTTGGTTGTCAAGGCTTTGCAAGGGCGAAAGGGGGTGAAGGGTTCAATTCTCTGGCTTGTCCTGCAGCGTGGTTTAGCTAAGGCTGTGGGCGTTGAGCAAGCCCAAGTTATGCAGCTGGCATACAGGGTTATGGGGTTGAATGGGTTGTGCAATTTCTAAAATCCGGTCTTGCCTTTGCTTACGATCCAACGGAGTGTTCATCCAGCCCATCATGTGCTGGCCAAGTCTTTGTGGGTGTTGCATGGGCTGAAGTCGAGATGTCCAATTGTGATGACCATCCTGGTATTTTGCCTAGTACAAATCAGTCTGAAGGATGGCTAAAGTTTCACAAAGATCAGTGATCTCGATGCCCGAAAGCTGTTGGGTGGTTATCGGGATATCGTGATTAGGTCGAGAAGTTTACTATCTCGATGTTATCTACACCTAAGCGACGGGCAACCCACAACATTCCTATTCACGTCATAGAAGTCTGTGTACTACGGGCCGTTTCGCACTGTCAAATGATGCCGAAGGATGTAGATCGCAAAGAATTTTGGCAACAAGGTGGTGGCTGATTATGCGTCTACACCTAGATGTAGAGTGCGATCTCGATGACAATGTCATATACCCTGTACACGGCGATACACATCGACGTCATTCCCATGTCCATTCTCCGAGAAGGGAACTCCCGTTTCAAAGATGGTGTACGATCCCAGTGGTGTACCTTGTAAGGCGTTGTAGAGGTGTAGTGGGTGGCTGCAAAGTGATCTCGATCTCGATCTCGATGATAAGAAGCACATTGAAGGCCACGTTATCTTTGAACGCTATTGCAGTGAGAGTAGCAAGGGAACACCCGTTTCACAACTGCCAACGATTCCGATGTTCGCAGATCCTGCGGCGTAAAGGCGTATATTGAAATCAGATTGGTGGACGCAAAGTGATCTCGATCTCTCCATTCTTCGATCCCGATGACAAGAAGCACACATGTAAACCGCCTTTTCACGTCATACCGACAAGCGGACCGGAGATTTTCTAACGGCGAACTGCGTCTTTGCTCTTAGACGATTGTTTGTACATGGTGGTGCGAAGCAGTTGAGATGTAGTGCAGTGTGGGGTAATAGTCGAGGCAGCGGTGGTTGGGTTGGGACTAGATCGCGACGATGCCAGGCACAGTTTCTGAGAAACACCCCTTTCGAGTCGACAAGGATCATCACATGGGCGTATACGTACGAGTATTGGTTGTTTCACTTGGGCCTCGATTTCGATGCCCTGTAAACCTGTTTCTCATGTACTCAGGCATCGCTGGGGGTAGGGGTTGTCTCAATCGCGACTACACATCGATCGATGTCTATGAGATCATCAGTGAAAAAGCAAAAAACATGGGAAATGGCGTCCATCAGAACCACATGACATGGCCCGATTAGGGATGCAGTCTTATTGGAAGTCCTAAAGCGTCGTAGCACTTCCTACACGTGGGCAGAAACACCAAGTTGGCCAAGTGATACACAATTTGGTGGCACACCAATGGGTAGAGGTTGCAAAATAAGCCTCCCACGACACCCACGTCATGTTCAGATTTCAGGGCCTGATTCGCTGAGCTTGCATGCCTTGGTGATTCCCATACATGAGCGAATCAGCACCACTGTTATGACATCTTTCCTTCCACACCCATTATGCCCAGTCCTCTTCCCATCAAAAGCACCCAGCCGCACCATTGACAACACAATCCAGCGAATCCAGTCACATGCAAAAGCAACCCAAGCTCGAGCTATTTGCTCGCTGCAACACACACGGTACCACGATAATGAATCGCAAAATAGCCAGAGATACGATGGATACAAAATTAGGCGACAGCATGAATTCTTTTTACAACACCATAGAAATCTTCTTCCTCACCGATACATGAATTCCCTGCAACACTACCCAAACGTAAAAAACAAATACGTAAACGACTAGGAAAAAAGAAACCAACCACCGTAAAAAATCACCCTCAGAGCAACACCGATGACTCCACGGACAAACACCACAAAAAAGGTAAGCGAGAGCGAAAAAACCTACCCGTTGCAACCGCGTAGAAAAAAATTGCGGGAAGGCAAATACACGCCATGCAGAAAACGGAGGATTACTACCTGCATCACGGAAAATAATTTAATCAAATCCACGGGACGAGAGACAAGAATTCCTACCGATCAAAGATTCCCATCTCAAAAATCCCATTTCTCAAAAACCTATCCCAACAGATAGTACGGAGTAGCTAACCAAACCTACCAATCTCCAGCCACACTCGCCCATGGTCATCCCCTCAGCACCGCCTTCGCCAACCTCGACCTACTCCACCGCCCCGTCAACCTGCTCGCAAACATGCTGTACAAACCCCTGCATCGCCGGTCCCTCGTGCTTGCCCAGCGAACGGCCCAAATCGCCACCCATACCTCCATTTACTCACCATTCGAGCTTTTCGACTCCGTACGTCGGACTCGCGCGACTGCTTTGTGCGCCGCAGGAATATCCGCGGCGTGAGAGAAATGGGAGGGTGGATAAGGGGAAGGAGAGGGTACGGGAGGGGGCGACGATAGTTGGTGAAGGAGGAGGAGGAGTGCACATGATGAACCATACGGGAGCGAGAAAGAGGTGGAGTCATGATATTGTGTAAGTTTTTCCTATTCCCTTACTACTGTATGTTTCTACGACTTTGAGTTTTTTTTTTGGAGGGGGCGGTTAGTAAGGCAGAGAGAGCATGCGCGCGACTCGAGTCGTGTGTGTGCTAGCTTTACAGTTTGGGTAATTTTTGCGCGGCTTCCGTTTTCGTCTCCACCGTTCATGTTGAGAAACGACGGTTTTTGTACACTACTACACGCTAACAAAAAGTTTATATGTAAACAGAGTTGCTTAATAAGGTTGCTAACGTCTTTATTTTTTTGCGCTAAAGATATAGTGCGAGCATGCGAGAAGACGCTACTAGTAGTAGTAATATTAGTAGCAGGAGAGGCAAGACTGCTGCTTCTCCTGCCAACTCCATATCCTCGCCAGCTCCCGCACAGCCACACGTCGCTGTCGCCTCACCGACATCCAGACGCGACAGCATGGAGCCCGAGGCCCAGACCCAGAATGTCACGCCACTCGTTACTGTGCTGTCGCCACAGCCGCAGTCACCACTGACTCAGCGCCAAATGCAGCATAGTGCCAAAGAGAGTAGCGAGAAAGCGGTCGAGAAGAAAGAAGGCAAGAGCAAGTTGCACCCCATGAAGCGCATTTGGAGCAGTCTTGTTCGAAAGTAAAAAAAGACTATTTTTCCTGTTGTCGCCTTGTACAGTCTCAAAGGTTCTAGACCTTGCCGCTTCCATTCCTCTCTTTTTTTTGGGGGGAGGGCATCGAGAGTTAAGAGAAGTGATACAAAATAACCTGGCGGTCTAGACTTGTCGCCGTCATCACGAAAGCAGCCAGACTCACGAACACAAAAAAAGAAAACGAAAAAAAATTGGCGATTTTGAATCTTTTTCATCATGGAACCTCGTTGTCTCTTTTGCAGTTGAGGAGCAAACAAGATAACACACGACACGAGTCTGGCCAAATGGACCCTTTTTTGTTTCTCTCGTTCTCGCGTTGCTCTCGTTCCGCGGATGAAGGAAAAAAAAACCCCTCCTTCCATCTGGCTCGTGTCTTCTTTGCGCGTGCCAGAAACTGGGTGTTGGTTTTCTTTGCGCGTTGGGACCCTCGGTTACGGTGAGCAAAAGGGAGGGTCGCGTGTGTCGCGAATCACAAAGAATATTTTTTTGATCATTTCATCCAGGCTGTCCCGTCGGCAAGTTGTACTTTTGGTCGGTGTGTCTGTGTGCTATGCGTACGTGCGTGTGTGTGTGTACGTGTGCATGGTGCGTGTATTTCGAGTCTCCACGGAGATGTGTGTTAACTCGTTTTTTTTGGCCCTTCCGCACACAGACCCCTAAACTTGCAAGAAATTCCCGTTGCGCATTCCAGATTTTCCGAGATGTCAAGGGGTTGAGTCTGTGTTTTTTTTTGTTTTCATGGCGTCTAGATGCTTAGTGGGCGATTGGTGAGAGGCTTTCTTCTTCTCGCCTCAGCGTCCATCGCCTCCGCTTCTATTCGCTAAAGGGCGCACGCACGCATTGGCTCAGTGTGCCCTTAGCATGTTCATCCTCATATGGCTGTTGTTTGTGACTGGAAGGTACGAATTAGGATTTTTTAAGCGAAGTTTTTTTTTGGTCAAAAATATTTTCGGTTACGACATGGCGGGGGTCAGGGAGGGAGGGAGGGAGGGGGAAGGCGGTGACATGGTGAGAGAAACATGGTGTGAACACCAGAAGATCAGGGTGGTCGAATGAATACGAGGCTGTGATTCGAGACTGTTTACGCAGATAACGAATCCGGATGATTCACATTGATGCTGGCGCCAAGATTGACGGCGACTTCCGGGGGGCTTGTGGTATGACCTTTGCTCCTTTCCGGATAATTATCGGGTATCGTGAGCGCATCACACCACACGCGCGCATGCAAGACCAGCAACAGCAAAATGATCATGCTATGTTACCACTTGGAATCGCAAACTTGGTGTTTACTATGTCATATGATATCAGCGATGATGTTGATATAAAACCAAACACCGCGTCTCTCTCACCAAGGCCTATACTATCTCAACCCTCAGAGGAACCTATCCGACCAAGTTATCACCTACCCATTGCCACCACAAAGCAAAGTTTTTCACTACAGTTTCCGATAGCGAACTCGACTGCTTGCCATAGCGACTAAGATGCATTACCGTTGGCATATACCACACCCCCATTTGCACTTTCGACGCCATCTAGACCAATGGCTCGCAGATGTGGCTGAAGTGTATAGTCGGGCTGCATAAAAAGACCAAGCTTTTTCCCCAAGCTTTCCGGCAATAGCATGGTCAGTAGTACCCTGGGTACTGCCGAAGCCGTATACGAGTTACTGTGTACTGACGCCTCACAACAGAAGAGAGTAAGAGGAAAGTGAAACGAGACTGGGCGTTTGTGGAGCCCCTGGTATGGGGGAGTTTGTTGATGTGTTGTTGGGGAAAGGTATTTGGAATGGCCTGGACTATGGCTGTGTGTTTTTGATACCCAATGCATGTAGCCTCACGAATTTTATTGGTTGTATTCTGCCCTTCTTCGGTACAATTCGCTCGTGGCGCGGGCAAGGAAGTATGATGGAATGCGCGACGGGATTGCAAGGCTTTCAAGATCCAGGAACCGCTTTATTAGCTGGTGATGACGAGCTTGACCTACAAGCAAGCGGTGGGTCGTGAAGAAAAGAAACGCACTTGGTAACCCTGCCTCGTCTTTTTTTTTCTTCTTTTTAGTCATTTCTCATTGGTCTTTCTAGCCCCAGGGCCGGTGTGAAGTTTTGAGACACCGGCTTGCACGAGACAAGAGGAATGAGGCGTGGTCACGGCCCTGTTGCGGCGATACTGCTGGTGCCTGGTTGTGCTTTTTTGTATGGTAGGCTGGTGTTGATGTGCTCAGCGCCACCGGCCTGAATGCTCGGCATACAGACGTGCGTAGAACGCAGGTAGAGAGGGGTGTGTACCACATGGTTCCCCTTTACTCCACTTGGCCCAAATGGGCAGGCTGTTGCTGCTCTTGGATGTCACGACGTCATATGGGTATCGTTGTACGAGACGGGTGATCTGACAGCAACCATTGCTGTGGGTAAGATGTCAGGCCGCGATTCTATTTACGAGTGTACTGGGGGCCGAATCCCACAGATCTCATTCGGCGATCTGGGATTTCAGGGCTGCGCCGCGGGACTGGTTGATCCGGGCCAGGGTTGCGAGTCATACGGGATGCAATTTCTGATCTGAATGGGGAGTTGACAAGAGATAGCGGTGGTTCTCATCGAGTCCGAGGCCGGCAAGAGCCCGAACCCGAATGCTCCTTTATCCATTAGGAATAGACTGTGTGTGGGGGAGGGATTTTTGTGGGGCTTGTGGCCGCTGTCAAGAGATTTGGAAACGATGCCTGAAGGTCGGCGACGCCTTTATTGGGTTGCGGGCCGCACAATATTGCCTAGCAGACAACACCAAGAATCGCAGGTGTAGTATGGCACCGCTCGGCCTCACTATGTGAGTTACGTGGCAATGACGATGACGGAAGCGGGGGGTGGCATTGCAGTACACAAGGCATTGTGGAGTTGTTCGAGTGTCGACACGTGCGTCCCGTGCTGAAACGGATTCAGAGTTGTCGGTTGGTCGACGTCTTGTTCAAAGTGAAACGGGGTTGGGGATGTGTTTGTCTCACGGCTGTCGGTGTATGATTGTCTACTGGCTTGATGCCGAGATTACACAAGATGCAAGCAAAGTGTACGTGGGTGGGTGAAGAGGCGCATTGCGTAATGTGGTATCCAGCCCCTGGGGTTACAAGATCATTGGGACCAACGTGTTCCTGGGGTTACAGACGTGGTCAATCGACTCAACCCAGCGAATGCAATAACATTTGGTGCATGCAAGGTGATGAGCGCCAGGCCCGAAGCAGCGCGCTAGTGCAGGGGTGCTTCTTGGGGCAAGCTGAGCGCAGTCGCTGGTCTTGTTGAAGAGAGCAGCGCTACAGTTGCAGTGGTTGCATAGTGCCTGGGGTTGGGGGATTGTGCTGGTTCGGGTGCAGCGTTGTGCCGCTTGTTTGACTAAGGGGACGATGGAGCGAACTGGTTCCGGATGGAGGTGATGGTGGTGATGGGAATCATGAGGTGTCTGTGTGTGTGTGTTTACTCATCGCCAGGCACGCGGTGCCGGTGTGGATTGGTGGAGATGGAATGCACGGCCCCCAGTCGAGCATTCGTGTACCTGCATGGTAGCCTGATCTGGCATCGCAGCAGATGCTCCCTTTGATTTGGACGTGATCCTGTGATCACGATGCAAGCAAGGTAGCGAATCCATCGTTCGGCGCTTGGGGCGCGTTGCGCTAAGCAGTTCCATTGCTTTTTTGCGACAGCTGTCAAATTAGCATCTGGTCTCGCTTGGCAACCTTGGATAGTAGAGCATTAGCCTGGGGCAGACTGAGGAGGCAGATCTCTTGCTAGGCGCGCTGCACAGCGTGGATAAGCAGGCGGTGAGGCTCACTATCCCACGCTGCACTGCGTCTGCACATGCCGACGATGCGTGACCCTTTGTTTTGTCAGAATCACGGAATGGATGGATGGATGGATGTTTGGATGCGAGCATACATACATACACACCACCACCACGCCCACACCCACAGAACACACATACACCGTCTCGAGGCACTCGGACAGGTGTAAACACGCGGTGAGGCCAGGTTCTAGGCTCCGACGCCTGGGGCCTGAGGTGAGGGGCAGGGTTGTGTGTTTACTTGCATGCCTGAAGCCTGCTCTCTCCCACGACGACCAGGACGAGAGATGAAGCGGCTGAGGCGTTTGAGGGCAAGTTCCAAAACGCGGCTGATCGGCGTGTGCGAATAACTTTTGGACAGGAGGGGTCAGGACATGGGTACGCGAGAGCGAGTGCGAGTGATAGGCTGGGCTCAAGGGTGGCCGCTCTGGCCATGTCGAGTGTGGAGCTGAGGCGTGCAGGGCAGCCAGCCCCTTGGTTCAGCACACCAGGATCTGCCGTGGGGTCCTTGCGTTGACGGCAGCTAAAAGCAACGAGTACTGATCTGCCCAAAGCACGAGTGATGACGGAAACGGTAGAGCCGCAGCCATGTACCACGTTTTGGGGGCGCTGTCACCATCCTGGTCCCTGGACTCCATCGGCGAGTGCGGCGCTATGGCGCTCGGTCTGGTGGGTACCATCCTGAGAGCTGGGTAACATGTCAAGTCCGTTGCTGGTATATAACACTTGGTCGCCCTAGTCTTCAACACTACTCACACCACGACTACACAGACAACATCCACTACTATCACTACCACAGCCACTCCAGCCACCAGCAGACGACTACTATTACTACTACCACTACCATCGCCAGCACCAGCACCAGCACTACTGCCACTGCCACTGCCACTTCCTCTTGACCAACACACACATACACACACTCTCTCTCAATATACCCACAATCACAAACTCAGCAAACATGTACCAAAACCTTGGACACACACCCAACTGGGACGTTTGCTTCCAGCAAGCCCAGCTCACAGAGGAGAACCTGCGGTCACATGGGTCCACATATGCCTCAACACATAGCCCAACACATGTCAAGGTAAGCACTCGGACCCTCAACATGGCGGACCCAGAATCAAAAGCTAACTCCTTGTCCAGGCGGACAGTGCTTGCTACATGCTAGAGTCTCAACAGTACTACCGATACGACTTGGATCTCGACGAGTCTGACGACGAAGATGCGAGCTCGCAAACAAAGCGAATGGCTCTTCGAAAAGCAGCATCCATGGAGGTGCTCAAGGCGTATGGTGGATGCTTTGCCTCTGGCTTCCTTGCCCTCCAAGAGCCTCTGCCCAGCCGACCACAGTCGAAGCTGCGACGGTATGAGAGCGCAGATGCGTTTGAGATGCGACGAACAGCATCCATTGCGACATCACTCGAAAGCGGGTCAGTCAGCTGCACAAGCAGCAACAACGACAGCCCGCGGCCCGACTCTGCTACTCTGAGCCCTGCACAGCTGCAAGAGGCGGCGCGAGCAAGCAAGTGGAGTTGGAGAAGCATGCGGAAGAGCCGCAAGAACGCAGCCAAGAAGCTGGACGTTTGAGTGCTACGACAGCAGCGGGCGCTCGCCTACTTTTCATTCATGTTTGTTTCTTTGATCGTTTTTCTTAGCGAAGGTGTTGGGGCGTTGGGGATTGCGCACAGTGCAGGGCTGCCACCTGCCATTTCGTTTGTTTGGGGAAAAAGTCATGGGGAAATTGTCGTCTAGTAGACCAAGTGACGGCCAGTCAGCAGTATACTACGTAGGGTGTAATAGCCTCCGGACGCGGCTCAGCGAGCCTGCGCGGATCATCAATCAAACTTGTGCAAGAGCAAAACAACCAGTGCAAACCAGACCAACCCAAACAAACACGGCCGTGACTCGCACACAGATGGTTGCAGTGAGTGCAGATGCAGTGGTGCAGGCGGAGACGCTTGGAGAGCCGGCGTTGGGGGTTGAGAGGCTGGAGGGTGTGGGATCCTGGGCGTGGGATGCATGCGGGGAGAGCACCGGTGGCCGGGCAGCTGGCAGCCGAGCCAGTCACAGCATGCGGCGCTGTCGGGGAAAAGAGGCTTGCAGCAAGGGTCGGGATAAAAAACCAAAGGGAACAAGCCAAGGGCAATGGCCGAGGAGAGGCATTGGGGCAGCAGCACGCGAGACACGGAGACGAGACACGGGCAGCGGCGAGGAGAGGCACTGAGGATGGGCATGACGTAACAGTGGGGTTGCTTCCTGCCTGGATGGGGTGGGCCATGGAAGGGAAGCTCTAGCGGGCAGGAGCGACCGGGTGGGACGGCGGGCGAGGGAAGCGACGATCAAGCAGAGGACGGCGGCGACGACGACGACGATAAGCAGCGCGCAGGCCGAAAGGGCGCGCGCTGCCAGGCACAGAATCATGGCGCGGAACGGAACGACGAGTGCTCGGCGTGTGCCCAGCTGCCATTCGCTGCGCCCGCCGCCGCCTCCCCCCACGGGCGTGCCTGGACGAGAGAGCACATACATACACACACACACACACCCAGCAGCCCATGCCACGCGTGGGTTCTGGCACAATGCAGCGCCCTCACCGCCTGGCCCTGTTGGTCCCTATCGTGCTATCGTGCTGAGCAAAGCCAGACCCACCATTGACGCCTGCCGTGATGTCCTCTGTAGCCATCGGCGCACCTGCCCGCTGTCGTCAGTCAAAACTGCCTCGCTCGCCGCCCCAGGTCACTCTGCCTCCTCTCCCTCCTCCCCCCGCCCCTGCCACGCCTGCATCCCTCCCCTCGACGGCTCTCTGCCCGCTGCCACCAGGTCCGTCGCCCCTCTGCCCTCCGCCGGCCCTCGTCCAAGACGTCCCGCCCCGCCCCCACCCCAGTCCGGCCGCATCGAGCGTCCCAGCTAACTTTGGCCCAGTACATACGCCATAGCTCTCCCACGCTCTCACTCCCTCAGCTCCAGCAACCTGCATCATCCTCACCACTGCCACCACCCATCCTCAGCCCCAGCCCTCTCCGCCCGCACACTCCGTTCCTCCCGCTTGCCCGGCCCTTCCGTCCTCCCTCCCCCATAGCATGAGCTCGCAACCCTCCAAGGCTCGCCGAACCTCGTCTGTGGTTGACCCGTACGCTGCGCCGCACATCTACTATGGCGAGAGTCACTCGCAAAAACATCCCAGGGCAAGAACCTACTCGGCTGTGAGCATTGCCTGCCCCCTCTCGCCCCATGGCCTACCTTGCTCACACCAAGCAGAACGTAGACCAATCCACCCGCAATGCCTCGTTGAGTGAGGGCATTCCTGCTGGCCGCCGCACCAGTCACGGTACGTACAACGGCACCACACACACACACCTCTGGCCATGCGCTGACCATGCCTCTAGATGAGGCTTCGCTGCAGCCCCGCCGCTTCAAGATAAACGTCGACGAGACCCTCGCCCAGCTTCTCGCCCGTGAGGATTCTGACCAAAACTACCAAATCACCATTGAAGACAAGGGCCCCAAGGTACGCCACAAGCCCCTTGCTTCTCATCTACACAGACACAAGCAGGTATAGCTGACACCCACACAGACCCTATCTCTCGGTACTCTGGGCTCCAATGCTTTCAAAAAGCACGATGTCCGAGGCACCTACATGCTCTCCAACCTGCTCCAGGAGCTCACCCTCGCCAAGGACTACGGCCGCAAGACCATTGTCCTCGACGAATCGCGTCTCAATGAAAATCCCGTAAACCGCCTCAGTCGCCTCATCCAGTTTTCCTTCTGGGACGGCCTGACACGCCGTATCGATGGCTCCAACATTGCCAAGGTCGCCAAAGACCCCAAGGACTGGACTGCCGATCCGCATCCCCGTGTATACATTCCCCACGGCGCTCCCGAGCAGTATGAGTACTATACGCGCATTGCCCGCGAGCATCCCGATATGCGCCTTGAAGTCATTTGGCTGCCAAAGGATTGCGACGACCCTACCTATGTACGCGATCTGAACAAGGCCCCTGGTTTGCTTGCCATTGCCATGGAAGAATGGATTGACCCTGAGACCAACAAGAAGGACTTGCGGGGGCTGCCCTTTGTGGTCCCAGGCGGCCGCTTCAACGAAATCTATGGATGGGACAGCTACATGTGTTCACTCGGCCTGCTTGTCAACGATCGCATCGACTTGGTCAAGTCCATGGTTACCCATTTCTGCTTCTGCATCAAGCATTACAACAAGATCCTCAACGCAAACCGCACATACTACCTCTGCCGCTCCCAGCCGCCTTTTCTTACCGACATGGCCCTGCGCTGTTATGAACGCATCAAGCACGAGCCTGGTGCGCTCGACTTTTTGCGCGAGGCCATTCTTGCTGCCATCAAGGAGTACAACTCGGTCTGGATGAGCCCACCTCGTTATGATCCCGAGACTGGCTTGACCAGGTACCGACCCACGGGCTTGGGTGTGCCTCCGGAGACGGAAGCCACCCACTTTGAGCACATCTTGCAACCGTATGCCGACAAACATGGCATGACTTTCCACGAGTTTGTCGACGCGTACAACTACCAACGTGTGCACGAGCCTGAATTGGATGATTATTTCCTACACGACCGTGCCGTGCGCGAGTCTGGTCACGATACTTCCTACCGTCTTGAGAAGGTTGCTGCAGATCTTGCAGTCGTCGACATCAACGCCCTGCTATACAAGTACGAAGTTGATATCGGCCGATGCATTCGCAATCATTTCGGAGACAAGCTTGAGATTCCAGCAGAATTCTGCACAGGCGATATGAAGCCTGGTCATGTTGAGAATTCTGCGGCATGGGAGCGTCGTGCCAGAAAGCGACGTGTCCAGGTCGACAAGTATCTCTGGGACGAGGAAGCCGGCATGTATTTTGACTACAACACTGTCAAGCGTGAACGTACAGGCTACGAAAGTGCCACTACGTTCTGGCCAATGTGGTCTGGACTTGCCACGCCTCGCCAAGCTAGCATCCTTGTCGAAAAGGCTTTGCCTAAGCTTGAGGCCTTCGGTGGGCTTGTTTCGGGTTCGGAGAGATCGCGTGGCGAGGTCGGTATTGACCGCCCTAACCGACAATGGGACTACCCCTTTGGTTGGGCTCCACAACAGATGCTCGCCTGGGTTGGTATGCAGCGGTACGGCTATGATGTTGAGGCCCAGCGTCTAGCCTACCGCTGGCTTTTCATGGTCACCAAGGCTTTTGTCGACTTCAACGGTGTTGTTGTTGAAAAGTATGACGTTACAAGAAAGGTGGACCCGCACAAGGTTGAGGCTGAATACGGTAACCAGGGCAGTGACTTCAAGGGTGTTCCTCGCGAAGGGTACGTATTGCACTTGTGATGATTGACATGATGAAGCAAGAAGAAAGGATATGCTAACAACGCATTGTAGATTTGGATGGGTCAACGCAAGTTATGTCTATGGCCTCACACTCCTCAGCGCACACCAACGTCGTGCTCTCGGTGCTCTCACCGATTGGGATACGTATGCCAAGGCCATGTCCGACCTGGGCATGATGTAGAGAGAAGACCTTGACAGCTAGGTTTTATTCGCATCTTCAGAGGACAAATATATATACCAGTATGGGATGTTTGGTTAACAGCCACTTTGTTTTGTCCGTACTGACTTGGCCGACTGATGAAGACAGTCTTTTTGCTTGACATGTTGATGCGTTGCTTGCATAACCACACCGAATTTGTTTACCTGTGCCGTGGAATAAGTTGATTACTGTTAATGACCAAGCGGTACAAAGATGCATTTTCCTTAGTTCGGTCTGGGGCTTTCTTCTTCTTCTTCTTCTTCTTCTTCTTTTTGTTATTATGGTAATGCTGATGTGCTTCGCTTAACTTACTACTACTACTACTACTACTACTACTACTACTACTACACTTATTAGTCCCCAATTTTCGAAATGATTTGACAAATCTTGAAATATTTTCTTTTCCTTCAGACTTTGGTACTTTGTGATTTTGCATAAAAAGATAAGACTTGGTTCATTACAAATAGAAAAAAAAAGGTAAACCAAGTAAATATGTTTGCCTATTTGGTATAGATAAATCTATCGCCTATCGTCTCATCATAAATCAAAAGTGGAATCAGCGCTAGCCTCTCATTCTCAAGAGAGAGTAAAAGCGATAATGAAGAGTTAAAAGAAAGAAAAATAATAATAATGGCTTATCCCAACAACGATGCTAGCCCGAAAATTCCCCTTATACATACAGTTCATGCATGCATATCATGTGAGTGTTGAATGAATCTTTCCCGCTCCCCTTTCTTTCCCTTGAACTTGTTGAAAAATCTAGCCCTTCTTCTTGTATTTTCTTGTTGGACGGACGCCCAGCACCCCGTATACACACAAAGGAACATTTCGAATAAACACAATGAGAAGAATTTCTTTAAAAAAAAACGCCATTTACCCCGTTTTCTCCCATCGTCCAAATGCAGAAATCTTCTTTCCTCCTTGTTCTGGGTTGAAGAGAGAAGAAAAGAAGAAAAAGAAAAGCTTGTTGAACGCTTTTCCGGATATGGTCATATCCGCCATTGTGCTGTTTTTAGATGGGCTTGAAGTCTAGAACATGCCGTCAATCTCGCCAGTCTCGACATCGACGTCAATGTTTAGATAGCCTGGTGCAGTGGGAAGACCAGGAATTGTTTGAATATCAGCAGCCAGCGCGTACAGGTATCCTGCACCTGCTGCCATGCGTACATCTCTGATGGGGACCGTGAAGCCCGTTGGTGCGCCCTTTAGACTTGGGTCATGAGAAAGACTGTACTGTGTCTTTGCAACGCAAATGGGCAGGTTACCGAATCCTTGCTTGACATACGTATCCACCTTCTTTTGTGCGAGTTCAGAGAATTCGACGGCAGAAGCACCGTACATGCGCTTGGCAATCGTCTCCATGCGCTCTTGCACAGTGCCACTGGATGTGTCGTACAGAAGCTTGAAGTCAGGCTTGGGCTTAGCCGACGCAGCAATGATACCTTGGGCAAGGTCCACGGCGCCCTTTCCGCCCTCGGCAAAGTGGTTGGCTGGAATGGCGTCTTCGGCACCGGCAGCAATGGCCTCTTCTCGGATAACATCGATTTCGGCTTGGGTATCGGTAGCGAAGCGGTTGATGGCCACAACAACGGGAACTCCGTATGCCTTGGCGTTCTCAATGTGCTTCTTCAAGTTGACACAGCCAGCGCGGAGGATGTCAATATTCTCGGTACGGTAGACTTCGGGCAGCTGAGCACCGGGGCTGATGTCCGGGCCGCCACCGTGGTTCTTGAGAGCTCGGACAGTAGCAACAATGACAACAGTGTCGGGTACAAGGCCGGAAGATCGGCACTTGATGTTGAAAAAGCGCTCACCTCCCATGGTGAAGTCAAAGCCAGCCTCGGTCACGACAAACCCGGCTTGCGCATCGTGATCCTCGTCTGGCTCGGTACCAGCCAGCTTGAGAGCAATCCTGTCCGCAAGAACTGAAGAAGCGCCAATGCTAATGTTTGCAAATGGACCAGCGTGTACAAACACAGGTGTGCCTTCAAGGGTCTGCATCATGTTGGGCTTGATGGCGTCAACCAGCAGAGCCGTCAAGGCGCCACCCGCGCCAATGTCGTCGCAGGTGACGGGGTCGCCAGCGCGGGAGCTGGCGACGACCATGCGACCTAGGCGCTCGCGGAGGTCTGAAAGATCTTTGCTAAGAGCGAGAATGGCCATACATTCACTGGCAACTGAGATGTCGAAACCTGTTTCACGAGTCTGACCCTTCTCGGTGGGTGCTTGTCCAACGGTGATCTTGCGTAGATGTCTGTCATTAACATCGAGCACGCGTCTCCAAGTAATGGTCTCAGGGTCAATGTCTAGCCTGGCGAACTTGGTAATCTCCTCTTCGGTCAGATCATCTGGGTTCGTCTTGTTGATACCAAGCTTCTTGAGACGGCGGAACATGACAGGCACAAACTCACGCTTGCCCTTCTTAGCTGGGACCAAGCGTTTGTATAGTGCGGCGTCTTTTTGTGTATTCTCGTGGAACATGCGCGTCTCAATAGCAGCAGCGAGCAGGTTGTTCGCAGCTGTGATGGCATGAATGTCACCAGTGAGATGAAGGTTGAACTGGTCCATGGGAATAACCTGACTGTACCCTCCACCAGCGGCACCGCCCTTGATGCCAAAGGTAGGTCCCATACTGGGCTGTCGTACGTTGGCAAAGCATATCCTGCCGAGGTGCGCGCCTAAAGCCTGTGCTACACCAATTGTGGTTGTAGACTTACCCTCTCCGAGGGGAGTGGGGGTGATGCCGGCGATAAGAATATACTTGCCGTTTTTGCGGTGCTCGAGACGCTTCAGCAGAGAGAGATCAACCTTGGCCTTTGTGGCACCGTAGGGCTCCAGTTCGTGGGGCAGAATGCCGACCTCCTTTGCGACGGCGGTGATCTGCTTTGGGTGCTGCTTCCGCGAGATTGCAATGTCGGAGGGTATCGGATCTTCGATCTTGATGGGAAGAGGCGTGATCTTGCGCTTCTTCTCTCTGTCAAAGGTCGCGTCGGCTGAATCGACAAGGTTCTGTAGTAGCATGGCGATGGTCATGGGTCCGACACCTCCTGGTACTGGTGTGATGTGTGATGCGACTTCGACGGCTGACTCGTAGTCGACGTCTCCTACGAGTCTTTGGCCGCTTTTCTTGGTCTCATCGGGAATGAAGTTTGTGCCAACGTCGATGACGACGGCACCAGGCTTGAGCCAGTCTCCCTTGACGAATTGGGCCTTGCCAATAGCAGCAACGACAATGTCAGCGCGACGAACAACCTCTGGAAGGTCGGCTGTCCTGGAGTGGCACACAGTAACAGTCGCATCGGCATTCTTCAGCAAGTAGCTGACGGGGCTTCCCACAATGTCACTGCGTCCTAGCACAACGGCGTTCTTGCCCTTGATGTCGATTCCAGCCTCTTGCAGCAACACCATGACACCCTTGGGCGTGCATGGCGTGAAGAGAGGCTTGCCGCCACGCTTGGCCAGCTCGCCAATGCTCTGAATGCCGAAGCCATCGACGTCCTTCTCATCGGCAACGGCTGATGTAATGGTATGCTCGGAAATGTGCTTGGGAAGAGGCAGCTGGACAAGAATGCCGTGAACAGCAGGGTCATTGTTGTACTGTTCGATCTTGTACAGAAGCTCAGCTTCGGTCACGTCGTCGGGCAAGTGGACAAGCTCGCAGTCGATGTTGGCCTCCTCGGCGGCCTTGAGCTTCATACGCACATAGGTGCTGGAGTCTGACCTGTCACCAACTGCGTCGTGTCAGCCTCTCGCAGCGTCAAGGGCCAGCCCAATGACATGTCACTCACCCTGGACAATCTTCAGGCTGGGCCTGTACCGCGGGTTTTTTGCCTGCTTGTCCTTGATCTTTGCACCCAGGCGCTCGCGGATGCTCTTCGCAATGGCAGTGCCGTCAATCTTTTGTGCGGCCATGACGAAGCGCGTACTAGAGAATTGCCTTGTGCAATGGGCCGGCTTGAGGACGGTATATAGATGGCGGGGGGGTGTTGAGCACCAATATTTTCTCGGCGGGGTAGCTGTGGCCTGCGGAAAGCAACGGCGGGTGACTCCAAGACGCGCACCGCAGATTGGGTAGACTCTCATCATTCTGCCGACGGAGTCTGCGTATCTTTTCCAAGTCTAGTGGGTATGCGGTGATATACGCATTTCCATGTCTGTTCGAAATGACTCAGTCTGGCGCCCGCGATAGCAGCGTGTCCCCCGGACAATGCGCAAAACACGCCCACCGCCAAAGTTTCCACGCCCCCGACTCGCGTGAGCTTTATTACGTACACCAGGGATCCCGACTCAGAATCGGGAAACTATGCAACTGCAGACGCGGTGCGCACGCCCGCTAACCAGACTAGTTATCGTTATCGAGACCAATCATCTGCTACCATCAGTGCCCGCAATTACTCTTCATGAATTTGTTTTTGCGAAGTCCGTCTAGCTATGCAGCACAAGTAACTCCGTTCCTGTCGCTGTCTAACGCCTAGTACATTTGTCCATCAATATCCCATACATGACGAACATTTGTTCAGCCATGGGCTTCAGCCGCTTGGCTTCTTCAGGCTTGCAGAACCGGGCAAACCTATCCGGATGCCAGAGGTTGCGGCCTTCCTTGAGCTACTTGTACGAAAACCTACCGGAACCCTTGAGCAGTGCCAGTAGATCGTGGAAACAAATCCCCAACAGGGACTCGTCTTGCTTTTGCGGCTCGCATTCCGCCTTGGTACAATCATCAACACAGCTTCTCATCACCGGAAATTCCTGCAATTGACCCGGCACGAGCGTTTCATCGAGGTCCTCCCTGAATCTGGTGTATGCTGCTTTACGATCTTGATCTACTTCCTCGTCCCAAAAGTCAATCCAGGAGCCGTGAATCCATCCAATGAGACCTTGTTTTTTCATGGCGATATGCCACCCACGTTCCATGTCGCGCAGAACCAGAAGTTTCTCGCCCTTGTTCAGGTTTAAATCCCATGGGTCATTTGTAAGACGTCGGCAAGTCTTCTTGCCGATAGCCACCCGAAAGTCACGACTATCCAAGTTCTCGAGCGGAGGATATCCCTTTGGAGGTGTCGTCGTGTTGTTCTTGTCGAAAGAGTTTGATGCTGCCATACGGTCGAGATCTCTGTTGAGAGGTGAAGCTGACGGTGTAGAGCATTTAGGTGCTCCCGAGTCTTGGGGGAAGTTGGAATGTCTTTTCTCCCCCTCAAAATGAACGATGAACGCTGGCTCTTTGCCTGGTATCGTCTTTTTGATGAAGGCAAATGTTTCTCCCTTTTCTGAATACGGACTTATAGTGAGATGCTGTGCGTATTAGCAACAAAGTTTCTATGAATATGAAGTACTCACAGCAAGCTCCTTGGCAATTCTGCTTGCCCGCTCGTCTGTTTCCAGACCATCCCACATCTCATACCATGCAGAGCTAACAGAGTATGTGCTAAAGCACCATAAGTCGCTGTCGCCTTTCTTGGCGTAGAATGATCCATTGGAATGCCACTGTACATCATCTAGTGTTCCGTCCTTAAACACACCCTTGGTGGCATTATTCTTTGTGCATGAGTACGAACTAATTTGCTGCCTAAGAATCTATTAGCTATGTAGGGAGGTTCAAGCGGGCTTGTTACTCACAATCTAAAAATGAGCTGTGGTGGAACTTTGGAGCAGATCCAAACTGTCTTTGACCATGCAACAAAAGAATCGCTTGCCCCAAACCGTATCCGCAGATCAGATGTGTAAGCTTTTGATTGGGTAGAATTCCCCAAGAATTCCTCCAAGGCTGGCGGCCGATGTGTGCCAATTGCGTACGTGAATTCTCCATCGTTCAGCTCGAGCCTGAAGAAGAAAGAATCAGGGGTACATCCCAAGGAAGCCCATGTGATTCTTTTGACGAGCCCTGTAAAGATCTTGAAGAGTATAGCCGGTGGTATGTACGTGCTGTACAATGGTCAGCTGAATCAGCTTCCCACAGAACCATATACCTGATCCTACGCTTTGTAGCCGTTAGGACTTCCAATGAATTGATCGCTACCCGCACTAAGGGCTATGATGTAAGTGTTTGGCTCAAGAGGCTCAAGCCTATCCAGTATAGTTGATATGACGGTGGTATCGCGTAGGTCAGGAGACATAATTGCTCTAAGAATTGCGGGTCGGTACTACTGGGAACCTGAAAGAATGAAGTGGGACGATGGCTTTCCTCTTGAATCGTATTGTGAGAGTGATGGATATGTAAAGAATGTTTGGATGTCAAGAAGTTACCAGTCTCAAGCAGCAGGTAAGAGTGAGTTTGTGCCAAGACCGCACTTATGGCAAACGGTAAGTGCGAGACATGTATCTTCAGGGACCAGCGAAGGCTGAAAGATGAAATACATGTTTTCGGTGATTTGAATAGTCACTATACATTTGGGAGCATATACCTTTGCAAAAAGCAGCTGCATCAAATAGAGAAGTCCTGGCGGCATAGCAAAATCGATGGGAGTTGCGCCAACAAGTCACGTTCTTTCCGAGACTTCTCCAAGCGTTGAAACGGAGTTTGTGGAAAGTAGAGAAGACTGAACAGGGAAGCCATGAGTAGTACTCGACCAAAAACCAAGTCTCAGGAACAGCGGACATGTTGATGAGCAAATGAGGCAAGCGGCCATGGGGCCGACGAGTTTCTCGCGGTACAACACTGTCAGCATGCTAAGATATGACCACAATCTCGCTTATAACAATAAGCTGCTTGTGAGTCACAAAACCGGCCATAGCTGGACACACAGCGTTCCTCATACGCCCAGTTCTATTCGATCTAGAACGGAGGGGGGAGCCGAGTTGATCCTGAGTTTGACTCATACTCAACCGCAAGTCGGAACACACACCAGATCGATGTGCGGTGAGATCAGTCTCAAGATGTACAATGCGCGAGCCATGTGAGTCGGTCGAGTGTGGTGGTGTTGAGCCGCAGTGGTGGATGCAGATGCACGAGTGCGGGATGAACCCACGCTAGTCGGTTAGTGCCAAGCAGCCCACTTCGCCCGCTGAACGTCGATATGCAAAAGAGTCACCCGAAATTCAGAGACGCCGCCCGCACCATATAAGCCGACACCCAACCCCGCCTCCACACTCCCATACCGCCAACATGAGGCCGATTCTTCTCTCGGGTCACGAGCGCGCCCTTACGCAGGTCAAGGTATGCACGCGCCATGCAGAATGGAGAGGCGAGGGGATGCTGACAAGAGGCAGTACAATGCTGATGGCGACATCATCTTCTCCGTTTCCAAGGTACGAAACTCCACCAATTTTCGAGACTCGCCATTTTGACAATTTTCAGGACCACGTTGTCTGCGCTTGGTGTTAGTTTACAGTCTGCCTATACGCAGAAAGGGCACTGAGGCTGATGCGATACAGATTCACACAACGGCGAGCGGATAGGAACATACCACGGACACCAGGGAGCGCTATGGACCGTCGACGTAAACCCATCCACCGAGCTGCTGGCCACTGGTGGCGCTGACAACACCATGCGATTATGGCACGTCCCAACCGGCAAGCTTCTGCACACCTGGGAGTTCAATACCAGTATCAAGCGCTGCGAATTCTCTCCCGACGGAAGGCAGTTGCTTGGTGTTACCGAGAAGCGATCCGGACACCTCTCAACCATCTGCGTCTACGAAATCAACCCCGACCCTGAGGCGCAACAATCAGACGAACAGTTGCTCCGGATTGTGTGCGATGAATCCAAGGCGACCGTTGCGGGCTTCTCATACCTCGCCAAGTACATCATCAGTGGACACGAAGATGGCTCAATCACCCAGTGGGACGGCAAGACGGGAGAACTTCTTAGCTCCAACTACGACGCACACGAGCCAGACATGCAAATCAGTGAGTCTCGATATGCTTTGCCGTCAGAAAATCCAGGAACTGACAATTGGTAGCCGACATCCAATGGGCACCTGACAGGTCGTACTTCATCACTGCAAGCAAGGACAAGACTGCAAAGGTACATCAATTCGTGAACCCTGTCACACTTTGATCAGGCTGACACATGGTAGCTCATCGACGTCGAGGACCTTAGCGTCCTGAAGTCATATGTCGCAGACACTCCGCTAAACTCTGCAGCAATCACACCAGTAAAGGACTACGTTATTCTCGGAGGAGGACAGGCCGCTATGGATGTCACCACCACTTCGGCACGCCAAGGAAAGTTCGAGGCCCGTTTCTACCACAAGATCTTCATGGAGGAGATTGGTCGCGTACGTGGTCACTTCGGACCCCTGAACTATGTTGCTGTACATCCAAAGGGTACGAGTTACTGCAGTGGAGGAGAGGACGGATACGTACGTGTGCACCACTTTGACAAGCCATACTTCGACTTCATGTACGAGGTTGAGCGTGAGGCTGCGCGTGAGGCTGCGCAAGCAAACTTGTAATGTATGGGTTTTCGGACGTGAAAGATGCGGACGATACGAATCGATATGGCTGCGTGCATGCAATGGCGTTCCGGTGGTTGATTGGGCGCTTGTCGAATTGGACAGGCCTTTGTCAAAAAGTTCATGAGCTATCAGGGCAGGGAGAGACGCGCTGCTAGCAAGCGGGCTGCGAAAGCTCATCAATGAAGTTTTGACACAGAGAACAACTGTTACACTCAATGTCCTATGATGAAACTGATCTTCACCTGCTAACTAATGTCCCGCCCCAAGCACCAGCGCCTGTCCACGAAGAAGGAACAGACACCCAAGCATTAGGTCAATAGTACAAGCAAAGGGCTTGAAACGGTAATCAATCTTCCTGCTTTTGACAAACGAGTCCATCATCGAGAAGGAAGGACGACGTATACTGAAGAGGTTGTTTACAATAGAACATCTGGGTCGTGCACATTCTGAGGTGCTTCTTTGCCAGACAAAATTTCCGAGGCCGCCGAAACTCTGAACTGCAGCTTTTCCATGGCGCGCACAAGAGGACCTGATGGAGTTATGCGGCGTCTCGGGGATAAACGGCTAGTTGTTTACGGATGGCGACATGTACTACATAATCAATGTCTCGTATCAGCAACAAACCAGCCAGTGGCTTGGTGAAAGAAAGGGCGGAAGAAGGGCTGGAGCTGGAACGCGAACGTGGAAGCTTCGAGAGGCCCTGGCCTAAGCGAGACTAGCGCGTGGCGGTGACCTCACCTGCCGCTTCGACTCATCGCGGCCCATATTGCTTTGGGCCTCTACATAAGCAAAACATCTATCCACCTTATTTGGCAAGTCTATATATTCAACTCTTCTTGCTCACCTCTTTCACCTTTGTCCACTTCACCAAATAACAAACAAACGCCAAGCACAAGCGCCCAACAGTCCATCACCGAGACCGCTCGTTGTCCTCTATATACCAACTTCAGCTCCTCTGTTTTATCAGCCACATAATCAAAATGTCTGACGACTGGAACTCCGTCACCAAGATTGGTAGCCGTGTCCGCGGCGGCGCTTCTGGGCCTCGCGAGACCGTAGTCAAGGGCAAATCAGCGCTGAATGCCGCGCAGCGAAGCGGTGGTATCATTGCCACAGAGAAGAAGTTCGCCTCAGCCAACGCAGTAAGTAACCCCCGAACCTCAGATCCGAATAAGATACCCTAGACTTTGTCTTTCTCAAAGCTTATCCAAAACCATTACTGACAAGCAAATCACAGGGTGGCTCATCAGAAGGTCAACGTCTTACCAAAGTTGACCGCTCCGACGACATTGTTAAGCCCAAGACCGTTGGCACCGCTGTCGGTCAGGCCATATCAAAGGCGCGTTCCGAGGCGAAGAACGACAAGGGCACTACAATGACACAAAAGGATTTGGCTACAAAGTGCAACACCACACCCACTATCGTAGCAGACTTTGAGCGCGGCACTGCTGCGCCAGATCAGAAGTTGCTGGCGACTATGGAGCGTGTGCTCAATGTCATCCTGCGGGGTGACAAGATTGGACAGCCCAAGTTCCCAAACAAGAAGAAATGAGCGACTCTTTGTTTCGGCTTCGGCCTGGGCGCTGGAATGCGACTAGGCTGGAGATCCAGCAGATTTCTTTGCTCAGAAACGTGGCCACGGCTACAATAAGTCTCTTCTGAATTAGCGGGCTTGGGATGGGCGTTTGATGGATATCACGATGTAGCTCCCTTTTGGTGCGAAGCATATCATAGCTCTGGTCTTGCCTGTACTGCACAGGCTGTGATAGCCAGCTTATACTGAGCGGCACTGGATGCTAAATAAAATCCACTCTTATGAATTCATATATTTCTGACGTCATGCTGTTGATGTATTTCGGTACTATGGAGAATTGGCTGGGCATGTGTTCATGTCATTCCGAATGTATGGGTGAGGGAATATCCAGAACACCTGTCCGTGACGAGGCCCCGCTACGTGATTGGCTTGTCCAAGCCTACTAGCGCCCTTTCCCTGCCATGCCCGCCAAACATGAATAGACCCTTAGATTCCTGCTTTACCCCACGATTATGCTCATCCCCTCGAATCGTCTTACTAGATCCAGAATCATTGGCCTTGGTCCCTTGTTGTAAATCTGCCCCCCTTTTTCTTATTCCAGTTTTCTTCTCTTTTCATAGAACCGCTGGTCACAAGCTTTGTTACTTTCCTTTGCTAATGTACGTACAGATCCGTTGCCCTTGTCTCGATTGCTTTTATAACCGTGTTTTATCTCGGAATGAGTACTGCGGGGCATTCGGATCCCATACCCGTAGGGAGTGGTGTTGGGAGAGAGCAGGATTTTCACTACAAATTCACCGTGCAAAAAGGGTTTTTTCAGCAGAGTGAGGATGAGACGGATGATAAGGATTTTGATTTTGTATGTTCATTTTTTGTTTCTCTTTTCCCAAAAAAAAGATCTCTTAAAGTATCATTTGCGCAACAAGTTCTGGAATCATCTAGTATTTGACTTTTTTTTTTAATTTCAAAAGAAAGAAAAAGGTCCAGGAAGGGTAATGAGAGAAGTTATGGAAGACAAAACTAACCATCATCTTTTTGTTTTCTCTGTTGGAAATAGAAAACGTCGAATTTCGGACTGGTCAATCGTACGTATCCCACGGACTCTGATGAAGACAAAGAGAAGAAGAGTACGCAATGGCAACGCTTTGAAAAGTACGTCCGCAGTCTCGAAGCTTCCAAGCAAGCCGGCGAAAGCTACAAGGTGCTTTTCCTAGGTCGCCACGGCCAAGGCTGGCATAACGTTGCGGAAACAAAGTACGGGACTAAAGCCTGGGATGTACGTTTTTTTTTCTTCTCTCCTTCTCTCTTTGAAGTCGCGCTCGTTTGCTAAAGATGAACAAAAAAGTGCTACTGGTCCGCTCTCGACGGCGCAGACGGCATCACCTGGGCAGATGCACATCTGACTCTTCTCGGCGAATCCCAAGCAAAAGCCGTGAATGAACTTTGGTCCGCTCAACTCGCAAACGGGATTCCGGTTCCAGAAACTTACTACGTTTCTCCTCTTACCCGTACGTTTTCTCCCCCACCTTTTGTTCTTTTATACCCTCAACCGGCCCTTTTTTTTGTTTGCCGTAACGATTTCCGTCCTGACGGGACCCAGGCACAATCCAGACCGCCTCCCTCTCCTTCTCCTCTCTCCCCCTCCCCGCTGAACACCCGTACAAACCCCTCGTCAAAGAACTCCTCCGCGAGGCCCTGGGCGTCCACACGTGCGACCGCCGGAGCACGCGCTCGGAAATTCATGCAGCACATCCCGAGCTCACGTTCGAACCGGGCTTTGCCGAGGACGATGAACTGTGGTTAGCGGACTACCGCGAGCCCACATCGGCGAGGAACTATCGACTTGCCGTGTTGCTGGATGACGTGTTTGAAGGGGATGACGGGGTTGTGGTGTCCATGACAAGTCATTCGGGGGCAATTGGGAGTTTATTGGTGGGCTTGGGACATCGAGTAAGTCCTCTTTTTTCCCCTCATCTCTCCTTTCTTCGTTCTGTGTTTCGGTGGCATTCGGTTGGAGAAGAGGGCGTGGGACCATGGATGCGGGAGAGGAAAATGGGTACTAACTGGGATTTTTTTTTAGGAATTTGCGCTCGAGACGGGGGGCGTGATACCCGTGTTTGTTAAAGGGGAGAGGGTGCAGGGGAAACGACCGGTTCCGCCAAAGGAACCGAGTGATGCACCGCCGTTGTGTCCGGAGCCGCCTGTAGATATGTAGGTACTGCGTTTTGAGAGAAAAGGGAAATAACAAGAAGAACAGAGTAAGTCGGGGAATGGAAGTGGTATTATTATGGAAACTATAGAGCACAAAGTGGAGAAATAAGAAGATAAAACATACAAAGCTACTGGTATATTTTGCCAAGTTTGTAAGAAGAATCTGTTGTTCTAAAAAGGGGGGTATCTAGCGATAGCGAAAGTCCTATATGCAACGACATGATTGGAAAAGATAAGTGAAAAAAAATGGGGATATATGAAAAAAAAAACATCTTTGAACGCGAAGAAGAACCCCCCCCCCCTCCCCGCTAAGACTGTAAGCGGAGGAAAAAAACAAAGGAAAAAGAGAGGGAGGAAGAAGTTGAAGAAGAAGAAGAAGAAGAAAAAGAGGGGAGAGGGGGGCATCAACCTTCACCACCACTGCAGTCACTCAATCCAAGCCCTACCCAGTCAACCTCGTCCTCCACTCTACAATCCCAGCCCTCTTGTCCTGCTCTTTGACCAAGACCATACCAAACCACGCCATGACATCAATTCCCAACCCCCTCTCCAACGCCTTAATCCGCTGCATATTCCTCACCCCCTGCTCGTCATACCCCAGACACTGTAGCGGCCACCCACTCTTAATCATCTCGCGCTGCTGATACTTGTTGTGCCGAAACGCATCATAGGGCGACGCGCCCAGCACAACGAATAACAAAGTGATGGCTAGGGACCAGAGATCGGTAGCGTGCGAGGGCGGCGATGTGCATGTGGAGGTGAGCAGGGAGGGGTCGAGGTAGTCCCATGTTCCTGCGCCGAGGGGCGAGGTGCTAGTGTCGATTGTGGCGTTGGGCAAGGTGAGGGTTGTGGAAGAGAAATCAGAGTAAAGGGGTTTGGGGGTGGAGGAAGAAGGGGTGGTGGAGACGAGGATGTTGGAGGGTTTGATGTCGCCGTGGGTACAGTGCTTGTCTTGCATCCAGATGAGGCTGTCGATTAGGGCGAGGGCGATGCGTGGGAACATGGCAGTTAGTTTTTCGGCCCGGGCAGGTTCATCGAGCGTGTTTAGGTGTTTTTGGAGCCAGCCTTCGAGTGTGTCGTCCATTGCGCGGAGGAGGAGCGAGCCGCTGCGCGTGTCGAGGCCGTAGAAGGAGACGATGTGGTGCTCCGCATCTGGGAAGCGGGTTAGGTAGGAGAGGATGCGGGCTTCGGCACCGAGGACCTTTTTGGCGCTTGTCATAGCGGGGACTTTGACGGCGTAGAGAATGGGTGTAGGGGGCAGCTTTATGAGACTTGCACTCGAGTCTGCGCCTCGCACCGGGGTCAGGGGTGGTGTCATGTCAGGACTGCAGGGGGTCTGGGATGAGGTTTGGCTGCTCGGCTTAGGGAGACACGGGGTTGCTAGATACACATCACTCCAGGCGCCCTCGCCAATCTTCTTCTTTCGTCCTCGGTCATCTTTGCAAATTTCGTAGTCCCTAACGTTGTGCGGAAAGGCTATGGGTTCTGTGCTGCCGGGTTGTGGCGTACTCTCTAGAGAATCAAGTCGAGGACGGCCCCTCGACGATACAGAACTTCCGCGACGTAAATCTGACAAGGAACTCAGAAAATCAGATGACGTGGAGTTACTTTTTGAGTGCGCCTTAATGTGAGGCGTGCCTGGGGGAGTAATGGCACCATTGTCGTGCAGCATTTTGATGTCTTGCGTACCCATGGTTGAAGAACGACGTTTGGTTGGCGATGCCGGTGGCGTTGACAGAGTGGGCGCCGCGGACCGTCCCGACTGTTTCCCAGGAACAGCAAGATGATATCCCTCTCTTACTACTTTGTCTGTGCGTAGGTGGAGTTGTGGCAGCTGCCTTGTGTCTGTGTCTATCGTGGGTTGTGACGTGAATCTCAATGGTTCTTCCCTTGAGTCTGGGAAGGTAAATCGGGGAGGTTCTTCCATGATCGTTTCCCTGGGGATTTGTGACTCGACAGTGCTCGCGTCTGACAAATATCACTATGCGGCTACAGTGTGCGGGTGTATCGTGTTAAAGTTTTTTTTGTTGAGTCCTGAAACACAATGCGAGCGTAGAGTTTGCCCAATAGTCCCCGAGAACCAATGCGAAACGGAGACGGGATTCTGGAAAGTCGAGGGAGGAAACGTGCAAAGCCGAATCACCCCGGGTTTTGCCTTGTTTTATTGTGGTGTCCCCAGTCCCTGTGCCAGAATCGGAAGAAGCGACCTAACAAAGAAAGCGAGAAAATAAACAGTGATACAGGTAATGGTACAATAGATAAGGAGGCGCCTCCGCTAATACACTTTGGCGCGTCCTACCAGATAGTAGGCCGAAGCATATTTTGCGGTTTCAGAAGAATCGCGGTACGGGCAGACGCGGTGCAGCGGGAAAATAAATAAAGGGACGTGGTTTTGTATCAGAGAGGCGATAGAAAAAGGATCGGAGTTGCAAACGGTCTATAAGCAGAAATGGGCTGCGGGGGGCGGGTGAGACACCCATCGGGCCCGGAGACGTAGCCAGGGCGCAGGCAACCGCGCGCAACTTTAGCCCAAGTGTCGGTCGCGAATGTGATTCGCAGGGGGGGAAGAGGAGACAGAGGTGCTTCTTTGAGGCGGATCGGGGCATTCCAGAGTCACGCCCTATTCACCCGTCTTTCCCTCCCGGGCTATGGTTGCGACTAGCTGTTGGCTGTAGCGTGCAAATGGGGGCGCATCCTTGGCTTCGGGATCTCCAATCAGTTCCCAGGCCCGTAGGAACGTGCGCGGTTTGATTGGGCTACGGGACGTCTACCTATCGCAGAGGCGTGTTGCTTCCTCATTGCGGTTTACTTGCCCTTGGGTGTTCCAACTCAGGCAATCCGCTTGGCAGCCTGCTTGGCAGCCTTTGAGAGTGTCGCCGAAAAAACCTACTTGTTTTGTGCGTCCAGTTGTTCGCTCGGCGATATTCCGGTATGTCTGTATGCCGACATGCCTGTGTGACGTCGTCGCTGACTGCACAATTGTTTAAAAAAAATCATGAGATCGTGGGGATCATGTGGAGCAGTTCTGAGTTATCGCTAGCTTGTCGTTGGCTCCGTCCGTGGTGTATTGTTTGGCTGCCGTCTCGTCCGAGAGCAAGCATGTTTGCTAGTGACGTATTGGTTAGGAGATGCCTTTCTCTCGCAGCCCGATGGTGGAGGTGCGTGCCGTCTCTGTCCTAGAGAGTGGATAGTCAGCCTGCATTGTGAGCTTGTCCATGCGCTGGCAATCATCGTCGTCATCACCAACAGCATCATGATCAGATGGCAAGCAATGAGACTGAGGCGAATCGGCGTTTGCTCCTCCCTTGGCTCCTGCAGCGTCAATTGCATTGCATGTTTAGACTGGTAGATCCATCAAGAGGCGCTCTTCGTTGTCTTTGGGCTTACCATGCTCAAGACAAGGTCTCAAATCGATGTAGGTTTGAGTGCAAGAGCAAGCCACCGCGGACTGGGGAAGATCCATGGCGGAGCATGCGGGAGCTATCACCCACACGGACGTCGGCCGATCAGCAAAATCAACGACACGCTGCGATATTCGGACATTCCCCGCCTTCGCATTGGCACGGAGAATTGCCATGAACGAACCGAATGCCGACCGAGCAGAACTTGGAAATCGAGATGCGACAAGTTTGTCGTGTTATCGTTCGTGATAGCCGCCAGCATGCACAATAAGTGGGGCCTGTACCAAACCTGCCCATGGATGCACTATCGACTATCAACGTCAAGCCTCAAGATCATCTGGTCCACTCTATTGACAGGCCAGAGTCAATCGCCCGTCACCATAGCAGCACAGAGCAATGCGGTGCAGTCTATTTGAATGATTGATTTCTTCTCTGCGTAGGTCTATCTCGCCATCTTTCCTACCTCCTCTTCTCAGCAGCAGCTCATTGCAGCGGAACATGTGCGCACACATGCTTGATATCAAAAAAAAACAAAAGATCGAAGCAAGGCTGATCCAGTTGACGCGCCGTGTAGAAACAAAGGAAAATCCCAAATACCCATACGCAAGGAAAGTACAAAAAACTGGCGCACGAGGAAAGGGGACGATTACGTATATGCAGGATGAATATACAGGTAACATTTTCCTCCTCCATGCTTAATCGCTCACAAGAAGAGCGACATGGCGTAGCCCTGCCCAGGTGGATGCAGAGGTGTCCAAGATGAAACGTCGCCTTTAGTAGTGGCGAGGGGTCTAGTTGTGCCATACGCACTGTTCAATGCGAAACCCAACTCGATTGATGATTACAATATATTCTTGTATGGATACTCGAGATATACACAAGGCGTAGACATGGCCTAATATCTGTTTTGTTGATTTTGCTGTTGCTGTTGCTGAGCGGCCGAGGAGCGTTTGTACGAATCGATAATCTGGCCCACCTGCTCCTCGTGCTCGCTCTGGCGTCAATGCTCATATCCTGCCCCCCGTTGCCATGGGCTTGAGCTGTTGGCTTGCCGATACTGCTGGCCATTGCTGCTAGGTCGGTATGAGGGTGCCGGGCTACGGCTCTCATAAAACGAGGGAGGTGCAGATGGGTTGCTTCCATCGTTGCCCGCGCTTCGTGGCGGTGCGGCAGCGTAGTGCTCGCCAAAGTTGCCCTCCTTGGAGGCCAATTGGCGCTGCTCCTCGGAGTAGTAATCTTCGTCATCATCGATACGGCTGCGAGATCCAGTGGGGTGGGTGCCCTTGCCCTCGCCGCGAGCAGTTGCGCCAAGAGCATCAAGCTCAGTGGTTAGCTGCGTTTGCGACTTGATGAAAGAGCCACGGTCGTCGCGCATTGGCTGGTAGCGGGTATCGGGATTCTTGGTGAAGAGAGCAAATCCAGATGAGACGAGAAGCATGAGAAGGAGAATGAGGGCAAAGGCGGCGTTGATGACGAAGAAGATGACACCCATGACACCAGTGACGATGGTCTAGACATGTTAGTTTTGGTGAAGACAAAAGGCAGAAAAGTAGCACGTGACTTACAGGTTGTTTGAAGACCTCAGTGAACATCAATAGGAAAAAGGCACTGAGGAAGTTGACGGCAGCAATGGCAATGTTGAAGCCATTGGTCTTCTTGTCCATCCATGGGCGCATGACGGAAACAGTAATGAGGAGAACGGCCTCGATGATGACAATGGAAAAGCCCTGGACCTTGCTGCTGCCCTGAGCGAGACCGACAAACATGGCCTTGATGAACAGGTATGCAAGCCATGGAATGATGAACCAGTAGGCAGCGGCCTTGAACTGGACATAGAGGAAGCCCCACTTGTTGAGCGCCACAGGGTCCGAGTAGAGGATGTAGGCGGGGTTCTTGTGCATGGCAATGGAACGCTGGGCAATACGCACAACCTTGGAAGAAGCCCAGGTAAGTATAGCAAGCATAGTAAGCATGGAAAGAATGGCCAAGATGACCAAACCAACGGAATCACGGCGCGTCAGCTCCCAGAAGCTCAGAACCATCATCTGGGGGAAGCCAATGAGAACAACACGGAAGAGGATACCCTTGAGGACAGTCTGCCAGCCGTTGCGGAAGTCAACAAACTTGTCGCCCTTCATCCTGCCAGCCTTGGCCAGACCTTCGCAGGCATACTTGAAAGCGACGACACCAATGACGGTTAGGAAGACGAAAATGATAAAGAAGGTGTAGCCGGTGAAGAAGATGTTGGTCGTCTCAATCCTGGCCTTGAAGCCAACACGCTCAACACCGTGGAGGACGACACGTTCTCCACCAGCCTGGGCCTCGGTGGCAGCAGAGTTACTACGTGCGATGAGACGACCGACGGCTCCGGTGGTGAATTCGATGGCACGTCTGACCCTCCTCCTCTTCTGGACCTCGACGGAAATATACGATAGTTGGGAGAGGTACGTGGTTGGGGTTCCACCGGTGGCGCGCTGGTACCATGTGGCCATTTTCTGAAGGAAGCCAACACGGATGATACCCATGGTCCATTGGAAGTTTTGGGTCCAGGCCGAGACAATGGGAGGGAGGGGGACACCGCACAGGCCGATGAAGGCTTGGGCCTGGAAGTAACCGAAGAGCGACATGGCGTTTGCAGCGACGTGAGCAGCCGTGTTGGAGTGACCAAGACCGGAGGTAATGGCAGATGCTATCAGACCTAAGCCCGCTATAATGGCCGTGACCCAAGCGACCGCCTTTTGGTCGACCGAGTGACCGTTTGACAGTTCTGCTTCTACACAGGCAAGCTGGACGTGGGTTTCTTGATCCCTGATCTGCACTCGTACAACGGCGTCAAGATCAGGAATGGTGTATGCGATGCCTAAGGGAGGGTTAGAGGTGGGGATGCGACAAGCGGAGGCGCAAGGGCGGCTTACCTGGAATTGCGCTCATGATTTCCGGGCTGATGTCGATGTTGGACTGGATGGTCAAGGGCCCGGCGTTCATGGGGCACATGCCCTCGAGCTCCTGTTGGCCGCAAGGGTCGAGCTTCTGGTTCATGGCGGAGAATCCGTAGACGAGCAGCTCGATGTCGGCCTCGATCTTGCCGGCAATGTTGGAGATACCCTCAATCTTGAAGCCCAAACTGCGGTTACCGGGAGTAAAGGCGACGTTGAAGAGGGTAGCTGAGAAGGACGAGTTTGCCATGCAAGGGTTGAGCGACTTTGACTCGATGAGGCGCTCGGCAGAGACGAAGGGGGCTGCGACGGCGGCGAGCCATAGCAGCGACTGGGAGAAGGAGAAGCGCATGGCGGGCGGTGGTGTTTTGGGCGTTGTTCGTGATGCTGTGTTATTAGGCGTGGTGAGGCAGGGAGCCTCAGGCGTGGGCGTGGGCGTACTCCTGACGAGTACTGCTAAAGTTGGTCGGCCAGACCAGCGGCGAGGGAAGCTCCTTCAGCGAGCGTGGATCGGGGAGCGAGTTTGGGGTGCACAGGGTGTGGGGTATGGGGGGAGAGCGAGCGGCTGTCGAGAGCGACAAATGGGGTGGCGGTGGTGATGATGTCGAGAAAGATGGTGGTTGCGCGCTGGGCGACGGGGAGGGAAACAGGGCAGGAGCGAGGCGGCGGCGGCGGGCGGCGGGTCTTGGCTGGGGAGAAGGAGGCTAGCAGCCAGGATAATAGCAGGCCAAACGATGGGACAGGCAGCGATCAGCGGACGTTTCCACCTGACGCGGCCCAGGCAAAGTGAATGTGTGAGTGCAGTGCAGTGCAGGGTAATGTATTTCTCTGTGGGCGTCGCCGGCCGGACTCGAAGTGTTTTGGGAGTGCCTGAGCAGAGCGAGGGACGAGAGGAAGAGAGGGATCCCATGGGCCGTGGTCTATGCACCAAGGCCGTCTCCTCTCTCAGGGGAGCGAGACGCAGACCGCGGCCCTCTCACAGGTGGGCTGGTGGGCCAAAGGGAATACGCGCGGCTCCTGTGCGCGCCGGTCCAGCCAGGCCGACTGCCCAGCCCCAAGCGCCGTCCTCGTAATCGTGTACGCAGCCGTATACAACTTGTGTGTGTGTGTTTGGCATGTATCGCATCTGCTTCCTTGGATGACAGGTATGTACCGTCTTGGTTAGCAGGTACGTATTCACTATCGAAACCGACGCCTCGTCACCCAAGGCTGCAAAGGCTCCTCCCTGCTGCAGCCCCTGGTGTCTCACGTCTGCTAAAAACAGAGGCTGGTAATTTCTCCTTTGCGGCCGTCTGCAACACCCCGACAGGGCCAGGGGGCGGCGACTTGAGCGACAGACACGACGGCTCTCTGCTTCGCCACACTCGCACGCAGGAACAATTTCGGGCGGCCAATTACCGCCGCGCCTCTAGACCGCTTGGGCCGCTGACTGAAGCACCCGTCCCAGCGCTTCGTATCTTGTCGGGAACACGGCTGCCATGGGAATTGCTTACTCCTGCTCTACATGCTCGCGCACTCCCGCTTCACCACCTCGACGAGGCCGCAGAAGTGCAACACGGACACGCGGCACCAGCAACGCCTGTCGCCCGTCACCGCTGCTGCTGGCACATTAGCTCGCGGCAGAACATGTCAACGTTATGCCATCCGGCATTCTGCGGCACGACAAGTCTGGTCAATGACCCCATCCGTGCATTCGGCACCAATCCTCGCCCAGCGCCAAGACCCGGGCCCTGCCAGCCAATCACGCGCCGCCTACACGTGCTCGCCCTTGCCGAGCTCGGCCCATGAGCCGTTGACCTGTCCTCTCTGTACACCATCGTGGCCGCCATTCAATATTGCTGCGCCTTCTCTAGCACCGTTTTCTCCGCTGCCCACCTCGTGCGCCAACGACATGTGTGGCAAGAGCGCCAGCACCCTCCCCTCCCCTCTCACCACCACCCAAGTGCCAGCCCACGCCCCAACCACCCCGTCCCCCGCCCTCACCCAACGCGCGTTCACACAAGAGTCCATGTCGACTTCCCACCCTATCCACGCGTAATGTGCCTGCCAACCTTGACGGCAATCTGAAACACGGGATCAGCAATTGCGCAAATCCCAAGACGAAGTGCCCGCTCACTAGCCAGCCATGCCTTTGTCCTCCAGCCTCGTCCAGCTCCCTATTTCCTCCCTTGGCTGACCCTGGAGATCGTCATCTTTCCATCCTGTGGCTGTGGCTGCTCAGCGACCCACCGATCGCCTGCGAACGCGTAGCCATGCCCGATTACCCCCTCGTACCTACCCTAACTCCCTGACAACATGACTACATTCCGCACTCTGCTTCTTTACAAAAGTGCCCATGTTTGCCTCGTTGGCGTTCAAAGTGGGTCCATTTGCCCTGAAAAACGTAAGCAGCCCTGTCCTGGTTTCTCAACGGCTTCCGCCTGAGTTGTGACGTATTCCGCCACTCTAAAACGAACCGTCGCCTTCACCTACTTACTACTATGCTGGTGAGCCATCTTGGCCACCATGCCCTGACACGCTCTGTGTTCGTCTATAATATACTAGTCACTCTATACGCTCGTCGCCGAGGAAATCGTGTCACCCCACTCCCTTTGCCATCGACGTCGCATTGTTCTAGTTTTAGGTTTGCAAACAGAAGCACTCGTCGTGCGCACAAACACACTAACTGACAAGACCGACATACACTTCCTCATCCCTGCCTTCTTCATTTTCATCTGCCTCTTTTAATCTCTCTTGCGTCCCCTTTTACCCTGACTCCAAATTTCCTACTGGGCCTCGTGCTAGTCCACTTGAACTTGTCATCTCGCCCTCTGACATCTAATCAATGTGCATGTCTTATTTTTTTTGGAACATTCTGCAAGACTAAACCGCAGCCAGTAGTATGACAAGATGTATGGATCGTCTACTCATTTCCCACAGCGGTGTGGTTGTTTGCTCCCAAGGAAAGCGCAAAAGGGTTCGCGCCTGCCCTTCACTTCACCTCTCACTTTGACGGCCACAAACAAACAGAAGAGAACAAATATTAGTCACACCAAATTCTCTCTCACCTCTGATTGACTCCGTACGCATTGTGATGAATTCTCTGCCTAGACTCTTTCGCCCCTTCAATCGCATCTACAATGCCGTGTCGCACTTCCACTGAGCCTCTCTCCGGCACGAGCCAAGACGAACAAATCCACCTCCTCGTCCTGCTCAAGACCAAGCTACAAGGCATACCATCCTTGCATATTCCCTCTCTCACACTGCCTGATATCCTTTGTTCAACAACCCGAGCGTCGCACATCCCTAACATACCGCCTGACATTCAACTTCCCTTCTTCCTCCGCAACCGACATGTTATCGATCAATATCATGGGAAGCCTGTAAAGGATGAGGCAAGGCAGAGCACAGACATAACCCGGGCCATCTGGTTTTGGAGACTGGATGAAGCACGACAGTTTGAGCGCTTCCATGATACCATGAGGTGGAATACTGCCATGTTCATTGCACTACTCACCCTTCATGATTTCCAGACCCGCTCCAACCATCCCAAGGGCATGCAGATGAGTAAGGATACGACCAAGAAAGGCCATGACGATATAAGTGCCCCTCAGTTTAAAGCGATCGGCATTAACGCTGCAGCTTGCCGCTTCATCAAACAGTATCTTGCTGCTGTCCTAGAGCATCACAATACACCTCTGCTTTTCGATGCCCGTGAGACCTTCATCAAGACCTGGAAGAACGGTACCTGGGACCTGTACACTGGCTTTCGTGCCTCACAGAAGAAGTTGTTGAAGAACCTCATGAAAAAACTGACCAAGGATTGGGAAAAAGAACTCGATAGTGCAGAGAGTAACATGGGAAAGGAAGAGTATCGCATCAGAGTAGCTCAGTTCGCGGGCAGTTTGGTCCCGAGGAGAAGGGAACAGGATATCTCTACTGGCACACTACCAGGGCAAGAAAAGAGTAAGTATGTGTACAGGGTCAATAATCCACCTCACACACCTCGCGAGAGCCGAGAGGTTGAGAGGAATGAACTGCTCGACGCTCTTCGTGTCCCGTTTACACCACAAACCAAGGAAAAGACAAGAGACCAGAGGAATGAGAGCTATGAGCTTGAGGAGGATAGGAACATGGTTACAGGACTGAGGAACGCAATCGAGGCATTACAGGTGACGAGGCCGCAGGATATGCTGCCGGTGCTGATGCATTTGTTTCCTGCTCCGGGGATGGGACAAGCGAGTACTTAGAGAGCACACGACTCATGGAGAGCTTACATCTGGGACGATGAATCCAAGATCACGAATTTAGCTCGGAAATCCAAAATCCGTATTATGATGGGTTTTGTTAAAGTAGCTAGGGTCTGGACTCGACGCAGCAGGCCTTTTCCTCTAGTATACATACTATGCCCCACACGGCATTTCAGCAACTAATCGTCCGATCCTGTTGAGCTGAGCATGTCGTGGCCTAGCTTGCTACGAGATGTAATCTTCAATTGTGTTTGCTCAATTCACCCAATCTGAAGTTCTCCACACGATACTGGTCTAAATCATTCTAGTGCTGACACGCCCAGCCTTATGATAGCACGACCTTTTGATATGGACATGGTATGTTCTGCATCGTAAGCATCCTCGACAACCAGTGTCCTGCACAGTAAGCAGTCTCCAACATCTACTACTACCACCAGTACATTGGCAACAACTAATCTAAAAACTCTAAAATAATACAACGCCAACAAAGGCTTCGCATGCAAGCAAGCGGTAGCGTACCAAAGACCGGCATAGGGTGAGTAATCCAGATACGCAGCAATCATCCTCGGCACGACCACATGGGCAAGCGACGCAACAGCAAGCAAGAAGAACTTAACTTCAAGAACTCAGTTTCAAAGACCTCACATTCTCCCATGCATAGGCCCGAATCACGTCGGCCATGTGTGTATAGTTGTCGGACGGAGCCCCACCCAGTGACGTCATTACTCACGGACTTACGCAGTAAGGTACCACCCCAACGTCTTCCATTCCTGCTCCGCATGCAGCGAGAAAAACCCGCGCCTGGCACATGTCACAGCCCTATCGGTTCTCTGAACGGCTGCCGGGGTCATCCCCATCAAAACAACGGGGATCTAACTCGATATAACCATGGTGGAGTTGATTGCTGGTGCCGAGATCTACCGAGTCATTTTTTTCATCTCTCTTTCATCATGATGAGTATGTTCGCTTGCGTCCTCTACTACTGCCCGATTGTAGTTATTTTGTGGCAATAAGACAAGCTTTTGGGGTAATGTATACTCTGCTACATGAGTGGGCTGAAAAAAGAGGAGTTAGTGGCTTACAAAGAGTGACCGAGATTATGTATCTACAGGATTGATTCGTTGCGCGCACATGAAGCTGAACACTAGCCCTTGTTCCTTCTACGCAATGCATGCCCTTAGCGTGCGGCCGATGCATGAGAAAGTGGTCTAGGGGGCCCCGCTTGTATCTCTTGCGGTAAGATATTGCCAGGGCTCTGGATGCCGCAATGCTTGATGTACGTTCCGGAAGCAGGGCCCTGGACGCTGGTGGTGTAATATTCATAAGCGACGTCATGCAGACTAGGCAGATGGCGAAAGTTTTTGCAACGACACTGGTCTCTTTGCGGACGTAAGAAGAGGCCGACCAGGGGGGACATGGTAACCGCTTTGGGGTGGTAATGTTGGTGTAAGAATGAGTGGGCTTTTTTTGCTCTTTGGAATTTAGTATAAGAGGAAGAAGTTGTTCGCTGTTTTGGATACTCTCTCATATTATCCAACCCACGAAATTTAACCTGAAGCGATTGAATCACCCCCTTTTCCCTTCTTCTTCTTCTTCTATTATTGTTTAGATTTCAAGCCTTGATATATACAGACGAACAAGAACAACACCAAAAAAACAATGCCGACGTTCACAGTCTTCAAGGGGTCCAAGGAGGGCAAGATTGTCAAGGGCCAAACCACCAAGCCCGATCTCCAAGACGACCAAGTGCTCATCAAGGTCACCGCCTCAGGCCTCTGCGGCACAGATGAGCACTACAAGCACGTCGACATGGCCCTTGGCCACGAGGGTGTCGGCGTAGTCGAAGACATTGGCCCCAAAGTCAAGGTGCTCAAGAAAGGCGACCGCGTCGGCTGGGGCTACGAGCACAACTCATGCGGACACTGCGAAAAGTGCCTAACGGGCCGCGAGACGTACTGCCCAGAGCGTGAAATGTACGGCATGGCAAACCTCGACCAAGGCAGCTTCGCCTCGCACGCCGTCTGGCGCGAATCCTTCATCTTCAAGGTCCCCGACGAACTTACAGACGCCGAAGCCGCGCCGCTCATGTGCGGCGGCACCACCGTCTTCAACGCGCTGCACGCCTACAACGTGCGCCCGACGCAGCGCGTCGGCGTCATGGGCATTGGCGGCCTAGGCCACCTCGCCATCCAGTACGCGTCCAAAATGGGGTGCGACGTCGTCGTCTTCTCGGGCTCCGACTCCAAAAAGGACGAAGCCATGCGCCTGGGTGCCAAAGAGTTTGTTGCCATGAAGGGCGCCACCGAGCTCTCCGTCTCGCGCAAAGTCGACGTCCTCCTCGTTACCGCCTCCGTCACGCCCGACTGGAAACTCCTCATTCCCGTGCTCAACACCAATGCCACCATTTTCCCCCTCACCGTGTCCGACGGCGACTTTTCCTTCCCTCAGATGCCCCTGATTGCCAATGGCATTACCGTTCAGGGCAGTGTGGTGGCCGCCCGTCAGGTGCATAGGGACATGTTGACTTTCTCGGCCCTGCATGGTATCAAGCCGATCAATATGGAGTTCCCCATGAATGTCGAGGGCATTGAGGAGGCCATGAAGGTGCTTAGGGAGGGTGGCATGCGCTATAGGGGTGTGCTTATTCCGCAGTAGTTTGGACTTTGGGTGATTGGGTTTTTTTTGGCACCTGTTGAGATTTATACGATGATAGATTTTTACGAATTTCATTTGTAATTATATTTAGCTCGAAATGGAAATCACTTGGCATGTATTACTGAGTTGCGGGTTTTCTTTTGAAATGAAATGAAGTATGTGGTTCACTCCCTCATTGTGATGTATGGAGAGTTTCGGGGTGGTACTATGCCTAGCTGAGTATGGTGTTGTTATCGCCCTCGCATTACTGACTTTCTTTGCTCAATCGAATCTCTTTTTGTTATATATCTATAACCATGCAAGATCATTACATCATTAGTTGAACTGTTTCTCAATGGGGGCTTAGTCATTGCGAAAGCATGACTTGTCGCGACTGTGCTGCGCCTCTACATGAGGACGATCAGCCGCATCTGCCCCGCCTCATGCTTGTTCGAACATCCGACCTGTTAGGCTGCAACAATGAGCCTCTTCCATCACCTTCCCACCGCACTCACTTGTCAAGCATTCACATGAATTGATGCGTCTTCTCAAATACGACGAGCATGGCGAGCTCGATATCGTCAACTTCGACGATCGCGCAGTGCCGCCCTATGCGATACTTTCACACACGTGGGGAACTGATGCGGAGGAAGTGACTTTCGCAGATATTATAACTGGCGGTGGCAAGGCCAAGAATGGATATGAGAAGATACGTTTCTGTGGACAACAGGCACAGCGGGATAACTTAAGGTACTTTTGGGTCGATACGTGCTGCATCGACAAGACAGACAAGGCTGAATTATCCCACGCTATCCGGTCTATGTTTCGCTGGTACCAGAATACATCGAGATGCTATGTGTATCTACCGGATGTATCGACAGGGAGTTGGGAGTTTGGTGATATGTCTGCTGAATCTACTTGGGAACCTGCTTTTAGGTTAAGCCGATGGTTCACGCGTGGCTGGACACTTCAGGAGCTTCTTGCTCCAAGCACGGTCGAGTTCTTCTCTCAAGAAGGGACGTTACTTGGTGACAAGATGTCGCTGAAATCATTGATTAATAAAATCACTGGCATCCCATGCGAAGCATTCGACGGAGCTGCTCTTTCCCAGTTCAGTATCGACGAGCGGCTGCGCTGGAAAGGCAGCAGAGAGACCAAGCGCGAAGAGGATGCATGGTACTCTTTATCGGGAATCCTTGATGTCGAGATAGCTCCGGCGTACAGCGAAGGAGCGGCAAGCGCATTCAAGCGTCTGATGGACGAGGTCCATAAAGTAGAGAGATGTCTCCAAGACATACGCTGTACGGATCCCCGTGACGACAAGAAGCGCATCGAGGACACCAAAGGAGGACTGCTGGCAGATTCCTATCGCTGGATTCTTGACAACGCTGTTTTCCAGCACTGGCAACAAGACCTCGGCGGACTGCTGTGGGTAAAAGGCGATCCCGGCAAGGGAAAGACAATGTTACTCTGTGGTATTATAGACGAGCTGCATAGCTCACTGTCTAAGACGTCACTCTTAGCATACTTTTTCTGCCAAGCAACCGACTCGCGTATTAATAGCGCTACAGCAGTACTTCGAGGGCTGTTATATATGCTTATAAAGCAGCAACCGTCACTCATATCGCATATCCGCAAGAGGCATGATGACGCTGGAAAAGCCTTGCTTGAGGATGCAAACGCCTGGGTAGCCTTGACAGAGGTCTTTACGGACGTACTACGCGACCCAGGATTGCGCACTACCTACCTAGTCATTGACGCATTAGACGAGTGCGTTACTGACTTACCAAAGCTTCTTGACTTTATTGCAAGGCAGTCGCCTACGTCTATGCCTACGCATTCTTCCCGCAACAAGTGGATAGTGTCCAGTCGTAATTGGCCAGACATTGAAGAACAACTGGGGAAGGCAGAGAGCAACATACCACTAAGTCTTGAGCTAAATGCCGACTCCGTGTCCGCAGCTGTTGGTATCTTTATCCAGCACAAAGTGTCTCAACTATCGCAACAGAAGAAATACGACGAACAGACTCAAGATGCAGTACTCAAGCGCTTGATATCAAATGCAAACGACACCTTCTTATGGGTAGCGCTAGTTTGTCAAGATCTTCAAACGACTGCGAGAAGGAACGTACTCAAAAAGATAGACTTATTCCCACCAGGACTAGACGCACTGTATAAGCGGATGATGCAGCAGATTAGCGTGTCCGACGATGCCGCACTTTGTAAGCAGGTGTTGGCTTTGATTGGACTTGTGTATCGGCCAATCACGCTGCAGGAACTAGTAGTCCTCGCTGAACCACTCGAAGGTATAGACGAAATAGAGCTGCGGGGGATTATCGGCCTCTGTGGGTCGTTTCTCACTTTGCGAAAAGACGCAGTCTATTTTGTGCATCAGTCTGCTAAAGATTTTCTCTTTGCAGAATCGTTTGATGAAGTCTTTCCTGGTGGGACTGAAGTCGCTCACCAGGTCATTTTCTCAAGGTCACTTGTCATTCTTACCACGACATTGCAGAGGGACATGTATAACCTTGAAGCACTGGGAGTTCCTATTGAGGAGGCTGATCCGCCTGATCACGATCCACTAGCCGCATCACGCTACCCATGCGTATACTGGGTTGATCATCTGCACGAATCAAAACCTCAGTTTGACGGAAAAAGCGTCGGCAACCTGCAAGTTGAAGGAGTAGTTGATAGATTCATAAGAGAGAAGTATCTCTATTGGCTAGAAGGGCTTAGTTTGTGCAGGAGTATAGGAAAAGGTGTGAGTTCGATGGCAAAATTGTATTCTCTGGTCCAGGTATGGCATGCACAGACAACATACCTGTGTAATGTACTTGATATAGACGCTGACTCCGTTAGGAGATGAAGGGCACGGATGAGCTTACTAAGCTTGTCTACGACGCACGTCGATTCGTCATGTATCACAAAGGGGCAATTGAGAGCTATCCCTTACAAACATACGCATCTGCTCTGCTATTCAGTCCGACAGGGAGCATAATCAGCAAAATCTTCCATCACGAGAAGCCAAAGGGAGTGAGTATTGAGCCAGTAATAAGCACTGGGTGGAGTGCGTGCCTACAGACGCTCGAGGGTCATATCGTTACTGTCACCTCTATAGCCTTCTCGCACGACTCGACTAAGTTAGCATCAGCATCAAGCGATAAAACCGTAAAAATCTGGGATTTGAGCACCGCCGCGTGTCTGCAGACCTTTGTAGGCCACAAAGGTACTGTCACTTCTATAATTTTTTCGCATAATTCAACCAAACTAGTATCAGCATCATCCGACATCACTGTCAAAGTCTGGGATATAAGCAGCGGTACATTTTCAGAGATCTCCACAGGCCATCTTAAACGTATCAACTCTATAGCTATCTCACACGACTCAACTCAGCTAGTGTCGGGATCAGAGGACTGCACTGTCAAACTATTAGACATGAGCACCAGCGCATGCCTGCATAGTTTTACAGGTCATAGTGGTGCTGTTATGTCTGTAGCCCTCTCACACAACTCAACTAGGCTAGCTTCAGCATCGGCTGACAGGACAATTAAGCTTTGGGATATGAGCGGCATGTGCCTATATACGCTCACAGGCCATGAAGCTGGTGTAAAGTCTATAGTCTTCTCGCATGACTCGATGAAGCTAGCGTCAGCATCGAACGATAAGACCATCAAGCTATGGGATGTAAGCAGCGGCATGTGCCTACAGACACTCATCGGCCATAGTGGTGCTGTTATATCTGTAGCCTTCTCGCGTGACTCAACTAAGTTGGCATCGGCATCTTACGACTTCACTGTCAAGCTGTGGGATGCGAACAGTGGCGTCTGTCTACAGACGTTCAAAGGCCATGGGTTTTACGTTATATCAGTAGTCTTTTCGCACGATGGGAATCAGCTGGCATCAGCATCAAACGACGGGACTATCAAGCTATGGGACGTCAGTAGCAGTACATATATTCAGACGGTTACGGACCACAGCCACTATGTCATCTCTGTATCCTTCGTACATGACTTGACTAGGCTAGTATCAGCATCGCGAGATAACACTGTCAAGCTCTGGGATGCGAGCCACGGGGTGTGTCTGCAGACGTTTGAAGGGCACAGCGGCTGCGTTTCCTCTGTCGCCTTCTCACACGACTTAACAGAGCTAGCGTCAGCATCGCATGACGATACTATCAAAATATGGGATGTAAGCAGTGGTGCTTGCCTACAGACACTCACAGGTCATAGTAGTTATGTCACATCTGTTGCCTTCCCACACGATTCGACTAAGCTAGTAGCATCGGCGTCAAACGATAAGACTGCTAAGCTGTGGGATACCATAACTGGCGCCTGCTTACAGACGTTTACCGGCCACAAAGGTCATGTCAGTTTTGTGGGTTTCTTGAACGACTCAACGAAGCTGAGGTCCGTGTCAGACGACATGACCATCAGGCTGTGGGATATGAGAAGCGGCGCGTGCCTGCACACGTTCGACGCCGGTATACTCAGTTACGAGCTATCCGGCAACGCCATTAACTCATATCTCTATACCAAGACCGGTCCTGTTGTCCTTCGTGGCCCGATTAGTTCTACGTTCCCAGCTATGGCGGAACCTGGGCGCTCCATACGTCCAGGCACAAGCGTTAGCCGAGATTACACATGGATTCAGCATGATGGCAAGAACACCCTGTGGATACCATCAGAGTATCGACCGTCGTGTTTTGCGAAGTGCGGGAACAGGGTTGGTGTGGGCACTGGGCCTGGCAGGATATGGTTTTGTAGTATTGATCTTTGACACACTGGCATTCTTTGATTCTAGACAACGAAAAAGGAGTTCTTCCTCTTCGTTCATATCTTCGCTTTGCTACTACGCATCTGATTCAGCCATGTTAGCTCGCTGCGTTAAGTATTGGGTATTCTCAAGGTCATGGCTGTTTTTTGTATCGTGCCAACTGCAAAAGTGGGAATCAAAAGTCGAGCTTTGCTTTGTGGTGTCTTGCTTAGCACAACAGGGCATCTCCAGATAATACGGTAAGCGTTGGTATTAGTGGGTACATTACAGCAGACGGTCTAGAAGACTGGCCGCATGCGCCATAGCTGTTCTTAGGAGTTGTTATGTGAAAGATATAGTGCCAAGGCTGTTACGATATACGATGGGATCATCTGAGTACGTTACTACATACTGCATTCTACATACTACATAACGGTCACACTGCCGCTTACGCCTGGCTTGGATGAAATCAGATACTCAGCCCTTACGTCCAGATGTTGATTTTCTTTGTAGTTATCGATCAAAACCGAGGTTCAGGAATGAAGATGTTATTCGACTTGTTAACACGAAAAAAAATAAGCCACACAGTGTCATATTTTGTGACAACGGTGAGTTGTTATAATTTGCCGCTTATCTGCAGTTATGAGCCCGAGCCTGGTAAGAACTCGGCTCCTCTCAGCCTCAGTCTGGCCTATCGGCGCCTGCGACCGAGATGCCCTGATCGAGTTAAGACTTCGGGCCGTTGTGACAACCTGATAGGATGGAATCTTTAAGTGCGAGAACCGCAGTGTAACATCTTGCACTATAGGAAAGAAGAACAGCATGCTTAGTCGATATCTTTGATAACATTATTTCATTACTAACTCGAAGAACCTAGGCTGTCACGATGCTACAAAGGAGAGCTCTAACTGAGTACCCCTTCCATGTCCTATCAAAACCCTAGATAGGCCTTGCCGCAACCCTAGCCCTAGTATATCGAAAATGAAGAACCGAACAGGTCCTTAGTTACGACCTCGGTTGCTTTCTCTGCATTTGGTTTCAACCCTAGGAACATTACACGTTACTCAAGGTTTGCAATAGACTCCAAATAATCACCAAGTTTCTCCTGCTGTACACAAACCATTCACAAGCAAACCTTCTCTGAGCTGATTATCTGCCCTAAGCCCGAAAACATAAGCTTCACCGACACTGCCGGTCCTGTGCTCTCCAAGATTTCCGCATTAATAAACTTGGTTTCCGTCGCTGGCCACATCAAATTTGGATTCAGAAATGTAAACCCGACTTTGGATAGCCTGGCGGCTGATCCTCGGACAAGAGTGAGCGGTCATGGCGCCATTGCGGCGTGGGGTTACATGACCGGAGGACTCACTGCTGCATGTATGTACGACGTGACCAAACGCGACCGTGACCTTACTGTGTAGTAGCGCTTCTGAATCGACAATGGAGCAACACCTCCGGGCCGCAGACAAAATACGAAAAGGGTCTTGCTTTGAAATTGCTTGCAGCTGGGCTTGCCAGTGGATAAGCTTTTATCACGTAGGTCAATTCAAACCTTTAGGTGCCCTTTGGATTGCTCCCGTTTGCAGTTTGGCAGGGTGGTTGTTGGCTATTTCGAAGAAGAGCAATTGAACTAAGCTCGAGAGTTCTGGGACTATTGCTGTTTAGCTTTTTGTACGTTCCACAGATTTCCAGCTTTATCCATCTTTATAGCTGTTTGCGCCATCAATCTTGATCCACGTGGTTAAATCACTACCTATTATGTATTACTAATTATTCTCCGAACCCCAAAACTTTAAGCGTCCCAAGGATATATTTGTATACACATGAACACTTACCAGCGGATTTCAATCTTTTAACCGTATCATCATGTATGCTCGATATTTCAATTAAGCTGAATAATCATACATCTCCCACTGCTGAGAACAAGTTCGGCTTTCGCTTGGCTTTCGCTATACTGTAGCGCAACAGTGACCCACTAGTTTCCCATAGGCGCGAATCGATTTGGGGCGATTACGCCACAAATGCCGACGGACCGAGGCACCTTGTCCTGATCAGCTTCGCAGGGATATGCAGGCATGGATAGATTTACGTACTACAAGGCTGCTTCTGATAGAATGTATTGCATATAGTCTTGACTAGTCCCACAGATCACGATGCAATAACCGAATGCAATAGCAGAACTTGGGTACCCTTTGAGGTGCTATGTGCCGAGAGGAATTACGTCAGTGGCAGCTCGGATAGTACTACACATGTGACTGGTGGGAAAAAATAGTATTACAAATCGCTGGATTTTGTCAAGCTTATTCTATTCTACATTAATCAGCTCTTCTAAATAGTGGAAACCCTCGACGTAAAATAGCCTCCTCTTGAAGAACTTTCAACCAAAGCTTGGTCTTGAATCATTGAATCGTCCTAAGTCTCAAGCATCCATCGCAACTACCAAAAGCAGTAAACACATGACAATGGCTTCCGAAGTCGCTGCTGTCCATTCACCTTCGCTTGAAGTTCCTGCTCCAAACAAGCTTGTCACTGTTCGCGTAATCGATACAGGCAACAGAGCAACCGTACCTGCAGGTTATTTTATGGAACCTCATATTGAGGGCCATGAAATCATGAAGTCTCCTCAGTTTTCATTTCTTATTGAGCATTCGTCGGGCAAAAAGATCCTCTTTGACTTGGCCACTCGTAAAGACCCTGAGAACCTATCCCCTGTTATCCGCCAATCGATAGCTGCAGGCGGTCTAGCATTCGAAGGTGATAAGGATGTTGTAGACATTCTCGAGGAAAACGGCATCAAGAGGGAAGAGACTGAAGAAGTTGTTTGGAGGTAAAGATTTTCGTCGATGTGCAAGAACTGATACTAAAAGACCTGGTAGTCACTGGCATCTTGACCCAGCCCGGTTACTATAAGGGCCAGGCTCCTCCTACTTCTGTTCTATAGATTTTTGATATCCTTTCGTACCAGGCCTATAGATGTCTATCGAATCAAGGCTCTTCTAATATCCCACACACTTCTATATGCCTCTGAGTGATGATACTATTGCCAATACTGATCCGACCAGTCTTGCCTGCGCCGTTGCACCTAACGTGTCTAGTCCGCACACGCAACAAAACCGTCTTCAAAAACCGACCCTGGACTAGAGCATCCTACATTTGTTCCGAGATCAGTGACCTCGAAATTTCCATTTCTAAATTTATCGCCAAAATGACCATCCCTATTAAATGTATTACACTAATCGTAGGAGTACCAAGTTAGCTATAAGATAAACTATAGTTTGCCTAAGACATTCTCTATTTAGGTAAAGAGAGTATTATAGGATTACTCACGCAGCCTCTAACTTTCCAACCTGGACAATCAGGATCATTCCAGCTAACTGATGTGCAGTAGACCGTATTGTGGGCAAGAGCTAGCCTAAGGAGAGGCGCTATTGCGAGAGGAAGAAATACCTTCATAACGCTTAGAGTGCTTATAGTGGTTGTGGATAGACGGTAGATGGTAGAGATGATAGGAAGATAAGGTCAAAGTCTTCCCGATAGCTGATACAAGAGCCTTAATATAGCTGGCTCTGCAATCTCTATAGCAGACAGCGGATAGCCGGAGGCTATTTATACTATGCTACATGGCAGAAATAATGTATGTGGGCCACTAGCAAGGGTCTGTTTGAGCTAATCTAATCGTTGCTGCCCATTTAGTAGATCGTTATAGTATTAAGCAATCTAATCCTTTACCTTATTCTAGACCTCTTTAATAGGGTTTAAGTCTAGACTATACGCTGGTCACGTTAACGTTAGCACGTATCGTAATATAATCTCGTTTTTAGTTACATACTTTTGCAGAATGCGCGTAGATATATTAGCTAGTATCTACGTAAAGGAACGTACAAGTTACCTACAATTATAGTTAAAAAAAAAGAGGGCTCGTGCTATGTTAAATTAGGTAAAGATTCGTCCGAAGTAGCGCTGGGTGTAAGATTTTAGCGTCCCTATAGTACAAAACTTGTGCCATGTAGCACAGTATATGTAGACACCGTGTCAGCATGCTGCGGAATATCCAGAGGGAAATGGCGGTGTACCTTAAATAGGATAGGAGAGGATGACCTAGCGGTGAAACGCGTGGAAAAATTGGCTGTCAGCATAACTGTCAGCAGAGGTCGAAGTTTTGAATCCTTCTACTCTTAGCACTACTCTGTAGATTCCACCTAAATGAGAGATTTAGTTACTCGTTAAAACTTAAGAAGAAGACTTGGTTAGTCTAGTTACTTGTATGGGTCGAAGCTGGCCAGATAATAAGAGGGAGAAGCGACCTACTATCAGCACTAATGCACTCAATAGCAGTTACCTAGGTGCGCTTAACGCCTGCTCCTCTGTAGTCACGGAGGTTATCCTTACCTACTAGGACTTTAACCAAGCCAAGCATGTCTAGCATAACGCCCGTCTCGTCCATATTATATAAATTCTTAGGCCGCACCCTCAGGTCCTATAGAACTCCCTTAATTACCTTAAACTAGTAAGTTCCGTCCCTCTATGCTGAAAAACCCTATGTGCTGAAAACGACTAATTAGATCGCAAGGATTATAGACTTCCCGCTAAACGTCGTGATCCGATTAGTCGTTTTTAGCATATAGGGTTTTTTCGGCACAGAGGGACGGACCTTATACAACCTTAGTATAGATATTCTGTTTATATTGTTTCTAGTCTATTACCTTCATCTTCCTCCCTTTAAGTTAAGGATTGCGTTTCTTAAAGAACTAGGCCTAGTTCTTACCTAAGGGCTTAATAGGTTTGCTAGTCATCATTATCATCCGCTAGTATGCGAGACTAAAGGCTAATAAAGGTTTATACTTAATGTAAGGGGCTACGCCATAAGTGAATACACGTGATTGTATCACGTGCATACACCACACCGCCTAGTTAAGGAACTTACTCGTACGTAGAACGTAGTTGCGAGAGTATAAAGAGAGAGATGTCGTACGACAACTTTTCTATCTTTATCTTTCTTCTTCTGTACTATAGGTTAATGCAAACTCGTTCGAAGGCCTCTTCGCCCCTAACACTTAATTTAGACGAGCTACCTAAGTTTAGACATTAGTAAAAAATATATAATAAGAGCTTTCTCTTTATCTAGGGTAAGGTACTACTAGCCTTAGGCCTTCTCCTTTATAGAGAGTTATCTATACCTATAGTAGTACTAAGTATAGTATAGAATAGTATTATCCTATAATAGGGAAGTCTAAGTTATTAGTATATTATACGAAATAGCCTATATTAATATTTAGCTTAATTAGGCTATAATAGCGCGATTTTTAAGATACTTAAATGGCAGATCCTTTGCGGCATGGCGGGACTTGCGTGTCGCAGGGGGGAGGGGGGACGTTAGTCGCCCTTCTCCCTACTCTACGCCACCATTCGCCCCCGGAAGTGAATGCCCGGGAGCACTCATCTTGAATATTCATCCGCAAAAGTCACCCACAAAGCCCTTTTATACTCAGAAGAAAAACGAGGAACTGATGCAAGATTATCCAAAACTGTTGGAATCGACAGACAAAATGTCTTCGTTTGACGGAGATGAACATGTCCTGGTCTTAATTGCCTACGATGCTACAGTACTGGACACGCTCGACTTTTTCCCCGAGCATGCTAATGATTGGAAAGAGCGTGGATGGAAAAGTGCCGTTCGTTGGACGTTCCTGCAAGACTTCAAGCTGTGAAGGGCAAACACAGTTCATCTCTTTGAATAGCATTCAAAGTATTATTCTGGACAGCATTCAAGCGTCCTACTTTCTTGTCGGGATATGGGCTAGCTATGTGCATTAGTAGTAAAATCGCCATAAACTATTCTTTTTCTCAAAATGACGCATTTTCCGAGTTACGAAGTCGATAATATCATGTCATGTAAATGGAAGGATTGACTAAAATGCCCGAGGTTTATGCAACCAGGAATTTTGGTCGGTAGCTAGCCAGAATAATGGGTATTACACATAGCGTGTTTCACGGTCAAACGACAAAGTCATTCTTCACTACTGGTTACCTTATAAACTGGAGAACCTTAGACGCCGAATAATATTTTCGCCTGTTTTCTGGTTAGCAAACGCGTAGATAGTTTCTCTAAACATAACACACTACCTTCTTAATCCCTTTCCCAATCACCACCCTACCATCCCTCCACTCGTTTCTCAGCACAACCGAAAGCCACCTCCTTTCCTCCCTCCAACTGTCCAACAACTCTTTTCCGTCCTCCTTGACCTCCTCAAACAGCTCCTTCCCCTCGTATCTCATAATAGCCATCAACTCTTTCCCTTCATACTTCAACATGCCCCAAACCTCCAAACCCTCTTCCTTCAACACTTCAGCCAGCCTCCCTACACTCCCCCTGTTCTCCTTCTTCTTCACTTCCCTATCCTCCGCCTCCCTCTTGATCTCTTCGCGCTCACCCGATACCTGCTCATACCTATAAAATATAGGCATTCTCTCCATTTGCTCTTCAGCAGACACCTCCGGAAGTCTCTTGTCAACCTCTGGAACCGCCTTATCACCATCCACGCCCAAATCCTTCTTCCCCTCCTGTCCCTCCAGCCCCATCGGAACCGACAGCCGCCCAGGACCCGACCGCCTTCCCGGAACGGGCTTCCTCCGAATCAAAAACCTCGTCGACACCTCCCTTTCTTCCATCTCCTTCCCGTGCTCTTCTCCAACCATCTTCATCTCCCCCAGCATCTCCTCCAGCACCTCCCTCACACCCCTCTCCTCCTCTTCATGCCCCAAAATCCCACAAACCTCATCATCCTCGCCAGCCTCACCATCCTCACATCGATACCCTAACAATTGTTCCGACCCTTCACGTCCTCCACACCCCTCCTCATCCCCCAGGTCCGCAGTCAAATCCCCACCATCCTCACCAGCCCCGCCTCGATACGACAAATACGGCTCCCCACTCCCATCCCAATCCACAAGCAGCGTGCCCCTAGTCCCCGGCCGTATCGCGTCATCTTGCCATGCGAGGTGTTGGTCGATGAGGGATCTGAGGTCTGACGCATTGTTTGGGTTGGCGGGGAGACGGGGGCGGGGGCGGGCGGAGGGGTAGTATGGGTGGAGGTGTGTGGAAGCGTGGTGTGGAAGTAGGTGTGTCGCAGCGTACCACTGGTGGAAATGCGTAGTCTGTGTAGTTTGCGTTGGGAGAGCCATTGTAGGCTTGTTTCAATTTTTTTTCTCTCTCTAAAAAGTATAACGATAAAAAATAGTTGGGGGTTTACGGGTTACGTAGTTCTAGTCATCGTTTTTTTTTTTAAAAAAAAAGGGTTGGATTTCGGGGTTGTTCGGGGTAAAGTGGTTTCTTGGGCGCGAAGATGAGAGACGATAGGGCGGGGCAAAAGGAGGACATGGTGAAGAGGAAGTGATAAAGGGTGGAGAAAAAAAGGACTTTATGTAGGGATACTTGCAAGGGCATTGTGTGGAAATAGAAACAATAGGTGAGATGGACGTTTTTGTACAAGAGCTTGACATTGTGACAGAGGAGAGTGAAGTGAAAAGAAAAGTCACATGACCTGTCAGCCGACCCAAAGCATCCACCACCCAACAGCCAAAAAAAGAGCGAAAAAACGAGATAGAAAAGTCAAAACGAAGAAAAGATGACTAGGAAATTAAGTTTACGTTCATGGGCCAGTAACTATAGATCCCCACAACGCGATATACCAGACACCGAAAAAAGAGCACGTGACCAGATCCTCCCACACCATCCCTCCTCCCAGGTTTATTATACCGCCCCCCAATCTGTTTCCCCAATCTACCTTGCAACCCCAGTCCCCCCACCACCCCCCCTACTAAGAGAACTTTGCGAGATATGCCGATGAACAAAGAATTACACATCAAATTTTGCTACGGAGGAGACGTGTCACACTGCAAGGAAAATGGTATAGACCAAAACAAGAGAAGGAAAAAGAAAAAGCAAACTCCATATTAGGAACGATAAAAACAGTGGGAGGGATATGACGCAAAGCAGAGCAATGAAGGAAAAACCGCCCGGGTATTAGCACGCTCAATCCGTCAACATGATCATCTCCTGTAAACTAAAGATGACTAGCGAGGAGAGCAGACAAGCAACGAAATAGAGAAATCGTCTAGTTCTTGTCCTTGCCGACGAGCTTGTCCTTGAGCTTGCCGAAGAAAGAGCGGCGCTTCTTCTTCTTGTCGTCAGCAGCAGAGACAATGCTCTGGCTGCCTGGCGTGCCCTTGGGAGACACGTCAGAGTCTTTCCTTGGGCTCTTAGCCGGGGCCTCTGGTGCCAGTTGACCTGAAGGTGCAGAGGTTTCAGCATCTGGCTTAGCCTCTTCTGAAGCCCCAGCAGCAGCAGGCTGTGTTTGCTCAGTTGAAGTGGCTTCCTTGGGGGCAAAAGCGACGTCGGTGGTGGAATCGATGGGCCTTGACTCGACTGGCTTGGCAGTCTCGGTTTCAGTAGCAGTCTGAGGCTCAGTGGAGGACTCGACTGGCTTGGAGTCCACGGTTGCGGAGCTGGGAGTTGGCTCGCCATTAGCGTGAGCTGGCTTTACCTCTTGTGGCAGTTCGTTCTCAACAGCCTTCTCCTCACTGACTGCCTCAGCATTACTAGCAGCCTCGGGGCTGGCATGAGCCTCCTTCTGGCTTTCAGCGACAACAGTAGGCACCTCGCTAGCGACCGCCTCGGTATTTGCGCCAGGAGCGGTAGCCGTGGTAGCGGCAGTAATTACAGGAGCAGGCTCACCGGCTTCCTCGGCCTTTGGCAGCTTGCTGAGCAGCTCAGACTCTACAGCCGCCTTTTCTGTGACAGCCTCACTGTTGGCAGCAGCCTCAGGGCTAGCGTGGGCCTCGTGCTGGCTGTCAGCAACAACCTCAGGGACGTCAGGAGACACAGTCTCGGAGATGGCGGTAGGAGCAGGCTCTCCAGTCGCGTTGGTCTTAGGGATCTCGCTCAATAGCTCAGACTCGACGGCCTTCTTCTCCGCAACCACCTCAGGGCTTGAGGCTGCCTCAGGACTGGCGTGTGCGGCTTGTTGGCTCTCAGAGACAACAGCAGGGACAGCAATGGCGGGAGCGGGTTCGCCAGCCTCAGTCGTCTTGGGGACTTCACTGAGCAGCTCTTGCTCAACGGCAGACTTGTCTGCAACAGCCTCTGGACTGGCAGCCGCTTCTGGCTCAGCGTGTGCGGTGTTTTGGCTCTCAGCAACGACGCTGGGTACCTCGTCGGCAGTGGTTGTGCTCGGTCCGTTCAAACCAGTGGTCTCGGCAATCTTGTCCTTGGCGGTGTAGACAGCCGCGGCAAAGAGACCTGCACCAGCAGTGGCACCAGCAGCGGCAGTAGCGACTGCGGTCTGAGCATGGTCACCCAGAGTGGGATCTTGGCTTGTGACGGGTGCTTCAGGCACAGTCTCCTTTAGCTCTTGCTCGACCTCCTTCTTCTCCTGGACGGCTTCAGCATTGGCGGATGCTTCGGGCTCGGCGTGAGCCTGCTGTTGGCTCTCGGTCACAGTCTCGGGGACGCCACGAGGCTCCTTGGGAACCTGGCCAGCAAGCTCGACAGTTGTGCTCGTAGGGGCAACGGATTGAACTGTCACGCCAGTGTCTTGCTCAGTCTTAGCATCGCCTCCCATTGGCAGGCTAGACTCGGGGATCATGTTGCCAGTGATGGGAGGGATACCAAACATGCCACCCTTGGCATCGCGCTCGGCTTGAGGAGTAAAGGCAAGGGGGGGAAGAGCATCGGCCTTTTCGTAGGAAGCGGGGTCGGTCTTGACGGTGCTCTCGACGGTGTTGGAAGTGAGGGTGCTGGGGTCAGGAACAGGTTCACCAGGTGCAAGGTGAATTGGGTTTCCAAGGCCGGCGGTAGCTGGGATGGGGGCAACGCCAAAAGTAGCAGGCTCTTGCTCGGGTTCCTCGTCATGCTTGACGGTCGACTCTACGGTGTTGTTGGTAAGAGTGCTTGGGTCGGGAACAGGCTCGCCAGGCGCAAGCTTAATGGGGTTGCCGTTAGTCGAGGAAGCAGGAATGGGAGAGACATTGAAGGTCTGGGCCTCGCCTGCAGGAGTCTCTGCAAAAGGAGTCTCTGGGAAGGTACCAGGCAGGGCAGCGCCATCTGTAGCGGCCTTATCGCTCTCCTTGGGCACAGCACCGGCAAGCGCAGCGGTCGTGGACTCGGGTGCGACAGACGACAAGGTGGTGACTGGCTCTTCGTCGACAATGTCCTCGGGGTAGAGGACATTGTTGATGATGCCATGGCCGTCGTCCTCTGTGCGGGCGGTCTCATTGGTACACCAGTTGCCGTTCACGACGAACTAGACAAGAGAAGAGTTAGCAAAGTCTGCGTGCGCGACAGGCTGCAGGCGGCAGCGGGTTTGGGGGAGCCGGAAGTGGGCGCGCGCACCTTGTACTGGGTGTGAAGCTTGGGCAGCTCGACCGTCTTCTTGAAGACGCCATCCTCGAGCTCGAGCTTGACTGTCTTCCTCCAGTCATCGAAGGTGCCAGTCACGTAGACATCATTGGCGGCGTGTTCCCTGGGAGCGCATTAGCGGTTAGGTGTAGTGGTAGGCAGGGCGAGGACAAGCGAACCAGGTAAAAGTATATTTGCCCATGTCAGCGCAGCAGGAATAGGCGATTGGAGAAATGCGATTGTGGTAGTCAGGAGAGAGATGGGTCGGAGGGCGCAAAGAGCGGGCAGTTTTGGAGGAGGCTGGTAGGGCAGGATCAGGAGCTCGGTCCGGGTGGAGCTAAATCAAGCGGCAGCGCGCGCTCGGACGATGTTTGTATGCACGACAGAAACGCTTGCAGCTATGCGAAGGGGACCGACAGGAGGCGGGTTAGGAGCGCAGGCGTAGTGGAGAGGGAGTATGGCAACAGGGTGGTGTGGAGAGGGAATTGGCGAGGCTGTTCAGTCTGCGCGCGATGGTGCGGTCGAGGAGCAAGACTGGAGACGGGGCGGTTAACGGCGTCATTGCTTGGCGGGATGCCGTTGATGGCGCGCAATCTGCAATGGCACAGGCGGGAAGACCGAATGGCGAGCACTGTACAATGACGAAAGGCTGGGTGGGTATACACACACAGCACAGCACTCTACCAGCCAGGCTCGCCGCAGACTGTACCCGCCCACGGCTGGCACGGGCGAGTTGTGCAGTGGGCGGCGCAATTCGTGGTGGCGGTCATTGCGCGCGCCCGCAAAAACGAGAATAACTACATCATGGCCCCTCCCGCTCGCAGGCGGCCGGTGGCAGACACATGCACAGAAGGTTGGCGGGCACGTGACGATGCTCCACCCACGCAAGCGGTCAGAGTGCGTCATGGTGGTGCTGCTCCGTGGCGAGCACGTGCATGAATATGAATTCGCCCGTGGACGAGCAGCATTGTGTCCTGCCCATGGGCGAATACGAGAGATGGCTTGCACAGGCCAAAGCCCCCTTCTTGCTCGCACATGTCTGCAGCCCGTCTTGCTGCACGCACCGCACCGCCTGCGCCCTAGCCAGCCTGTGGCTCACCGCCAGTCGTGTGTCAGCCGGCCCGCCCATGTCTGGTCTGCAAGACGCATGTATCAAAAGGTCTCGAATCCAAGATGAAACACGGCAAGGCTACTCATCAGAACTGGTGGACTGGTGGGCCGGACAGTCGCTCTGTCCCTGCATCTGTCCGTCGTTTGCCCGCCCGCCTGGCTGAGTCTGGGGCGTGTGGTGATGCAGCATGCAAGATAACGCTCATTTCGGTGCTTTCTTGCCCACTCCCTCTGCCGCTGCGCCTAATGGCAGGCAAACGAGCTGCGTGGCTACGAGCTGCCGACAAGCACCGCCTTTGCCTTGTTCCCGTTTGGCCTTGCTCGACCATTCATTCCATGCTATGCCTGCCATGTGAACCCTCTCTGCCCCGGACTACTGCATGTGGATATACATACTACTACACACTCTCCCACGCGCACCGGGGCATTTGCATCCTCCCCGCCACCGCCGCAAGCTCCCCTGACGCCTAGCGCAAGCTCCAGCCATGGACAGCAGGCGGGAGCTAAAGCACACACGCCTATTGGCATCTGCTCTTTGATCCATGGCAGCACTGCATGGACAAGCACCAGACATTGACTCACGCCTGCCAGACAAGCCGTCGCCTAAATCTCGCCGTGAGCGCCTCAAGCCAGACGAGAGTTTCTAGAGGCCTTCTGGAAGACAATACGCCCCCCAGCTCCGTGGCCTTGATCCCTACCTGCTACTGCTACTGTCTAGTAGTCCCCCTCTGACTGCCCTGCCCACCCACTCTGCCCAGCGCGTCATCACTGCGCCCTCACCCCAGGCGGCCTTTGCACCTACTGTACAATTGCTTTCTCTGCTAGCCGCCCAGCTTCACCTCCGCCGCTGTCGTCCTCTCTCCCGTCTCCTCCTCCCCCCTCCTTGAACTTCGCATCGCCGCTGCCCTTGGATCCTCGCCGCACTGCCAGCTGCTGCTGCTGCCCCCCCTGCACGTCTCGCGACCGACGACCGACGTCAAAGAGCTGCGCTCAACCCCTCACCCGCCCACCGCCCTCATGTCCCTCCCTCCCGACTACTCCAACGAAATCTCCACCCTCGACCGCGAAATCCTCAAACACAAGCCTCACGACATCCTCCAATTCTGTGCCAATTTCTTCAACCGCCGCCTCGAGTCGCAGCGAACAGAGTACCTGCTGTCGCAACAGCACGCCAGCCATCAGGGCCGTGCCGAGAACAGCTTCCCGGGCAACAACCCCTTTAGCACCTCGCCCAGCAGCGGCAGCAGCTTTGCAAAGACGACCATGCACCGCCTCGAGGAAGAAGAGGAGAACGACACCATGACGTCGCCCACAGCCTCGACCTTTGCTGCCGTCGACTTTGCCCGCGCCCGCAACAACGGCAACCTGGGCGGCAGCCTGAGCCCCGTGGGCGACAGCGCCTTTGGCAACTTTGGCGGCTTTGGCGGCTCCTCCAAGAACAACATCACCCAGATGCCGCCGCTTGTCGGAGACGGCCAGACCTTCCCCAACAACTACAACACCAACAGGCGCACCTCCGTCTCGGCCGAGTCCCTCAACCCCACCTCAAGTGCCGCCGACAACTTTACCCCGCCCTTTCATCAGAAGACGCCCGACCAGCTGTCGCGTCTCAAGTCGGCCGTCTCTGGCAACTTCCTCTTCTCACATCTCGATGACGACCAATCCTCAATGGTCCTTGGTGCCCTGCACGAGAAGCCGATACCAACAAAGGGCATAAAGGTCATCCAGCAGGGTGATGTCGGAGATTACTTCTACGTCGTCGAAAAGGGCTCATTCGACATCTACGTCAACCAGTCGGGAAAGCTCGAAGCAGGCGCTGAAGGTGCTGGCAACAAGGTGGGCACTGTCGGTCCCGGCGGCTCCTTTGGCGAGCTGGCTCTCATGTACAATGCGCCCCGTGCCGCCACAGTGACCTCGACCGAGCCATCAACCCTCTGGGCACTCGACCGCATCACCTTCCGCCGCATTCTCATGGACAGCGCCTTCCAGCGTCGACGCATGTACGAGGGCTTCCTCGAAGAGGTCCCCTTGCTGTCCACCCTGACGCCCTATGAGCGTTCAAAGATTGCCGACGCTCTTGAAACCAAAAAATACCCGCCCGGAACAACCATCATCCAAGAAGGCGATGTTGGAGAGTCGTTCTTCCTGCTCGAGTCTGGAGAAGCAGAGGTCTTCAAGCGCGGCATTGATGGTCCTGTAAATCAATATCAAAAGGGCGACTACTTTGGTGAATTGGCTCTGCTCAATGATGCGCCCCGTGCTGCCTCGGTCATCAGCAAGACCGAGGTCAAGGTCGCGACTCTTGGCAAGAACGGCTTCCAGCGACTGCTGGGACCTGTCGAGGGCATCATGAGGCGAAACGACCCTACCAAGTCGGTATCCGAAGGCGACCACGTAGATCCCCTCTCCTAGGCCTCGTAACCCCATTCACCGCCATCCCTGCGACACCAACATGTTAACACCTGGGCAAAGGGTCAAATATCAACGTTATGAAAACACAAGGGAATCTGGGTATTCGATATGTGCCTTGATGTGGTGCTCTCTCTCTCTCTCTCTCTTCGGCGTTGTCGCATGTATTCCTACGCTTCCTACTGTCACTAAACATTGTCTACCGTGATGGAAGAGAAAAGGCTTTTGTTTCCTCGAGCATAATGGGCTTTAGTTGTGTGCTGCTCTGTTACCTATACTCCATTGCGTATGATAGTCATGACTTAGACTTATGCATCGATACTTTGATTGGGTCGATAGTTAAGTTGTGACGTGTCGCAATGTATTTCAGATGCTTTTTTTTCTATTATGTCTTTTGTATGCAAGCATCGAATCCTTCAATGCACCAATGTCCTGCCTGACTCGCATGTTGTGATGCGCTCCTGCCGCCGCCAGCAATGAAACATGGCCCAAGTAAGTAACTGCATCCCTGTGGCTCGTGCGTTGTGCGTTTTCGTAACCCTATATTCGTTTTTTCATCCCTTTACCTCTTGCATTTCACTGCGTCATTTGCTACATATCACACACACACACCCATGGCTATGTATGCCCCTCAGTGTGGCAACAGCCATAGTTCAACACCAAGCATTTTCGCCAAGCTATGACGATACGTGCTATACATCAACATGCCCCAGTAATCTTGGTGAGATTGTAGCAGGGTATTCGCCTCCAGAAGCAAAGCCACATGGGTTCTTGGTGCCGGCAGATTCGGGCATGGATACACATGTATACCATAGTCGTACCCACCCTACCGGTCGACGCAACACATCTGTATGTGTATGCTGACAACGAGACTAGTCAGTCGACTGCACGCAAGTCTGCATTCACCACGTCTGTTGTGCATCAGACTTTCAGGTCGCCACGGTGCATATTTCTTTTGCTCGGCTTGCTACTTTCAGAAGAGATCAACGCTTGACAAGGAGCCTGCCAATTTTTGCCAGTTGCTTTCTTCATGCGCAGTCAGTGCAACATTAGGCTGTCGTTTTTCCAGGGAAGCATGTTTTTTTTCCCTTTCTTGCAGCTCCCATAACCTACCAACACAGTAAAACGGCCCTTCTGAGCGAAATATTTTTAGGACAACGACAATGGCTTCACCGTGTGACAATTCGACCAAGAAAACGGCACCAAGCTTCAAATTACTCTTCTAGGTAAATCTTCCGTCATGTCCTCACATGTATACAGCCACGTTACGTGAGCCCACGTTGTGGCTGATGTAGCAAGCCACAAGGCTACATGCTAACCATTGCTGCGATGGAGCCACTGCCTTGTTATACAGAAAGTTCAATTGATTACTGGGCAATGTAGCCGGACACACTAGTCTTTGAATTTTCTATAACCTGCTCAGGGAGGCGCCCTACGCGGTTGGCTGCAGACGCTCTGCCCTCAATTTACCATAGGTCAAAGGAACACTCAAGGTGTTCTTAGGGCTGTTACCGATCCAATAAGGATACACTGATCCAATGCTCACTGCGTGGGCCTGCGGCTTATATGCAGCATTCAGGGTATGCCCGCGCACTAAGACCAAAACAGGTAAATGGGTTGATTGACCACCAGCATGCTGATCTTGTTTCCCACAGCTAACCTATATTCTGGATCGTTGAATTGGAGGAAAAGGTGCGAGTAAGGTCAGACCAACCCATGCCATGCCAGCCGAGCTCGAAAGGAACATATCAACATACGAGGACTCTTACACAAAGCCATGGGACTCGAAAGTATAAGTTCAATGAATATTCTTGGCATCATCAAGGACTGTGTATGGCGGTCTGTACTGTCGCGCTTGGCCCGGTTCTTTCGGTGTCGGGCTGCCGACGGTGAGGTGTTATGGTCCAGCCACACACACACACTAGACTGGGAACGATTCTTTTCCGACATCTGTCGGGTGCGGATCGGGAGCATAGAGGCGCATATCGGCAAGCTTCTCGGGACCGAAGGTGGGGTTCACCGTGTCCACTGCCTCAAGCAGTACACACTCGGTCTCTACTGAATGTCATCTGCTCAGTGTGTGCTGCGCCAGAGTTAGGACCTGGCGTGCGCGATACATATTCTAAGATGACCAACCGGGGGGATGGTATACGCCTTACTGTATATCCTCCCTGCTATGTTATGAATCCTCATCACTGGTTCGTTTTGAGTTGAGGCCTCCCTTGAACATGCTTTTACCCCCATACCGTAGTGACGCAGCCAACCTAGACCCTGTCAGATGTCCACCGCTATCTTTTCCTTGTGGCTGAGGCTCACAGCACCAAAGAAGGCTAATAGTACGTTGTAGTATTCCAAAGGGTACCTGCATCTCACGTCAACGGTCGATTGTTCATGCCTTTAAACTTTCAAAACTCTGTCACTTGTTGGAAAGGCCCGAAAGACTAAGCACCATCGTCTTCTTGTTTCGATTTCACCACAGCAACGGACCTCTCGGACATCGTATACCTTTGAACATGGTGTCCAACGATCCAAAGCCATCAAAAAGACGAACAGGTCGACACCGCCTCCCACCCCTCGCACAGGGTCCTGCCCTCCAATTCATCGTTGCAACCCATCCAGATGATTTCCGGGCTACGACAGTCCTGAGAAATGTACGATCACATGTCATGTATAAACACCAAGAGACTCGAACATCATCACCTGCGACTCTGGCCAGAAGCCGCGAAGGTAGCAATGGACCAAGTGCTTTGACACGAACCCCAAGCCCGGTCACAACAGACTCCTTTGGAATACTACCGACCACCGCACCCGTGGCTCCTGCATATAGTAGAGGCTATGAATCTGCGTTGAGTCTGCATGCTTTTGACGCTTACTCGCCATCGTCTCCAACCGATTCTCTACGAAGTCTGGCTGCGCGAATTCTATCAATGGCAAGTCCGACATCTCCTCATAGCGCACCGGCAGCCTGTGAAGAGGGTTCAGGGTACCCATTTCCGAGAAGCAATACCTTTCAAAACGAGTCTCTAGGAGATCTGAAGCGCGAGTGGATCCGCAATACCGTTCTATTTTGCCATGGTGAGTCATTGCACGGAAGTCTGGCTGTTACTCATTGTTGCAGATCAAGCATGGATGCGTTATGTTTGCGACAGCCATCTATCGTTTCTTAGCCATGTGTATGCTACCTTGGTATACCATGACATTGACGAAGGTTTGCTGTACGACAGTCGTCTCACCGTATTCGCCAAAACCAAGATTCTCAGACTGATTAGCAGTCGCTTGGATACGGACAACGCTACCATCATCTGCATACTACATCTCATTATCAGTGAAATCGGGAGTGACAACGAGGGTGTCTTCAGCGTGCACCGCGATGGTTTGGCAACCTGCTTGAGAAGCCATCGAGACGGGCTGAATTCGGGCGTTGCCAGGTTCATGACACTGTACGCGTCTTGATACCCACACAGGTTGTTAGCTAATCATGGCAGGATAATGTTGACTTTTACCATCGCAAGAAACCAGCCGGAATCTGCGGAATTCACGCCGTGGTTTCCATCTAAAATACTGTCGGACAATGGTGCCCTAATCTCGCCCCTTTCGCCTCCCATCACACATGCTTCACACTTGTACCGTGTTTGTTCTGTGGGAGCAGCGGGAATCATCATGGAGATCCAAAATTTTACAGACATGTTTCTTGCGCGATGGAATCATACTGTTGGTGATGGGCACACAGTTTCAAGTGGGCAATTAGCCAACTGCGACTCGCAGCTCCAGTCCATCTACTCACGCCTTCTCTTACTGCCATCCACCGAGAGCGACATCACCCCAGATTGGATTTACGAGAGCTGCCGTATTGCAGCTTTGATCTACTGTCGATCAATGGTCCATGGAATAAGTCTCGCAGACTCTGCAAGCGTTGTCCATCCAGCCACTGCCAGGTCCGACACGAAGAGTGCTACACTGTTACTAGCTCTCCACGAAACGCTTGAGAGAACAAACAAACAGAGCTGCTGGGGCCATGATCTAGCGGGTGTCTTTCTATGGGTCACTCTCATAGGCGCTTCCGCATCATGGGCTTCTCCACGCCTTGAATCAAAAGATGATGTGCAGACAGCCACTTGGGTAGCAAAATGCTTCTCACTACATGCAGTGAGAGCTGCAGTATCGGTATCTTCTGATCATATAGATGCTACGATCCACGCCTTGCGCGTGTTTTTGAAAGTCCAACACTGGGTGGCGGTCAAGGCCGGCTCCCTTGGTTTGGCCTGATAGGCAAATACTTCTACCACGCATTTGTCTTTTTTGTTTCGGTCGTCTCATCATCAACCATGTTCGCAAGCCAGGGCGAATTTGACTTAGGATTTAATCTCTGGAAATTTGGCCTCTTTATCGTCTGGGTTAATCTGGTATTCAGCTCATATCACACCATCTCTCTATTTCATTACATCCGAATAAGATGAATCCCAGGCTCTCGCCCTCAATCCTCGCGGTTTTATTACTCTTTACTTCACTTCCTATTCTATATCAAACGCACTTTCTAACTCTGTAAGCCACAAAAGCTATAAAATATAATTTCATGCTGGTCATGTAAAAGTTGGCCTGTTCTCTTCCAGCCTCTAACCTAATTAATGTCCATCACATCGCCTTCACGAATACCTGTTTTCCAGACGCCACACCATACGCTCTCTAACCTAGACTGCTGACACAACCAGGCCTCCCATCTTCGCCCCAAGCTATCATATGCGAGAAAAGAGCCTGAACCTGCTAACAGGGATACCGCTTACTTTTCTCCGTAACACAGGTCATCATTCCAAACTGGCGCGGGCGAAGAGAAAACTACCGACGCCGACTTATCCTTCTCTCAAACACTGTCTTGTTCAACCAAGTCCACGCCTGATCTTGCAATACACGTCACGCTTGAAAAACCAGGAAACTGACTCGTTTTTCTTGACTATACAGACCAGCCACTTGAAACAGCCCAAAAAAAAAAAAAAAACTCCCGTCACACTCTCGTGTTTTCCATATCTCCTTACACGCACCACCCGAACCCCAGCCACCCCCACACCCGTCATATCTGACATACCTTCCCCGAAGCACCGCACCCACCGCACCGCCCCCCATCCAACCATCTTTCCCTTCTCTACTAACTCCCTTCCCTTACACAACATACCAACAGACCCCCAACAACCCACTCCCCCCCAAAATAAAGACGCGTAAACCCAAGCAATCTCACGAGTCGACGTCGACAACAACAACCCCGAAGGAATTCGGAAGCAGAGACACACACACACCCTGCATGAACGTTTTTAGTAGCCCGTTTTTTTTTCCTTCTCGCTTCCCGAGGGAAGCTTTGGTTTTGTGACAGGGATATTTTGTGGGTGGGCGTAGGGCTGATTGCTTAGGCTCCGCGGAGCAGCACGAGGGAGGGATGTCTTGGGGTTACGACTGGTGTTTGCTTTTTCTTGGGGGGACGGAGGTTGCGCTTGGGGGGTGGGTGAGGGAGGGGTGGTATGGTGCTTTTGTGGGAGGAATGGCGTGGGGTAAGGGAGTGGGAGTTTTTTTTTTGGTTACGTGAGGGAATGGGTGGGTTGAGCTGTGGTTGAGCTGGGGTTGCTGCTGGGTTGCGGTCTTTGTAGTAGACCTTTTTTTTGACATGTTGGTGTTTGTTGGTTTTTCGTGCTGAAGATGCAGAATAGAAGGAGGATTGTTTTTCGTTTCGAACATGTTTGGTATCACGGAATATAGGGAGTTTGGGGGTTCCAGGAGGCTTCTTTTCCTCATCTTGAGCTGCTGGATGGAGTGGTTTTAGTTTTCATCTCTTGTTTCCCCGGATTTTGGTTGGAGACTAGCTAAGAGGAATTATCGAGCCGTGTGCATGGAGGAACTTGGGTCAAGACTTTTGGTACGGTCACGTAGATGATGAGCATGGAATATGAAGAATGTGTTGGATTCAGTATCTTGATGACCTTGTCACTCACCAAGTCTATTGGCCTTCCTTTCTTTCGTGGAGTAGTCGGCGCAGATTCTACAAGTGTATTGTCAGTAACTTTTTGCCAATCCGTCCTTGCTGCCATATTCATTGCTTACCTCGAGGGAAGAGCCATTTGATAATAGAGTGGTGGCAAGCAGCTTCTTGCGATCTTGGACTTTGAGAATTTGCTATCGATGACCATGTTAGCTTATGTCGCAAGCTTTAGTGGAAAGCAGCTGTTCGCTTTCAAGTACCTCTTCAAACGAGTCTTCCATGACATAGCGTATGGTTGTCACGGGACGGGTCTGCCCTAATCGATGGATTCGAGCAAGTGCTTGATCCTCGAGAGATGGGTTCCATTGTGGCTCGAGAAGATGTGCCCTCGAAGCTGCTGTTAGGTCCAAACTGAGATTATTGTAAGAAAACCGAATGATTTAGCGAATATTGTCTACACGAACGTACCTACATGCACCACAAGCAATCGTGATCAGTATGACGCGTATGCTAGGGTTGTGATGGAGCTGCTGTATAGCATGGCTACGATTCTTCAGCTGCACTTTGCCGTCGATTCGGACTGATTGAATGATGTGGTTCGGGTCACACCGAAGCGCCTTCTCCACCATATCAAGACTTGACGTCCATGACGAGAACACAACACTAACGGTAGGTCAGCTTGAGATATGTCTTAGCTCCTAATAGGCTTACTGTTTTTCATTTGGACAAGACCTAATCTGCGACACCAGTGTCCATACTTTACTTGAAATGTCGTTGGTGTGGTCCCACTCCATTGGTAAGGGAGAGAGATCGCCAACGGGTGTAAGTCTAGGGGTGGGCAAGAAAGATGCCAAGGGACGAATTTGGCAGGGGCGCGGCTGCTCTGTACACTCGCATGGATCGGGTGATTGATATCGGAGTAGTGCAGAGCATTCAGCGCAGTAAAATATGCTGCAAGCTGAAAGATAAACATGTGGTTGTGTACCATCCCGCAGTCCATCACCAGATACTGATGCTTCGACTGGCTGTAAGCATTGTGCACATAGTTCTCCGCCCATTAAGTAGCGCGCATTCATCAAATCCGTTCTCTCGTCGATACTGCCCGGTTGTGGCAAGTGACAAGATTGTGACAGGGTGGAAGTCCCCAGGTTGCAAATAAGACGAAGTTTGTTGATCTGTTGTATAGCGGTCATCCAGGGTACGTTAGTTTGGCAGCCACTTTCTGTCGCACGATCCAGCATGTCAACAACAGGCTGCTCGATTTGGCGATAATGTTTCTCTTCCTCATGACTAAACGGCACACGGATCAATTTATCATCTCTGCTGGGCAGGTCCAAGATAGCTTTTGTTCGGCGTATCATGACGCACGAGAGCAATTTCTTAAAAGCTTCAGCGGCTTCCTCGGCGGGCTTGACGCGCCACAAGTTCGTGACATCGTCGTCGAAAACACTTGGGTCATCATATGGAGAGAAGTGAAGGAATTTGAACAGCCCATAAAAGTCGAGAAGGCTATTCTGGATCGGCGTTCCCGAGACTGCCCATCTAGAAGTTGCCTGTAGTGCGGTTATTGCTTGTGCAGTCGAGGTATTGTGGTTGCGTATAGTGTGCGCTAAAGAGAAATCCAATTAGTATTGTATCGCAAGCTGTGATGTTCTTTTCGAACCTACCCTCATCGAGGATAACACGTCTCCAATAGTGGGAGAGCAAAGAGCTGCTACCTTGAGCACGATTACGATACTCTCTCTCAATTGTCTGATAAGTGGTAAAAACTATGTCTAATCGACCAGTTAGAGGTCAGCATCAGGATCGTTTACAATTTCTGAATTAACGAAACGTACCGGGTAATACTTCCTTGCTCTTCAACTTGAATCTCTGTCTCCCGTGATGCATGAACCATGTCAATTTCCCGTCATGCAAATGACTACGTACTAGGATTAGCAAGCGCAATCCTTACTATAGTTGTCACAACATACCTTTTCAATTGTGATTCCCAGACACTGAACACTGCAAAACAGGTTAGAATATGTAAACCCGTACGATGTACACTCGCTTACAGCTCAGCGGCACTACAATCAGAGTTGAACTTATAGGAGCGCCATGTATAGGGGGGCCCGTGAATGACTTGTCATTCGAAGTGCTATCTTGGTCCGAAGCAATGAGAGCGATCATGCTTAGCGTCTTCCCAAGACCCATCTCATCAGCAAGCAATCCACCACGCCATATAGGGCCTGGAGTAGACTTTGCCTCAGCTGTCATGGCGTTTACGAAACTATTACATGTAGAGTTTTAGTGTTGAGACTTGGAAGGATATCTCAGCAATACTCACCTAGGCTTTCCTTCACTCCATTTTCGTAGCCATACACCGAAACCATCCTTGTTCGGATGCATACCTTGTTCACGTCTCAAGAAGAAAGTCAAAGCTTATTTCTGATGTCTGTGACTTCATTATGCAAGTGCCCACTCGTCTTAGGGCGGGTTACTTACAGTTTCAATTCTGTGCGTAGAGCTGTCGGGGTAGCCGACAACTCCAGATCATCCGTAGTCTCGAAACCGGATAGAACATCGAGAGAAGCTCTTGAATAGTTGTCGATATATAGTTGCCGAGGTTGTAGTAGGTCGAACGTCATTGGTGGTTGTTCGTGAAGGCTGAATAGACACTGAGGATTCATGTACGGGACGTTGCGATCACAACCTACAGGATCATCCAAATAGCAGCCAGCCTGGGTCATGAAATCGCCAACGTCACCGAGGCGGCATCTTGGCCCATACAAGATGACTCCAAGATATTTTGAAGAATTTTTGTTGGCTGACTTCCTCTCGGTTGCGGAAGCGATTGGAGTCGACGAGAGTAGAAATTGTAGGATGAGGTCGTCGTCGTCAACAAGCCTCAGTAGCAGCTCGCCCGCAAAGTCGTCGAGTAGTCCGACGGGCGCATCAGCAACGGCACAACTAAGCGTGCGAGGAGGTTGAAAGTAGATCGAGTGTTGGGGAGAGACATCGGAGGTAAGGTGGTGCAGGGAAACGTTTACTGTCAAATCAGATATCTGGACAAGATGTAAGATAGCGACGAGGCTGAGTTGAAGGCGACAAACCATGCCGCAGCACACTAATGTACCTTCGTATATCTCCTCTGCAGCAATGCAAATAGGGGATGGTACTGGTGTTGTGTCCGCTGAGTGTGTATACTCTGATCCATTGCAAAGGTCCTCGATTGCGATGCGTTCTGCATGAGGGGTATTTAGGCGCCGCCGTTTCGAAGCCGGGGGAGCGACATCATCGACGACAATACTAGGAAGACAAGACAGCATGCTGTCGACCGAATATGAGTGCAAGAAGTGATGTCTTGCGAGTCAACATGGTGGACATCTGAGAGCTGCGGGAGCTGGTCTGTAGTAGTGTAGCTGCGTGCTTAGATGCATGAACACAGCCACTGGGGCTGAGCATGACTGCGACCCGCAAGGCTACTACTCTACATATGCCTCGCCAGCCTCGAGTGTGCTGCTGGCTACTTTCACCCAACACCTTCTCGAACCCTTGTATTGTTTGTGTTCAAGAAGTAAGCAATCTACCCCAGGCTCCATCGCACATCAGCGGCTTGTTCGCACGGCCCGATGGCGGCCCCTTCGGCCCAGGCCACCCTTACGCTACAAGACGCCTTCGAGCGGTTTGCGTCCACCGTTACGCCAGAAGACAAGCAAATTTTTCATAACACTCAACTCAAGGATGTCCGGGAAGAAGCCATGCGTATCGAGCGGCAGCTCCGTGCTCGTCGCATGCAGAGGAATATGGCGCGGCTTGATCCATTCCTACGAGGGATGGAACACTACTCCAAGGTCGTTGAGGTGCTGTGCAATGGCACACCTTATCTTGCCTGGATCTGGGCGCCAGTTAAACTCATGCTTACTGTATGATGAGCCTCGTGTCTTTTCCAGCTCGTATTGCTTATTGCACGTGAACAGATCGCGGTCGATTCCATTAGTGCTTTCGAAAAGTTGATAGAAGCATACGGCAAGATCGCCGACATGCTTCCTCGCCTAGACCGACTCAATCATGCACTTGCCGACGACCACAATTTTCAGAATGTCTTGGCTTTGGTCTACTCCGACATCGTAGAATTTCATCGGCGAGCCTACAAGTTTGTGCGAAGAAAATGTAGGTTTTCCAGTTGTGCCACGTTATGCTGTACTCATAACTTACAGCATGGACTATCTTCTTTGGCTCAATGTGGGCCGGCTTTGAATCTCGATTCAACGGGATATTGAAAAACTTGGCATACCATGGAGGGCTGGTTGACAAAGAAGCCGCTGCGGCGGAAATCTCCGAAGCTGTGCGACGTAGCAAGGCTGACGACGAGAAGTGGGAGTAGCAAGAGCGCGAGTGGAATGCTGTAAGTACAAATCAACTCTATGATTATATGAGAGACATGGGCTGATTTAGCACGCCAACTACAGGCCAAAATTCAGAAAGTTCTAGCTTGGCTTGAAACAAATGAAACATTTCAAGCCGACATCCTCGAACGGTATATGGGAGACTACTTGCCGGGAAGCTGCGAGTGGTTTGTACAGCATAACGAAACCCAATTATGGCTTGGAGATAGCGCAAAGAATTCTCTCCTGTGGCTTTGCGGGAAGCCTGGAGCTGGTATGTTCATACACCACCACTGTTGATCACTTGTATAACTACTTGAAGGAAAATCCATGATATGCTCTAGTGTCATCCAACATGCAGAAGCGAATACGGTTCACATTTTCTACTACTTTTATAGTTTCCTTGGAAGCCATTCCAATGGTCCCACCCGTCTGCTGCGAGCCATCATCTCGCAGGTCATCCAGAAGCATCAGGATCTCGCAATTTATGTTCATGACGTCTACTTCACTTCTCACCCAATACCAACAAAGAAGGCATTACTAAGTCTTCTCCCTGAACTTCTCCAAGGTTTGGGCTCTGTGAGGCTTGTTATAGATGGTGTTGATGAATGGAGCTCACGAGACCAAAAAGAGCTTCTCAAAGATCTTGCCGGACTGGTATCTCCTACTCATTCTACCTACAACTGCAAGATCATGATTGCCAGCCGAGAAACGATGGAAATTTCACGATATTTGCGCAAAAAAGATAAATCTGTAACAAAAGTCTCTCTCAGTAACGCCAAAGAAAGCTTTGCAGTTACCCTCGCGATTGCCAATTTCGTTGACAGCAAGCTTTCTGATCTTCCTGATCATTTCGATGAGCTCGATCCGGATCCATCTATCTTAGTCCATGTCAAAGAAACTCTACGTAAGAAGTCGCATGGTAATTTGTGCTTAGTTTGCTAATTAACATCTTACCTTCTAACACTTGCACAGGTATGTTCCTGTGGGTAAGTCTCGTACTGAAATCACTCGATACGGTTTACAGCCCCGAAGAGCTGCGTACAATCGTCGATGATCTTCCCTCTGATCTCGAAAATCTCTATAATCAAATTTTCATTCGTCTCTGCAGCGCTCCAGGTGCGCGTAATTACGGGAGTGTGTCGGGTATCATGAGCTGGATATGCTTTGCCCAGAGGCCTTTGCATAAGTCAGAGCTACTGCACGCACTGTCGATGTTTCCATACAAATCGAGCTCTCAAGTACAGAGTATCCCCGTCGCATCTATACTTGATCACTGCAAGCCACTCATAGAAGAACTTCCCGACTCAACGATAGTACCAGTTCGCTTTTCGGTGAAAGAGTGAGTTTCTTGATCAGCTGAATGCACGGTGTCTAACGCTCAAAAGGTACTTCATTAAGTCTCAAATACCGCAGGTTGTCCCAGCAATCAATGCCGCTCTAGATATCTCATCCGCTTGCGCCATTATCATTACCCGCAGTCTCGATCTTTTGCGATTTGAAAGCAACTCTCTCGAATGCCTTGCTCAAGTCGCAAGTGGACACTACAGGCTTCTACCATACGCGATAGAGTTTTGGATCGAACACTGTTTGCAATATGCATCGGGAAGAGTCAGTCTCGGTATGGAACAGCAGTTTCAAGATCGTCTGACACAAATGCACGAGACACATCAGAACTGCCGTCATGCACTTGGGCGTACAGTAAATCAGGTTGAGACGAGGGAACAAATCAACGATAGCAACTTGGACGAACGAGTCCGGCTTTTTTCTGGCATGAAGATCTATCAATTGATAGTAGATCTACTAAACCTCAGACTGTTAGCCAGTAAACTAGACGGCGATAGCAGCTCATGTAAGTCCAGAACCAGTACAGTGCCCCCCTCACGAAGGTGCCCACCAGCTCATAAAGCAATTCTCAGATATCGAGACGTACTTCATCAACAACGACCAAACGCTCTTTACTCAGCTTTCTCAAAAATACGAAAGCGCAATTGTGCATCTTCTGGCGCAGCGTGAAGTTGAAGGCATCTCGTCGGTACTACTTCAGGCATTCCAACAATCGTATGCTTCAACCGCCTTTTTCTGCCGCTTTCCACATTGTGATAGGCTATCTCTGGGCTTTACAACTGCACAACTCCGGTACGAACATGAGGCCACTCATGTTCAACGCGTATATTGTCAGACAGCATCCTGTCAGTATAGCCGTATCGGATTTCCAAAGAAAACCGCACTTAATGCGCACACGCGCAAACATCATGGCCAGTCAATTATTCAGCTCATACCCGCGAAAGTGCGCAATTCAAAGTCAAAGTCGGAAAATAGCGAAGAGACCTCCATTGTGACTCTATCCAGTCCCTTTCTTCCAGAAAATTTACGTCCTGAGCAGTCTCTTGAACCCCGACAACGTCAGCAATACGCGGAACCGCGATTTTCATCTCAACTGAGTACATACAACGACGGCTCACCATTTAACAGCGTTCAAGACTTCCAAGACTTCGATAAACTTGGCGAGCAGCTGACCCTAGAACTATACCAATACCAAAAACTAAGAGATGCTAGAATCGAAAAATTAGCGAAGACGTTGATGCAGTCTTGCTCAAAAGAAACTCGCCAGCAACTCGAAAATGATGTTCGAAAATGGGCCCCAGCTAAGAAAGAACAGCTATTTGAGTACGGTGTTGACCCTATTCTTTACCGTTTCGAAGAACATGCCCGTGAGCTCCTCAAAAAGGGGGACTATAGTACAACAGAGGAATTACTAGCCGCAAGCGAATCGAAAGAGTTACCGCAAGACCTTACTAGGGCAGACGAAGTGGCTAAAGGCAGCGAGAGGGGTCTAGTCGATTCACAAATTGACGGAGAAGAATCTTCCATTCATCAAGAATATCTTAAGCATGACTGGAAATATTTCGACACCCTTATGCAAGAAGGTTCACATGGTTTCTATGCTCCACAAACAGCCGGATATGTTCAGGTGCAGAATAGCTCTGAGAAATCTCAGTCTTCCCTTCCTCTGAACGTCGAAGCGGATGGCCAGCTTTCTGCCGACTTACCAGACTGGACTCTTTTTCACCGGTCGTCAAGATCCAGGAACACGGTTGACTGACTCAGAATTTGATCAGAGTGTTTCGCAGTTTGCATCAGGGCAGGAGACACTGGCCCCTTTACGTTTCGGCCCTGGAGAAAGTCTTTGGGAGGGTTTTCGGCATTTGGAAGCCCACACCCCCCAGTTTGAACCAGTTCATGGGAAGCTGCCACCTATCACTGAATTTGATAAGCATGTTTCGGGCTGAGTACTCTCGCACTGGACATCTACTAGCCAATGGTCTTCGGCAAATAAACGCACATAGCAGCCATCTCCGAGCAAAGATTCATATGTGTGGAGATGAGATGTGTTCTTGGAATCAGGATCAGGTAAACTCTTCGCAGTCGATAATCAAGGGCCTGAGAGTCATAGAGTCTAGGAGGGGGGGTTGTTTCTAGATCGAGGATCATCTTGTGAAAACGCAGTACGTGACTAATTGCCGTTTCAGCATTCTTCATCATGAATTTCTCAGCATTTGGGTTTGAGTACTAAGAATTTTTGTTCGAAAAGGAGCTGACTGGAGCTTCTTCGCACTAGTAGTCTTCCTTGTGGGATACATGTATAGGAAGAGTACCGGAATGATATATGCGATATTGAAGTAACAATCTAATTGCACTGATACATTAACGCTGGAAGTTTAATACGTCATTTTGTCAAGTACCAACCCTTTCTCATAGTGAAGGATCAAGAGGAAAACGATAGCAAGATTTTAACTCATCCTGGTACTGCACCCTACTAGATGACCGGATTGTCTCACCAAAGATACGAATAATATCAAGAAAGAATGTGGATTCTTTGTGATGTGAATTAGTATAAGTAGTCTAAAAGAATTTACAATGAAAAAGACCAATAGTACAAAAGCGCACTGGTGATTCACATTACAAAAGCAAGATCGCTCAACCCTCTCATGAGGGAAGCGCCGAATCGAGGCTACCCCAAAGCGAATACAAATCGTCAAATACCAACGTATTCCATGCCTGTTCATCCAGATACTCCCTCGTATTCAAGGTTATCGCCCAATCCAGTTTGGCCATGCTATACCCCAATGCGCGCGCACCCGCGACCGTTCCATCACGGTACTCAAATATCTGTCGGGGACCAAGTCCGTACGCCGCATGGTTGCCAATGAACTGCGATACCGTACTCGCCGAAGCCTTTAGCGCAAACGACGAGACTGCCGCTTCCTTGACTGCACCGTCTCCGCCATGGACACCAGGTGCTCTCTTGTTTGACAGCGGCGTCAAAGCGGAAATGCTGGTAGTCTTTGTTTCCTGAACAATGCGATCGTTGACGTGGTCTTCCGCGGCTGTGGTGTACATTTCCACGTCGAGACCTTTGAGGACGTTTTTCTCAAGGTAGGACATATATGTCTCGCCGGTTTTGTTGGCAATTAGGTAACCGAGGATCAGGGTTCCATAGTTTGAGTACACGCTTTTCGTACCGGGTTCGAAGTCGAGCGGTCTGGCAGCGACATACTCAATGAGCTGGCGTAGTGTAGCGGGAGTAGATTGGTTAAGCGATTGCGCGACGGTCGTGAAGATGAAGCCAATGTCGGGTGATACTCCACGGTCGAATCCACCCGTATGGTCGAGCAGTTGTTGTATGGTAATGTTTAGCGAGCGAGGGTCTGCAGGCTTCGTGTAGCCAAGGAGCGGGTAGATTTTGTCTGTAAGGTTGACTATGCCGGTGGAGACGAGGTGGTCTACTGCCGCGTAGGTGAATGCTTTGGAAACACTCCCGAGAAGGAATTTGTCGGATGGTTCGACAATTGCCCGGTCGCTCTCGGCCCATGTGTAGGCGCGCGAAGCGACGACAGTTCCGTTGATTGAGGCGGAGACTTGGGCTTGTCGGACACTGCTACGCTTCATGAACTTTTGCATGATTCCATCCAAATCTCTCTCCACTCCAGCATTGTCCGGGAATCCAGTAATATCGCCTACAGCGTGCCAATTGCGTTCCAGAGGGGTTATTCGCTCTGCAAAGATCACAACGTATTGTATCCCTACGGATCCTGCACCGGATATGTGAATAGGATACATTCCATTCGCCCTTTGCACGATAATCTCTGATTGCAATTGCGATGCGGTGAGGTCGGTGCGGACGGTCCATTTTCCAACACTTGTATCGTCAAAGATAGATGAAAGGAGCTTGTCTTCCGAGCTATCAATGAAGACTGGTCTCCAGAATCTTTTTGTAGTCTCATCAGCTACTACGGATTTGTAATCCTGCGAAGGGGACGTCGGGTACCACACGGTCTGTTGGTGGTTGTCTTTATTCTCGTGTCCGAGGATACAGTATTGGCGTTCGGTTGAGGTGCCGTACAAGCTCACGCCCTTAATCACCATCTCGACATCCTGTGTCGCATTCAAGTACGCATAAGGGCTGCCCAGGCCACATAGTTGAGTCCAGTTGCCAACCGAGGGTATTTGCTCCATCACACCTGCAAATACAGCATTGGAGGCGGGTCCGGTGGCAGAGACTTGCGTCGAAACGTAGCCACTAGCTCTCCATTGTTCGAGCCAAGCATCATAAGTGGTTTTATTGGCACCTACAATAGTCTCGTATGGACTGCCACCTTGCTTTGTCCAGATGCCAGCGTATTTTGCATCGGCAGGCGTGCCATGAATGCTTAGGGAAGTTGGTCGGTAGCCCTCTGCCTTCAGTTTCGCGATTCTGGTTTCTACCTCTTTGCCATTGATGTCGAAGAACACATTCTGTTCAACCGTCGCATTGCGCCTCGAGTTAGGTAAATGTTGATTATTGGTAGGAGATGATACAACGAATGTTGTTAGCGAAAGGAAGTTTGCTAAAGTTAAAAGTAACGAGCGTGAAGTATACATTATGAAGGTCGATATTATCTCAACTGAAGCAGTACCATCGTCTTTAATATGTCATTCAGGGGTGGAGTGATGGTACTCCACTGCATTATTAGTTCGTCGCAAATTTCCATGCACGGACTAATATCGAGATTAAGATGCACGCTACAGGGTTTTTGAGTCCGTTTGATCGCGGCTCGGCAAGGCCACTTAGCGTGGCGCTTAACCAATTGACTGGCCAGAATGTTCGTATATAAAATTAGAAGAGGCCATAGCTCTTCCTGAGATATCTTTTTAGTGCTAAGAAAAGACTAGTGGCGAACAAAACGGATGTACGCATACGAGAGGCATTGCCACACCGAAACATTGTGACAAGTAAAAACGTGTATGAGATCTAAAAACATGACGTAGACGGACATCTGACTGGAGAAATTGCGACCCGACTTAAACCACATCAAAGGCTAGAGGGTTGAGCTGTCAGTAGCACAGACCTGATTGACAGTAAGTATATACGGACGCTTTTGGGTCCGGCACAACTAGTGTGATGATCAACATGAGAGACACCAAGAATTGCAGAAACGTCATTTAAAGTTGCAAAGAGCATATTCCGATCGATCCTTGGGGTCAATTTCGCCTGCTCATGTTATTCCGTTCTGTAGAGCGCAAGTTTACATGATTAAAATCAGCGAGATCTGAGGGAGCAATTTTTATGATGTATCCGGTACGCTCGCATCCTGTACAATGATTCGAGTGAGAACTCGGATATTTCACGTGCATTTTGATGTTATTACAAAAATTTCCCAGATAGGTTGCGAATTGGCGAAGCCCAAGACTTACTGTATTCGCAGAGTACCCGATTTTGACCATGTACAGTGAATTTTGAATAGGACAATGTTATTAGCGCCCTCCAATACTCATAAGACACTCTGACGGATGCGCCTAAGCATGACTCGAAGTGCATATGGGCATGTCCAATGAGGATCGCTTTGTGACTTTGCCAGCCTACCACCTTGTCTCAGCGTGCCAGTAACCACATAAGGCGTGTCGCATTGCGCGAGTTCCGACTCTGTACCGAGCTTCCGGTGAGTGAGCAGAGCCCGCAACAATGCTGGCGAAGCTTCTATCAAGCACAAAGATCTACACGCCGCTCATAACAAGCGCAAAGCTGATGCTCCAACAAGCGGTTGTCTATGATATTCACGTTGAAATATAGCCCCTGATTGCGTTCGCATATGGAGATGGGACTACCAATTCGGCGCTCTGGCCACTCATGGCAGCGACTGGGCGCACAAACTATCTCCAGATTGCAACACGAAGGTGGGCCAATTCAATGTCTAGCTCTACTTGATGTCCTTCCCTGTACTCAAAAACTTTCCATCCATGCGGAGGGTAGCTTTTATCCCCAGTCAGCTTGCACATGAGGCACAAACCAAAGGTGCGGCATATCAGGCATTCGTAGCGGGGACCGGATATTACAGTATCTTCGCCTTGTTAGCATACCAGGATGTTGGCATTGTTCAAGGAATACTTACGAGAAAGCATTCATCGCAGGTGTAGCCGCCACAGCACCCTGCCTTTTTATTTGAAATGGCTCCTTCGTCAGTATTCAGTACTTTTGGTAGTGGACCTTGTGACAAGATTTGTAGACTGAAATTTATTCGTTTGTTTTGTTCTCTCTAATTTCTAACCAGTGGCAGCCGCGTTCAAAATAAAAATACCTCAAGTAACAGGTTTAGGAGAAACTCGTGACAATGCGCATGCTAATTCGCGCTACATTATTTCACCTCTGTCATGAAATAATCGGTTGCCAGCAAATGAAACCGCTCTTGTTGATTTTGCCTCTGCACATGCTCAAAGCCCCACATCAGATAAAAAGAAGAATATCAGAAAAAATTGTATTGTGAAATCCCTGGCAGAGCTCTCAGAGTTCCAGATGAAGAGACATACCAAGACGCATGACTGCTGCCAACTTACTCCGATAGAAGCTGGGCAGTCTCTATCTCGACGCATCAAGACAAAATGGCCTTAGTATCATTACCATCAACGAAACAGGCATAAGCAGATCTTTCAAGATGCAGGTTGCCGCATCAAAATACTACCTCCTCTCTCCCTTTTCAAAAAAAGAAAACACAGTCCTAGAGAACATAGGAAAGGTTGCTAGTGTAGTCTCACGCGCCATCATGGCACAAGCTCCACACTAGCGCTTCCTAAGGGTCCACGCTAGTGGATTACACTGCACCTCTGAGAATACGTACAGAGAAATGCAATGTACACGAAGACTATGGCTTCTAAACATTCAGTTAGAACTGGAATTTCTTTCGAACGCTACTATACTAATCTTACACCTACCTTACACCTACCTCACCAACCCATCATTGTAAAACCTACCCTAGAGCCGCTTGAAAACGAACTTTCAAGCAGCAAAATTTCATAGCGTCAGAGCGACGCAAATCCAAGGCCTTATTCCCCCTGATCAACAAGACGACCATCTCCCTTTCCTAATCTCTCGCCGAGTATTTAGCACTGCTTTACTCCACCTACTGCGTACCAAAACATCTCCCTGCAGAACCAATCGTGCGACAACCCCCCACTTCATCAACGAAAGAAAGAAAAAAACATCTACAAGGTCCAATGTGAGATACAAAGTCATATTTCTTACTCCGGTATGCATGCTATCCACTATCAAATACACATCATTGAAAATAAAAAAAGCGTACGCCATATCCCATGCATATATACATTACCCCCCACCCTCTTCTTTTTTGTTTCCCTCAAAAAGCTACCACACCCCCTCACAAAGCCTCCCATCCCTCCTCAAACATCGTCCTCTTCTCCCCAATCTCGCCACCCAAAAACAGGGGTCTGACAACTTGCATCGCACCGGTACCCAACTTAACACTCTGGCCCATGATAATACACTCGCTAACGCCATCAATCGTATCCGTCTTTCCGCGTGCCGCAGCTTCGAACAGGTGATCAGGCGTCTTTTCGAAACTGGCAAGTTGGAGGACGGAATCACGCGTTTTCTGGAGACCGAAACGCGTGATGCCGAAGACTTCGCCCTTGAACGTCATGACGTCGGCAAGAAGTTGCATGTGACGAGGGTCGATGTCCATGTTGCCCATGACGTCGCCGATTTCGCGGACGATGGTAGCGCGGGCGGCTTCGATGCCGAGAACGGTCTTGACTTCCATGACGTGGTTGGATTTTGTGTTGTAAGGTTCGATTCCAGGCGTGGTCATGCAGTCTTGGAGGCCGTAGCCTTCGACAAGGAGTTGGCATTCGTAGTGACCTTGAGCGTTGGGACTGCTTTCTTTTTTGATGATGGCGCGGGAGCAGTCTGGGTAGCCCTTTATGACGACGTCCGGAATGAGCGACTTGACTTGTTGGACACGCTCAAAGTACTCTTTGTGGTTGCGTGTTGTTTTGACGGGTCGCTTCTTTGCGGCGTTGGGATCGGGGACTTCGACGCGGATTATGGAGGAAGAAATGCGCACGTTTGCGCCGGCTTTGCCCCATTTGAGTGGCTTGTGGGCATTGATGGCCGCGGCAATCTCGTAGGGTTGTACATCAACGAAAAGCTTGTTTATAGTATCCCAGTCAATACGCATAGCAATATAGGCACCGTTGGGGTGCCAAACGTCTTCGACGTATGAGATGACGTCGCGGAGGTATGTCTTTTCGACACGTGCTTTGACAATTCGTGCAGCAGACTCGGAGATCTTGTTGGAAAGCTCGCAGGCGATGACAGGAGTAGAGATGGTGGAGGAGGCGTTGATGATTTCCTTGATACGGGGTACACCTTGGGTGATGGACATACCAGCGACACCAGCAAAATGGAAAGTTTTGAGGGTCATTTGCGTACCGGGTTCACCAATAGACTGAGCTCCAATGGCTCCTACAGCGTGACCGGGCTGGACACGTGAGCGATGATATTTTGTCAAACATAGGGTGATAAAAGTATCAAGGGCCCTCTCGGAGATCTTGGCGATACCATCAGCAAGACTGTACTTTTCTGCATCGGCTGCCGATTGTTTCTTGTCCTTCCTGTCATTGGGTTGCACAATGCCGAGGTATGCAAGCGTTGTCTCGAGTTTCTGGGCTTTCTTGAAAACGTAATCCTGCACCGTGTCGAGGAAGTCACGCATCGACTCCTTTTGGTCGATTCCCCTGTCGGTCTGATCGCGATACTCTAGCTGCGTTACACCGTCCAGTGCATACCTAGGATACTTGTTTCTTTGGGCGTTCAATCTAGCTTCGGTGTATTCACGTACTTCCTGAGGCGTTAGACTGGACTCTGAGTTATCCCAAGTGGAAGTGACAGCATGTGAGAAGGTTCGGTCAAAATGCACAGGCTTTGCCTTGCCCTCCATGTCCACGGGGTCGAGGTTATCGTCACCGTACTGGAACTGCACAACAGTACCAGATGAGTTCCTGACAGTGTCATCGTACTGCGCGGAAAGATCTTCCAGAGACTTCATCAATCGTCTACTCATGTAACCGGTTTCGGCCGTCTTGACAGCGGTATCGACCAGACCTTCACGGCCACTCATTGCGTGGAAAATGAACTCGGACGGGGTCAAGCCGGAGAAGAAACTGTTACTGACGAAACCCTTGGACGCTGGCTGACGTGCAGCCTTGGGAAAGTGAGGTAATGTCCGGTGATGGAAGCCATCCGCCACACGTGCACCACCAATCATCTGTTGTCCGACAGAGGCAACCATCTGGGAGACGTTGATGTTGGATCCCTTTGAACCGCACTTGGCCATAAGTAGGGGAGAGTTCCACCTGCTCAACTCTTCGAAACAAATGTCACCAGCAGCTTGACGAACACCGGACAGAATACCACCAATCCTGTTCTCCATTGTTTGCTCTTCGTCACAACCTGGATCACGCTGCAGCTTTCCTTCTTTAAAGTCCTTGATCAGCTTGTCGCACTTGGCGTACGCTTCTTGAACGAGATCCTGCTTCTTCTTATTAAGTTTTTCCCCTGGGGTCACATCGCTGATTCCGAGTGAGAAACCATTGTTGCTGAGCCATCGTGCAGAAAGTTTGGAAAGCCGGTTCATTCCTTGGACAGCATGGTCGGGGCCGAAATCTCGCATCATGACGTAAAAGACAGAGTCCTTCTTACCGTCACCGACAGTTGCCTTGTCCATAACACCACACATGACCTCGGAGTTGCGAATGACAAGATAGGCATCGTTCTCGTTCAGGTCAGGAGGCTGGTCAGGAGTGTTTTTGAATTGCTTGCAAGCAGCTTCAAGGTTGACTAAGACTCTGCACTTTTTGTACGGACGCATCAGTAGATTGAAGACCTGCTTTCCAGTCCAGAGCGCTTGAGGCTTCAATACAACCGGGGGCGGAATTTCAATGGGGTGTCTCTTGCCAGTGTCCGGATCGAATGCTCCTTCGCCGTTGAACATGTAGTTTACAATCTGACAAAAGGTGCGACGGTCGAAAAAGTTGTTCTTGTTACTGAGAAGGTACGCAGCTGTAATGAAATCCTGGATAGCGGCAATGATTGGTGTTCCGTTTTTCGGGGTAGCCAGATTGTATTTGACACCCATGAGCTCGGTAGCTTCTGTCCGGGCTTCTTCGGTTTGAGGAACGTGCAAGTTCATCTCGTCACCGTCGAAATCGGCGTTGTAAGGATTACACACACATTCGTTCAGTCGAAACGTTCTCCATGGGCGCACCTTTGCTCGATGGCTCAGAATACTGAGCTTGTGCAGGGACGGCTGTCGATTGAAGAGGACGATGTCGCCGTCCTCGATGTGGCGTTCAACAATGTCGCCAATTTTGAGTCGTTTCGAGGCGCCCTCGAGGCGTTCACCCTTGGTATCGAATCGCGAAAGGGCAATGAGGGAGATTTTGCCTCTATCTTTGTTCGGGCCCTGGTCATCGAGAATGTAGTTGGCTCCGGGGTACTTGTTAGAACCGTTCCTTACAAGCCTTCGCAACTTGTCAATATTGTAGCGTGTAACTTTTTCAGGATACGTCAGGTTCTTAGCTATACGCTCTGGCACCGCGACTTCATCAATGCTCAGGTTTGGATCTGGACCAATGACTGTACGACCAGAGAAATCGACACGTTTTCCAGAAAGATTTTGTCGGAATCGACCACCTTTGCCCTTGAGACGCTGAGAAAATCCACGCATAGTTTTTTGCAGACCCTGTTGCTTGAGACCCGGCGCATCGCTGTTGATGTACATGGCAATCTGCAGCTGCAGGAAATCCCACTGTTCCATTAGAATCTGGAGCGGAAAGCCTCGTGCAAGTCCCGCTCGTATTATACTGCTGATGTGACAAATATCTCCGATCTTATTAGTCACATCATCTTCCGTAGCACCTCCTTCCTGCATGACTGATGGTCGCAACGCCACGGGTGGCACTGGCATGTATTCCCATATCAGCATCTCCGGTCGTGCGTCTTCGGGGATCATGGCCAGCAGCTCGCAGTCTTCGGGAGATATTTTCTTAAAGAGGTTCAATACGCGCAGCGGGTGCATATCATCGACGGCCTTTTTCAAGTGCTTGTCCAGATCTGGGTTTGCAGACTTTGAGGTTTCGAACGACTGGTCGAATTCAATCTTTCCCGGAGGCGCCTTCTTGGTCTTTGCTGTGGATCGATTGAAAGCATCGTATCGGTTGTGAATAATCTTGAGCGGATGGCCAGGCACCTTGCGTACGGTGCCCTGGAGACCGTTACAGTAAGGGCAGGTCTTCTTTTTGCGACAGTCTTCCAGAATCCTCTTGGTCACAGCGCCTTTTCGCAGGGTATCCATGTCCGGGCGGCGCATGCTGCGCAAATATCTCCGGCGCTCAACCTCGTCAAGCAGGACGCGGGAGCAGTCTTTGCATATACAGTTGAGCACCTCGATAATGTGCTTCAAGTAGCCCACGTGGAATGCGGGCAGCGCCAGCTTGATGTGGCCGAAGTGGCCGTTGCAAGTGTCGAGTCCCTCGCCACATGTTGCGCAGGTTCCTTGCTTGCTGGATATACCCATGCGCGTGTCCATGGGCCCGTTGGCCGTAAGGGTGCGCGTATTGTCGGCGGCGGGTTGGAGATCGTAGACATTGCGGTCGGATACTTCGAGGACGGCCTGATTGACAATGTCCTGGTTGGAGCTGGAGAGTGTTACTACGAGTTCTTCTGGTGCTTTGTGGCAGCATATGTGCCACGGCCGAGGTGCCTACTATATGCCAAACTGGATGTGCTTTATGCGCGCGGGGATGCGGTCGACGACCTGCTGCTTGGCCGTGGTGCGCGGCGCCTCCATGGTGGCGGCTGGTGCTGATGTTCAGGTTACAATGAGTATGTGTCGTGCTATCGCAGGCCGTGGCAGTCTTGTTGCATAGTCGTGGCGGGGTGAGTCATGTTCCGGGCGACAAGAGGACGTTGGCTGTACTTTCTCAGTTGCGCGCCTCTGAAGATTTTGGGTGGGGGACGCAAATTCACGCTAAGACGGGCGTGCAGGGCTAATGCGGGCTGATAAGCTGATAGCACCCCACAAGGCCCCTAGTGCCCTAGTGACCTGGTCCATCATCACCACCCCATCGCTGCCTTGTCTATTCACTGCCCTGCCCCGCCTTGTCGTCTCCTGAGGGCGGCCTCGACTGACGACTTGCTGGCTGTCCATATTACATGTCCACAGCCGCTTAGCATACACTCTCTTTCTTTCAGAAACCTAATCAATACACATTGTTGTCGCAACCATCTCTTGATCTCTGGTACTACCAAGCGCCCCCTCCCCGCCGAACTGCGCCCCCGCCTACTCTGTCTTACCATTCTCACTCCACTCTCCCTTGCAACCGCCCCCTACTCTCCCAACTGCCTGGTCCTTCTCCACGACCCTCACAGCTATCCCTATGACATCCAGTGAGCATCCCATTGCATCGCCCGTCATGCAAGCCTCCCGACTTACCGACCTTCCAGTCTTCCGTGTCGTCCTCCGGGACGTGATGCGGTACGACACGTACGAGACCCGCCAATTCGACCTGCCTTTGAACGCAACCTTTGCTATTGGCCGTGCCTCGAGCAGTGTTACCAAGAAAGAGCTGATGGCCGCACCGCACAATGCATATATCGACAGCCCAGTCATCTCTCGCCAACATGCTGTCCTCTCCGCCAACTCCACTACCGGCGTACCTGAAGTCTACATCAGCGACCAAGGCTCCATGCACGGCACTATGATCAACGGCCAGAAACTAACACCAAACACACCTACAAAGCTCTCGTATGGCGACGAACTCCAGTTTGGCACCGACGTTAATCGTAACGAGGGTACGTCTCCAATACCCCTCACTCAGCCTTGCCCCTCTTACCTGAGGCTGACATGTTATACAGAATTCTTTCCAGCCCGCAGATACGTCTTCGAGGCTCAGCTCATACGCCCTTTCTCCCTTGGTTTCACTGTGCCTGACGCCGAGAGCGAGGACGAGGAGGTAGAAGTGGAACCACTCCCACGCTGTGGCAGCCACATCGATCGACTTCTCGCCGAAAACGACTCCGAAGAGGCTCAAGATCAGGGAGACGCTACCATAGTCATGGAAGACATGCTGCTCCAGGGGCAGCCAGCCAAGACAAGCCGCTTTGGTCCGGATGTATACAATAAGTCCATATTGCGTACTACGATTGTCGAGGATTTATGTGACGAGGACAAGGAAGGTGAAAACATACATCAAGCCGGTTATGCGTCAAATGGCGATGAGTCAGTCTTACCTCACACTCGCAGTTTTGCCAGTGCAAAAGACGATGGTGAACCTATTGAGAGTGACGTCGACAGCAAGTCTGAAAGCATTGACAGCTCTGAGATTGATTCTGAATCTGAAGGCGAGATGAACGAGGCTGAATACTCTGAGCCTGTCGCAAACTCAGTCACCCATGGAACCCAGTACGCGAACAGGGACACAATATCCGCCTCGGAACAGTCTGCCAACACAAATCTAAATGATGCTCCCTTTCGACGCATTTACACTTTTAGGGGTGCGGAGGAGGCCCCATTGCGACTTCCTTGTCTTGAAACATTTGGGCTGCAACGCTCTGATTATCATGAAAACACATGCGGTGAGTCTTCCAAGGCTGGCATGGCAAAGGCTGCCAAAATCGATCACCCGCCTTCATGTTGCGAGACGGCCCCACCTCTGCCACCTCGTTCCGCATCTAAACCTGCATCCTGGGGCACCTGGTCATATCCTCCTTGTTCTCAGGACGAAACTCAAGACTGGTACCAGCCAGCCAACCATGTGGGCATGACCTGTGAACACCCGTCTCTAGTGTACAACTCTGTACAGACTCTTGCACAAGAGCCCGTTGATGCTCGATCTTTCTATCCCCAGGCCAGCGAGCCATCCCAAGCTCACCGACTCCAAACACCTCCACCAGCCCCAGTTTCAGAAGCTGAGGTCCTTACGCCATTGCAGCCAGGTCGTCGCACGAAGGTTTCCATTGAAGAGATTGTTGAAGAGGTTGTCGAAGAGATTGTCGAAGAACATCCGCCCACTCCAATATCAGTCAACGACATGAAGCGCAAGGCCGATGTACTTGACGAGGAGCCAGCAGTACTCCAAGAGGATATTCCGAAGACGGTCTCAGTTGCTACTGATGGTAGTGCAAGCAACTCAATGGATTCAGATCCAGTTGCTGAGGTCATTGCCGCTCAGACAGCAGCTCAAATTGCTCAGCGTCCAAAGAAAATACCTCGCTCTGTGCTTGGTAAGGTTCTTAACAAGGCTGCATACCCTCTTCTTGGCGCCACTGGTGCAGTCGTATCTTTCGCCCTTCTGTCCACACTTCCGGATACCTTTTTCTTGTAGAGGTGTCTATTGGCCACCCTCTCCCCCTTTTTTCATGGCGTTTGTGACAACACTGCAACACACGGCAAAGGTTTGCAAACATGATATCAGTATGGGGTAAATCTACGGATCGCAGCAGTTAGTGCTAAAGGCGTTTTGGGCAACGTTAGGAGAGGTGGCTCTAGTCAAGAGCGGGGGTTGGTTTCTGTTTGGTAGGCGTTTTGGATGGTAATATGCTGGTCTTGCATGGCGTTTATTCTCTATATCGATAACGAAATGAACAACTGAAAATGTCTTTTTGTTTTCATCGGGGTGATTGAAGTAGCTAGGTTGACTTGGAGAATCGACTGCCGAGGCTTCTGTCGTTGCTTCTGTGGAGACGTTGAGAAGAGCTACCTTTCCCAAAACAACATAGTACAATTAGCTCTCCTTGCACTCGATTTCCTTTACCCCAGTCTGTATCTCAATCTACTAGTATCTGCACGCTCGATCCGGAGTCCAAGACTAAACTCGCTCAAGACTCATGCTGCATCTAGAATGATGCTCGCTTGGCGCCATGTGCGTAGGTGAATACACATGAACTCAAAATGACTCATTTTATGGCTTGCAGATGGCTGCGCCCCATAGGTCTCATCACGTGACATTACACCATCCCCATTTACCATACTTCTGATAGTATGGTATCCTGAGTATATAATGGCCTTGATGCCTTACCAGGATTTATATCATCCACTCAGCTCATTTTCAGCCGCAAGGTCTTATATTCACAACTTTATAGCTAAGACCTTTTTTTACTCTCCTTTAAGTTAATACTTTACGCCAAAACAACAAGCGAAAATGGTGCATGACACTGGAGCTACTGGATTGCGGACGGCGTTTCCGTGTAACACTTGTTCGCTCTCTTTTGAAAGTAATGGATTGCAGAGAAGTCATATGAGGGGGGCATGGCAGTAAGTACACCCTATTTTCTTCTTCATTAACCTGGAACGTTGAATATTCGCCCAAACACCACTTAATATTCAAGAAGAGAATCCAAAAGCTAACAAATACTTCTTAGTATCCACAACCTGCACCGCAAAATCTCAGGCCAACCTGCTGTATCGGAATCCGAATTCGCAGACTTTGAAAATGACAACAACGGCACTGGCAAACGGAAAAAGACGCGACAAACCGAAACCATTCCTGAACCAAGTCATCGAGACTCAAGACCAGAATCACCCATCTCCTCCTCAACCCACGCCTCATCCTCCCCCTCCCCACAACCCAATTCGACACCAAAACCAGACCTATCAACCTGCCTCTTCTGCCCCCACGCCTCACCCACCCTTTCCACAAACCTATCCCACATGTCCAGCACGCACAGCTTCTTCCTTCCCTCTACATCCTCCACCACCGCCTCAGCAATCGAACCCCTCCTCGCCTACCTCTCCCTCCTCATACACACCTACCACGAATGCATCTTCTGCGCTCGCGAAAAAGGGAGCGTGAAGAGCGTGCAGAGTCACATGCGTGATAGGGGCCATTGCAAGGTTGAGGCGGGGTTGTGGGGTGAGTTTTTCTTGTCTTCTTCGGAGGAAGAGGGAGACGAGGAGGAAGATGAGAAAGAAGGGGAGGGAGAAAACGTGAGGCGGGTAGAAGATGTGGGGATGACGCGAAAGAAGAAGAGGAGGAGTGGGAAGCGTGTGGCGCGTCGTCGATCTTTGCAACAGCGGGATGAAGAAGAAGATGGTGCTGTGTCGAGTACGGAACAAGTATCATCGCTGGCGGTTTCGTCGTCCCACTCTGAGATATCTTCTGGTCCGCTTCTTCCGCCTACACCTGCACCGCCGATAACAGGGCGCAATACCGAACTCAGTTTGTCGGGTTTGTCGACGGCGCAACTTGTTAGTTTGGCGAGCCTGGATAAGAAGATGCGGCGGCAACAAGTTGTTGCGCAGAAGAAAGTGAGTCAGCGGGCGTTGAGCCAGCCGGTCAAGGCGATATATTACAAGACGGAGAATCCGGTGTATCAGGCTGGATGAATCGTTTGTGTATATTAGTACAAAAGAACCAACTGTTTTCCTTCTTTCGAGTCACATTCGCCAACACGAAGCGCGCAAGTGATAATGTAAACGTATTTATTCCGATGCTGTACCAAGTATGTAATTAGGGCAATTGGGGGGAGGAAAGCGTGCATATCAAAGAAGAAACCCCCCTGGATGTATAAAAACAAGAACAGAAAACACGATGCAGTTGCTGGGAGGAAAAGAGCACGCGAGAAAGAGCAAGAAGAGCAAGCGCAAGAAATCAAGAAGAGCAGGTACAACGACAAGAAGGTTCCCCCAAACAATGCAAACGTGTAAAAAAAACAAGACTACATCATAAGCCCCTCTGATCCCGACAAAAAGCTCATACAAGTAGTCGTCGTGTAGTGAGCGATGATGATAATGGTGATGGTGATGATGACGGGGAAAGTAAAAAAACAAGAGGGGGTATACTGCAAGTCATGAATCATCCATCTTTTTATGTGTCCCCTTAATAACAAACGCCCAAGTGAAAACAAGTAACAAGCCGGGTCCGTAATATATAATACATGAGAAGAGCACACAGAAATCAAGAAGAGCAAGCGAAAACGAACCGGACCCGGGCTATGCAAAACACGCAAACTATGCAGTATATACAAACATGCTTTTTTGAGTCGGAGGATCCTGTCCAACGCCTCTTCGGTCAATTTCGGAACGGGGATGGGGAAAGGGCGAACAATAGAACAAAACGCAAGATGCGGACTTAGGTGGAGATGGGGCTGAGCTCCTCCTCGTCCGACTCATACGTGAGGGTAGCGGCGGGCCAGTTGGCGGCAAGCTGTTTCTTGTATTCGTCCGAGTCGATGAGCTCCTCAAGGGCAGCCTTCTCTTCAGCGTCAAGCTCAATGGTCTGTGCTGCGGGCATGTCGTCGAACATGGAAACCGCAGAAGCAGCAACCGGAGCAGGGGTAGCAGCAAGAAGAGACTCGTTACCAGCGTCCGAGAAAACACTCGGCGAAGGGTACGTTGCCTCACGGAGGCGAGAAGGCTTAGCAGGTGTGTGCTTCATGAGACGCTGACGCTGACGTGCGACTTCGTCTACAGGCTGCTGGCTCGGAGGGCTGAGAGGCGGCTCGGTTGGAGAACCTCCTGGTAGCGGTGCATGCGCAGGGACAGGCGCGGGGGGCGGCGGCTGGGTCCAAATTGGACTGGCTTCGCCTGCAGGAGTCTCGGTTTCCGAAGTCTCAGCATCTGCGGTTGAGTCTTCGTCATCAGACTCGTCGGGTACGCTGAATGACAGTCCAACAGAGCCTTGCGTCTGGGTATTGACCGTCTCTTTGGTTGCATTCTTGAGAATCTCACGGTCATTCTCACGAATCCTGGCAGCGTTCTCATGCCCTTGAAGTTCACTAAAGATGTTACCACCTTCGCTGTGTGACAGAGAGTTTGAGAACATCGGAGAAGGATCGATTGACCGACGAGGATGCAAGTCATAGAGGGATGTAGACTGGCCATGGCTGTCGTAGAGCTTCTTTGATGTGCGCATGCTGTTGCTAGCCGCAAACTGCTCGTCAATGGTGGGGATCTCATCTTCCGCGGAATTGACGGTAGCCCTCTTTTGCCTCTTTGCAGCGTGCTCCTCTTCCTCAGTCTTCATTTCAAGATAGACAGCCCAAACCGGAACGACATCGTCGTCGTCCAGATCGCCAAGTGGGTCACCGAAACCAGTCTCCCAAGGCTTGGCTGCGGGGAAGTGGACGAGATCCTTGCACAAGACGGGCGTCTCGAGTCGTCGACGCTTCTCACGGAAGTTATTGTCATTCCTTAGCTCAGGAATGACCTTTCTAGCCCAATCTTCCGCCTTGCGCTTGTCTTCTTGGTCAACACCCTTGAGCAGCACCTTAATCATGGTGTTGCCCAGACCGCGCTTCTTACTTGGGGTCTGGACACGCTCACCAACAGGTGTTGGTGGAAGTGAAAGTGTCTCCGTCAGCGAATCCTGGGGTGGCAAAGACCTTGTTGGAGTAGGCGAGGCAACTTCCGGGGTTGGAGGGGGTTTAGGAGTTGATGAGAACAATCTTGACTTTATGGCGGAGAAGGACCGGCTGAAAATATTTGACTTCTCAGCCGAACGATCCGGGGTAGCTGTGGCTTCAGTAAATGTCCTCTTGATGGACTGGGGCTGTGAAGACACAGAGTTAACATTGTTGTCAGCGTGTGTGTCATTGTTACTTGATGCCGGCTCGCTGCGTATCGTCTCCTTCGCGGACTCTTCAATCTTCTGGAGGAGTGCGAGTGCGGACTCACTGCCATTGGTGAAGACAGGCTGTGGGATGGGATCAGATGAATCAAAGATATCACTGTCGAATTCTGCATCGTTTTGGTCAGCTGGTGAACGATAGCTATCGTTGGGGAGTTGAGTCAGACGGAAGTTCTCATTTTCCAGACGGAAGTTTTCATTTTGCAGACGCAGGTTCTTGCTCTCAAGTGCGAGCATTTGCTGGTCTCGTTCATAAAGCTTATACGCAAGATCCTGGTTCAGGGCCTCCAGATCTGTGATGCGGGCGCGGAGCTCACCAATCTCCTTGCGCTGCTTGGCGTTTTCTTCCTCTAATGACTCGCTGGTGACTTCGGACTGTTGTTCTGGGGTTGAGAAAAAATGATCCTTACCGGCCGTGAAGAAGGGGCCCAAGTCGTCCTCGTTCTCCTGGTCGTTGACGATGCTCTTTCGCGTCGACTTTGCGGATGTCGCCTGTCGTTTCGCGCTGGTCTCCTTGGTCGGGGCGGTGCTGCGCGCACGCTTCACGGGTCTGACTTGCTCCAGGCTGCGCTGTGGTGAGGCTTGTCCACCTGCCTTTACGTGGGCGGCGCGGGCGGCCCTGGTGAGCTTCCTCCCGGTGGGAGGTGCTTGTGCAGTGACGGTTGAGGCCTGGGTCGTGGCGGTGGTTGCGGCCGATGTGGATGTAGCGTTTGCGCGTGACGAGGCGCGAGTTTTGGTGACGGTCTGCTGCGACTCGATCACGACCTGCGGCTCAGCCTTGGTGGAGGTAGCCTTGGTCTTTCGGGCCTTCTTCTTGGGAACCTCTGGTGGAGGAGTTCCTTGCTGCGAGCTCTGTTCCGAGGCTGACAGCGCGGCCTCAGTCGAGGCTGCTGCTGCCGCCGTGCGACGCGTTGAGCGCCGGGTAGCGGTAGCTGACATGTCTAAGGCCGAGGTCAGTAAGCGCGTTGCGCGGGCGCGGGGTGTCACTTACTGGGCAGTTGCTATACAATTGCTGGTATCGGAAGATGTTAAGATGGGCGACGCAACTGCTGTGGGCGATGCGGGATGGGGCGCGTTGAGTGCGTTGGGTGTGAGTGATGCGAGTGAGGAAGTGACGATGGACTTAAGAAAGTTGTCACTGCCACTTCGGCGATTACGGCTAGCGCGCAAACACCCCAGGCGTCGGTCGAGGCAGGCGCGACACGGGCCAAGGCTTGGCATGACGCCCTAGCTGGAGCTCTTCGTGAGTGAATGGATGAATGTTGCCAGCAGCAAAGCATCAGCACAACATGGAGGGTCTCTACTATAACGTCAAATACGGGTACGCATTCCGTGCATCTCCAAACTGACGCCGCTCCTAACAATCTTCTCCAGCTACATCGAGGGTATCGTGCGCGGTTACCGCAATGCGCTGCTCACCAGCCAGAACTACAGCAACTTGACCCAGTGCGAGACCATCGATGGTATATCAGATCCGATCGCGCCTGCATCTGCACATGGACTGACCATGCTCTAGATGTCAAACTCCAGCTTGCGCCCGCATATGGCGACTTTCTCAACTCGTTGCCCCCGAACCCTTCGACGTCTGCTCTCGCCGCGAAGACCACAGACAAGCTGGTAGCCGAGTTCCGCTATCTCCAAGCCAACGCGACCGGCTCGCTGGCCAAGTTCATGGAGTACCTGACCTACGGATACATGATTGACAACGTCGCGCTTCTGATTACGGGCACGCTGCACGAGAGGGATACGCGGGAGCTGCTTGAGAGGTGCCACCCGCTTGGCTGGTTCGAGACCATGCCCGTCCTGTGCGTGGCCACCAACATTGAGGAACTGTACAACTCGGTCCTCATCGAGACGCCGCTTGCGCCCTACTTCAAGGGCTCGCTCAGCCACCAGGACTTGGACGAACTGAACATTGAGATTATCCGTAACACTCTGTACAAGAATTACCTTGAGGATTTTCACCAGTGGATCAACTCCTGCCCCGACATTGCCGGTACACCAACCTCCGATGTCATGTCTGAGGTTCTGGAGTTTGAGGCCGACCGCAGAAGTATCAACATTTCTCTCAACTCCTTCGGTACTGAGCTTTCCAAGAACGAGAGAAAGAAGCTCTACCCCGAGCTCGGCAAGCTGTATCCCGAAGGAACTTTGATGCTATCAAGAGCCGATGACGTGGAGGGTGTCCGTATCGCCGTCGAGAGTGTTTCCGACTACAAGATGTTCTTCGACCAGACGGGCCTCAGCCAGAACGGTGGTGGTGTAGGCAACATGGCAGGTGGTGTTGGTGGCGAAACAAGAAGTCTGGAGGATCTGTTCTACCAAAAGGAGATGGAAATTTCAAAACTCGCCTTCACGCACCAGTTCACTCACGCCATTGTGTACGCATGGGTAAAGCTTCGAGAACAGGTACGTTGCAGATTGTGATAATCAAATGGGTATAGTTGCTAACACCATTTGTAGGAGATCCGGAACATCACCTGGATAGCCGAGTGCATTGCGCAGAACCAGAAGGAGCGCATTGGCAACTACATCAGCGTCTTCTGAGCCAGTAGCTCCTTTGTAGTAATAGCATGTTTGGGTCCAACCGCAAAGGGTCTTGGCTGGCGTTAGGTTTAGGTTCGTATATCCAGTTTTGTCACATGTACATTTGTGTGCATTCTTCTCGTTGCATGTCCCGCCTATATCCGTCGTCCACGTGAAAGTGCAATGTTGTATTCCCGTTTCGTCAAACTTAGTGTGTGAACCAGGTCAGGTCGTTTCTTAGGTGCTTGTGCAGCTTTCACCCTGTTAGCCAGGCAGACGCATTGTTAGTTCTCAATGAAAGCGCCGATGCGATGAACTTGCTCATAGTGAACTGGAAAAACATGTTCATTGTGCTTCGTCTCACCAGACACTATGCCTGATTAAGTCTTATACGGTGAACCGAAGCTAGTTCGAGAATACTCCGGGTAACCCAGATTGAATCTGGAAAAATGAAAGTGGACTGTAGTCATCAGAGCAGGTCGAGCTCCTCAGATCATTTCACTGTGCCAAAGAACCAACCATGTGATGTGTGCACAGGAAGAAAAAGACTCTAAAAATACACAACGGTGAGTATTCGCTATTTTTCCGCGTACTCAAGTCCTAGTCCAGCAGGCATTGTGCCGGTGTACAGGGTCACGAGTAACCCTTGGGCAAAACTACTGTCAAGCCTTGAGCGTACGACAGTGACTCCCTAGACAATATACACATCATCTAATTTCATGAGTTTCTGCCCGTCTAGTATTCCTCTGCAATTGCAGTTCTCCGTACCTAGCATAATAAGATTTCTAGCTCGGTACCCTCTCCACTTGTTCAGTATGTGCAATACTCATTGCCCTGAGACAGCCTAAGCTCCTGGCGGAACTGTTAAAGTAAAGAAAAGTACAACTTACCAGTTTATTCTCACGCCCGCTTCGGTTTTTTACTAGCTAGTTCAACCTAAAACGGGCCACTTTCAAGGTATCGATGGACTTCTTTGCCTGTTGGCTTGAAGTAGTGAATTCCAACAGCTGTTTCACTTCAATCTTCTTGCTGCTCTCACATCATGTCCAAACTATGTAGGACTCTCCATATAGTAAATAAAGCATCGAGTTTGATAGTTTACAATTGTTCTATTACTTTTGTCAAGCTCTATTCAACTCTGTGCGATAAATAGCCTACACGGGATGCCTAGTATCAGCCACATTGTTGCACTCGAGGAACAGAACCGAGAATATTTCGACAATAACTCCTCGACGTTCTCGAAGATACGCGTTACCATCCATACAACCGGGGCCTGGCCGAACTCTCTGCACAGTAACAACCATGTCACCACTCTCCTCCTTCTTGACAGGGGTGGTGCAGTCCAAGTCAACATGCGAACAGATGATGGAGACAGGCGAGGCCAGCTGCAGTGGAAATTAGTCAACTATCATCATTCGAGTTCGGAAGTCAAGTGTATCGATTGCGACCTTTATGCGCCAGTCAAAGTCAAAACTCTGTATCGAGCTATTCGACATGACTGGAAGCCACACCAGTATCTCTTCTCGAGTGGCGGTACTGGATGCCGCTATTGGACGTACGTACTCCTTGATATGACGGCAAACGATACGCGTAGGTTCTCACTACGTCCTGGTGTACCAGCCCATGCTTGGCGCGTGTTCGGACGGTGTTATTCTCGAACTGGCGCTGAGAGGCCGTGTAACCCTATCCGCCAGGGTCAGTTTCAGAGCTATGAGGATTGGTGGAATGACTGGTTTACCCTAGAGTAAGGAGAGGAGGAGGAAAAGTGGGAGGATTGGAACAGGTCGCCATTCTCCTGTTTTCACTGATTTTTATCCTCTTTCCAACCTGCCCTCCCTTCATTTCTTTCCTTCTGCTTTTTCAATCTTCCTTGAGATACCCGCTTTCTTATCTTTCTTTGGTAGAATCATTTCCGGTGGCGGTTGAGGCTTGAATTGGTGTGTTCAGCAAGTCTAACTGCATAGCAGTGCACGCTCCTCAGTCATAATCACGTGCTTATTATATATTTCTGCTCAAGATAATGCCATTGTAGCAGCAATTCAATTTGAGAATTTTCTTCTTCGTTGAGCGCATTTAGCATACCTAATTCTTGGTATTTCGGTCACTTTTACCCCGTACATTGCCTCCCTTACAGTTCACTAAAAACATCTTGGTCAGATTGCAACACGAACAATGTTGTATGATTTTTTGAGTAGCCGCGTTCCATTCAATGGCCACAAGCATGGTTTGTGTGTTGGGCGAAGAAGAAATCATAGCGCAAGGCCACTAGCAGTTTGCTACTGACGTCTTTAAACTAATCACGTGATTATTGAATTTCTTGTCGCGCCTTCCCCTCTCAACCCTCCTCACCAAGCTGCTTTGTATTATACAAACTACCAAGATGCAGTTGCCCACGCGTATCGCACACCCGTAAAAAACATATTGAATCCTCGGAGACTAGCAATGAGCTGTTTGAGCATGGTTTTATTGTGCCTAAATTACTGATACTTAGCACACACAATTTGCTAGATCCATCTCACTGCACAGGATGATACGCCTTTTCCACCTGCAAGGCGCCCTCGATGCTCTGAACGAGACCAAAGAAAATTGTCAGTCCCAGGATTAACATTGCCACCCAGAAAGTGGCCCATTGAACCTTGTTCCTGCGATCATGCCAGAGGCGCCTCATCGAAGTGGGCCGCGGCTCGTCAAAGATCTCTTTCAGAGTCAACAACTCGCTCCGCCAATACTCAAATTTCTCAGCCTTGCGATCCAATAGCCTCAAAGACGCGATATTGAGCAAATCTGAGTCAAGACGGACAGAGTTCTTTTTGTCAGACAGCTTTGACCGAAGCCACTTTTGCGCATCTCTGTCTTTCGATCTTGAAGGGAACAGAAGCGCGAGGGTACGAAGAGTCTCTTCCGCTAGTCCTTCGGGGATTGCCGTACTGTTCTTTCGTTATCATCGATTTAGTATTGCAGATATCGGCGCTACTCACCCATCTTGCGACTTGAGAAATGTGGTTTGGTGGAAGATGCATAACTTGGTGTCATCTTCCACGAGTCGAAGATGATCAGCAAGGTTGTTAGTCCAGACAATCTTGACACCAGCCAAACGTTCGAGGTTATACGCCGAGAACTTGCTATCAAATCTGACCTTTCCGGCGTCCTCTTTACTTTTCTGGAAATGCTGACTCAAGACAGTCCCAACATCATATTTCTCCTCGACCCAGGGCACGTACGTAAGACTCGGTATATGATTTTGCGAGACCGGCCCAATATCGACCATGTATAGTAGCCGGACAACGAGTTTGATCGAACCTTCCGCCATCCTCTCCTTTTCGGCACTGCTCCTGTTCTGCGTGTCCAGTAGAAATAGCTCTTTCTTGATCACGTGTTTGGCGACTCGTTGTTCAAGCGAGCTCGCTATCGCTATAACGTCTTCATGCATTCGGACGGTGGTATTCACACCTCCGTCGCTTTCGATTGCGCTTCTAACTTCATCAGAATAATGTTGGAAGTAAGCTTGCCAACCGTGCAGATCATTGTCCGACGAGGGCGGTTTTTGCAGGTGAGGCCAAAGTTTTTGGATGAGTTCGCGTCTTTGCTCTGAAGTTAATGGAGTTTCAACAGCATTGGCGTTTAGAGCCATTTTGAAGAGCCTGTCAGACTATGGTAGTGTAGTCCTTCAAACATGATGCAGCTTTATCTAAATCCTGCGGCTCTCTCTCATTAGCCTCTGTAGGCTAAGATCGGATGGAGGCGCAGTCTCGGTGTGATTTATAGACTTTCTCCATCAGTCATATCTTCTCATCATTACTGGAAGCTGTCTCCTTCGCGTGCAGGAGGCTGTGCTAGCGTGGAGAGTTGTTGGGTACTGCAAGCCAATCATCGCTTCCTTCCAATGCCCAGCTGATTGTACAACAAGCCACTTCAGCCTGATTCCTAGGCATTGCCTTTTGCACAGCCCAACATGGCTGGGCGCCTCGCATTTTGGTGGAATGCCCATATACTTCAAGGTAGGCTGCCGTCCATCGGACGTGACATTCGCATCCCATCAGTACTCACATCTTTTCAAAACCTTCTGAATGATCGTGGTCTTTTCATTAGATTTGGAAACCCCACGAGGTGTCAGCCACCGCTGTTGTTCGTTCCGCCTCACAATCTCCAGCCCAGGACCCATCGACACAGCCAAGGAAGCATGATTCAGTCAGACACTCACAGACCGTTATCGATACCCCATATTCCAGAACCGCTCAAGAAAATATTTGAACCTGAGAAGTCGTTTTTTGAATCTGTCGATACTGATAAGGAGATCAAAGTGAACCCCGACAAGATCAGAGGGTGGCGCAAGCAGCATCGGTGTTGGGAAGGCAAGGGACCAGTGGCAGCACTTTACAAGGACTTGCTTCCCAAGCTTATTGAAGAGCTAGACCTGACGAGTGGTGGTTCAAACAGAGGTGTCGCAGGCGTGGCCTTGGTCTACTTTATGGTAGGATCGGAGGCAGCACTCGCCAAGCCTGCCATCTTCATTGTGAACGGCTGCGAATACTCTCGTAAGAAAGCCAAACGTGCGCTCAGCAAAAGTGGAATTCTTTGCGGAGGGGTCTTCACACTCGCCATATTAGAGACCTCACCACGTGGACAAATCTGTGTTGTTGCAATGGAAGACCTGAACACTACCCATTCCCTAAATTCCACAGGGCAAAACGTTTACATCCACCCTTGTGATGAGTTGCGCTCGGTAGGAATGCCGGTTTATGTCCATAACGGATCTAATACAATTCGTAAGGCAACTGCGAATTTGGTCTTCAACGGTCACCGTTACGGTTTTATCACAGCAGCTCATGCGCTGCCAGTGACGTCTGAACAAGACACCTGCATACCTAACAATTTTGGTATTGAAGATGGAACTGACACTGACAATGATGAAGAAGAAGATGATGACGAGACACTTGGGTTACCACTTCACTTCGACAGCTACAGCGTGGAAGGACAGTGCGGCACTAGTCTCTGCGAAACTTTACCTATCCGGAATTCTTTTTCAAGCGCCGAGTCTGATGAATCAGAGAACTCGTCACAAGCGTCTACTGACACATTTGATCATCCTGACCATGGTGGTTCACAGGATGGTAGCGATCAAGTAGACTCGATCAGCAACAATTTTTACCAACTTGGGCCGCTCCAACCATTGGAGATGGAATCAGAACTAACGTCCCTCGATAAAAGCTATCGAATTCTCGGCGTGGTGGAGGAGATATTGGGCAGCCTAGACTGCATGGTCATCTCGATGGCCATTGAACAAACCCATCTTGTCACTAGCATATCTGACACCGAACTTGAACATTTACACGATGTCGAATGTGATACGCCCGAAACATCAACGATTGTGATAGTTTTGACATCTCATGGGGCTGTCCGTGGGTCGCTATCTGGTCTACCATCGCTTATGATGCTACCAGGTACATGTTCATACCAAGCTGTGTACCCAATCGTCTGTGAAGGAGATATTAAGATGGGCGACTGTGGGTCAATGGTGGTACAAGAAGTTACGAAAAAGCTCTACGGATTCATTTTCGGGTATACGGAGGCCGGCCGTGTCGCCTATATGACGACCGCAGAACCTATTGTCTCCGAAATCCAGAAATGCGGCAAATGGAAGATATGTGGTGTTGAGCCCGTCAAACGTAGGTTCATTTGTTTTTTTAATCGCCTGTCTTAATTCAGCAGTAGATCGAGTAACTGACAATGCATCACTAGTCAAAGAAAAATACAGAACTACCTTCAGTCTTGAGGGTGTACCAAGAGCGCGTCAGTTTGTGGACCGACCAGTGGAGATGGCAGAGCTTGAACGTGTGTTGCTGCCGCAACCAAGACAGAACCAGTCTATGCGCCAGAAGATATACGTGCTGTGTGGCAGCGGTGGGACAGGCAAGACACAATTAGCGGTGGAGTTTGCATGGCGATACCACCACCATTTTACTTCAGTGTTCTGGCTGGATGGATGCAGCGAGGATACCCTTAAGCGCAGCATTGCAAGCTGCACGGGCAGGATTCCCCAAGGCCAAATACCCGAGACAAGTAGGGGGTATGCGACAGGCAGCAGTGTTGACATCGATGTGGTGGTGAAGGACGTTATAGCCTGGCTTGCACAGCCTGATAACACCGCCTGGCTGCTTATCTTCGATAACGTCAACCGAGATTATATGTACGACAGGAAGCGCTATCTACCAGGTGCAGACCATGGGTCAGTGCTAGTGACAACTCGACAAGCACCGCTGAAGCAGCTGGGCGAGTCGCAGTGTCTAGGCAAAGTCTCTTCAAAACAAGGACAAGCTATCTTAAAGACCTGGTACAAAGGCGAGCAGGGTAAGCTCAAAGTAGCGAGTACTTAAAGACGTATTAGTGGAGCTAACAAGACAATTATAGACACAACTGAGAGCGCGGTGCTAGTAGCACAGCTAGATCGCTCACCACTTGTCATTGTGCAGGCGGGCGCGTACCTGCAACAGAGTGGAGTGAAACCACAGACGTACCTAGAGCTCTATGAACAGAGATGGAACGCATCAATAATCTCAAACAACCTAGCTGACGTGCAGCTCAGCTTTTTGGAGCGCAGGGTGTGGATAACGTCGGCCATCTCGTACGAGGCAATCCGCTATAGACACAGAGCCACGGCTAACCTGCTGCTACTATGGTCTTTCCTTGATAACAAAGACTTGTGGCATGGCTTATTTGCTGCGACATGTAATAGGTCTACTGAAGCTGCTGCGATGCTATCAAGGTGGCTGGGAGACATTGCGAGCAGCGAGACCGAGTTTAACGTAGCCATGCAACTACTGTGTAGCTACGCACTAGTTGAAGAAGTGAAAGAGACAGCAGGAAAGATAAGCTATACAGCATGTCCGTTGGTGCATCATTGGACGTATCACTCGCAAGGCAAACGCTTCGAAAAAGAGCTAGGACGCCTAGCAGTAGTTGCTGTTGGTTGGGCTGTGCCGGAAAGCTCTACCGGAGACTACGATACCCTGCGACGACTTCTTCCACACGTAAAGGCATGCTCTGATCACATGAAAAAGAATGAGATAGCTTGGCATGAGAGAGCTGAGGGAGGTAGTGATGGAAAGAAGGAGGAGGATAAAGAGCAAAAGACGGTCCTTGATGCTATGCATTTCGTACACGATCTCTTATTCAACCAAGGCAACCTAGGCACGGCAAAGCAGATTTACGAGCTGCGAAGTGACTCGTACCATGTAGGAAAGTTTTCTTTTGGGGGTCTTTTGTTCAGCGGCAAATCGATGGGAGCCCGGGTGAGGTATTCAAAAACTACCAAAGCAAAACAACCCCAGGACGAAATCGACGATCGGCTTTTGTTGGATGACTAGGCCCATTTTTTCCACAACTTCTTTCTCCTAGGCTTACATTGTTAACTAGACAAGCAGTCTACCAGCGGATTGGTAGTTGGGTAGGATCATCAGCGAATCCCTGCTGTTGCATGTTTTTGATTTTTTTGGCTGTGAAATTGATGTCACGTGAACAGGACTTGGCATATTTTCCAGAGCGCCACACATGCTACAGTGACCATACATGCCCGCAGATGATAGGATGGCAACGAATAATCTACTGCTTGCATGAATGTAACAAACAATTTGGCTCCGGCCTTTCGGGAACAATTTTTGTGAAACAAAATTTTGGGATTTATTAGAACTAGTCATACAGATATTCGAATCAGCAACCACGCGCGCCCATTCTCAGCTCCACCCATCGAAACCGTCACGGTAACCCGCCCATCGATATCGTCACACAGCGTCCACACGAACGACAAGCCTGCGACGCCTTGCTCGTACCCGGCCGTAAACACCCAGCTCTCGACCAAAGAACCACAGGATCAACCCCATCCACGCCTTGCTCTCTTTATTCCACAACCTGTCGAAAAACTCCCTCTGCTCAATCGTTGGTTCTGTGGCGTTGATAGCCTCGTTGATGAGGTCGATTTTACTACTGAGCCAACGGCGAGTGTCCTCCGATAGTCCTGACCCGCGTTCGAGCATGATACGCGTGCCTGCCAAGTAGATCGCGCAAGCGTTGACGTTATCCATATACGCGTACTTATCCACGATACGGATACTGGTCAGATCCCCAGGCATGGCATAGTCTGGCCGAAGAACACGCAGCTCGTGTAGCCCATCCGGTATCCAGCGGCTAAGTTCGTGTTTAACGTTGCGAGATGGCTGGCGAAAGAAAGCTGGTATAGCCTTTGGAGCTGCGGTGGTAATCTTGATTGGTTGTTGGTGTCGTAAATTCAGCTCGTCGCGGGGAAATACTCGCGACAGTGGCCACGAAACGAAGCTCGACATGGTAGTGAGGGGAGTCGAGATTGAGTTGTGATGGATTTGTGCCTTTGATGAGATGAGACGATATGGCGAATATATGGGCACAGGAGCGCTTTGCGCAATGTGTTCTTATTGCAACCATAGTTCATTGTCTCATCGCAACTGTAGTTCGCTGTTCTGCTGCCTTCGTCGCAACCGCAGTTCGCTGGGCTGCTGCCTTCGTCGTAACCGCATTTTGGTTATCGTACCTAATGGAGATTTGTCTATTTGACATATACCCGTTGAGAGGCGTATTTTAGTAGTAATACTAACCCGTTTTTTAGGGTTCAATAGGGTCTCGCAGAGGTCCACCCGAATCCTTTTATTACGTACTTTGACTGTAAAGCCAATTTTTTTGATACCCGATTCTGGCAGGTTGGGGTGTGGCCTGCCATTCTTTTCTGAGATAATTGATCTGATACGCTATATAGCAAACAGAGGGAAAAAATTCAAGCGGTAACAAACAAAATCGTTTCCAGCAAAAAAAATGTGATCAAGAGGTCGATGGTAAATTACCACAAGAGTGAGAAATTGCCCCAAAGGCCCACTCGTGCAAATCCAAAATCTTTAAAACATAGTGGAAAGTTCTCAGCCTCCAACTTGGCAAACAACGCCAGCGCACAATCAAGGAAACCCCACAGCATTGTTGTGCACAAACCCATGTTGACCAAAGTGGTTGGGCTATGGTTCGCTAAGCGAATGGATTGCATACTACTAAGCCTGCGCCACACGCAGCTTTGCCAAGATATTAGCTAAGCGATTTACCGAAACCTCCCACATCGAAAACCCTGGGTCTTCAATTTCAGCAGCACCAGCGTCACCCATCACGACACGTCCCCCCACAGCCTTCGAGATGTCTTCGGAAAAGAGCCACCGCCGTAAGTAGACGGCGCGACGAATTTGCATGCACACACACTGACTGAAATTCAGTCTACGTCAAGGGCCGCCACGTTAGCTACCAGCGTAGCAAGCGCAACTCGAACCCCAACATCAGCCTGCTCCAGCTCGAGGGTGTCGAAAGCACAAAGGACGCGGAGTGGTACCTCGGAAAGCGTGTCGCCTACGTATACCGCGTCGGCAGCAGCAAGTCGAACCCCATCCGCGTCATCTGGGGCAAGATCCGCCGAACTCACGGTGCGTACAATTCGCTGGGCTATGCATGACGAGCGGTGATTAATGTATAAACAGGCAACTCTGGTCTCGTTCGCGCTTCTTTCCAGCACAACCTCCCACCAAAGTCCTTCGGTGCCAGTGTCAGGGTTATGATGTACCCCAGCTCCATCTAAGGGCGGGCGATTGAAGAACATTCGGGAAGGAGTTGAGGCGATTGGGAACGGCGCGCAGCCACATCAAAATCTCTTTCAGGGCAGACTCTTTAGTTTCATCACAATGCGATAATGGTAGCATACACACTCGTGGTGGACCGGATTGCAGAGACAAGGACTGCTATCACGGTAGGGCTGATGGATAAAGTGCGGGGTCTGTTCAGGAACATTCTAGATCACCAGCCGGTAGCTGCCTTGCCTAGCTTTCTATAACATGAAGCCAACCCACACTTGACCCTCTCGCAATTTGGTCCCAACTGCATTGTCTACTGAGATATTTTGTTTGACCATAACCAAGCGCTGAGAGTTGGAACGCACGGATCGTTGTACCCTAGCTTGCCCGTGATCAGACTTGCAACTCGCAACTTTCAAAACTCCGCAAACCACCACCACCGCAACACCTACCTCAAATCAAACGCCGTCACTTATACGCACGAATATCCTTACAATATGGGTTCCGTCGTCCTCCCACACCTGCGCACCGGCTGGCACGTCGACCAAGCGATTCTTTCGGAAGAAGACCGACTCGTCTTGATCCGCTTCGGACGCGACTCGGACCCAGACTGCATGTCGCAAGACGAAGTACTCTACAAGATTGCCGACCGCGTAAAAAACTTTTGCGCCATCTATCTGTGCGACCTGGACGAAGTACCTGATTTCAAAGCCATGTACGAACTATACGACCCGTGCACCGTCATGTTCTTCTTCCGCAACAAGCACATGATGTGCGATTTTGGCACGGGTAACAACAACAAGCTCAACTGGGTTTTGGAAGACAAGCAGGAGTTTATAGATATTATTGAGACGGTATACCGGGGTGCGAAGAAGGGTAGGGGTTTGGTGGTTAGTCCTAAGGATTATAGCACAAGATATAGATACTAGAGGGCGATAGATATGAGATATGAGTTTGGAAGAGGAGGATATCGCTACGTTGGTTTTTGGATACCACTATTTTTATAAGAGATGGATCTGTGCGCACAGCGATGCGGATGCATCTGGAGTGTGGCGTTGGTAACAGCTGCTGCTTTTGATGTATGGTCGCTTCGCTAGACTCAAGGTATGACTGCGAGACAATAGGCATATTGTCATGAGAACTTTTGCTCATCCTTTTTCTTAGAAGGTTTTTCTTTTCACGCTTTCCAAGATAAATGAAGATGACGATTACGACAAGACCACAGGAGCGGTGCCGTATACGGCTTCATATTTCTACCTTTTCGTTGCTTTCCGTCACCTCGGCCTTTGGCTTTGACCATCCTTGTTCCCACAATCCTCCTCTCACTCCTCTCCATACGACTTCTAGTACTCCCCTCCTTGGCAATAATGTCGGGAAGACGACAACCACCTCGTCCTCACCTTCCACCACAATCATGAGGTAGAACCTCACTTCGAAGCCCTTAAACGCCTCGTGGATGAAGATGTCCTGAATATTGGTTGTGGGAATGAAGCGCGTTGTGGGTGTTTGGAGGTACGTCGAGGAGGTAGTGGAAGTTTGGATGCCGAGGCCACGAAGCACAGTTAGGGATTCCTCTAGAAACATTGTTAGCAATTCGTTGTTAAGGAAACAATGTGTTGAGTTGATGAGGGCGGAAATGGTAGAAATGGCGTACCAGTATAGTTTCTTCGAAAAACTAAGAATAGAGTAAGAAGCGCACTTGGAATAAGATATCGCCATTGGAACGTCTCCACCAGTTTTACTAGTTGCCCTTCTCCTTCACTGCCCAATGCGACCTGCAAGAAGAACATCGGTTGCTTATTTGCAATTTGCCATTTCATCCATAGTAGCAATCCACTCGTTAATCCAAAGAATATCCGAACAAGTATTCCTGCATAATATCCTACATGTGCTGGCAGTGTCTTGGACACAGAACGCGTCGAGACCGTGTATGTGATTGTGGTGGGCGTAGGCTGCAGCACATGCAGTGTTTGGGCGGGTGGAGAGGCGAGGCTGTGCAGGAAGCTTGACATTGTGAACTAGCTGCTATATACGTAGCGTCATCAGGAAAGTACCAAACGATGTGAACCCCAAAGCGGGATGTGGGGGAGAAAAAGAGACGGTAGGGGACAGGCAAGCGGAATGACGCGCTTGGTTGGGTGGGCTTATCGATAAGATCAATTCTGTATTCTCAGATAGGTACCTGTTTTTAGAAGTATTGCTGCTGCGGTCTGAATACATATTCCGCTCTTCCTTTTACAACCCACTCTACCTTCTACACCAACATCGCACTTGCCTCCCCAAACACCCACGCACGAACTGAGTACAAATCAACTCCAGAATAACATTTTGCTGTAAAAACAAAAGAAGACTATGGATTCCTCGAGACAAACAGATCGTGACCGGTCGCGCTCCCCAAGGCGCTCCCCAGCTCCTCGCAAACCCAAGAACTTCAGCGGCCTCAAGTACAAAGGCGACCGCGAGCGGCGCGACCCGGACAGACGGAGCGATGACAGAGACCGAGAGAGGCGACCAAGAGATTCAGACAACGACAGAAGGCGCGACGACGACCGTGATCGCCGAGCGCGCGACTCTGATCGCAACAACCGCTACCGCGACGACGAGCGCTCCTCGCATCACCGCCACCGAGACTCCAGCCGCGACCAACACCGCCGGCGCCGCTCTCGCTCCCCAAGAGACCGCAAGCCGCGCGACGCTTCCTCCACCACCACCAAGGAAAACAAAAAATCCGCCCCAGCTGCTTCGACGCCTTCAGAGCCCATGATTCTCGTCACGATAAATGACCGTCTGGGCACAAAGACACAAGTCCCTTGTCTACCCAGTGATCCCATCAAGCTGCTCAAAGCCATGGTCGCGGCAAAGATTGGGCGACCGGTCCATGAGATTATGCTTAAGAGACAGGGAGAGAGGCCGTTCCATGATAATTTGACGTGTGCGGATTATGCTATTAGTAATGGTGTGCAGATTGATTTGGAGCTGAATACTGGTGATTAGAAGGATTTGCTGTGTTATTGGATACGGGAAATGAGACTCGCAAAGGCCAGGTTTGTGACGGTTTCTAAGAAGAAGTTGGGAGCATGTTCGGAAAAGATTGAAGGAGGATACGTTTGGATACATGATACCCAGATTCGAAGAGAGGTTCTTTTTTTTTTGTTTAGTAAGGGAATCTGCAGGGCAGGATTCATGCGGCTGGAATAACAAAAAGATTTGGTTCGTAGTAAATGATGGGAATTTTGAAAAACCTGGAATTTGTTTATTTATTTATTTTTTGCGACGAATGGACTTGGGTATATATACCAACAACCTTTACTCATCCGCATCTTCCTCCTTGGCCTTCATCTTCTCAGCATCCACAATCCCCTTCCTAGCCCTATACCTCTCATTAACCACCTCGACGGCATCCTGCCTCTCCCTCTTCAAAACCTCCGTATAATTCCCCTTCGCTCGCCCAAAATCACCTCCATCAAACACTCGCGGCCCACCTCTCGCAATCCCCACACTCTGCTCCGCCAAACCCACCTCAGCATCCAGCGTGGACTTGCCCAACCCCGCAATCTTATCCAGCAAAAGCGCGGAAAGCGTCTCTTCAATCTTTTTCTCCCGCCACACCTCCCAAACATCATCTACCACACCGCCTCGCCCCCATTTCCCCTTACCAATCGACGCGGGTCCCCCACCTTTTTTCGCTGTGCCTTTAGCTTTAGGTTCGGACCCGCCTTCGTCACCCACATAGATCCAATCGAGACGATCTTCGTACCCATGCTCGCGCTCGTCAGAGCTCTGGACTTCGTCTGGGTGCGGGAAGATGCAGTCCCACAGGACGAGGGGCGCGTCACTTGCCATTTCGTATTTTGGGCGTGTGGGGTTGGCAGAGATGTCGAGTAAGACGGGAATTAAAGAGGGAGACTCGAGGCCTTGGCCGATGAGGAATAGGATGGCAACTAAGGAGCGGACTTGGTGCCAGAGGAAGGCGGAGCCGTGAAGGGTGAAGGAGTAGAGTTTTGGTTGGGTTTCTGTGTTAGTGTCGTTTGAGGCTTGGAGGGCGGGGTGGGAGAGGAAGGCTGGGATGGATAAAGGGGAGACTTCTTCGATGTCTGCGTGGAAGATGCGGCGGTGGAAGTTTGTGATTTGCTTGCTTGCGTCGATTTTGCAGAAGTTGCGGAAGTCGTGCAGGCCAATGAGGTGCTGGCAGCCTTGTTTCATGGCGTCGATGTCGAGCCAGCCTTCGCGCATTTTGGGCTTGTTTTCGGAGGATATTGGCGTGTTGGGATTGTAGAGACCTGAAGATCCGGGTACTGGTGCGAAACAGGGGTTCGTAAAGAAGTACTTGTATCGTCGTTCCTTACAGGAGAAGCGCGCACTGAAGTCTGGTGGCGGATTTGGACACCAGGCGTACACGCGGATATCAGGTGGGAGGACGCGGTTAAGTAGCTGGATGTAAGGAAGTTCATCTGTGAGGTCGTTGAAGGGCTTTGGTGGAGACTCGGGCTCTTGTTTCGAAGATAGCATTGAGTCTTCATCTTCTTGACCTGCTTTTGGAGTATCTTCTGATGGCTGAGGTTTCTTTGGCAACGGCTTGTTACTCCGGACCCTGACACCAATGACTTGTCCGAAAGCGCTCACTCCCCTGTCTGTCCTCCCGCATTTTGAATACTCGCAGCCATCCCAATTGACATCTACGCCTTCTCTATCCCAGCTTGCAAATGTCTTTTTATCAATTCTTTCATATGCCTTCTCGCCTTCGGCCGTGGTAGCTGGAGTTATCAAACGTGTTTTTACCAATGCCTTCCATAGCTCTTCCTCTATTGTCGGCAACGGTGTCGAATTGTTTTTGTGATGCTCGAACCCATTGTACTTTTGGCCGAGATATGCAAATTTGAGTGCTATCAGACGCGTGCTATATTTAGAGGCGTCAAATACTTTTGGTGGCGGTTTGACGGCCTTGCGAATTTCTAATGATTTTGGGGTATCTGTGGATAATGAAGTCTGTTGGTCCGCAGCTACAACAGGCACTGCTGAATTCTGTGTCGTAGATGCTTCAGAACCACCTGCACCTATTTGTTTTTCCAACTCTTGTATCCTTGCAATCAATTGCTGTTGAGACCACTCTTCATACCCCGCCATCTTCCTTTTTCTCCCGTGCGATTCTCGAAATAGAACACGTCGCGGCACCCTTGAAAGTTTGTGAAAGCCGCGCTGGGCACAGAACAGTTTGTGCAGTGAACGGTGGAATTCGGGAAAGGCGTGGGTGACTGGCCCACGCATTGTTTGGTGGCATGGTGGGTGACAGTCATAATTTTTGGCATGCAGCCTGACGTTCAGGGTCCAGTGCTTGTAGCCGAACAAGGCATGGCCTGATCGGCGACCCCACGTTCAGCCTCATCTCACTGACCATCTGATCGCATTCCAGACGCTGAGAATTTCCATGCTCGAATGGAGTGACAATATTAGCGCCGCTTTTTGTACGCTTTACGGCCTGATCAATGTCATTCCAGCGCATCCGCTGCGTGCATGGTCCCTGCGCCTCACCAGACCCGTCCGTCCCCGAAAAAGCATCCAGTCCGCCAACCACCTTTATCACTCACCTGTTTCGGCATCAACTCTTGCTACAATTGCATCGCATTCATTGGACTGGCCTGTGGCAGTCTGCTGGTTGCACGAGTCATGGTACGCACTAGGCTATATTCGTAGTCCTAGGCAGCCATCTAGACCAAACATCCCGCAGGCAACACTCAGGCAGCACTCAGGCACAGCCTCCTCAAAGAATATTTAAGTCTCGACAAGTCCTCACCTTTGCATACTTAGACCATCTTTCACACTACACTCTTCAATTTTCCCAAACATCAATCACCGTTTTTCGGTTTCTGCTGACGAAACGCCCGTGTTGAAGCATCTGCTTTTTTCTTGTGAACCCACTGTGTTGCTGTTGAATTTGTGACCTGTCAAGATTATTTTCATAAATTCATCAAACTTCTGAGGCTTGTTGCACTTCGGGTCGCCCTCAAAATGTTTAGCATGTATGGTCCGGCTCACGTATGTGGACTACACTACGTGATCGGATCTGATAAGTGGAACTTGCACAAGCATTTCCTTCCACAAGTCCAACTCGAAGCAAAAGCTACCATTCTTGCCACTACCTCCAAAACCGTACTCACACAGACTTTTGTCAACCCATCGACAGAGAAAGCCATCAAAGAGTGTCGTTACACCTTTCCGCTCTATGATGGTGTCAGTGTAGTAGGCTTTACCTGTCATGTCGGAGGGCGGGAAATAGTTGGTGAGGTCAAGGAGAGAGAGAAAGCAAGAGCAGTATTTCAGGATGCAGTCTCAAAAGGCGAGACGGCGGGGTTGTTTGAGCAACTACCAGATGCCTCCGACGTATTCACTACGACTGTTGGGAACATCCCTCCTGGAGCAAAAGTCATCATCGCCATCACATATCTAGGCGAACTCAAGCATGACATGGAGGTCGACGGCATCAGGTTCACAATCCCAAACATCATATGCCTAAGATATGGCGACTACCCAGGCACCTTGTGCAGAAGCTCAGCAACCGATGCGATGGGTACTAGCATTTCCATTACTGTCGATGCCGACATGGCTGATGGATCCCTCATCCGAATGATCCAGTCGCCCACACACCCCATTTCAGTGACAATGGGCTCAACTTCATTTGCTTCAGCAAACGACGATCCCGTAATGACAAAGGCATCCGCAACCCTCGCCCTAAACACCGCAGGACTGGATAAGGACTTTGTATTGCAGGTCATTGCCAAATACACCGGGGTACCCAAAGCCATCCTTGAGACCCATCCGAGAATTCCAAATCACAGAGCGGTAATGGCAACGCTAGTGCCAAAGTTTGCACTCCCTCCTGCGCGACCGGAGATCGTCTTCGTATGTGATCGCAGTGGAAGCATGCAGCTCACCAGGATTGAACTTGCGAAACAAGCCTTGAAAGTCTTTTTGAAATCGCTTCCAATTGGAGTCAAGTTCAACATATGCTCGTTCGGCTCGAGCCACTCGTTCCTTTGGGAAAAGAGTGCTAGCTACAACCAGCAGACGCTAGATGCGGCGATGAACCATGTAGATTCTTTCGCGGCGAACTATGGCGGTACGGAAATGTTGCAGCCACTACAAGCGACAATTGAGCGACGGTACAAGGATATGGATCTCGATATCATGTTGCTCACTGATGGTGAGGACTGGGGACAGGATCGGATTTTCTCTTATCTCAACGAATCTATCCAAGCAACTAAAGCCTCGATCCGGGTCTTCACATTGGGTGTTGGAAATGGCGTCTCGCATGCCATGATTGAAGGTATAGCCAAGGCAGGAAACGGATTTTCGCAATCAGTCGGCGAAAACGAGCCGATGAATGCCAAAGTCGTACGAATGCTCAAGGGAGCATTGTCTCCACATATCCACGACTACACCATGGAAGTCAAGTACAGCAATGACGAAATCTCCGCCCACCTCGACGTTGAGCCAGAAGATGATTTCGAGATTGTCGAAAAAGTATCTGATAGTCTCAAAGTCAAACTCGATCTCAAAGAACAAGGCAAACCTGAGCCAAAATCAACTGTAAGTCCCAACAACACCCAATCATTCCCGTCAACCCTCCAACTAACCAGCATAAACAGAAAACCCCAATCTCCCTTTTCGACCCCCACGCGGACCCGGACGCAGAAGAACCAACTGCACCAGACGCAACGGGAGAATCCCGCTACGCCCACCTCCCCACGCTCCCCACGCCCAAAATCCTCCAAGCGCCTCAAACCATCCCTTCCCTCTTCCCCTTCCACCGCACATCAATCTATCTCCTACTCGGCCCCTCGGCGCCCCAAGGCACACCCACATCCCTCACGCTGCGCGGCACAAGCCCGCAAGGCCCACTCGAACTCGAGATACCCATCCAGTCGCTCGCCCACCCCGGCGAAACCATCCACCAGCTGGCCGCCAAAAAAGCCATCTCCGAGCTCGAGCAAGGCCGGGGATGGCTTGCCGAAGCCACCGACGAGACGGGCGAGTTAGTGAAGAAGAAGTGCGAGGGCCGCTACGAAGACATGGTTGAGCGCGAGGCTGTGCGGCTAGGCGTGCAGTTCCAGGTAGGAGGCAAGTGGTGTTCGTTCGTAGCTGTCGAGTCCAACGCCGCGGAAGCTGAGGCGCAGCGCAAAGCAGCAGAGGGCTGGCAGTGGATGGATGATAAGGTCAATGCTGCTGCTCAGCAGGTCCAAGGACAGAGCAACCAGCAATCGGTGTCTAGATCTCTGTTTGGTGCCGCACCACCGCAGGGCAATTCGATGTTTTTTGGAGGAGGAGGGTCCCCGGTTTTGGGGCAGTGCGGGCCGCCGGTGGGTGCGATGTTTTTTGGAGGTAATACGAGTAGTACAACTGCGTTTGGGGCGTCCAACTCGATGGTCAGTGGTGGCCTGTTTGGGTCTGCCAATACAGGCGGTGGTAGTCTGTTTGGATCTGCCAATGCAGGTGGTGGTGCAGGTTTTGGGTCTTCTAACTCGAGCAGCGGCGGTGGTCTCTTCGGAGGCGGTAGTAGTACAAGTGCTTTTGGATCTGCCAATTCGACTGGCGGCGGTCTCTTTGGGAACTCTTTCAACTACGCAGCCTACAGCGCCGCTCCCCCACCCAGCAGTACTCTTTTCGGTGCAGTACCACCACCCCCTCCTCCACCAGGTACCTCATCTCTCTTCTCAGCCCAAGGTCCTGTCAGGCCCAGTGTTTCATGCGGCGCACCCGCACCCGCACCTGCACCTGCTCAGACCCAACATAACTCTGGCACTTCGCTCTTTGGTGCTCCAGCAGCACCGCCCGCCACAGGCGATACTTCGCTGCGAGACTACCAATCCGGTCTCATGCTCCTCGAGCAGCAAAATAAAAAACGGCTCCTCATGGCCCGACAAGAGCTAGATAGCCCCGATACAGCAGCAACAGCAGCAACAGCCGCAGCAGCGGACCCGCAGCTTCCTTCCCCTCCAAGCGATGAATCGCTTCTTCACTACCTCATTTCGCTACAGTCTTTCGAAGGGTCATGGTCGCTGAAACGCGAGTTACTGGGTGTCCTTGGTCTGGATGAAGGTGCTGTGAAGGCGCAGATGGACGGCGTGGATGATAGGGTGGTGGCAACTGCGCTTGTGATTGCCGTGTTTGAGGCGCGACTCGAGGGCTTGAAGGGGAGCTGGGAACTTGTGGGTGACAAGGGACGAGCGTGGTTGGAAGGTGAGGTGGGGGATGGCAATGTGGAGGAATGGGTGCAACGGGGGAAGAAGGTTCTTGCGGCATGACTAAGTTTTATTTTTTGGAAATGTAGCATGTTGAGAATTTTTAATGAGAGATATCCAATGCCTGACTTTTTGCTATAGGGGATGGGAGGGTGAGATGAGGGTATTTTTTGACTGGTCTTTGCTTTTTTTGCATGTTCTGTTTTCGTCCAAGGAGTTGTGTCTCGTACGAAGGTAGTACTTCGGCGAGGTGTAGGTTCCATAGGTACATAATTTTTTTTTCCGAGATACAAATAAAGCATACGTCATTCGACGTCGTCTTACCAAATTGCGAATTCCGAATGATGAAACAGGAGTCACTGAGGCGACTACTATCCGATACCATGACTCGGCTGTTGTAAAGGAGAAGATGGTGTTGCAAACGTTATTCCGCCTCACGTACGGTGGCTAGAAGCTAAAAAGTCTCCTACCAAAAAAACTTAAACTTTGACAACGTGCAAGCTAGTTGGACCCTTACGTCTGGCTGGGTACGTGCAGCGTGTCCGTTAGGAAATTAGAGTCTGGAAAGATTGCGATTCCAGCCTTGTGATCTGCGCGGTTGCCCCATGAGTCGGGGCAATGTGGTTGACTATCATTGCCTCACTAATAGAACGCCTCACAATCCTTAGATTGGAGCAGAAACGTGCACAAGAAGAACTTGGGTCCCTCTCTCCCTCTCTTTTTTTTGATGCAGCCGGGCCGACTCGAAGTTGGAGCATTTTATTTCGTGGTATTCCACGTCGATCTGTGGGTAACCTGAAAAGAAAAGAAAAAAGCCATTTCGGATAGGCAACGTTGTGTGCACAAGTGACGGCGTAGGTTGTGGTTGGGCAGCTGGGAGGCGCATTCAGCTGTGTTCATCCTTGTCGCAGGATTGCCTTGGTTGGCAGAGAGTCGCATGTCGCTTGCGTTGGAACAATATTGGCCGACAAGGCTACCATTCCTGCGGAGAAGGTTGCTGCGGCCTAGCCAGGTCTATTCTTTCTAATCCAGAAGTGTAAGCACAATGTAGCAGTAGAGTGGCATGTAATGGGACAAAAGGGGACAGGGGAACGTGGAAGCACAAGGACAAGCCGGCACGATCTACGCAAAAGTGGTGTCTGAAACCGGCAAAACGTTAGCTGGTGTGTCTATGTACAAGGGAATAGCATGCGTGGGTTGTGAGAAACGGCCCGAAGGCAGGTTGAAGGAGGATAGCGGCAGATGGGACGTCGACCTCCTTTCACTGGCTTCGTGTTTGGAAAGCCAAAAAATCCCCCCACCTTCCGATACACATTCGTTGTCATGCCAGCCCCCTGGTAAGTCTCTGTCTAGACTAGACCAATGTTGGCTGTCTTTTTTTACCTTTGCGCCGCAGCCAGTAGTGCAGGTATCAGGCTGTTGTAGCGTTGTCACGGGCGCAGCCGCCTCAGCCCAAAGTGCGGGCTCCAATGCTGTCGCTGGCCACGCCATCAATGACTTGACTGCGGGATCGATTCGAGTCAGCCAGCATCACGCCAATCGTGGGCGCCTTGCAGGTATGGCACAGGTTTGGAGCAAGCCAATCGCGTCGACCTAGCGAGTTTCAAAACAGCGTGGATGGGGAGTGGAAGAAATGGGCGGGAGGGCGCATAAAAGAAATGAGCGGGATATTGGCATGACTGCGGGTGCCTGATTGGCCGCAAGGATTGCCGGAAGTTAATCCACGGCAATCCCCCACCAAGATTTCCGAACTTCTGGCGTGTTTGCAAAGGTGATCCAGATAAGCCATGGGTGAGCATACGAGTGGCTGTAAGGTTTCCCCTACCACGATCAAATCGAGTAATCGAGCATTGCCATGCAGTCATGTGCTATAAGGCCTAAGCCCCTCACCGCGCTTTTACATCTGCCAGTCGTCAGCATTTTCTCACCCTCTCGCCTCTCTCTGTCTTTATTTTTATTTTTATTTTTTTGTCCGGAACGTTGCGTAATATCACCACTCTCTTGCCAGCTGTTCTTTGCGCCGACTACAAGAACATTTGTAGTATATGCGATGCACCACTCGTCGAACCTGAGCCCACTATGACCTCACGACAACCGATACGTCCTCCCACATTCAAACAACCCGGTGGATAGCGATACACTATTTGCGCTCAGCGACTTGGAGCGTCCTTTTGCCAGCCGACGATGACATTGCCGTTCAACCAGGAATCATGGATCTGGTACACATGCGCGGTTTGCATGATCGGAGCGAGGCTGTAAGTGGTTTTTTCCCGGTTCATGGTATTGGGGTAGCAGTCACGGTGCATCGAACAAATGTCCGAGAAAACGGAAATAAACTTTCCGCATTAGCAACATAGTTGGGGGTGGCTTCTGCTTGGGTACGCCGACATATGGCCTCGGAGTTGCTTTCCTAGCGTGGTCGATCTACATTTACTCGCAACTTGCACAACACGTCACAATACCTGGTATGCAATGACTAACCGAAATGCATCAGTATCTCTCGAAGGATCCTATTTCGATCCATCAAAGGGCTGCAGTTCGATGATTACATCATGGGCCTCTTTGTTACGGCCGCCTACACCGTCTTGCTTGTGTTTGCCAACAGATGGCTAAAAGTCCACTCGAACCTAGAACCCCCAGGATTTGACTTTGGCGCCCTCGGCCCTGAAGAGCTGTCGAGACGGGTGTATGGAAGTAAGTTGGTAGTTGTGGTAGAGCAGATGCATATTGCAGTGCTCTGGTCATGCAAGGCCTGTCTTTTGATCATGTACCACCGCATAACACGGACGGCGCTCCACTATGAGAACATTGCGATCAAGGTTCTGGCCGTATATACCGCGATTGGTTTTGTCGTCATAGAGGTTCTCTACTTTTCAGCCTGGTGTCGTCCGTTTTCCGCATACTACGCGGTGCCGACCAGCTCGCTGCAGTGCACGACGCTAGTTAACCACCGCATCACGAAAGCAGTCTTCAGTATATCTTCGGACTTGAGCATGCTTTTCATCTCGCTGCCGATGCTTGTGCGATCGCTACTACCGGTGAGGAGGAAGATTGTCCTATGCGGCATCTTTTCTCTGGGACTCTTTGTCGTGATTGCCAGTATCGCAAACGCTTACTCTTCCTTGACCCATCCATACAAGGCGACGTGGATCTCATGGTATATCCGGGAGTCGTCGACAGCGATCCTGGTGGCTAATTTACCTTTTACATGGAATGTCTTGAGAGAATTCTTTGAGGTCGGGCAGTTTGACGCGTCTCCTCCTCCGGTGTGGACTTATCATTCGGCTCGCACAGCAAGAGGTCGCACGACAACACAGCTACTGAGCCAACAGATGGGCACGACCAATGGCACTTATGCCACCAGCACCAACCCAAGCCGAACGCGACGAAGCACGAGTCTGGTGATGTCGACCGAGGTCATTCCACCCAAGAACAGCCACCAATCTGAAGACGCCAGGACAGATTCGATGGAAGAAGCAATTGGGCTTCAGGACTTTGCGCCAGTAGTTTTGCGCAGCACTAATGACGGCGTCAAGATTCTTGACCTGGAATCAGGTCTAGTCAACAAACTGGACGCACGACCAGTTTCGTATCATCACATTCAACCAAGCAACAACTTTATGTCTGTTCCGCAGACGATTGTACAAGATGGAAACGGCGGCTTCTACATTGATGGCCGCCCCATCTCCTCGCCGTCCATGGCGCATATTACTGTTTCCTCGAAGCGGACAAGCGCGAATAGTGTGACGAGCTTGTTTCGGAGGGCAAGCAGTCCGGTGCCGAGTTACTCGACTACGAAGACGGATGACGAGGCTGGGCGCAAGGATAGCCCGGGAAATGACGGCGGGGAAGTGACGGCGGTGGCGGACAAAGGGAGGGATGCGACGGATGCAAAGGCAGGATGGCGGACGATGGAATGAATGCGGGGGTATGCTTCCGGGACGTGACGAACGTGATGCTAATGTTAAAGATACCCCTTTTCTTTTGCGGATATTCTTTTTTGAGGCAGCAGCAGTAGTAGTAGTAGTAGTAGTAGTAGTAGAGATGGGACGGTAATGTAATACAATCTTGTTCCAGTACCACCACTATGGTGTCTTCCACGCTACTTGTTCAATGTGCATGTAACATCAAGACCGTTGAAAAAGACGTGTCCACATGGCTGCTATGGCCCTTCACTGCAGCCCCGAAACCTACAAAGAGCAGTCCGATTGGGCCACTCGACTTTACCCGCCTGCAAACGGTATGAGGGGTCCCGGATGCAGGGCAAAAGGTAAGTAAGCTGTGTATGCGCATACACGCGAACGTACATATACCACCGCGATGCCCCGCCGTAGTATGCGGAGAAGGGGTTTGAGTAAGTATGCACACCACAGACCGGTGCTCGGAGCGATTTTCTAGTTCACCTACCACTACACTACTACTACCACTACTTACCATACCAAGTACTCAGCATGCTACCATCACATGTCGGGCCCGGTCCGCGTCCATCCGCATGCCCGCATGCCCGCAAACGTCATACTACCAAGCCTCATGTACCCCGCGTAATATGCGACACCGAATGACTTGCCGCGCGCAACGGCAATCAAAAACGCACAATTGCAATGCGACAGAGCAAGAGGGGTATTAGCCGTGGGGCCTCAGGTCTCCAAGCAATATGTAAGCGGGCTCTGGGCCTCTGCGACGAGCTCAAGACGGCTTGCTGTGGCCCTCGGCTCTGGTTATCCCGCTAGGCGACTCTTCGACTAAGTAAGAGCTGCTCGTCCCATCAGCCGAACATCGTCGCCTTTCTGACTGCGCATTCGAGACCGCGGCCGGAAACCACCACCTTCTAAAACGCGCTGGCAGCTGCAATCCCGAGGTTATCTTCTTGTCCTACACCTCCTTCGCAATGAGGCCGGCAGTTGCTGCCCCCGCGGCTATCCGCCATGCATCTTCAATTGCGCAACTCTCCCGTCGCCAGACTTGTGCTTTTGCAACTCGCTGCTTAGCTTCTCACTCGCCTGCGACATCGGCCCAACTTTTGAGCCCGCGACGACCAGCAACAATCACCGCCAGAACAACTCCCGCCAGCCTATACACTCTTGTCGCACAGCACAGAATGGCGTCGTCTTCCCCAATCAAGAAGATCAAGGTCAAGAACCCCGTCGTCGAGCTTGACGGTGATGAGATGACCAGGATCATCTGGCAGGTCATCAAGGACAAGGTACCACCAACACCACAGGAAATCAAATTGCGCGCCCGCAATACTTACCACTGCAGTTTATTCACCCCTATCTCGACATTGACCTCAAGTACTACGACCTGGGCCTGCCATACCGTGATGAGACCGACGACCAAGTCACGCTCGATGCCGCCGAGGCTATCAAAAAGTACTCGGTTGGCGTCAAGTGCGCAACCATTACCCCAGACGAGCAGCGTGTAGAGGAGTTCAAGCTCAAGAAGATGTGGTTGTCGCCCAATGGCACCATTCGAAACCATCTGTAAGTCACACATGCTTGCAACCAATTGCCCAAAATTTGCTAACGTCGCTTTAGAGGAGGAACCGTCTTCCGCGCACCCATTGTTATCCCCACCATCCCTCGTCTCGTCCCTGGATGGAAGCAGCCCATCATCATCGGCCGCCACGCTTTTGGCGACCAGTACCGCGCCAAGGACCGTGTCATTCCCGGCGAGGGAACCCTGGAAATGGTCTTCACACCAAAGGGCGGCAAGCCCGAGGTGATCAAGGTCTATGACTTCCCTGCCGAGGGCGGCGTCGCCCAGACCCAGTACAACACAACCGAGTCCATCTCAGGCTTCGCACATGCCTCGTTCAAGATGGCGCTCGACAAGAAGATGCCTCTGTACATGAGCACCAAGAACACCATTCTCAAGGCCTACGACGGAAAGTTCAAGGATGTCTTCCAGGAAATCTACGACACCCAGTACAAGAAGGACTTTGAGGCCGCCAACATCTGGTACGAGCACCGTCTGATTGACGACATGGTCGCTCAGATGATCAAGAGCGAGGGTGGCTACGTTATTGCCATGAAGAGTACGTATTTGCCCTGCATGACCCTGAGGATATCTGCTAACAACCCGCCTAGACTACGACGGAGACGTCCAATCGGACATTGTCGCCCAGGGTTTCGGCTCTCTTGGTCTCATGACTTCCACACTCATCACCCCAGACGGCAAGACGTTCGAGGCCGAGGCCGCGCACGGTACCGTAACCCGCCACTACCGCGAGCACCAAAAGGGCAGGGAGACATCTACTAACCCCATTGCCTCCATTTTTGCCTGGACACAAGGTCTGGCCAAACGTGGCGAGCTCGACAACACCCCTGAACTTGTTGTCTTTGCCGAGACGCTCGAGAAGGCCTGCATCGACACGGTCGACGTTGACAAGATCATGACCAAGGATCTGGCGCTAGCGTGTGGAAAGAAGGACAGGGCAAGCTGGGTCACAACCAATGAGTACCTGGACGCAGTAGAACGAAGGCTCAAGTCGAGTTTGAAGGAAAAGCTATAAACGCAGGGAGCAGGCCAAGGACAAGATGGCATGGTTGAGTGATCACCCTACGTATCCAATGTTGAGCGCATATAGACGGATGAGTGCTTATTCCCATGTAGAAATCAAATCTATCAATTCTCAGGACATGCTTGTTTATTTTCGAATGCCGAAACAATAGTTCGTGCATAGGTTCCCTTGTTCCACGGTGACGCAAGTGGGTCAATGCTTGCTTGTTGCACATGTTGAGGCCAAACAAGCGCCACAGCCGTTTGCTGAACCCTCGAACACCTCCGATCACTCTGTCAAAGTCGCCCTTTGGCCTCACCGGCGGTCTATGCTCAGTCTAGCTGAAAGATAGACCGCTTGATGGCCGCTCCCATTGATATGAACCTCTGCTCTGGGGGTTGTCCCAACAAAGAGCAGCTATGGCCTCGATTATAGCACCAACATCGATAGCAGACCCCGCACCAGATGAGAACACAGACCCGTTGGCCGTGGAGAACAGTGCGTATTCATCGCCTCAAAAGCGCGTCCGTCCCGCTGCGTCGAGCCTGAGGTCACCTCTGGTTCGCGAACGATTCCTACGTGAAACGACAATGTCTGCAACACCACAGCCTCAGACGCCTACTGGAGGGTACAGAATGGTTGTTAGAGTTCGAAGCAACCAATTGCCAGCCAATCTGGAAGTAGGGAAGAACACTTTTCGCCCTCCGATGAATTGTTCATCTAGTAGGATCTCGCCTAAGAAGGATGCAATTGGGATCAGGGACAGTACTGCGGAGAGCACAAAAGAAGTGACGACGCCTACCAAAACGCTGTCAGCCAGTCCCCTGAAAATGCTGATCTCCACAAAGCCGAGCCCTGCGGAAGCCACTGTCAGTACGCCACCAAAAGCCACCGCCCCAAAACACGAATTTCGAACCGGATCTCCAACAAAAAAGCCGTCGAGTCTCTCGAGAAACCGGAGCTCCAGAAATCAGGGTTCTGATAAGTCTTCGTTTGAGACTTCGTTGAAAAAGGGTAGACCGGAAACACCCAACCACGAACGACCTTGCAGTCCAGTGAAGCGCACAATTGAGCTAGACTCGCCTTCCTCATCTGTTGACATGAGCCCGGATCTGGCTAGAAACCTAGTATCACATCCCAACCACTTGCTCCGGATGCTCTCAGGGTGTCTAGCAGACGCTACCATGGACGACGACTCAGCAGTGATACCCGTCAGACGAGCGATCCCTAACCCGAGCGAATACTTTACGCCAATTAAGAAAACACGAAAGCCAGTGAACTTGCAGCCGAAAAACATTGATGATATCACGGCGAACCTTGGAAGCAATAATAATAGTTCCGCCTTCGACTGGCCATTTTCCCCGGGTGTGGAGAGAAATCTTGCTTCGCCTACGCCTACGCCGTTGCGCAAGGCCTCAGAGAAGCTTCAGCTAGTGGGGTCAGGTTCATATGAGATGATATCGGAAGATGGTGCTCCATGTGCACCGGATGTGGCTGCGAGACTCAGCTTTGAGAAGGAGTTGTCTTCAATTCTCCCTTTGCAGGGGCTGGAGCAGATTGTCAATATGTCATCTGAGGTACAGTCCACTCAACTCCTGTCAGAATCTCGTATGGGTTGTTTTGCCGAAAAGACACAAGAATCGCAGACATCTCAATACGCTTCTTCGTATTGTCCGAGTACGAAACGACAACGCGACACGAGGGCAGATTCGGGGAAGCAAATTGAATGGAATGACGCAGACAAGGATACCTCAGAAGCGTCCGAGACACAAACTGATAGCTGGGACGAACACATAGAGACGAGTCTCAGCATATCATTGGAACTGGAGAAAGATGTTGACAACGCAAAGACGACTTCTTCGAGCATCCCAACCCCGGCACTTTGCGAACCTGTCAACTTGAGCGAGTTGCTGCCGATGCCGAACAGCGATTCCACCAGCGACCGACAAGACATGAGTGGCTCGGGCACGATGGCAAAGTCTACAACAGTCAAAAAGTTCAACTACAACATGTCGTCCCTGCCAAGAATTAAGACAAACTCTCCGACCAAAGTGGCCTCGACAAAGCTCCCGAGCAAGTCCACAATACCGCGGTGTCAGTCTAGCGGATACATATCAGCCAAGACAAAGGAAAACCGTCCCATCACAACTGAGTCACCAAATCTCAAAAGCGCAAATCTGAACAAGACAAAAGGCCCAGCAAGCACAATATCCCACGAACCCATCAAATCCATCACCACACCCATCAAAACCGCCTCAACCCTCCCCCGCCTCACCCGCACCTCAACCAAGCAACCCAGCACCCGCCTCCCCGTCACATCCCCCTGGAAACTCGAAAGTCCCTTCGCAACCCCTCCGCCTCCCAAGCGCCCCCTCTCCCTCCACATACCCCCCAAACTCGCCTCCATCCCAACCTTGAAACAAAAACCCTCAACCCCCAAAGCCCCACGACCTCTCTCCCTAGTATCGCCCCGGAAAACACCACTGCCATCCACTCGCCCAGACACCACCGCCTCGGCGACTCTCCCCAGACGCTCACCCACGAAACTCCCAAAGGCAGAACCCACAACATGCGCCCCCAAAAAAGTCCACGCCCAACAGGAATCCACAACGCCCTCCACAACCCCGCCAGCCCTTCTCCTCCCCCCAACCGCCCCAACTCCACCACCCATCCCCACCCTCCCCTCAGCCCTACCCGCACCCCCAACCCATCTCCCACGAGCACCACCGCCCCCGCCGCCCCCCCGCCGCCGCCACCGCCGTCCCGCCGCCCTCTTCATCCCCGTTCCCCCACCCGCTGCGGATCCTACATCCACGTATCTCGCCCCGCAAGATATCGATCGCAATGCCCTCCGCACCCCCAGCAAGACTATCCTGCATAGCCTCGACAAGGCGATTGATGAGAAGATTGCAGAGGATGCCGCCAGAGGCGTGGTCGTTACCGCGGGCGGGAATCGGGTTAGGGATTTGTTGGAGGCGAGGAAGGGTAGGAGGGTTTGAAATGTATGTGTGTTTTTTGGGGGAAGGAGTAAAACTGGAAGGGAGGTGGTTGGTTATTATTATTTTTTTCACTTGTATAAATATGGTTGTGTTGGGAGTTTGAAGAGATTCATGTTGGGAGAAAGGTGGTTATGTTTTTTATTTCACATGTATAAACATCTTTTTTTTTTCTCCCTTGGTTTGGTGTACTGTATTTAGAGACAAGATCACGAGTAGATACTTTGTTCAAAAGAGTAGCATGTAAACGTTTTTATTTGTTAGTGTCATGGTACTTTTTATCGTTGAGCATGTCAGAATACAATATCATCAGTAGATCGTTAATCCTGCTCCTTGTCGCAAGGCGAAAACCTCGTTAAACACACTCAATCTGTCTGGTTGACAACAGCATCCTGCCTTGTGTCAGCCCTTACTCATCACATTCAAACAAGCACAGAACTTACTCTCGCAACCTCATACAACGGCCTAACACCGGTCCAGTACTCAAACTGATTCACACCCTGGCCAACCAAGACCTCAAGCCCATTCACTGTCTTCCACCCATTATCCATAGCAAGCTGGATAAGCGCGGTAACAGATGGTTTATACGCCATCTCAAGCAGAATCCTCTCACCCCCCACGTCGATATCCCTAACCGACGCCTTACCCTTTTCAAACAGCGAGCACAGGGTCTCGCGGATGGCAATGTCGATGGGTTGGTCGGCGGGAATAGTGCCAATGGCGGCCTGCGGTGCGGCGTCAAGGGCGGCGACATCATCTGGCGAGTTCAAGACATGGACATTGTATTCTTCGGAAAAGGCGTTCTTGAGGACTTCCATCTTGGAGGGGTTGCGACCGAGAAGGTAGATGGGACTGTACCCCATTTCCTTCAGAGCGTAGATGGCTGCGCGACTTGTGCCGCCACCGCCAATGACGAGGGCAGAGCCGTTTCCTTGGGCGCCGGCGTTACGCAGGATGAGGACCATGCCTAGATAGTCTGTGTTGCGGCCAATGAGCTTGGTTACCTGCTTGCCAGTGGTTTCGTCGATGGAGACTTCGGGAACGATGGTGTTGACGGCGCCGATTACTTCTACCTCTGGGCCGACTCCGTCAAGCAGAGGTATGACGTCCTGCTTCAGAGGAATCGTGACACTAGCACCGCCAAAATCCGGTGTGCGGATGATGTCACGGAACGAGTTTACATCTGTGGTCTCGTGGCGACTGTAGATGTGAGGCAGTCCAGTCTCACGGAAGAGAGTGTTGTGCAGACGTGGGCTGGGACTTTGCGCAATGGGAGAACCGAAAATGTAAAATTGCTTTGTCGGAATCTCACCCATGAGCGAAAGGCCACGACGGATGTCTACCGCTGATAGCTGTCCTGGTGCAGTTGCAGAGGGAAGTAGAGGGTGTGAGACGGGCGTCATGAAACCGTTCAGTATCCTACTCATCTTGCCCTTTTCTCCCATGTTGATGGCAATCAAAGGCGTAGGATGGGCTGTTTGTGCCCAGCTCTTGAACTCGGCGAGCGCAAAATTGTCTTCCAGCGACTTGGCGACGCCGACCAGCTTGATGACAGTACCGTACTGGAGGGCACGGTTGTACTGTGATATCCAAGAGCCGTTTCTCCAGTTCAACTCGCCCTTCGGGTCATGATGACTTGCGATGATCTCGGAGAAACCGCGATTCTCAGATATCTCCTGTAGCACATGTTCGGGCATAGTCAACTCCAGGTCAACAAACTCGCATCCCAGTCGCAATGCGGTTCGATAAAGTGTCAGAGCTTCGTCATATGCTTGGTCCGGGAATTTACCACCCTGTGCCTGTGTTCTCAATGTAAAGATGACTGGAATCGAAGTGACTGTCCGTAGAATGGTGAGTTGCTCAATGACAAAGTCTGGTGTTGGTAGACCTGGTTGACCTTCCGGATCCTCGAGCAAATCAATCCTCAGCTCGACAGCATCCGAACCGACTACTATTGCAGGTAGCGTTTTGATCCAAGGCTCGAGTCGCGGCGCAGACAGGCAGACAAAGAAGGAGTGCTTTCTTTTCTTGAACCCCTCCAACACTGATACCCTGCCTGTGATTATGTTGAGGAAACGTGCCATCTCTGCCTGTGCTTGAGGGACATCGTTCAGCCCAGCAGCCTGGCTATGGAAACGGTAGTTGCTGCATTCTTCGTACCATCCCTTACGTCGAAGCCAGACGCCCATGATGTCGTCAACATATGCTGGCCTTGTCTTGTCGATCTGAAGAAAAGAGATGACCTTGTTGATGTCTCGTGAAATCAGAAGGACGATACCGCCGCTCTTGTGGTAATCTATGAGTAGCTTGCGAGCCGCTGGTGTCTCGACTATCCCTCCACCACAAGCGAAGACATGTCCGTTAGGCTTCTCCTTACCAACCCTCTCCAAGAGTTTGAGCTCTTCGCTTCGGAAGCCTTCCCAGCCTTGCTCTTTGATGAGTTCGGGAATCGTCATGCCGACATGTTCCTCAAGAGCGGTGTCCAAATCAATTAAAGGCCATCCAAGAGCGCGTGCCGCCCAGCTACCCATGGTTGTCTTGCCAGCGCCTCGCATGCCGATGACGAAGATGGATCGCTGGTAGACCTTTGACGCAGTTTTGCGTGTGCTAGTCTTTGGCGCCAGCTCTACACCCTCGAGCTTGGCTTTGAAGACCTGGTTCAGGCTATCCCAGTACCCTGGCCATGTCTTCCCTGTGCATTCTTTTTCGAGGATAAGCACAGGCTCGGGAGCAACTAACGAGAGAACGGCGAAGCTCATGGCAACACGATGATCATCGTAGCAGTGAATACCGACCTTGGGGGCATCAAGCTGGTAGGCCTTTCCATCAACCTCAATACCATCGTCAAACTGTCTGCAAGTCACGCCGAATTTTGCCAGCTCGTCTTCCATGGCTTGGATACGATTGCACTCCTTGACACGCTGGTTCGCGATACCATAGATGCGAGTCGTGACGTTAGAGCCGTTTGAAGATGCTACCGCAGCTAGAACAGATGCTGTAAGGAATGCATCCGTCATTGGCTCCATGTCGATTTCCTTGACGGCCTTGAGTTGGCCGCGTGGTGGGCCGGTGACAGTTGTCGATGTCTTGGACTGTTCAACCGTGCAGCCCATGGGCTTCAGAACCTCGACGGCGAATCGAGCGTCGCCTTGTAAGGAGCCAGAACCGATATTGGGAACTGTGCACGTGGTGCCGGTGATGGCTGCGATGGCGAGTGGGTAAGTAGCTGAGCTAGCATCGCTTTCAACCTCATATTCTGATGGGTTGGTGTATGGCTTGTTGGGAATGTGGTAGGTGTTGGGGTCGCTCTCGGATCGTTCAACCTGCACTCCGAAAGAAGCCATCATCGCAATGGTCATGTCGATGTAGGGCTGTGAGATGACCTTGCCGCCAACCAAGCGGAGTGTAACGGGCTTCTTAGAGTATGGGGCACTCAACAGGATTGATGAGACGTATTGTGAAGACACATTTGCAGTAAGCTCAATTTCACCTGTGAAGGAATCAGAACCGAAACCGCCACAGGCTGAGATTCGGAGCGGGAGGCTGCCTTCATTCTCCTGGTAGTCAATTTCAACACCCATAGTGCGGAGCGATTTTACAAGAGGGCCAATGGGTCGCTCCTTCATACGAGCATTACCAGTGACGATAGTCGAGGTGACGCCATCTGTAGGTTGGCAAAGGGCAGTCACTGAGGTCAAGAAACGTGCTGCTGTACCAGCGTTTCCCAGGTAGAGTTCATTGCTCGATGCTTTGAGGTTACCGCCATTTCCGGTCACCACCAGCTCCTTGCCATCGTTTTCCCATGCAAAAGTTGCGCCCTGCATTTTTGCAAGCGCATCCAACATGACCTGAGTGTCATCTGAGTGTAGCAGGTTGGTAATGCGGCACGAGCCAGTTCCGAGCGCAGCAAGTACAAGGACACGGTTGGAGATGCTCTTTGATCCAGGAGGTGTACATGTCACGTTCAGGTCGGACGGGACTCCAGGGTGCACCGATATGCTTGGTGAGAGTGCGATCCTAATGTCGCGGTCCTCGACAGAGCTAGCCTTTTTCTCATGTGTCCTACCAATGCCTGACAGAAGTACAATTTTCTTAGTTTTGCCAGCATTCTTCTTGTCTACAGCCATGATCTTGATAAGTTCATCAACTGGGCATGGCTTGTTCGCCGACCGTTTTCGTACAGTCTTGTCAGCCAGCGATGTAGGCAGTCCGTAGCTTGCAATGCATTTGGTCAAGCGTGCGACTGCAGAAGGATCCAGGACGCCAAGATAACGTGCCAACTCGGCTTCCTTGACCATTCCTATCGCAACGCACTCGCCATGGAGAATCTGAGGGGTGAGAATGGCTTCATAAGCATGGCCGATGGAGTGGCCAAAGTTCAGCAGGTTGCGCAAACCGCCTTCTCGCTCATCTGCAGAAACAACCTCGGCCTTTACTCGGATTGAGCCTAGCACTATGCGCTTGAGGATGCTTGCTATCTCGTCAAAGTTTCTGCGTCCGTTTACAGGCTTCTGATCAATGGCAGCTAAGATGTCATTTGCATTCCCTTCAAGGGTAGTGAATTCCTCTTCGTTCCATATGGCGGCCGTCTTGATGACCTCGGCCATGCCGTTGATGACCTCGCGCTTGGGCAGCGACTCGAGAAAGCGCAGGTCAATGTAGATCCTCTCTGGCTGCCAAAAAGCGCCAATCAAGTTTTTTCCTGCAGGCACATCAATGGCAGTCTTGCCGCCTATGCTCGAGTCCACCATGGACAAAAGCGTTGTAGGGACATTGACAAACTTGATGCCGCGCATGTATGTCGCTGCAACGTAGCCGATCATGTCGCCAATGACACCACCGCCGAGGGCTATTATGACGGTGTCGCGCACGCATCCTTGAGCCAGTAGCCAGTCTTCTACTGCAGCTTTTGTGTGTCGTGACTTTGAAGTCTCGCCGGGCGATATTTGGTAGGTGAGGAAACGTGGTGGAGAGGGAAGCGAGGAGCTGGCATTTTGGAAGGCGGTTTCGAACGTATCGATGTAAAGAGGGCCGATGTTTGTGTCGGTAATGAGGACGTAGGTTGACGAGGGAATGTTTTGAAGCAAGTCCTGGGCAATATAGTCTCTCCAAATGTCATGGCCGACGACAATGGAATCTTTGCCCAGGATGTTGACTTTGGTGGGCTCACCGCCGTTGCTCGCCATGGTGGGCTGTCTGGTTGCGAGTCACACTGCGGGTAGAGCGACGTGAGCAGAATCGTTGACTTATTTTTCGAAAAAGAAAAGAAAAGACCAATTGACGAAGGAAAAAAAAGGGTCCGTCTCTTAACACATTGTCTGTAATCGAACGCGTCTGTATGAGTCAAGGCGAGATTTACACTTTTCAAAAGTCCCTGCGTCGTTCGAGGCGTGACGCTACCTACTATGGCTGAGCTGACCGCCGTCGCCGCCGCCGTTACCGGACCCATAGCAAACTCGCGGGGCAGCCCCACGCCATCTCCAGCAACCACCGTCGACAGACAGTACAGCTCCGATCCTTGGATGCACTCGAGACCACGTTGAGCGCAAACACAATGCGCCTATCCCCGTGCTCTGTATAGCGACTGTCTGTGTTGTGAGGAACAGCTTCGTCTAGGAGCAAACTAGCCACGTTCCCGTCACACCGAACACGTTTCCCCCGCCTTTTGTTTACTTTGCCCGTTGATTCCTCAACCAAGACAATGGCCAAATATTGAAGCAAGACGAGGTTGTTTTTTGACCTTTTCTGATATGTTTCTTCCCAAGAATCAACGGTACTGGTAGCAAATGTCCGCAACATTGAAGGGCTTGCTCCCTCGTGGGCATAAGCTAACAAAAGCACTCAATTAGCAAGAAAGATCATGGCGCAAAACTGGGTCGAGGTCATCTTTTGATTCAGGAGGCGATGGCTGCAGTGAATAGGCACAGGCGCGGTGACTAAGCAATAATGCAGCAGATGCATCCATCCTTCGTGCCTCGTCTCTCCTCTCCCACTGACCACAGATTCTAACTCCCGTGTCGCCAACAACAGTCGTCTGCGAGGCCATCAAATGCCCACGTATCAGCCAAGGTGCTCAGCCGCACTCCAGTCTCTTGGCCCAATGTTACTTCCATTTGTCCGCCCCTCACAACATCCATGCCATGACCCGAGGGTGTAATAGCAGGCAGTGCAACCAAGCATCCGTCCAAGAGCCAGCACAAAACACAGTGTCAGCGAAGCGTCCTGATTCTTGGTCAGCGAATCAGCACCTCTTGTACTGGACGCCTCAATTCTACTGTGCAATACACCGGCTGACCCGGCTCGGTAAGCCTCTCAGCCAAACATTACAATGACCGCGTTATGTAACGCGTTATCGCGAACCTTTGCAGCTTTGTTGGTCCCCGTCCCCACTTTTTTTTTACAATATCAAAACTATTCTCTCCTCACTATTAAATGATTGTCTTTACAACCGGGTCAAAGTCTTCAAGCTGACTATTCGTATCGTTCGTGCATGCTTCATGCCAAGATATGGACGCACGTAGGCTAAGAATTTGGCGTCTTGGACTGATCATCACAACAACATTAACAGGGTGTGCACATCGTGTCCTGGTTGGCATACTTGTTGTGCATCTAACATTGTAGCAAAGTACAATCTCTGAGATTTCACGGAAAGCATCTTTCCTAGTCTGCTTCTAGGAATTATGGGATAAGCACGAAATCCGCATCTCACTTCATCACTTCATCGCAGACCTATATCCAGACATCAATCAGTCCTTCAAATATCTCTCAAAACACATATGAGTAAGGGGGGTTGTGTAACTAAGTATCTGGTCCAGCTACGGTTCTGATCGGTGGGGTCAATCTACTCCTCATCTTGCCGTCATCACGTGAAGCCCAAGGGGTTGGCAATCTTGGACGAATATCCATGGCGCCCAAGCCGTCTGGCGGTCAGCCATCCGCGAATGAATGAAGCTTGGAAACGCAAACGTGTAGAATTTCCAAGCATGCCACGCCGGTCGAACGGTCATCGGCAATTTCCACATGGGGATTCAAGACACTCGTTGACTTGCAATCTTAGTGGACCAACGGCATATCTATGCGATACCAAGGCCATGGCATATCTCGTTACCCCACGGGGTTGGATCTCTCTATCCCGAGGGGGCGGGTTATAAAAGTCTGGGTCCAGTCTATTATAATTACTGTCGACGATTGCCACACGAGAGTTTCTTTGCTGGCGCAGTCTTCTTTTCATCTCCTCAATCCTCCAGCACTTTTTTGCTGTGTTAGAAAGATGAGTACACAACCACAGGAAACGGCGCCTCATGCATCGGGCTCCATTGATGAAAAAGGCTCCGATGCATCGATGACTCCACCCACAAAGGTTGAGGATATTGAGCGTTCAGGAGTGGAAGACGAAATCGATGCAGCTACTGAAGCGAGAGTACTGAGAAAGCTAGATATTCGCATTGTGCCAATGCTATGTTGGATTTACTTGATGAACTTCATGGATCGAGGTGTGTACAGCTCTGGTGGTGGTAGAGCTTCTCTAACAGGGCATCAGTCAATATTGGAAATGCTCGTCTCTACGGATTGGAGGAAGATCTCAACATGGATCCGGACAGCGATCAATTCCAGCTTGCAGTCTCAATCTTGTTCGTCACCTATGTCGTAAGTCATACGCCAAATGTTAAATTCATTTTCATACGCTTACCATCAATAGCTCTTCGAGACGCCTAGCAACATGATCATCAAGAGTGAGTCGCGTACACTAACTGCAGGTAAAAATATACTAATGCGCTTCTTCTCAACAAAAAGGAATGAAACCGGCACGATACCTTGCAGGACTCATGTTTCTCTGGGGAATAGTGTCCACTTTTACCGCTTTTGTCAACAACTACGCTGCCTTGATCGCCTGCAGACTTCTCTTGGGAATGTTTGAGGCAGGGCTATGTAAGTATCAGTCATGTCCAACATCTATACATCTTCATCCCACTTACTTTGTCTATAGTTCCCGGAGTTATACTCTACCTGTCAATGTTCTACAACAGAAGGAACGTGTCTCTCAGGCAAGCGTTGTTCTATGGTACCTCTGCTATAGCCGGAGGACTGGGTGTAAGTACAGTGTCTGCAAAATATGTGTTAATTATTCTGATGGTTTTCAGGGACTGGTCGCCTACGCTATTGGCGAAATGGACGGTACAGCTGGATGGAGAGGATGGCGATGGAGTGCGTCTGTACCAAAATCATACTCGGTCATGCTTGCTAACATCACCTTTCACAGTTATTCTGATCATCGGCATTCTAACCGTAGTGAGCGCTCTTCCTGTTCCTTGGGTTCTCCCCAATAGCCCGGAAAGCGCCATTTTCCTGACCGAAGACGACCGGCGAATCTTACTACGGCTGCGAATGAGGGAAGTCGGCCAAACGGTATCGGGTCAAGAACTCCAAAAGGAAGACGTCATGAAGGGCATCAAAGACTGGAAGGTGTATGCCTTCGCTGTCGCTCAGTTTGTCGGACTTGGCATGCTCTACAGTTTCTCGGTGTTTCTCCCAACTATTATCAATGGACTAGGAGGCGGCTGGTCTCGCCAAGTGGTCCAGGCCCTAACGATTCCGGTATACGTCGTCGGTTTCATCACATACGTTATCGGGGCATACTACAGCGACAAGACACAGCAAAGAGGTCTCTTCTGCATTGCGGGACTCTCTGTGAGCATGCTTGGATACATCTTCCTCATTGCAAACCAAGGCCTTGGTCTGAGTTTCGCCGGCTGTTTCATTGTAGCCCTCGGTCTATGGGTCGCAACCGGACTCGCCTTTTCCTGGGTTGCTGTCAACAACCCCCGATACGGAAAGCGCGCTTTTGCCAGTGGCATGCAAATCACAATTGGAAACTGTGCTGGTATTGCATCGCCGTTCTTGTACAAAGGTAGCACTGCTCCCACATACCGGCCCGGATACGGTGCTACTATTGGTTTGCTGGCACTAGGCATTACTATCTATACGTCATTACATCTGTACTTGCGTAAGAAGAACAAGAGGAAGCTTTCTGGCAAGGAAGACTGGAGAATCGAGGGCAAGACTGAGGAGGAAATTGAAGAAATGGGAGAAGACAACCCAAGGTATCTGTACACGACTTAGAGCTTGTCATTGCGCACCAGAAGTATTGGGATTACTGTCTAGATTGGGTTAGCATATAGTAGTTGCTTTGTCAGATTCGTTTATAATGAGAATACAAAGACTAAGAGTTTATCTTTTTCAAGGCTTTTTGTGTTGGATGGCTCGCAACTCTGCTACTCATTGACCTTGCATGGGTAATGCACAAGCCATGAGCCCCTCACCTTACTAACTCCGGGTCGACCGAAATACTCCGATAAAAAGAGTCTTCGGTAAAACAAAACTGTGTGGCCTGCGACCAACGTTGGTCAGTGTGTAATGCAAACACGAGAATTGAGGTCTAGGTTAATGCCTCAATAAACATGTCACTCTCGAACACTAGCTCTCGTACACCTGGCAAAACCAGAAAATCAAAACAACCGGGCATTGCCCACCAAAACTCATCATCAACACCACGAAATATCTCCATTATAACGTGCTTATGTTATATAGAAAATACGCGCGATCAAATAATGTAGTCTCTATTTTCATAATACCTTGTTGAATGAATGTAACGGTGAAATATCTTTCACATTCTAAGGCTGGTCGTAACAATGCGGTGTTTTGGCGGTACTTTAGTGGGCAATGCCCGGTTGTTTTGATTTTCCGGTTTTGCCAGGTGTATGAGAGACTAGTACATAGTCCCACTATACTTGTTCGGCAGGATTTCATCCGAACATTTCGGTCGTGCGAAGGACCAAGGAACGCACTAACTACTATGCTCACGTGCCATCTGTAGCCCTTCTGGGACTAGCCGTTATCTGACATCATCCAAAGACTTTCCTCGTTGGCCCAAACGATCAACGCTCATACAGCCACAGGTGCTAATCCGATCACAACCTACAGAATTGTCTCAGTATCTGCACATCTCCAATATCTTGACCGTAAATCGCTGAATGCCAAACATATCCTTTGCTGGAGCCAAAAAACGCAAAACGCGTCATTCGGGTTACACCTTTAGAAGAGCACGCCACGAACCTGGTATCACTATGCTTGGGCCAGCAAAGAGCGGACTCTTACAGCTTGTCGATGAACTTCTTCTCAACATTATCGATCATATCGATTCCCGGGATGCACTGTGCAATCTTGCTGCGGCGTGTACGAGATTCCAGGGTCTTGTTGAGCCGTACATTTGGCGTGATCTCCATGTGCTCAAGGGCGAACACGCACGGAGAATTGCCAAAGCGCTTGACAGCCGAGACGAGCGACCGGATTGCATTCAAAGCCTTGCCATCCGATACCAGGACGAATATCGCGATGGCATAGAGGAGCTGAATCACTTTATAGGCCTAATGAGTAGGTTGCGACACCTGCATATTGAGAGCCCTTGCCCAAACAATTCAGAATGGCAGCAAGGCAATATCTTCTTCGATGGGTATTCGAGGATTGACTACTCAAACTTGTTGGCTAGTGCCGTATATCCACGGATGGATATGCCAAGAGCGTTGCCTATGCTACAGTCATGTATGTTCAGACGCCGGTACGAATAAAGTGAGACTGACTCGCGATAGTAACACTGCATGCGCATGGCTCAGGAGATAACAAATTCACTCTTGGCCGGGCGACGGCCATGTTTAGACATCCAACATTACGCAACATTACATTGTCGTGCTTGAACTTTGACAATAGAATCGGGGCGCCATTTGAGGTTTCTGAAAAGGAAGCCAAAACTACGCCGCTTCAGTCACTGACACTCATCGAATGCAACGTCGATGTGTTTTTTCTAGATGCCGTTTTAAGCCTTCCAAAAGCCTTGAAGGAGCTATCGATTGGTGAGCGACTACACGCCTTTGAGGGGTGTCAACCGTCCACGGTATCAGAACACCGCACATCTTCGAAGCTATTTCTTACAGCATTACAACGACAAGCCGGCTCTTTACGGCGCCTAGCGCATTGCGGAGGCCACCTTGGTCATCTGACTCCCCGCGAAACCGATCCAGAAGGCACGGCAAAACTACGCTCACTTGTAAATCTCGAGCACCTCGAACTGGGCTTCGAGTCACACCTCTACTACTATCTCCGCATGGACGGTTTCCCACCAGGCCTAAAATCTCTCAAAATGCTCGACTCAGCCATTTCCAACAACGCCGCGCACGACCTGCGCTCTCTATCCGCAATCGTCTTCCGCTCGCTCACCTCGCTCACAACCGACTGCCTGCCCCGCACTCTACCAGACGACTTCATACTGCACCTCAAATTCTCCGACCACTCCTTCTTCCGCCTTGTCGAAATGACCAGCTCAGCAGACCAATCCCACCTCCTCAGCACCCTCTTCTTCGACCGCCCTTCCACCTACAAGATTGCCTCGATGCTCAAATCCTACAGCCCCAGATCGCGCTTCATCGTCTCGCGCGAGTGCTTCCGCAGCGGTAGATCCTTCATTCCCCCATATATGTATGGCGAGGAGCTGCCGGTGGAAGAGATCATGTATAATAGCGACGACTTTTGGCGCTTCAACGGTATCAATTACCGCATCATGGATGATGAGAGTTGGAGAAATGAGCTTAAGAAGGGCAAGAAGTTGAGGATTTGCAAGACGTGTCAGAGGAGGGGGATGGGTATGGATGAGTGTCTTAGTCTTGGGGATGGCAGTGCATGTGTGCCTTGTAGGGCTACGAGGGTGGATGCTTGTGAGTGGGATAGGAATGAGGATGGGGGGTTGGCGGGGGGTGGGGATGTAGAAGGTGGGCAGGGGTAGCGGTTGAAATAATGTGCTGGAACAGGGGGATTTTTTTTCTCTTGAATTGACTTGGGAGGATGGAATCAGTTTGTCCCCGTTCCTTTCTTTCTCTCTCCTTTTTTTTGTCGTCACGACCAAAGTATCCTCAACAGATTAAATGCATAGCCACATTCCACTTCTTCTCTCAACGAGAAAAAGGAGAAAGTCAGAAAGTATATATGTCATGCATTCTATGTAAGTATGTCATCAGAAATCATATACAAAAACCTCCTTTGTAAACTCTGTCCGCACCTTTTGCCCGCGCTTAAAGCGTGTACCTATAAAACGGACTCTTATCACCCAGCAACAACAACTCCTCCGGAGTATACCTCGCGCGCACCGCATCCTCTCCCTCTGCAGCAATCAGCGCATCCTTCTTCGCATTCTCCTTGGAGTACGCCCAGCGCAGCACAAACGTCATAATAATGGCCAAGCAGCACATGGCCAAACTGGCCGCGAAACCCGTGCGATACTTGGGTGCCTCGCGCGCGAGATAAATGTTACTGCCCATGATTCCTCCCATGTTGCCCACGGAGATAAGCAGCGCCATACCGACGGCCCTCTTGGACGACGGGGCGAGCGAATTTCCGATCCACGAAACAAGACACGTGAATGGGCAGTAGAGGCCGCCTGCGACGGGGAACAGGAAGCCGTAGGTTATACCTGGGTATTTTGGTTTCGGGATGGCGAGTTGCGCGATGAAACCCGCGATGGCGATGGAGTAGCCCGCAATGATGTAAGGGGAGCGCTTGCGGGTGAGGTCGGATGCCCAGGCAAAGATCAGGGTGAGGATGGCGGCGAAGACGTAGATGGGGATTGTGAGGAGTTGGGCGTTGGCGGAGGTGTAGCCTAGGCCTTGAATGACGGAGGGGACGGTGGCGGTAAAGCTGTATTTTTTTTGAGGGGTTAGCGGAAAGACTTGAGATCGAAGAGCCGAAAGACTTTTGAACGGAAAAAAAAATTGACGGGGAGATTTAAGAAGAAGCAGAACGTACCCGTACACACCAACAGTGTTACCCCAGAACACGACTGTAGCAGCCCAGATTTTCCAATCGCTCAGACCGGCGAGAATCTGCTCTTTACCGATTTTGTCCTTGTTTGTCGTTTGGCCCTGGCCGGAGCCCGAGTCGTTTGAGAGACGGGCAACGAGCAAGTCGCGCTCGGGCTGGGTGAGGAACTTTGCAGTTTCGGGGCTGTCGGGCAGAATTTTCCAGATGACGAGGGCGAGGGCGATGGGAATGAGACCTTCGATTAGGAAAATCCACTGTTCTTGTGTTAGACGAATGAAGAAGAGTTTTTTTTTGGAAAGTGTTGAAGTTTGCTACGTACCTGCCATCCAGCGAGTCCAGAACGTCCGTCGAGTTTCTCGATACCATAGGCGAGGAGACCGCTAAAGGCGCCGGCGAGAGAGGCGGCAACGTAGAAGACGGCCATGCGGCGTTGGAGTTCGAAGCGGCGGTACCAGAGAGTAAGTAGGAAAGTTGCTGCTGGGAAGAAACCGGACTGAAGGGTGACAAAAGTCAGTATGTTGTAGTTGAAAATCTGGTGATTTCAGAACATACCTCTGTAACGCCCAAGAAGAATCTTCCAGCGAGGAGACCGCCGTAACTCGATGTGAGGCTCATGAGTGTCATAACGAGACCCCAGGAAAACATTAGAATCGCCATCCAGTAACTGGGGCGCATCATCTTGAGAATGATGTTGCTGGGGACTTCGAGCAAGGTGTAGGGCACGAAGAAGAGGGTGACGGCCGTGTTGTACTGTAGACCGTGCATTTTGAGGTCGTCTGTCATACCAGCAATCTTTGCATTTCCGACTGTGGTGTGTGTTAGTTTTTAACATTATCATGGAGTGACGCGTGTAATCGCAATACGTACTGTTGCTACGGTCGATGAAAGCGACGAGGTAGAGCAAGGCCAACATAGGCACAAGTCTCATATCGACTTTTCTCAACACGCGCGCAGCTTCTGCGTCATCGTACTCTGTAGGCTGGGCCTCGAGCTCGCCAGACTTGGAAGAGTGCGATATCTTCTCGGCGACATCCTCGTCCCGCTTGTGCTCGACTGAGACCTTGTCTTCGGCCATTGTGGTCGCTGTTGAGGGCTACTTGCACACCCCAGGGTACTCTTTCTCTTCTTCGATTAGGCAATTCGGGAAGCGAAAAGGAAGGGCGAACAGCGCAATGGGCAGTTGCACATGGCTCATTGTTCCTGGGGGGCACAGCAGATGTTATAAATTCACTCGGGTGGATCAAAGCCCGAGAGCACTATGACAACGGCATGCTTTGTTGGGCAGTGATCTCCACACGAGAGGCACCCGTGGGCTGGCATTAACCTGCCGCCGTTGACGTTGTGGAGTATGGGAGAACGCCATGTAAGGTTATCCGGGGTAAATAGCAGCGGTCTTGCGGGGTGCGGGCCCCCGTATCAACCAAGCACAAGCGTCCGGCTGCATGATGTCGGCTGGGGTCGCCTGTGGGATGCATGGAGAAAGCCAATAGAGTGGGTGGATGTGCCGGTCTCAGTAGCCGCACAGGCCTAAGGCTTCGTGGGCCAGTCGGCGGTGAATGGGCTGGAGCAAAGTGGGACAGCAATGGAGCAGGTCGGCATATGACCGAGCCGCAGGCGACTGCGACTCGGTACCAACGCCGGTCTGTGTCAACAGCCGCGGGCGGGACCTGACCAACTTGGCATCTGACCATCGGATGTGTTCCTTCGCTCAAGCAGCTCTGTTTGACGATACCTTGGTGGAAAGTGTCGTCTTACATACTTTACCGTGCGGGCTATAGCCGTCGCCCGTCACCCGTCGTGTTGCCGTCCCTAGGGTAGCGAACTCTATTTCGTTACGGCCCTTTTCTATGTATACATATGCAAAAACGGTGACTTTTTGTGTGTCGACGAGGGTCTTACAAGCTCCGAATGACGCACCCTTGTTCAACCCCAGTATGTACGTCAGTGCCGAGGTGAAAGTTGGAGCACCATGATTTTCGACAGAGGAAAACTCACCAAGGCATGTCATAGCAGAACCAGCCAGTATAATACATTTGGCGCATTACAGTACACCCCAGAAGTACATATAAAAGTTTCCTGTCGTAATCGGCTTACATGCAATTGCTACGCTTAGTACTGGGACCAAGTCGTACGACAATCATCCGTTTGCCCGTAATAAGGGATTATCCTGGCAAATCCCAGCACCCTTGATGCTCTAAGTTCTCTCAACGACGTTCGAACAGGGTACACGATGCCAGCCAGGAGCAAATCAGTATCTCCGACTTTATAAATTCTCCCCCACCCGTTCTATTGGTGATTGTCCATGAATACAGCAACCATCTTCAACATGTACCCAGCTCGCCATGCGGCTCTCAATAACCCAACGCAGCAACCCCAGACCCGACTCCAACATCCAAAAGAACGCGCTTCAAGATCCAGGTCTTACAAAGGACCACTCGTCCCGCGCACATTGGCTTTCCTCCCCGACAAACACAAAAAACCCTGATGACTTGACGCCCAGCGCCATAAGTGTAACCACCCTACCCGTTTGACCCTCGATACGAGCCCACGAGGCTCGCCACGTGCACCGCACCGGGAACGCAGCTACAAATGCGGAAGTGAACGCATGAATCAGGTCATATGTCATTGAGGGGGTCCACTCCGGGTGAAGTGTGCCGAGGCTCCGATGTTGGACCGGGGCCGGGGGGAGGAGGAGGCTCTTGGTAGGAATGTTACTTGCATCGATGGAGGGGTACAGTTTACATGAGCGTCGCGAATGTTACGACATTCTTGCTATAGTAGGCACTGCTAAAATATGTAGAAATCTACGTTGTTTGTACATAGAGTGGGTTGATTGGAGTGTAAGTATAGGAAGTAAGGCACACAGGTTGTACTAAGTAAGCGACATGCTTTCTTTTGTCGGAGAGCTTATTTCTTATTCCAGTTCTTTCGGTACATCAGGACCCGAGCTGGAGTAGTGACAAATCTGGGTGTAACACATATCCGACATAATGAATGTGAGAGTTGGGGTTCGCGCTGGCCAAGGATTCACGTGCGGAATGCCGCAGTACATGCGCGAGGACATTGTTCGAAGAACAAACTAACCACCTTCCACGAGACAGAAGAAGAGAAAAGAAACCCATTATTTGAGAAGGATTACTACTACAAGATACCAATCGCAATATCACCCTTCACCCTTGCAATAATTCTAATATCAGCCTCGAGATCCAACTTGATATGTATCTTCAAGCTCCCCTTGACATCCTTATTATTATCCAGACCAAACCCTTCTTCATCCTCTCCATCATCATTGCCTTTTCCTTTTCCTTTCTTGCCTTTTGTTTTGTTGCCCGTGTTGGTTACCGAGCCCATAGTTTCGCCTACGTCGGGGAGGCCACGGCCGCCGGTTGCATTGCCGGCTGTGCCTGTGAGACTGAGAAAGCGATAAGTATTTCTGTACAATAAAGGCGATCAAGGTGAAGGGAACACACTCTTTTGTAGTCGCGTCCGCCATTTTGAGGTCGAAAGCGGGGGATGCCGGTGGTGCGGGTGAAAGAGGGGGTGTGGGAAGAGACAGGACTGGGGATAGAGGGAGCGCCTTCAATCGAAACTCTGGCTTTGGTTTCGTGCGCTGCGGTAGTTGGGCTGTCCACGCCACTGCTTCTTGGGTCTTTTGGTAAGCTGAAAGGAGGATGAGGTGTAGAATTCAATGACTGGCGCGGGCTTGCATCCGCTCATAAACATGTCTGAAGAGAAGCTAATTTACAAGCTTGGCTGGAGCTCGCTCGTCCCCGAGGAGTTACACCATTGGTACAGGTAGTCGGCGACATGATCTTCGCACGAGAGAGCGCTTGAGTGGTTTCGATGCTGTAAGCCATTCAAGCACTTTTGAGGCTCTAATGCACAAAGTACATAGTAGGGCACGAGACTAGTCCTGTTGTCACCAGCGTACACTCCCAATACAGTTAAAGCGCAGCTCAAAACAGTATCTCAGCTTGCATCGCTCTTATGATCAGCATTTGGTGGCTTTTTGGTCGTCATTGGCTTCCGCATTTCTTATTGTTCCCGTCGATCATCGTGGCCGAAAAGTGGAGCGGGAGCCGGGAGCTACCCATGGACTACGATGTGATTGGTCTTTATCCATGGAAATTTACATCTGCATCATGATCGCATATGATTCCCATCATAGCTGCATGCAGGTCATACAGCTTGTGGTTGGTGCATGCTTGCTTTTGCCATGTTGTGGTTCAGCTCTTGGAGTCGGCCATGCCGGTCTCTGTGCTAGCACTTGAGACTACATTTTTCCGCCTTTACAACCCATTCTCCTCGAGATTCGAAAGATCATCAATCACTGCACATAAAACATTTCAAAATGGTCCTCGGTCTCATATCACTCGTCGCAACGATTCCTATGACGGCATCGTCCGTCTTGACGCTACAAGAGCAGGCCGAAAGAAAAGATAGCGATGGCCCCAGCTCGGAATGGAAGCATGACAAATGCCACATACGATGCCGAGCAACCGAAAGAACACCAGAGGACCGCAAAGAAATGTTCAAGGACAGCCATGTAGTGCTTTCCGGGGGCCGATTATATGTTCAGTTGTCAACATATCAAGGACCGCATCTTCATCCCTTCTCTGGCTACTACCTACCGTTCCCGAATTCAAATTTCGATGGCATTGTCTCCACCATTTCAGACAATCCTCCGCAATTGAATTGGATATACCTAGACACCGATTCCGAAATCTTCCACTTCAGTCATGGGCTGCGCATCGAGGCTGAAGAAGGACTAGTTGGGCCATGGGGTGCTCGCATCTGCTCCAATGGGGAGAAACGATATCTTTTTGAAAACTGGGAAGGCTTCCTCGCCGTGGAGAATGAAGATGAGCCAGGTTTGTGGAAGTTATGCTTTGACAAGTACGATAATGGGCTGGAAGGGAAAATACGTCAAGGCCAGAGAACAGTGGAGTTGGAACTTGTTCGCGAAGAAATGGAAGATTGACGAATGTTGCGCGATTCCTTGAAGCTTCCGAGATCCCGTGAGATCCCCCGACCCATAAATGTATCCAGATAAACGAGATCTCATGGACCGGCCCGTCGAGATATATGCACAACAGCGCTTCCTGGTAGTAAGCAGTAGGCTGCTTTTGCTCGGATTCGACGGTGAAGGAAAGGCTGCCTTCTCCCGTATCCAGGAACACCGGAAGACTGCATTGGCAAATGCTTGGGATTATGCGCGCAAATAAGGCGCATGCGAGCACTATCTCGCTACAATGCACTCGCTCCTCCAATCAAGTACACAGTAAATTCAAGGAATGCATGGGAAGAGGGCGGTGCGTGAATGCAGGAAGCTGAAGCAAGAACTTGGCATGGGGCTGACGCGTGTACGTATCCGGCGATCGCGACCCAACAGAGATGACGTGGGCACTAGTGCAGCATTAATCATGGCAGCATCAGCCTTCCCCTAACATCATCCACTTTTGTTCTGCACATTCGAGCTCTCTGTACACCAGTATACATTCTCATACCCAGTTCAGTAGCTGCTAATCTTGTTCCTATCCCACTCTTCATCCGACCCTCACCATGTGCGACTTTGTGCCTATCCCACTCTGCATCCAGTGCGGAACGTACGTATATGATTTAATTGCCAGAAAATGCATTTACTAAATAATAATAGAAAGGATAATCCGTGCCACTGCAAGATCATCGGGCCTACGATTGGATTCGTCGTCACAGTGGGCATGGCTGTAAGTGCCGCTTCCTCTAAGCAGGGCCATTCGCTTACGCTCCTCAGATTGTTTGTTGGCCAGCATCGCTCCTATGCTGCTGCTGCGCAACCGATGCAGGCAAGAGGTAAGATTCCACAAAACTATTAGAGAAGTTGGTATTGACCACAGTAGTGTACTCGCAATGCCTGTCGACACGGGAAATGCCATCAGCAACGCCATACCTATATGAAAACCTTCATGGATGCCTCAAAGTTAGCGCCCAACTTGCTTCTCCTGAACCATTGCTCTTATGAAGCCTTCAAACTTTTCTTATATTTCTCCAATTCCGGCTGAACAAGCGTTGGCGGACGGACGGCGAGCCAGCGGCTTTTAGATGATACCCATCAGCCAATTAATATTCGTTTCTCGCTCTACCATTGGATCGCGACCACCAAGTTCCCGAAAGTGACGTCTCCGCTGAAAACAAAGAAACCCCCCAATGGGTCCTACGTATGGATGGGCAATGCTTGCTCCCACGAACAGGGTTGCGCTAGTGGGTGAAGAGAATGAATGAACTGAGTTATGTGACATGGTTTCAGATCTAACAGCATTGGTCTCAACAGTGATGAGCGAGACGCCCCAATTGACAGACGGTGCTGATTTCATTCGAGCAGGTCACTAGGCTAACAATGTTCTCACGTTTTCCATGGGAAATTGACAGTATCACTAAGGTATCTGAATTGTTGTAGGCTAACTTAAAGCATCGTAAGAGTAGATGTATTGGGCTGGACACTTCTGCTATGCAGCAGTATATTCTCTCATATCAATGCAGACTGACAAAGTGAACACACAGTGACTGGTGGAATGAGAAAAATATTGCAGTCACCGTGTGTATCTGAAACTAACTCTATTGACACCCGCACAGTGACCTCACAATCGCCATCACTCACCAGGAGACCGTTTGCAAACAATGTCTTTGGGCATTGTTTTGAAAGTCAGCCCTTCACTCATCATACTCATTTTGTTCCCCTACAGCACATAAATACGAACTGTGAATGGGCTTTCGAAGCAAATCACTCACTTTCTAATCAGCAGTTTGTGTTCTACATCGACACCATGTCTAAACACAACCAACGCCAACAGTCTGACGAGCAGAATCAGAAGTATGTTCCATCTACTCGAAGCATCTACTACGATAGCCGTATCGCAAACGCACTGTTCCCGCCTCGCTATCCCACCAACGTTTCCGATACAGCCATCTGGGAAGATGGATTGAGGGAGATCGAAGCGTTCGATTGGTTGAGGATCGACAACGAAGAGGTGTACAAAGAAGGTAAGGCGTCACCCCCCGAGACTGACCTCACTCCCAACCCCGGTACTACTGTAGAAGACACTCGCAGTGACCCAATGCTCGAGCTGGATCACATCTCAGCTGAGACTGCAACGACACCAGTATCTGAGGCGTTTAAACTGTACAAACCAGTTCCTTCACGTACCTCACCTCCAGGGATCCTCGAGCCTACACCAATCTACGAGCCAACCAACCCTGTCCAGTCGTACTCGAGCACTCCAGTCCGTCCGAGTACTCCACCCTGCCAGGATCCCCTCGTCGATCCAGTCGTCCAGACCCCTCAAAGCGTCCATCCCCCTCGAACCCTCGAGTATCTTCAAAGCATTCGGTATTCCCCGCCCCTTGATTACATTCGCGAGAAGAAGGTCGCAGGCGACGAAGTCTTGGTCGAGATGCTGTACAACACAGTGGTATTTGACCCCCCGCGATTCGCTTCCGATCCCACCCAAAACGACTCTAACACGTCCCAGGAATACTTCAACAACATGAGGATCCATGAACAAGGTAACACTCCCCCCGCTACCCCTCCTCGTCCCATTGCCCCCTTGTCCCCCACCGCCCCTAACAAGAAACGAAAGTACAAAGTCATTCACACTGTCCCTCTTGTCTGGCCAACCCCCGCCCCCCAAAAGAACCGACAGTACAGAGTCATCCACACTGCCCCTCTTGCCTCGCCGACTCCCGCCCTCAAAAGGATCCCAATGTACAAGAATGTTAATGTCAGGTCAAAAGCTTACCTCGCCGGCCTCGAGCATCGCAACAAGCGCGCCAAAGCCAAATCCGACAATCGTCATAAAGCACCAATCCGCACTGCATACGCTTCTGCTTCCGCTTCTGCTGCCAAGGAGCCTGATCGAGGATGCGGATGGAGAGTGTTAAGCCGAGAGTACGTGGTTGAGATGAGAGGTTGAAGGGAAGGAAATACATCAGTACATGGATGGCAAAGGGAGGGGGGATTCTGGATTCTGGGTTTTCGTGAGGTTACCTAATGGGTCAGTTTGAGGGGCAAAAAGGGTAACATGGGAATTGGCGTTTATGGATATTGAGATGATTTTGATATGGATGATGGGTAGTGTGAACTTTGATCATAGGGAAGATGAGATCCAACTGGATTGGCTCGTGATGGTGGGGGGTGCGGTATGATGTCAGGAAAGGGAAAAAAAGGAATTCAACGTCTAGTGCATTCACTATGTGGAATTTGCAGTATTATTGTGACATTGGCAGATGTAAGTGATACAAACGTGATTGATCATTTATTTTATTGGACTCAAGATCTATATCTTACTCGACACAGGCCCAGCATCGTCTTTTGCTAGGGTATCGCAAAGCCAGTCTGCAGCCTTATCGGCCATGGCTTGTGGAAACGCATGGCCGACGCCATCAAATAGGACATCTTCAAATGAGATATCGAGGCTGGAATCCTCTGCAATGATGCGCTTGAAGTAGTTGAGAAATGGTTCACCCGCTGCATACGGGACGAGCTTGTCGATCTTGCCACTGAGGTTCAGTATGCGCTTTCCCTGTAGTCGCTCTCTCATAATAGTCTTCATGCGATCCAACTGTGCCTGGTCTGGTTGCTTGTCATCGCCTGTGGGGTTGAACATGCCCGGGAGCATTAGGCCCGCTGGATCGTACTGGGCAATGGCGTCCTGCAGGGCCTGTGGGAAATCCGAGGATCCGAAAAAGGCAGCGCCAGGCGGTGTGGTTCTTGTGTATGACTCTCGCTTGGATAGACGTGCGCGGTCAGTCATGAGGCGGGTGTAGTCTGGACAGCCTATGCCTACAACGCCGGCAGTGATACGTGGGTCGCCTAGTAGACAGTGCCAGGTTGCGTGGCCACCAAGCGAGATGCCAAGGGCAAAGTGATGTGTGATCTTGGGGGCTTCTGGGGCTGTGAATATGTAGGACTCAAGGTGGTTGATGAGCTGCGAGGTGTCGGTGGCGGTGCCGTGGTAGCAGCCAAACATGTCTTGGGCATGTCGCTCGTTTCCATCTCTCCAAGCTTGGTTGTGCAGCTCGTCAACTTTGCGGGAGCCATGGTTGCGCTGGTCGAATGCAGCGGCTATGAGGCCTTTGGGGTTCTTGCCGGCGCGGCCCTCTTGTATGCGCTTGTTCCATTCTGTGATGACGCGGTTGGCAATTGGCTCCATGGTTTCTTTCGTCTGCAAGCGCGGGTTCAGGAGCCATAGGCAGGCGGCCGAAGAGGCAGAGGCAGATATTTCATCGAGACCATGGACGTCGACGAGGATGCCCGCGATGGTAAAAGTATGGGAGGAAACGGGGCGCTGGGTAGAGCGCGGGGTCCCATGGAGGGGGTTTGTAGTTGCGGCCATGTGATTTACGGGATTTATGAGGGGTTAAGAATGACAGGGATAAGAATACGGGATGGGATAGCTATCTGGATAAAAGATGTAGGTGAAGCAATAGGAAGGCCATGTTTGGACATGATGCAGGTACGGATGGGTAATACGGAAGAACGATCCTTCCAAGGCCGAGGCATCACCAAATAAGACAAGACAACATGCCTGCCCGGCTATTGGCAGACTGACTGCGCCCCACGATAGTCCCGTGATACAAGTGCATTAATTGTGAGTCCGGTGTCGAGTGAGACTGTTCCAAGGCCTTTGCGTGCCAATGCGTACGGCACATGCATACAGTACTTTCACAGGCGGGGGCTGAGGGTGAGCACAAGTCACGTGATGCGGGCGGTCAGGAAGGCGGCGCGGTCCTCTCCCCTGACACCACGGGTCGCTGGCACTAGCGCGACCGTTCACCCGGAAAGCAGCAGGGAGATTAATTCTGAGCACTCCACTGTGCAAGGACCCTGTGAACTGATACTGATCTCCTCTGCGCCGCGTGTACGCTTCTCTCGGCCGCACCTGATCACCAATCCATACATTACACGGTCGTTGATCAGAGAGCGGCTTGCCTTGTTTCCGTGGTAGCAGAGCATCGTCACCACGCCAGCGTCATCAAGTGAAAGCCAACACGTTTCGATCTAAAATGCATGTTTAACACCCTACCCGTCGAGCAGCCATCCACAAACCCCTCGCCTCGCGCGACCTCTGCCTCTCCGTGTCACTACCATGCCTGGCTCACACGCCTCGGACGCCTCGCCCATGGCCCGGAGCCCGCGGTCGACATCGCCGTCTGGCCAAAGGAGCACAGAGGAGCCTGGCCGAATGCTGTCACCGCCTGGTATGCAGCAGCCCAGGAACGAGACACAAGACCTCCACAATCCCTCGCCGTCAGATACTGCACCCAGAATCATGCGCTCCGCACCTACCGGCTCGCCCCTATCGCCCAAAGAACCCTCAGAATTTCCCTTCAATGCGCCAGCCAATGCAAATGGCAGCAGCGTTGCCCCCGAACACCCTGAACCTCCCTTTCGAGCCCCCAAGCCCTCGTCCCACATGTCGAATGCTTCCAACAGCTCGTACTATCCGCCCTTTGCGCCCATGTCACGACACCCTACCGAGGGCGAGCTCTCCGACGCACCCCGAGAACGAAAGAGCGTCCAATTCGCACGCTCCGCACAACTTGGGCCCGACCCATCACAAGCCAATTCACGCCAACAGTCATGGGAGGTTGACGACGGTGATGTCAGGGCCAGGGAGCGGAGTACACAGACCTCTTCGTTGATGGGCAAGCTGAGGGCACTGGCATCGCCAATTCAGGGACATGGCCGAAGCTCGAGTGGTTTGGGAGCTGGCTCGTCTGGCGGTCATGACGGCTCACCCCATGGCCCGTTGTCACCCACATCCGAGCTTGATGAGCCGCGGTTCGAGGGACACGACAGTGAAGCTGATGCCGATGGCGAATCCAGTGCCGGCGAGGGTGCCTCGAGAAGACCGAGACAGAAGCGCAGAAAGAGCAGCAGACGTTGGTTTGATGGCGAAGCTGAAGGCGCACAAACCGCTCCTACAACACCAAAGCAGATGAGTGGTGGTGGCTTCTTTTTCTCTCGAGACTCGCCCACGATGACGCCTACCTCTACCCGCCCGGGATTTCTGCGCCGATCTACAATGGATGACATACCCGAGAATGAGCGTCAGGGCTATTCCGAGGATGAAGGCAGATCACGCATAGCAAAGGAGAGCGCTTGGTCACGCGGTCTACACAGTGCTAGAGGGCTTTCATACGGCGGCCTGCGGAAACACGATCCTAACAACGAGGAAGAAGGTCACCACCGGCCGACACACCTGCGAAGCCTGACGAACTTCCGCGGCGCTCATGGCGACTCACAACCTTCGCCGTGGAAGATGCGCAGTGAGCGCACCTCGAGTCTGAGCGCTCAGAAATGGAAGTCAATCAAGAACAGTCTGAAACTGTTGGGCAACAGACAAAAAGTAGAGCGCCAGATTGACCATGCAAAGTCGGCCGAGCTCATGGCCGAGCTGATTGCTGGTGCCCCAGCTGCCCTCTTCCTGGCCAGTATGTTCCAGCGTGATGAGCATGGCCACAAGCGTATTCCTGTGCTCCTTGAACAACTCAAGGTCACCATTACCGACACGGACCGCCCTGGAAAGAAGGAGGGCGACCGCCACACTGCTTTGCGCATAGAGCTTGAATATGGCAGTGGTCTGACCCGTATGAAGTGGGTCGTTTACAGGAGCGTCGCCGACTTTGCCAACTTGCATCTCAAGTTCAAGGTCCAGGAGAAGCAGGACGCTTTCCGAAATCGTCCCGCAAACCGCGCTCGTGAAATCAAGGACAAGGCGACCAAAGATGGCGAGGACGAGGAGGAAGAGAAAGAGGATCCCAGAACAAAACTTCCTCGTTTTCCCAGGAGTGTATTGCCTTATCTCCGAGGCCTCCGAGGTTACGGTATTCTCGACGACGAAGGCGAGGAGGAAGAAGAGGATAATGCGATAGGAGGCGCCGCCAGTGGGCCTGACGGTGATGCCAGCGCTACTGAGCGACCTTCCAAGAAGCGAGGCAAGTCGTCTTTCTTGGGCCGTAGACAATCCAGCGTCAGCGGCAGTCAAGCTCAGGGCGCCATCGGCGCACTAGTAGTCCGACAAGGTAGCTTTGTAGGAGCTGTCGGTCAACCAGCACAAGCGAAACAGAACCACCACGAGCGACAACGAAAGAAACTCGAACAATACTTGCGTGGACTGATGACCTATCTCATCTTCCGCCCTGACAGCAATCGGCTATGCAAGTTCCTCGAACTCTCTGCTCTCGGTGTTCGACTAGCTGCTGAAGGCGGCTACCACGGAAAGGAAGGCTTCCTAATGATTAAATCCTCAAAGGGTGTCGACAATAGGAAAGGCTGGACCAAGGTCTCCATGATCAATCGCCATTGGCCAAAATGGTTTCTCGTGAGACACAGCTACGTGGTCTGCGTAGACTCTCCTGAGGAGATGAATGTCTATGATGTATTTCTCGTGGATGCAGACTTCAACCTGGAATCCAAGAGTGGTAGGATACGAGACAAGAAGGCCAGGGATATTGCGAGCGAAGCAAAGGCATCCGCAACAGGCCACCATCAATTGAAGCTTATCAATGCCGAGCGCAAGATGAAACTCCTGGCCAGAAACGATAGGATGCTGCAGCAGTTTGAAGAGTCCATCAGCTTCATGGCGCAGAATACCGTGTGGTCACAACGCCAACGATTCGATAGCTTTGCCCCCGTGCGTAAGAAGATTTACGCACAATGGCTGGTCGACGGTCGTGACTACATGTGGAATGTTTCACGTGCCATAAGCATGGCCCGGGATGTCATCTATATCCACGATTGGTGGCTGAGCCCTGAACTCTACCTACGCCGTCCAGCCGCCATCAGTCAGAAGTGGAGACTCGACAGACTGTTGCAGCGGAAAGCGCAGGAAGGTGTCAAGATTTTTGTCATCATGTACCGCAACATCGGTGCCGCCATCCCCATCGACTCCGAGTACTCCAAGTTCTCTCTGCTCGACCTGCATCCCAACATCTTCGTCCAGCGTTCGCCAAATCAAATCCGCCAGAATACATTTTTCTGGTCCCACCATGAAAAGATTTGCGTCATTGACCATACAGTTGCCTTTTGCGGAGGAGTCGATTTGTGCTTTGGTCGTTGGGATACGCCCCAGCACGTTGTCGTAGATGACAAGCCAACAGGCTTTGAGCTTGACGACACACCCAAGGATGCCGACCACTGTCAACTATGGCCAGGCAAGGACTATTCCAATCCTCGAGTTCAGGATTTCTTCGCGCTCGACAAACCATATGAGGAAATGTACGATCGCTCAAAGGTCCCTAGGATGCCATGGCACGATGTTGGTATGCAGATTGTCGGTCAGCCAGCTCGTGACTTGACCCGCCACTTTGTTCAGCGATGGAACTATCTGCTACGACAACGTAAGCCCTCGAGGCCAACGCCTTTCCTGCTGCCACCGCCCGACTTCAATCCAGCTGACATTGAGGCTCTTGGACTCGACGGAACGTGCGAAGTGCAGATCCTTCGTTCTGCGTGTGCTTGGTCACTGGGTACGCCCAATAAGGTCGAGCACAGCATTATGAATGCATACGTGCAGATGATTTCCACCTCGGAGCATTTTGTCTACATTGAAAATCAGTTCTACATTAGTAGCAGTGAGGTGCTGGGCACAAAGATTGAAAACAAGATCAACGATGCCATTGTCGACCGTATCAAGCGCGCTCATGCAAACGATGAGGACTGGAGAGCATGCATCATGCTTCCCCTCATGCCTGGGTACCAAAACACCGTTGACGAGCAGGAAGGTAGCAGTGTCCGTCTCATTATGACCTGCCAGTATCACAGCATCTGCCGTGGCGAAGGCTCTATCTTCGGCCGCCTGAGAGCTGCGGGTATTGAGCCCGAAGACTACATCCAGTTCTACGCCTTGCGATCGTGGGGTGAAATCGGCCCGAACAAGATGCTCGTTACAGAGCAGCTCTACATCCACGCGAAGATTATGATCGTCGATGACCGGGTAGCCATTATTGGATCTGCAAACATCAATGAGCGGTCCATGTTGGGATCACGAGACTCCGAGATTGCAGCCATCGTTCGCGACACTGAAGTACTGGATTCTTATATGGGTGGCAAGCCATACAAGGTCGGCAAGTTTCCCCACACACTTCGCATGCGTCTTCAGCGAGAGCATCTGGGCATCGATGTGGATTGCATTTCTGAGGAAGAATTGGCCAGTCAAATGTCTGATGCCGATAGTGTCGGTTTCCATACTGAGTCGTCCGGGCCCGGTTCACCTACAGCTCAGCGCACCACTGAGCAAAAGCTGGAGGAGAACAACTACAAAATGCAAGATGAGCTCATCGAAAGGGCCGAAAAGCTACATAGCTTCAATCACGACTTTGACTGGGCGCAAGACCAGAATCCGCACTTGCAGAGTACTAAGAAGCCATCAACCGATGTTCGTGTCCAGAACAACACAGCACACGCAAAGGACGTGCGGGGCGAGGGTGTTGACCATATGCTCGAGGTAGAACACCTACGACCCACAATTGCCCAAGGTCGGGATTCGTACATCGATGAGCATGGCCATGAAAAACTTGTGACAGACATCGCAGCAGAAGGTCTGGCGGCTACACCAAAGAAGAGCGCCACCTTCAGGGCCCGAAAGCGTAGCGGTACCACGGGCACTAGGAACAGCGCAATCAGTGCATTGACTGAAGGGACTGGATATGCTGGTCTCCCGCCTCCCAAGATCCCACGTATGGACACGCAGAAGCTTGGTCTGACGCAACTTAGCCAGTTGCCTGCATTGCCCATTTTGGATGATACGGACATTGGTGGCCCACCTGCCCTGCAACGCACCTGGAGTCAAGGCTCCTCCTCAGTTCTTAATCCAATTCTCTCCGAGATGCGACGTCCAATTGTGACTGAAGACTGTATGCGAGACCCTATCAGCGATTCCTTCTTCCTCGACACCTGGCACCAGGTTGCCGAGAACAATACCAAGCTGTTCCGCCAGGTCTTCCGCTGCATGCCCGATAACGAAGTCCGGACATGGAAAGAGTACCAGGAATATACTAATTTCAGTGAACGCTTCGCCAAGGCGCAAGGCGGCGATAAGGGCCATGGGCATAAGCAGCAGGATGCCCCTACTGCTACGGGACCGCCTGGTACGGGTATTACTAGTAAGGTTGGAAACAAGGTCGGAGCGCTGGGCGAGAAGCTCACTGAGAAGATGACCAACAACTCTGATGGCAAAATGACCGATAACGGAACTTCGACTACTGAGCACAGCGTAGAGCAATGGGCTGCTGGCCATGAGAAAGGAGCGCAGGCTCAAAACCTATCAGCCCAGACGAACCGCGGAATTCATATTGACACGGCTTCTGGATCTACATTGAATGAGAAGCTAGCGCCAGAGCCTGCTGACGACGCCATTGTGTCTCCAATGAATCCTGCGCCGCCAGAAAAGACATTCACCTTCCCTGCTCCGCCACCTATTCCTGACAGCTCGTACGACTTTGCCACGCACAACCTACCTCAGTCATCGCACTCGATGCGCGAGCGGGGTCGTCAAGTCACTATCAACGAGCCGGCCTTTCACCCTTCTCAAAACTCCAACCTTCCCAATCGCTCCAACACCAAGCGTTCGCGCCGCCGTGCTACGACTAGGAGCTCCAACAAGACGTTTCACGCTGCTGACGCGGATATGATGTTGGATAAGGAGGACGCGAAGAGGGTGCTTGAGTTGGTGCAGGGTCATTTGGTACTCTGGCCGTATGATTGGTTGGAGAGCGAGGAGAAGGGTGGAGGTTGGCTGTATAATGTCGACCAGATTGCGCCGTTGGAGATTTAGTAAGTTTCCCTCCTTGCCTTGTTTCGTGTTTGAAGACGGAGAACTAACAATGTTTTGCAGTAATTAAAACAAAAAAATCTGGAAGACGGTGGCCCACTTGGCTCTAGAAAGGATTTGGTTAATTGGACAATTCTTTTTTCCTGGTTTGACTCATTGTCTATCGCTTGAATCGTCTTTTTGTTGTCTCATTTTTTTCTTTTTTTTGCATTGCTTCAATTGGCTGTGGTAAGCCGGTCTCAAGATTTTTGTCTACATGCATTTCCCGGGCGTTTTCTTTCAGTTTTCACCCCAATAACTTATCAATTTTAAACCTTATTCTTTGCTGTTTTTTTACCAAAGAAACAACTTTCTCAATTCTCCTTTGTTAATCCTAGATGCATACGTCTGCTTTTCTTTTAAATTGGTTCCTGCATCTGCCTGTCTTATCGCATACGTTCACTTGCCCAACTATTTTCCTTTTTTGAATACAGACTGGTTTTTTTTGGTATATACTACTCGTCGGTTTATAATAAGATAGCCACCCCGAGATACTCACGCCATTCAACTCGCAATGTAGCAAGAATACGCGCGCGATTTTAGAGAAAAATCGAATGAAGCTGCAGGAAGCTACTAGGTCTCACCGTACTTTCATGTGAACCTACCCTGCAGGTCAGATAAAGTACTGACGTAACTACACATGATCACGTGACGTGCACTTTTTTCCCTATGATTGCTCCGCCTCACTTTTTAACTTTCGCACAACCGTTTCCGGCCGTCACGGATTTTTTCGGTTCTGGAAAACAAAGAGGAATGAAAGTTTGAGGGCCTGTATATGTAAAGTTTATCTATCGCCAGGTACATAGTGGCATCAAAAGACGCGCGCGCAGACGGGGCAAGGAAAAACAAAAAAGCGTTAGCAAATCTTTTGTTGTGGGGGAAAATCCGGGTCAGGGGGAGAGAAGTTTGTGTGATCAGCTCGATCATCTTTACTTTCTTCGTAAAAACATCGCAGAGCTTGCTTTTTTTTTCTCCTGTTGCACCTTCGCAACCATGATGCCGAGAAACATTGGCCACGCGTACCATCCGTTCGTTTGAGGCCCGCAAATCTACGCAAGCAAAGAGCAAGCAGCAGCAGCAGTAGCATTGCATATAGCAGCATCTCACCTGCATCTGCGCCCCATTTCCTCCCTCCTCCTTATTCGCCTACCGAAGCCCATAAAAATCTAGTTTAGTGTACTCAGTCTCCAATGCCTCCCCCAATAGACTCTCACCCCTCGACAGCCCGGAAAAGTCACATGACCTAGCTTTTCGACAACTCGCTACTATTCCTAATCTATCACGGACCCACTTTCTCCCTCCCACATCCAATCCAACCCGAATCCCTCCCCCCCCCCCCCCGCCCAGTCCAGTGCAAGAAAGAAGAAGATGCCACAAACCTAAATCCTTCAACGACGAAACACACTAAGCAACTCCCAAAATTAGCCCTTTGGCCTTTCCCTCTCCGCCCCCCGGCTCAATTCTGTTGCGAGTGAGCGAGCGAGCGAGCGGCGTGTGCCCCCCTTGCGCTTGCAGATAAGCGCTCTGTCTCTCTCTTCTTGGCCTTGCGCACTCTTCTCGCTTTGGCTCAGAATCTTGAAGGGGGGGTGGAAGGCAGGGATACGACACATGAAACGCAAAGTCGTCTGTGCTTCAAATATTGGAATATGTTTTGCTGAGAACGGGGATGTGGGAGGGGGTGGTTAATTGGAGTTGTTTAGTTAGTTGGCGGGGGGATTATCTAATCGTGGTAGGATCGGGTGTGCGATTCCGAGGGAGGGAGAGAGGGAGAGAGACCGCGGCGCGTAAGTACGGGGAAAGGGCCGTGAGGCGTGTTGTGTTCGCGTTGTGGAGGACGCGGGACCCGGAGTTTGCGGCAGCTCCGGTGTAAGAAGGAAGGAAGGGTGGGCACGGGGCGGGCGGGATTCTGTGCTGTGCTGGTTGTTTGAATTGGTTGCGTGGGTGATGGAGGGAATTATTGTTTGGTTGGTTGGTTGCTGGGGAGAGGGATTACAGTGCGCCTGCAGGGAGGTGCAGAAGTGTGTCCGTCCGTTCCGTCTTCAGGTCGGTGTTGCCGTTTCAACCCAAGTCATGTTGTCTTGTTGAGAAGTGTGGGTGGCATCATTGTATCACAAGTCATGGCGCAGTCATCTCAAAAAAAGAACACAGTTGTAATAACAATCATAGATTCATTGGTGTGTTTTGCCTGAGGAGTTTAGTGGCACGGTGCTAAGAGACGCGATCGCAATATTCGATCAAGCAGTCGTATGTGAGCATAATAATATCATACATGTCAAATGGAGTCACTTCCGGTGAGCCATTCGTATCCACCGCCAGACGCCGATTTGCCGTAGAAGAAAGAACCCGATACAGAAACAATCGTCGATCAATGCAACCGACGATGAAAACCGAAGAAATTTTTTGTTGCCGAGTATGAAATGGGAAAGGAAAGGGAGAGGGAAGAGAAGATGTGTGGGTTACATCTCCATTGCATCGACGTCTGCGTTAGTCGAGGGAATCTGGACAGCAGGCTGTGCGGCAGGTGTTGATGTGGGTGAAGGAGTGAGCTGACGAGCGTTGATGCGTTCGCCCTCAACGCGAGGGGTGGCACCGAACATGAGGTTGCTGACAGTGCGCTCTAGTGACCAGCCAACAAGCTGGCACCATTGCAGGCTGTCCGAGAACAGCCAGTAACCTTGGACGCCGTGTTGCTTCGCGCGAACAAGGTATGCGTTGAGTGATTCCTTCTCGAGCATGACGAGGACATCAGTAAAGTCGAAATGGCGTTCAATGACACGCGAGTATGCGCGCGCAGCGTCGCGGAGGTTTGGGTTGGACATGACGTTCTTCCAGCCCACTCCGAGCGACGAGATGAGCTTGTTGATGGTGGTGCCATTGTCGTCAATGAGCTCCTCGGTCTTCTGAGCATCCATGTCGTTGAGGGATGGGACTTCAACATTGACAGACGGGCTCATCCGTACCGACTTGCGCGATATAGCAATGGGGCGAGCAGCAGCTTCAGCCTTCTCTTCCTTTTCGATCTTCTCTTCGTACCAAGTGCCCGATTGCGACTCGGCAGCCAATGCATAGCCAGGCTCGCCAGGGTAGATGAGCGTCATACCTGGTCCATACACAGGCTCGGGCTTCGGTTTCGCAGGTGCTTGAGTGACGATGGATCCGACGGGTAGGTTCTCCTCAGGCTCGTCAACGTCGGCGATGGATCGTTTGCGCCCAGCGGTGGCATTGGAGACGGCGGCTAGATAGTTGAGCGAGGGTGGAGTAGGGTATTTGGGGCGGAAATTACCCATTGGTGATGCGGCGGTGTTCTGGTGGTGGGAGAAGTAGCCCTGGGGTTGCTGGGGCGGCAGGACCACGGTTGGCGACGAGGCGTAATAGTTGAGACCCATGCTGTATGTTTAGTAGATTAGAACGACAGAGATGTAAGGATACAAAGATGTGCAAAGCAACTACTAGACAGGAAATAAGCACGCGACAAGAGGTTCCTTGGTGTCACTGGAAGCGACGGCGATGATGGAGTAGATGATGAGAGGTAGAGTGAGAGGCGCAATGGAGATGAAGGATGAAGGGTGGGTATGGATGGTAAGAAGAAAAGAGGAGGGCGGAAGGGGTTCAAGTATGAAGGAGTCGAGGCAAGGGAGCAGTGTGAGGGTGCGTTGGGAGGGCTGGCGCGAGAAAGTGAGATGGAGGAGGGACGGTCTGGAGGGCGCCAGAGCGGTCTTGTAAGCTGCGCGCAAGTCCCGTGAGAGGCTGGCGGCGATGCGGTGAGGAGCGGCAGAATGTAGCGTAAAGTGGTCCGGCTAGCAGCGTCCAGGGCAGGTCAGGCGTGCATTGGCCGGCTGACGAGGTTTGGCGACCCCGACAGGCGCCAAGAGCTGTGTGTAAGGCCGGCCCGACTCGCTGCCGGTGGAACTTGCCGGGTCTTCCTGGCTCAGCGCTCAGCTGAAGTTGGCCTCGCTGAGTCAGCCATCTGTGGCGCCCCTGCCCTGTGGCTGGACGTCGGCCCCAGATAATCCGCGCCGGCATAGTGGCGGTTGCGACGCGGTTTTTGGTAGCAAAAGTTAGCGGAGGAGCTGCAAGGCACCAGACGCAAGATACCCCACGCAACTCTTGTCACGAGCCCCTCCCTCTTCTCTGCACTGCTTCCCAGTCTACTCCTCCAAAATGCAGGCGCCAGTGGTGGTTATGAGTATGGTCCCAGAACATTGGAAGTCCTGACAGCCCACTAACACAACACCAGACACGCAGACCCCAGGTGGGGAGCGCCAGTTCGGCCGCAAAGCCCAGCTTTCCAACATCACAGCAGCCAAGACGGTCGCAGACATCATCCGGTCATGTCTCGGTCCCAAGGCCATGCTGAAGATGCTACTCGACCCCATGGGTGGCATTGTCCTGACCAACGACGGCCATGCTATCCTCCGAGAGATCGAAGTCGCACACCCCGCAGCCAAGAGCATGATCGAGCTCAGCAGGACACAAGATGAGGAGGTTGGAGACGGCACAACCACTGTCATCATATTGGGTGCGTAGGAATTGCGGCCATGTCAATGCACAAAGCTGATAGCAAACAGCCGGAGAGATCCTTGCACAAGCTCTGCCACAGCTCGAGCGCAACATCCACCCTGTTGTGATTATCCAAGCATTCAAGCAGGCACTCGCCGATGCCCTCGAGATCATCAACGAAATTGCCGTCGAGGTCGACACCGACGACGATGAGCAAATGTACAAGATCATCAACTCGTCAATCGGCACAAAATTTGTCTCGAGGTGGTCTAAGTTGATGTGCAGTCTTGCCCTCAAGGCAGTCCGCACCGTCTCCCTTGATATCGGTGCTGGCAAGAAGGAGGTCGACATCAAGCGCTATGCTCGTATTGAGAAGATTCCTGGCGGCGAGATTGAGGACAGCGTGGTATTGGACGGAGTCATGGTAAACAAGGACATCACACACCCAAAGATGAGGCGGAGAATCGAAAACCCTCGCGTCCTGTTGTTGGACTGCACACTAGAGTACAAGAAGGGTGAGAGTCAGACCAACATTGAGGTCAGCAAAGAGGAGGACTGGAACAGGATACTGCAAATCGAGGAGGAGCAGGTCAAGGCCATGTGCGATGCCATCATTGCTCTCAAGCCCGATCTTGTCATCACTGAGAAGGGCGTCAGTGGTATGTTATCTTGCACGCACCTTCCCATTTACTGCTTACTAACTCGGACCAGACCTTGCACAGCACTACCTTGTCAAGGCCAACATCACTGCTATCCGCCGTGTTCGCAAGACAGACAACAACCGTATTGCTCGTGCAACAGGTGCGACAATTGTCAACTCTGTCTTTTCTGCTGCTGCCTCAGATATCGGTACTGAGTGCGGTCTGTTCGAAATTTCCAAGATTGGTGACGAATACTTCACCTTCCTCACAAAGTGCAAGAACCCCAAGGCTTGCACCATCATGCTCAGGGGTCCTTCGAAAGACATTCTCAATGAGATTGAACGGAATTTACACGATGCCATGGGCGTCACCAGGAACGTGATATGGAACCCCAAGCTCTGCCCAGGTGGTGGTGCGACCGAAATGGCTATTGCTGTCGGTCTTGACCGGAGAGCAAAGCTTGTTGAGGGCGTCGCGCAGTGGCCGTACAAGGCGGTTGCTGAAGCCATGGAGATCATTCCCCGCACGCTAATTCAGAACTCCGGAAACAGCCCGATCAAGGTACTCACACAACTACGCGCAAAGCATGCAGAGGGCTACGAAGACGGCAGACACGGTGGAAGTTCTTGGGGTATTGACGGCGATGCTGGCAAGGTCGTCGACATGCACACATACAATGTGTGGGAACCTCTAGCCGTCAAGGAACAGAGCATCAAGACCGCTGTCGAGAGTGCTTGTCTGCTGTTGAGGGTAGACGACATTGTAGCTGCGAAATCAGCGAAGCAAGTCAGTGGCCCGATAGGTGGTGGAGATGACTAGATGCGCCTTCGTTACATACAGGCTTTGCAAGACTCGACGACATTCAATTCAGGAACACTGATACAAAAATGAATCAAATCACAATGACGCCGCCAAAGTCAACTTCCTTCATGCCTAGTTTTGTAGTGGATATGATAGGTTCTAATACGTGCCTTGAGGAATGAACTAATAAAAGATACGTCAATCGCTGCATTGCAGTTGACAGACGATGCAGACATGTAGCTGGGGTTGGCAAGGACCCTGCTCCTAGTAGCACAGCCATCTTCATGCCGTTGTCCAATCGCATCTCCGAATCCTTAGCGCGGCCCCCTCTCGCTGCACCATACACGCCCACTCCAATCAAACATCAGGCTCCCCAGATTGTCTCACTTGCGCAGACAGAGCTCGTATCGGCGGGGCCGCTCATACCACAGCACCTTATCTTCCCGAACGGCCGTATCATGTGGCTTTTGCATACCGCTACCTGTTGCTAAGCCTCTGCACGGTGGGAATAAGCCACGTCGAAGCACATTGTATTCCCAGTGCTAAGGCGAGCTGCCACTGCGGAGGCGAGCTGTAAATGGCCGCTCTTTGCCCAACTCAGTATACTGCGCGATGTATTCGGCGGGGGGCTGGAGGCCTCGATGGGCATCCCTGTGGTGGCCAATCGCAGAACCGAGCTAGGATCAACCTTGTTGAATTTGAAAGACTACGAGGAAAAAAGAGTAGTAGTGGTAGTAGTATATAGGCGCTTGAGTTGCAAGAGGGTGAAGTATTCTGTATTCAGCTCAAAACACCACAACATTCAAGCTTTCCAAGACTTCTTTTCCGTTCCTCTAGCTTGTTCATCACGCTTTCCTTGGCTTCTTTTGTTCTCTGTTATGTCGTCAAGCAATCCTATGGATATTCTTGTGCTCGCGGCTAGGAGCCTCTTCGAGCAGAAAGCCAAGGAGCATAGTAGCACTACTTGCCCGGAAGAAAATACACAAGGGCCTGAGATTCGGTATTTCGTCGGCGAACTCACATTCCATCGATTCGCGACCATTCTTGCGGGCGGCTGCGCCATCCTCAGTACCGTTATTGTTGCCGTGCTGATTGGATTACATGCCTTCAATTACTCGAATCCGGTGCAGCAGCGTCAAGTGATTCGAATTGTTTCGCTTATTCCTTGGGTTGCTATATTCTCCTTCCTCATCGTATGGCAAGATGGTATAGGAGAGTACCTGGCGCCCTCGCTTGATTTCGGGTGTGCAATAGCGTTGTCGTCGTTTTTGCTCTTCATGTGCGATCTTGTGCTTGCACATCCAGGGGGGTACGAGTCGTTGTTTGGCGAGGATGCGAGAGCTAAGGGAGAGCTTAAAGCTCAGAGTCCATCTTGGTTGAAGGTAAGATGTCGTCTTGTTGCTTACGGTTTATTGAACACCATCTGACAATCAACAGAAAACATGGTACGGTGTGCTTCAATTCATCCCTACCAGTATCATTCTGTGGATTGCAACTGCCATCTCTTTGGCTGCTGGTACATACTGCAAGCAGTCCAACAGTGTGCATTTTGCCCATATCTGGATCACGGTGTTGAATGCATACACTACTCTGCTCGCTATCATCTGCTCGCTTCGATTCTACAAGAGAAACAAGCCGCTGTTGCAGAAGCACAGTATTATCCTCAAGCTTGCTACGTTCAAGGGAGTTCTTGGTCTAAACATTCTCCAGTCGGTACGGACTCACTATTCCTTACATGCATCCAAGTACAAATATACTAACATGACCTTCAGTTCATCATTTCCATTCTTGCTGGTAAGGGCGTACTCAAACCTACCGAGTACATGACCTTCCACGACATCAACACTGGGCTTGCTTCACTCATCCTCGCCTTGGAAATGCCCATCTTCGCTATCCTCCTCGTCTTCGCCTTCCCACCGCGCCCGTACAAGGCCCAAGGTGGGCCTGCAGCAGGCCCCTTGAATGCAATCATCGATGCAATCAACATCACTGATTTGTTGTCAGCATTCTATCGCGGACCTATGAGGCTGGTCAGGGATCAACAGCGACAGATTCTGAGGCAGGATAGCATGAGGATACAAGCGGTACCTCAGGCTGTTTAGAATGAAGGGGATATCTGTGGGAAGTGATGTTGCCAAGGATCCAGTGGAAAGTACAGGGAAGGAAGATTGTTCTGTGAGTTAGTGTGATGCCGCTACGATGATACTTTTCAATGAATTTTGTTGCTTGTTCATAGAATTTTTCTAAGCCGACTCGTGACTTGCCATATATATATATCTATCTTCACTTTCCTCATAAAAATTGAAGTTTTTATGTACTCGGTCAATTGGAAGGCCATTTCAGTATCCAACCCAAGTTTCTTTCGATATTCAGATTCCCACGAAGGAGCCATTAAGTTTTAGCGCGGAGGAAGATTTCTTAATCTCTTCTTGTTTTGATTGCTGCACCAATTGTGAGCCAAGAAGCCAAGATCTTGTTTCTAGCTACTTCAGAGAACCACCGTACAGCTAGTATACTCAATTAATACGTCCATGCTAAGCTGTGCTATAAGTCTACCACTAGCTATTAGTTTCATCCTCTGACCTGTTTGTCCCTTTGGGTATAGGCTCCCGGGTATCATCTGATTTCTCTATGAGCCATTCATCCTCGAGGATCTCCTCCACTGTCGGCCTTTTCCAAGGGTCTAGTTTTAAGATCTGCCTTATAAACTTATTGTCAGCAGAAGGTATTTCCTTCTTCGACCACCGTCGAAGCGGCTTCTGTGGATTTTCTTGCCGATTAAAGAAGAAGACGATTTCACGAGCGTCCGGGTTGAGGATTTCGGCAATCGTTTGTTGGAATGGGCCGAAAGAGTGATACCATTCGCTGCAGAACTATCAACTCATATTTCTCGTCTTCTGGCTTGACCCCATCATAACCAGGATCGAATTGGTGATAACCACCCCCATGTACAAGGCTAAGAATCTAAGAATAAGTAAATTAAACGAAACAAAGGGCAGCTAACTTTTCTCATACATACTGCATTTCCGAATGACCAGACGTCTGTTGGTGTGCCCCAAGAAAGCCCTAACATAGTTTCTGGGCTACGCATGAAGTCACCTCCAATAGGATAGCTCTCCTTAACGAACTCCGAGTCTTGAGAGACAGCACCTCCACAGTCCCCAAGTTGAATTTCCGATAACCGCTGCTCGTTTTGAACATAGTTAACAAAGACATTATCCAATTTAATATCTAAAAGATACATGAGAATGGGGAGAATCTAGATACGACAAGGGTGACGTGGAATACCTGTACACCAGTGTTCCTCCCTTGTCAATCTCTTTCTTTTTACGTGATTCGCGCTTAGTTTATCTCCATCAGGTGACCTAATTTCTGTCACTCTTTTTTGGTGACTGGGAGCACTAGCCACGCCCGCAAACACCATTACTCAGAAACTTGTGTTTACAATGCTTCTCCTCAATCTCACTTCAGAAGCTCGCAAGTTCAGGACAGCCCTTACATTCAACCAAGTAACGACTTCTATATATCAAGATGGTAGGGCTAGCAAAATATTTTGGAATCAAGGATGCGTTGTGAGTGACAGGTGTGTTTGTGTAATGCCCAGCACTGATGAGGAACAGAGTGTAGGTATCAGTATATCAGTCAACACCCGGCAATATACCTCAAGAAATTTGGGGACATATACTGAGTTATGTCGACGATGAGTTCACACTCTGGGTCACCTGTCGTCAGGTGTCACACGTCATCCGAACAGAGGCAGAGCGCGAATTTTCTTTGACGTGACTTCCAAAACTAAGTTTCTCTGGGTCGGCTGATTGCAGTTTTTTGAATTCGGAACACACACATTGCTACCGCTGCAAAGTTGTTACGGAAAGTCTCCAGTGTTTTCTCCAAGATCGCCAAGAGGTGAAATACAAGATCAAGATTGACTCCTGTCTTTGCGATGGAGACGACAACGGCAGATCGACAGCTGGAAACTATTCAGAGAATCACAGTAGTTTAACGGAGGAGTTTATCGGTCTACTGGGATATCGATTTCTCACTGATAAGATGCCACAATTCGACTGTCATTGTCACAGAGTGGAGCTCGGGTATTATGTCAACGACACACCCCTCAAGTACACTAATCTGGATTTCGACAACCTTATATTAGGTTTCCAGTGGTAGTCTTTCTTGAACGACTTTTTCAAGAACATTTCGTAAATTCAAAAGCTCGCCCAAATCACAACACCTATCGGTTGTCTTGCAGAACAGTCTCTTGACCAACTGTTCGAGGAAATCGCTGCTAATTCGGAGTCCAAGATAGAGATGCTGGAAGATTGGAAGTCGGATTATGGGAAAGAGGAAGACCAATGTTTCTTTGGAGCCTATGTTGATCGTGTGCGCCACACGCATCCAAAGTCCGTGGTAAAGACTGTTTTTTTGCTTCGTCCTGCACAAGAAGAAACCATGATACTACTCTGGGTTATAGAGGTATGTTTCAGAATATTGTGGTTTTTTCTCATGCGACGCCTAGATCCAAATATTCCGGATACAAGATTCATGGATGAAACATTCAAACGACGATACATTTATCCCCCTATGCCTCATTCAATTACAATGAAGAATCGCATAAGCTTCGAAGTAAGCTACGTGATCAAACATAACAGGCAGCACAGAAACTGGAAGATACTGAGAGACTACAAACGAAAGCACAACATCATATAAAGGCTACAGTCCGTGGGGCAGATGAACTGTGAAGATACAGGGGACAGTGGATACGGTAACACGCCACGGCGATGGGGTACACACATATCAGGAAGAGTGAAGATGGCAACGGACAGTGCGAGCTGGTAACTTTTGGAATACCTATGTTCTCGAATGATGTTTTATGGACTTACTCCGAGCAAGAAATACGACCTTGAACACTAGTTGGCAACGTTCAACGGATTAAACAACGGCACTGTGAATCAGCTGGGAATGTTATAACCAAGCATGGAGTTAGAAATGGAATTCTTTGACAAAACTTTTGTTGACTATCACTCATACTCTACTGCCAATTTTCCCTTCGTGACATCTTTTCATACCCATACCTTGAGAAAAGTCCACACAAATACAATCTCAGCATATTCATCTCCCCACCCATCCACACCAAATCTCCCAAACACGACGAAATGAAGGAGTAGGAGAAGAAAAAAAAAGATCTTGAATTGAACATCTGATATTTGAAAATATACACCAACCATCCACTACCCTCTCTACAACAAGCCAATCCACATACACATTCTCACCAAACCCCATCTTTCATACATATAAAGTCTCCCTACACGCAACTCCCTTTTCTCGTCCCGCCCCCTCCCCTCCAAAAGCGAACAAACCGAACAGCAGTATCAATGGGCAATGGGTAACCAAAAAAGTGCAATTTTCTTTTTTCTTCAAAGGAAAAGAAGAAGAAAAACCGCTCCCGAACAACAAATGTGCTCTGCATGCATATATACTACTGTTCGATTCAAGAAAGAGAGCCAGATTTATTGAACTTCGTTGTTCCACCGCCGAGGTTGAGCTGGGAGACCGTTTGCAGAGGGACCCCTGCTTCCGGGTCTGCTGTTGGAGCCGTCTACGGAGGGAGCGGGGCGCATGGGTAGGTTCATGACGTTGTTGCTACTGGAGGATCGGCTGGGGTATGAGGGGCGGCGGGGTGCGGCTTCGGCGTCGCCGTTGGCGACTCTTTGCCTTGGGTCGCTTGGTTCACGCTTGTGAGGGGGGGAGCGCTCGCGCAGCTTTTCTTTGATGGTTGCGGCGGGGGCGGCGGGAGCGAGGTGGGATTTGCGCTTATTGTGTTCAATCATGGAAATGGCCCAGGCTTCTAGGTCGACGGGAGTGCGTTTGGCGGCTTGGAGGAAAGCGTCGTGATCCTGGTGTTGTCAGTATTTGCTGCTGTATATGGTAAACGGTGGACTTACGTATAGTTCCTTGGGCGTAGGCCGCTCCGCTGGATCCTTCATCAGACATTTGGCGATCATGTCTTCCAGAATTGAAGGGAAGGCATCGCTCTTGGGGAGCTTGGGCGAAGGCTCCAAGACAATCTGTTGTAAAAGGTCGAGAATACCCTGGGGACCCCCGGCCTCGTCATCGTCGCCGCTTCCAGCAAATGGAAACTTGCCAATAGCCAACTCCATGAGCGTAAGACCAACACTCCACACATCTGATTTGACAGTGTAGGGCGATCCCTGTATCCGCTCTGGTGCCATGTATGTACCAGTTCCTACGAACGTCTCAGCAATGGATCCCTCCAGCTCACTCGATACACCGAAATCGCATAGTTTGATATTGCCCTTTGAGTTTACGAGAATGTTTGACGGCTTAAGATCACGGTGCATAATGCGATGGGCGCTGTATAGGTAGGCGAGACCGCCGAGCACGGCTTCTGAGATCTTTCCGAGTACGTCGACTCGAACTGGTCCAAATGTTCGGGAGACCCAATCGAGCGAGCTGTTATTGCTAGTCAGCACCTGCTAGATCCACTGCGCGAATGGAAGTTTGCCTACCCCACGTCCATGTATTCCATGCACATTATGACATCGCCCGACGAATTTTGGAAAGCGCCGTAAAAGTCGACAATGTAATCCGAATTGCAGTCATGCATGATACGGAGTTCTCGTACGATTCGTTTCCGGACCTCGTTCTTTGCCTCGACATGTATGACCTGCCCTTGTCAGCTTGTTTCATTCTTTGTTTTGACATACCCTGCCTGCTCGTCAGAAGACTCACCTTTCTTGCCATTATGACCTTGGTGGCAGCGTGCTGCACCTTGCTGACTGTTCCTCCGTTTCCTGAGCCCAGTTCCCGCAACACTATCAAATCCTCTGCCTTGAGGTCCAGCTGGAATTCAACGCCGATTTCCAGCGTGTCCTGCTTCTCGTCGTTGGCGCGGGCGCCGGGTATTTGAGCATCGCCAGCCGAAGGTGCTGGCTTGGGTGGCGGAGCGCTGAGGGCGAGCCCCTTGACGTTCTTCCTCTTCATCGTCTTCCCTTTGAAATTCGGTTCTGCCATGTTGTAGGTTTGCGCCGAGCGCCGGTGTGATGCGAAGGCGGGTAGAAAGGATGCAGCGATTGCAAGGCTCGTGAAATATGGTCAGAGAGGATGTATCTCGCAGGACAAGAGCCCAAGTGTTGGCTTTTGTTTCGGGTTTGCCGCCCAAAGCTGTGTCGACAGTGGTACGCCAATCACGGCTATGGCTGAAAGGAGGACAGCGTCTATTGGATTCCCCCTTCCAGTACGGGTGGGCGACGGTTTGCACGGGCAAGGCGGTGCAGGGATTGATTGGGAGGTCGGTGTTTTATGCAAAGCACGATGTCTCGGAGGAAGGATGGCAGCTGGGAAAGTCAGGAGAGAGGTTGTGGTCGTGTCAGTGTTGGAGCTAGCGGGGCGCGCGCAGGGTGGGGGCAGATGGAGCGGAGTTCCAAACTGGTTCTGCAAGGCTGCAGCTGGTGCGATGCGATAGTCGGGCAACTTGGAGACTTGGAGAGAGCTGGCGCTGGGGGGCAAGAAGCGGGCGACACTTTTGACTTTGCCAGGGCTACGTCTCTGATATATAGAGGCTGACAGGACATACACGATGCATCGCTCAGGAGGTTTCAGAGTCGCATGGTTGCTCGTGGCCATGCTTCACCTGCTGCTAGTGCACATCTTCTTTCAAACACGCCTCACGAACACGAGTGTTGTATCGGAACGTAGCATACAGAAGCCGTGACTGCTACGTGCGAGGAAACACACCAACAGCGTGCTTGCAATCGGCCATGTCTCCAGCTATCCGGCCAGCAGCATCTAAGTAGTGCATCTGAACCCGGCTTTGAGGCGGCGATTAGCCAGACAGCGGCGATACCTTGCCCAGCCCAAATTGCCGTGTGTATAGAGCGTGCTGGCACTGCATGATGAGGAAGCATACACTCAAAGCACTTTGAAGGATGCATGATGGCATGGTGGCTTTCGGATACATGTGTGGCTGCGCGGCATGCACAGCCAAGGATGGCGCATCTTGTTTGGTAGCCTTTCCGCATCCTAGCGCGGATGTCACGTGCACAGCGTCAGTGCGGCTGAAAGTTAACGCGGCCGATGGGTCGCGAACCTCTGAGAGCCTACATCTGCCTTTCCTCTCTCCTTTACCTCGATTGCGCCCGACTTTCCCTTCCGCCTGATCGCCACAGTCGCCTGATCCCATTACCGCCAAACGCTCGTCGAACCCCCCAAAAGTGCGCCGTCCAGGTCAATCTCACAACTCACGCGTTCCCTTTGTTTTAGTCCGCCATGTCTGAATTCTTCGACACAATCGCCGACGTCGGCAGCGACGAGGAAGAGGATGAGGACTTTGATGGCGAGACCGGTGAGGCTGGCGAACCCAGGCCCAGCAAGACAAATGGCACAGCCGGCATCGACGACTCCAGCGAGGAGGAAGACGATGATGATGAGGACCGACTGCGACAGGCAAGCTCCGCCATGGCAAGCTGTGCCTCCAGGAATGCTGACAGATGAATAGGAAGGCGAGGGCTTCATCGCCGATGACGACGACGAAGAGGAGGAGGAGGAAGTGGCAGAGCGCCGGCGCCGGCGCAAGAAGAAGAGAAAGAACCGCGAGGCCGAGGAGGCTCTCGACGACGAAGATCTCGACCTGATCGGCGTCGAAGTAGAACGCCCGGCCGAAGAACAGGTAAGGTATACTCTGCTGGGGCCTGAACATGACTAACATTGGCCAAGTCGAGATTCAAGCGCCTCAAGCGTGGCCACAAGGAGCGCGTCAAGTCTCGGGGTGTTGACGACATCTTTTCCGATGACGAAGTCAATGAAGACTACGACGAGCCGCGGGCCCGGTTGGGCGACGAATTTGACGACTTCATCGAGGACGACAAGTTTGAAGACGAAATCGAAGACGACCGCGATGTCACACAACCAGGCATAAATCTAATCACCAAGGGGCTGCAAGCTGCTGGGCTCGATGAGGGTGCCGAGGAAGACTACAGAGCTGCATTCGGTGATGGCACAGATTACGACTGGGCGTTGGAAATGCAAGAGGCCGAAGAGGATGAGCAAGCTGGCGATGGTCGCGAACTGCAACTCAAGGACGTCTTCGAACCATCACAACTGCAGGAGCGTATGTTGACGGATGAAGACAACGTCATCCGCGAAACCGACATTCCCGAGCGCCTGCAATTAGCCCGAAAGCCCTTCAAGGAGATTGAGCTCACACCGGAGGACATGCAGGCACGTCTGACCGAGGAGGCAACCTGGATCAGTAATATGCTGTGGCCCAAGAAAGGTCTTCCAAGATACTTTTTGCAGCCTTTCGAGAAGGCTGTGCGAAAGGTTCTCGAGTTTATCAACCTTGAGGATTACGAAGTTCCCTTCATCTTCAACCACCGAAAAGACTACCTCATTCATGCGCCGAGCGACAACGACTTTGATGACATAGACAATCCGCCACCCATGGATGCTCGGCCAGAGCGTCTGCTCAACCAGGCCGACTTGTGGGAGGTCTTTGATTTTGACCTCAAGTTCAGGGCCTTTGCTGAAAAGCGTGATGCTCTTAGGCAGAACTACGAGAACCTGAAGAGCGTCTACCCTGAAATTAACGACACTGAGATTGATGAGTTGTCTTCCAGGGCCATTACCATTGAAGAAATTCAAGAGCTCCAGGACTATCTGCATTATCGATATTCACAGGAAATCAACGAGGTTCGACAAGAATTCAACGGAACACAGAAGCGTGCCAACAACGCCCGAAGCTTCTTCGACAAGCTGCGAAGCAGCAAGGCTAATCAACTTGTCAAGGCAATTGGCATCACACCCGAAGACTTTGCGAAGAAGGTTGATGGAACGAGCAGAGGCGCGTACACCATTGAAGACCCTCCATACAAGGTCGAGGAGCTTGCCGATCAGCTTGCCGAAGCTCCAGAAACGGGCGCAACCCTTTTGAGGTCCACAAAGCTACTGTTTGTCCAAGATCTGCAAATGTGCTCGCGGCTGCGCCGATACTTGCGTGGTAGCTTCTATCAGAATGCCGAAATTGACTGCATTCGCACTGACAAGGGCATGCGGAAGATTACCGAAGACCATCCCTACTACGAGTTTAAATATCTCCGCAGAGTCACCTTTTCGGATCTCCAAGGTCGCCCAGATCTGTTTCTGAAGATGCTCAAGGCTGAATCTGAAGGTCTTGTGCAAGTCAAGATTTCCATGGGCAACTATGCACACTTCAAGGCTCGTTTACAAGAGAAGATCGTCTCTGATGGTGTCAGTGAAGTTTCTGATACGTGGAATGCTCTCCGTAAGGAGCTGCTCAACGTCGCACTTGACAAGCTTCAGACCGTCATTGCAAACGGTGTCAAGGAGACTCTGCGTGCCAGGTGCGAGGATGAACTTGCAGCCTCAGCAAGAGAAAACTACTACAACAAGCTTGATCAGGCACCCTACAAGTTGAAGAGCGCACCTCTTGGCTCAATTCCCAACGTCCTCTGTTTGTCCAATGGCAAGGGTCAGCGTGGAGACGCCATCATGTGGGCGTATGTAGAGAACGATGGTCGTGTCCTAGAGCAGGGTCGACTCGTCGAGATGCGCCTTGGCAATGCTGAACGCGGTATCCCCGAAGGACAAGATATCGAAAAGTTGGTTGATGTCATCCAGCGTCGACGCCCAGATGTCATTGGTGTTAGTGGCTTCTCCGTTGAGACACGCAAGCTATACAAGGATATCCAAGAAATCATCAGTCAACGAGGCCTGACTGGCCCTGCGTACGAGGATGAGGATACTGGTGACGAGAGAAACGAGCCTCTGGAGGTCATCATGGTCAACGACGAAGTTGCCCGTTTATACCACACCAGTGCCAGGGCGGCTGCAGAGTTCCCCAAGTACCCTGCGCTCACAAGATACTGCATTGCCTTAGGAAGATATCTGCAAAACCCACTCGCGGAGTACGCATCGCTCGGCCGTGACATTGTTTCTATTCCTTTCATTCCGAACCAGACTTTGATACCCCAGGAGAAGCTTTTGGACCGACTAGACACTGCCATGGTCGACATGGTCAACCTCGTTGGCATCGACTTACCAGAGACTTACGACGACAAGTACCTGTCGAAACTAATACCATATGTGTGCGGTTTGGGACCTCGTAAGGCCGACAGGCTGATCAAGGCCATCCAAGCCAACAGCGACGAGATTCTTTCACGATTCGATCTTCTCGGTGTATCCGAGTCGCGCGACCTCAAGGCGGCTATGGGTCCCAAGGTCTTCCAAAACTGCGCCAGTTTCTTGTACATTCCTTACGATCCGACTGAAGAGTCATCTGATTACCTGGACTACACGCGTGTGCATCCCGAGGACTACGATCTGGCACGGAAGATGGTCGCTGATGCGCTAAACATGGACGAGGAGGATGTCAAGGCGGAGACTGATGAGGGTGGACCCAGTGCCGTTGTCAGAAAGATGGTACGGGAGGAAACCACTGACCTAGTCAACGACCTGGCTCTGGAAGACTACGCTGCCGAGATTGAAAGGAACTTTGGACAGCGCAAGCGTGCCACACTTGAGACGATTCGAGCCGAACTGGACAACCCTTACGAAGAAATTCGACAAATCTTTGCGCTGCTGTCTGGTGACGAGATGTTCACCATGCTGACTGGTGAGACAAAGGAGTCTCTCTACGAAGGCATGGTTGTTCCCGTCACCATCAAGCGAACATTCCCCGATCACATTGAAGTCAAACTTGAGTGCGGAATCGAAGGTGGTGTGTCTGAATCAGAGTTCCCAGAAGGTGTTGGGAGCGGCGGACAGGAGCCTCGTCACGTCTACTCGAGTCACCAGATTGTGCGCGCACGTATCGTCTATCTCAACCGCAAGGCCCTTACTGCACAGTTGTCGCTCCGAGATGATCTCATCCGACAACCGCAAAAGAAGCCTTATGACCGGGCAGCTGGTGAGTGGGATGAAGCGCAAGAGATGCAGGACAAGAAGGCAGCCGAGAAGGAGAAGGAGGTTGCATCTGGCCGACCCAACCGTGTGGTCAACCACCCTCTCTTCTTCTCTTTCAACACAATCCAAGCAGAAGAGTACCTCGGTGGCAAGGAAACTGGCGATCTCGTCATCCGGCCGTCGTCCAAGGGATTCGACCACTTGGTCGTAACATGGAAGGTCTCCAACAACGCCTACCAACATCTCGACGTACTGGAAATGAACAAGGCCAACCAATTCTCACTGGGCAAGCAGCTCAAGATTGGAAAGCACACGTATTCGGATCTGGACGAGTTGATTGTCAATCACGTCGAGGCCATGGCTCGCAAGGTCACGGAGCTCACCCGAGACGAGCGATTCCAGCCTGGTACTCGGGAAGACACTGGTATGTTGCTCACTCTACTCTATTAATTCTAATGAAACACGTAACTGACTTCTTTTTTTTCCCTCGAAACAGAAAAATGGTTGGAAAACTACTGCGAAGCCAACCCGTCACGCTCCATGTACGCGTTTTGCAGCATGCCCAAGTATCCCGGTCACTTTTGGATCTGCTTCCAGATGAGTGCCAAGGGACCCAAGGGTGCGTGGGGCATTAAAGTGGTGCCGAATGCGTTTGAGCTGCAGAAACATGTGTATCCTGACATGATTGCGCTGAAGAATGGGTTTAAGATGTTGGTTAGTGCTGCGGCGAGTAAGGGGCCTGTGAGGAGGTAGTTTTGAAGGGGGATGGGAGGGGAGGAAGGGCAAGGGAGAGAGAAAAAAAATGCATTTTTTTTGTTTGCGTGCAAAAATAAAGAGATGGCACTTATCTTTTTTGGAGGTGGAGATTATGAAGAGGGAGTACGCTTAATAATATGTATGAGTAGTCTCTCTCTCTCTTTCTCTTTGTCCTTCTCTTTGGTTGAAAATAACTTCAAGACATAGCTTGTGTGGAAATGGAGATACCAGGTTTAGGGATTCTATTGTAATGCGACTCTTCTTCTTCTTCTTCTTCTTCTTCTTCTTCTTCTTCGTCTCCCTGCCCTTCTTTTTTTCCTCACCTTCTTTATCAACACTAATCTTTTATTACAATTTTTTTTTCCCCTTTTACTCCTGTCGTTTATGGCGAGAGAACAAAAGAAGAAGGATAAGGAGAAGAAGAAAAGGCCCTTTTTTCCCGCAACGCACTCATTCTTGGCCCCCCCCCAAAAAAAATCCAGAATCCAGAATCTAGAATCTTTACCCACGTGGACCACATACACGTTTCCGAGTTATTAAAAAAAAATTCAGTTTGACTGCTGACCGGAATCAAGTCCGCTTTTCAACCTACTACTGGTTTTTTTTTCCTTGCCTTACTAGCTCCGGGACACTTCTTTTTTTTTAAAAAAAAACTTCCGGTTCGCGTTAAAGGAGCTAGGAAAGGGAAAAAAAAGAGTCTGGGGGATTGACGGGTTAGTGTTGGTGTTGGTGCTTATTAGTGGGGAGCACGGCGGTTGGGCTGGTTTGGGGAAGGTTTTAGTTGGGGTTAAGTTGGGGGGGGCTGGCCGTAGACGAGGCGAAGGGAGAGAGGAGCCGAGGCTGGCTGAGGTGGGAAGGGTGGGGGGGGGCAGGCGGATTAGGGGATTCTTGCTTTTAGGTCTTGAGAGCCTTGTGGTGCAGAGATTTTTTTTTCGAGCGGTTGACTTCTTTGACGTTGTTGTTGTTTTTTTCTTGGTAGGAAAGGGTTGTGGTGCATGCACGTCAGTGGTCATTTGCTGCGTTGAGAGATTTTTTTTTTCCCCTTGTCTTTGTGAACCTTTTTTTTTCTTGACAGTTCCCATACGTCATGCCGTGATAAAAACGATGCCCATTGCCAGGTGGCCTACTACGAACCACATTTTTTTTTCGGTCTAAATGATTTTTTTTCCCTTCGGAAAATTAAACAATACATGACTCAAGTTAAGCGTTCATTTGCCCGAATACCCTGGCTTTTTGTAAAAATCTAGATCTTTGTCTTCAGAGAAAAGTTTATTTTTGACTCAAGGCCGAAAATGGAAATCGAGTCAGTGGTCATTTGGACACATCACCAACAAAAAGAGCATAGTAAGGGACAATGTTGAAAATTGAACAAGTCATGATTATTATCAATCCGCTATGTGGATTGACTTTGTTCATCTATGAATTGCTCGCTATGGAAAAAAACTGAAAAAACTCTGGGGGGGGGTATGGTGCATATCCACCGCTTTCCATGCCAAAAATGAAGAAATCCAAGGCAAGCAAAAAGACAAGAATAAAGCAAAGTAAAGTAGTCAAGGCCCTTCCTCTTGACAAGAGAGCAGGACATGTGGTGCAATCCGGGTATCAAAAGAAACAGAGAGACTTTTGATTTCGATGACCGGAGGGTGGCGCCTGGCTCCTCGATGGTAGTTGATTGTTTGATGGGGTTGTTTGGTTTGTCGTAAAGGTGAATAGTAGTAGAATGAAAAGAAAAACAGGAAACTTTTTGTTCGTTGGTTGGTTATACAGTTGGAGCAAGAGAGAAGCTTGCTCTGAGGGAAACGCCGTTGCTAATGGATGGGAAAAGGGAGGCTGATGGGAGAGAATCAGGACCAGCTCTCAAACCAGGATAGTAGTAGTAGTAGTAGTGAGGTGAATGTTGAATAGTGACAGAGAAGTGAAAGTCGAACGGAAAGCGCGGAGAGACAGGCAAAGCAATCGGTCTAGTGAGAGAATTGCCTGCTGAGACGCTGCCATGCGTGCTCGACGCTCCTTCGGACACCGTCCTTTTCGCTCTCGACGCTCGAGGAGCTGGAGGCGGAAGAGGAGGAGCTCTGGCGGTGGGTTCGGGGCTTCATCTCGTCGACGAGGTTTCCGGCGCCGCCGCGGCCAATGTGGTAGACGGGGGCTTGCTGGGAGCGCAGGCGCTCTTGCTGTTGGAGCTCCTCGTCGAAGCTGAAGATGGCACGTTCGGACTTGCGCATGTTGCCAGCACCGCCACGGCCGGTAGCATAGAAGGCATTTGATGGTGGAGGAGGCAGGTTGGTGCGGGAGGCCGGGCCAGAGGCAGTAGCGCCTGAGGTGATTTCGGTAGGCTTTACGCGCATGGCGTTGCCGGCACCGCCGCGACCAGAGTACATGTAGTTGGAGGCGGATGGGTGAGGTTCGCTGATGTGGAAGTTGACCATTTTGGCGGCGGTGATGTAGATGGATGACGTGATTTGGGGTAGAGGGTTGAATTGATGGTAGATTGGATCAAGTCAGGTCAGGCTGGGCAGTAGTAGTGTAGTGGCAGTGGTACCAGACAAAGCATCTGGGGTAAGAGGGTTTATATAACAAAACAAGGCGGACTGATCACGATGGGTGTGTAGAGGACATGCGGTGCAGGGCCAGGCTACCAGAATTTTCGGCGCCACGCAACACAAACGAACCAAAGGCGCACGAGGCTTGGTCGACGGCTTGGTCGGGTGAGGGCGACTTTGCAGTTAACGGCAAGTTATCGATCATGCGTGGCCTCGCCCGGCCCAGAGTAGGAATTTTCGCAGCGCCATGAGTAGTTTACCATTACCCCCTCAAAATGCGGTGATTGGCCGGGCGCAGTTTTTCGGGGGTAAGAGATTGCCAGGGGAAAGGGTCAGGTGCAGCAACGCGTGCGATCGAGCCCCATTACGCCATGCCACCCACCGGACACGGCCTCCGCAGCAACCACTAGCAGCCGGGCCCAAGGCGGACAATGCCCACATACTGTGGAGGCGGGAGCGCGACCGACGAGGCCCGGGTTTGAAATTTTGTGCTAGCGGCCATTGCGGTGCCTGGCAGGAACAGCAGCTGAGAGGGCTGTGACGTTGGCCTGCTGAGCGAGAGGGCTGCAAAAATCTGACCCTGTCCCGGTCTTGTTTCCACGCTGACCGGACGCCAAAGGAGGCGACTGTGCTGCTCCCACCCGGGCGACTATGGCGACTATGGCCACGGCTGCCAGCGCGCATGACGTCGAGCATCGTGACGTCTGGACGACGACGGTGGCCAAGCGCTGGCACGGTACATTACTCTACATACTTACGTGTCGCGGTCCTCTGTCCGGCCGGCCACATCCAGGAGTCATCAGGTACACGCATGGGCGCTGGGGCCGCTGCGCCTTGCCCATCACACCATAGCCCTCAGTCTTTTCACGATCCTTGGCATCCGCGCCCCTTGGACACCTACCTATACGACTCCACACAGTACGCGTGACACCAGCAAAGAGCACGTCTGCGCAGCTGCAACCTGCGTTTGACCCTGGCATTCTTGTCTACACAGCTGCGCTTCATAATCCGTTGGCGAGGGCGCATTCCCGTCCCGGGCATTGAGCCCTCGCAGACGCCGCCCATGCATGCCCTCCCCATTGCCATGATGCCCTCACTCGGCAAGCCGCCCCCCTTGGTCCTACTTGTACGTACATAACCACCCCCAGCCCGCATCGCGCTTAAGTAACAGAAACCGCTCTGAAATGCGGGGGAGGCAGGCGACTACAGTAGCTCTCCCGCTGACGAGCCACGCTTACCGGCTGACACGTAGATCCAGCCGACCTCCCATGCCCCGCCGCTGCTGCCCCGTCGTTGCCAATACCCCGGCCGCCCCTCTCCCATTTCCATGACTAACTGCAACCCCGACTGCACTACCACTGTTTCCCCTTCGGCTTCTTACTACACACACATACACACATACCCACTGCCCTGCCCTGCCCTGCCCAGACGGACACCAGTGGGACCGCCAAACTGCTGCTGCTGCTGCTGTTGCTCCTCCTCCTCAATCGTTACACAGCATCATCATCATCACTGCTCATGCAAACTTGGTATGGATAATGTCCGGGTTCTCCTGCCACTCGTCCTTTTCCACCCACATCTGCGTCGTCAAGTCAGCACATCACCTCCCTTGCAAATAACATCATGCACCACTTGCCTTTTTGAACGTGCTCAGTCCAGCCAGAATACTGCCGCCCGTCCACGTCGTGTAGATGCGCTCTGGTGGCGCCAGTATCTTAATTCGCATGTCCTTCACCGCCAGTCGCTGTACCTCGTGGAGCAGCCGGTTTCCAAACCCCTTGGTCAGTGTAGACCCACCCGACAACACAATGTTGCCGTATAGCGCCTTGCGTAGATCCATGTCCGTTCGGTGAATGGCCTCCACCACAATCTGGTGCACGCCAGGATATTCTAGACCAATAATTTCCGGATTGAACAATATCTCGGGCGCTCGGAAGCGTTCCGCTCCAACCTAGACCCGTCAGCTAGCCTTTAGCAAGTCAAGCCATCGTCGACAACTCACCCGCAGTTTCTGCCCATCCGGAAGCGTGTAGTCGATGCTCTTGCCTTCTGATCTCGAAGACCCTGACCAGTCCTTCTCCTCCTTGGCAGGGTCAAGCGCCACATAGCCTGTTGCTTCTTTGATGTTCTTGACTGTCTCCTTTTCTGCGCTCGTGTGAAAGATGCGCCCGCTTTTCCGGAGCAATTGTTGAAAATGCTCCGTAACGTCTCTGCCTGCCACGTCAATTCTTCTGATGCTGTTTGGTATCGCAAATCCCTGGAACACTGGCACCGCATGCGATACACCGTCTCCTGAATCTAGCACCAGACCCGTCGTCTTGCCAGAGGCGTACAGCGAAAGCACCGCTTGCACAGACGTATACAGCGCAGGCACATTGAACGTTTCAAACAGAATCTGTGCTGCCGTATCGCGGTTCTCGCGCGGATTCAGTGGAGGCTCCGTGAGCAGTACCGGATGCTAGTAATGTCACAGTCAGCTCAGTGCCCCTCCAACACTCGCAAATGGGGCTGCCTCTGCTCCCCAACCTCACACTCACATCTTCGCTGACTGTCCTTAACCCCTCCGTATACACATACTGCCATATCCGCTCCATGTCGTCCCAGTCTGTGACAATGCCGTGCTCCAATGGGTAGTTGATCTTGAACAGCCCCCTGTACTGCTGTGCTTGCGGCCCTATGAATACGTCTCCCTCCAATGCGCCCGCCATTGTCCGCACATGTTTTGGTCTCCCTACATATGACGGAAAGAAGCATTTGGGCACATCTTCGCCTGCGAACCCAGCTCGGATCGTGCCGCTGCCGTTGTCAATCACAATCGGTGCATTGTGTAATCGAGACCCCATGGCGGGGACGGCGGGCGACGGTAGTGATGGGTGGCCCGGCTATGTGACAATTTGCGGTTGCGAGCTTGGTTTCGGCCGTTGGGAGGATAATAGTTTGGCAGTTGCTTTGGCGAGGGGTTGCTGTCGTGGCTACTTTCCCCAGTTGGAGCTCCTGCTTGAGTCGCGAAAGTTCACGACGCGCTTCGGCACTGTTGGCAGGGGTCCTCTCACCGCATCACGTGCTAGCGTCTGCAACTTGACGTCTGCAGGGCATGGAAGCGTTTTTTTTTTGTGATATTTTTCTTCTTGCGATAAAACTGCTGCTGGTAGTCCAAATCAGGGAACCTTTGGAGTTTGCAGAAATCAGCCGATATGCTCTTGTTATCGACTAGAAAAGCATATAAGAGTATCAACCCCGCAATTCGCCCTACGTACTACTCCACGCTACTACCAAGCCTCGCTTTGAATGTTTCCAAGACTGACCAAAACTCACACTCGCTCGCTTTTCATTCTTCTAACGAATATTCCAATTCCAGAAGCTACTCTTTAGCGAAACTCATTACATTCAAGCAACTCCCCAAAGTACTTTGTACCAACATCCTGAAGCGCCAAGATTCCTTCGACATGCCTCGATATCAAAATCACTACTGTATATTTCCAGGAATTATCCGAGAACCAGCTGATCCATCATTTCATAGGGCTCAGATATAAATTTGATCGACATGCCACCGACTTGCCCCCACCTGCCTTGAGACCATACAATTATGCTGGAAGCAAATGTTCACAAGGTCAAAGCCAGCTTTATCTCCAGTAACATAGGTGTCAAAGCAGCAGTCAATAGCTCGGTTCAACAAAAATCTACTGTAAGCCCATATAGACGTAATATGTATATCCATTACCCATGCAACCATCTCAAACACCCATCTTCCATCACTGCAAAAAATGCAACGGCCGTGGCCTTCCCCAGTGATCACTCGGATTGAACCTCCAACATCCATCATGCTTCCTCGAAAACCAGTATGCATTCAGCCAAGGCACGAAGAACGGTAGAGGAGGGAAGTCAGCACTGCCCGGATAATTCTTATCCAGACAACCCATGACCAACGGTATGACGAGGTTCTAACAACACACGCAAAGAATCAGCAGCGAACCCATGAATAGTAAGAAGAAGAAGAAGAAGAAGAAGAAGAAGAAGAAGAAGAAGAAGAAGAAGAAGAAGAAGAAGAAGAAGAAGAAGAAGAAGAAGAAGAAGAAGAAAGGATGCAAATACACACCGGATCCGCCGTCCTCCCCCCCTCATCAGCCGTCTCCTTCATCGCCTTCTTAACCCCCTCCCCATCGCACTTCTCCAACCCCACCAACGTATCAATCTCATCGTGCAAATGCTGCGTCAGCAACGGCGCAAACCCATCAATCAGGCCCTTGAGCACCTCGGCATCATACTCGACCTCTCCACCCGCCACCCTCTTAGCCCACCGCACCATCTCCGCCATGCCACCCTCAAAGCCCTGGTGCTGCGCCACGTTCCCCGCCATATCGCACGGCTGGCCCGCTGCCTTGGCCAGCGCCTCGATCCGCGGGAAGAAGAGCGTTTCCTCGGCTGAGTGGTGATGGTGGATGGTATCGGCCCATGCGGTCGTGTACAGCATGAGGTCCGATATGTCGGCGGGGAGGCGGACAAAGGGAGCTTGGTTGTAGATGGAGTTCAATCCACGGAGCAGCAGGTTGTGGACGTTTGCCATTTCTATGCATACCTCCAGCACGCCGGCGTTTGAGCATGTGGGCGCGCCTGGGGTGCCGGGGATTTTGAGCAGGGCGAAGGGTGTGTCGGCCCACGGGGTTGTGGGCTTGGTCGTCGTCATTGTTGTATCTTCAAGTTCTAGGGCGGTGGCTGTATTTTGCTGAGAAAGAGAATATGTTCTATTTGAATACTGACTACTAACTACTATATACCTCTTTTTTTTCTCTTTGTATCTATCTACTGATAAGACGGCTTGCCTGCCTGTCGGCGCCCCCGAGCATGTATTCGCAGCTCTACAGGCTGACCAAACGCATCTTCTTGTTTCCAAGTGGAGAAAAGTTGCAATCTGGTAGTACGTAAGCGGTATACTACTTGTGGCTAAGAACTGCCCGCCTTATCGAGAAAGACCCCTTCTTAGGATACTTAGCGCTGATTGCTGGGCTGACGCCTTGCATGAGAACAGCTAGCCTTAATGCTTAGAAAGGGTACAGCTATTCGAGAGTTGCGAGTGGCTACGGTTATATCATCTAGTGTGGCTATACCTGGCTTGCTTGGGCATACTGCCGTTTCCCTATGAGACAAGCTGAGCGAGCAGGTATGCGCATATAGTTTTGGTTACCTAGTCGAGTTCATACTTGCTGACTCGTTCTACACATACAACGCAGCCTTTGATATAGAATCACGAAAATACACACAAACTAAAGAGTGGTCATGTGGGCAGTAGTAGTGAAGGCCCGTTGCTGTTCGTCAGTTTCCAGTCCCAAGGAACCAACTTTATAAGCGTTTGCAGATCCTACAATATAAATAGCCGCATACAGATAGCTTCTTGTTTCGATTGATCTTTTAAAGTTCCTGCGCCACGGGATATGGTGCGGTGCAGCTGCAGCCAATCGCGGACACGTGAAATTGGGAAGGAAAGCTTAGTGTCTTGGCGGATGACACCCTCCTTTCCGTCCTCATTGTTTCATCGATGTGACCTAAACAGGCCACACTGCCCAATGTTTGGCTGTGCCTGCTGGCCAAGACACATCAGCGAAGAACAATGCATCTGACAACTGTGTGCACGAGCCTGTGGTCGTCCTGTACAGAAGAAACGAGACGGCAGACTCGTTCCAAGAGATCGAATATGGTCATTGTATGGGCATATACACAGACATTGTCGGCTGGTGTTCAGTACACTACTTACTCGAAATGCTCGGCACATCCGTCGATCGTTTGGTGCAGGGACCTTTTGCCCCATACGCTGTCCATTCCCATTTCCATCTACTCACATGGTTAATTAGGTGTGAATTGAAGGGCACGCTGTCATGTACAAGATTCCGCCCATGGTTTCAACACACACCCGTCGCACGTCACTCCAAGCTTATGCCGTCCCACGAGAGACTGTTTTTTCCGCAGAAAGCCCCCCTTCGAAACAAAGAAACATGTGCACCACCCGTCATTCTTACAGGCGCACGGCTCGTCTCTTCACCCCCACATCTTGAACCTGATGTACGCACATCCCCATAGGTTGTGCCGAGACGTTGCCCCTGCTGTAATTTCACGGGTTACTCTTCGCCAGTTAGCTTGTAAACCTATCTTTTCCCTGCTAAATATCTAGTAGTACCCCCATCTATTATCCAACGTCTGTCGCTCCCGCTTGCTTCTCCCCACCCTCCTCCCTCTGAAGTTTAAGATTACTCAAATAGGATTTCCTTTTTAAGAAGTCCCAGTATTACCTTTACCTTTTTTCTCTCTTCTCTCCGGTCTGATCCAGAACTTTAACACTCCTTACCTATAAGCCACTATGCACTTCACCCTGCTCATCAGCGCCCTGGCCGCCAGCGCCCTCGCTTCACCCCTCGCCACAACCCCGATGACCAAGGCAGGCATGAGCGATACTTGGACACCAGCACCCAGCACCACAGCAAGTTGCGCAAACACAGACGAACCCAACTTTTACGTTAGCTTCGCGCGCAGCGATCCCGTCGAAACTGTAATCCACAATGCCTGTGTAGCTATGATGCCCGAGTGCGCATTCCGCGACCGCCTCCCCAACGGCAACTTTTGCACCGCAACTGTCGACTACCAGATCGATGGCCCAAAGACCTACATACCGCCAAACGTCGATGCGAGTAGCTACACCGATGAGCAGTCCCAGTCTTCGCAGGTCATATGTAAGTTTCTCCTCCCCCCCTTTTCGAGTTCGACTTGGAAAATCTGAAGTCATTCGCTAACGGATGTTACTACCGTAGTTGAAGTAAGGCCTCCTTTGGGAGAGGGAGATGGCTCTACAGATCCGCTTGTCTTTTGGAAGGTGCAGGATTGCTATGGGTATTTTCATCAGCTTCTAGAGGAGATGAGTCCTGAGGGTTGTCGTGATAGCGAGGGTTCGTTGTTGGGGGAGCTCGTTGTTGGGGAGGAGAGTTCGTTGGCTGGGACGAAGTTTGTTGTTTCGATGGATACGATTGATGGTTAGGGTTGGAATGTTACTTGGGATAAATGGTCGTAGTAGCTGTACATACTACCACGAGGAGGTTCTTTTTTTTTGCCATTCTTCTTTTGTATTATCTATCTTGGGGGCTTTGTGGGAGATTGGGGTAAAGTGTTGGAAAAGGGACGGGTCGCATGGGCAAGTAATACTTATTAATATATAACCTATGTCCTTCTCTCCAGTTTTTTTGATCAAAAAGTTCCTATACATGAACTGTAAGTTAGAGTGTTGCAATTTGGAATGTCTGATAACATGCATCATCGACTTGAGCCCCTTGCTCCCCCCCTTTTTTTGTTTCTAGTTGCAAAAGAAGAAAAAGAAAGGAATAGATAGGTGAGCATGAAACCCATGTATGTTTCAGTAGGTGTATACGCGTTGTTCCTTGAGCGACATCGGTATTCTTCAATGTTCATGTGGTTTTGTAGACTGTGATGATTTTGTTGCTGATCGCGGAATGCTTGCTGTTGTGAGAAGAATGCAAGAAGCTAACCGGTTACCATCTGGCTACCCAATGCAGCTTCTTAGTTTCGAAGTCTTACTATACAAGTGGTCAAGCCTTGATCAAGTGCACCTGACGTGGTCTGATTTATGACTACACGGCAGCACGGCACATACCCGACTACTGAGGTATTTCTCCTTCTAGTAGAAACCACAATTGCAATACGGTCAAATACGGCAGACGGCATGCACTTCACCTGTGCTCCATTGCCAAGCCGGCATGACGTCACCACCCAACCTTCGTCATCGCCTAGTTACCCCAGCCTCGCATCATAAACACTCGATTCACATGCCTCGGTTACACATATCCGTTACCTTTTAGTAGTAGCCCAGGTACCGGCTCATCCGAGCCTATAGCACAGCCCGGGCGTACATGCTTGGCTACATCTAATGTGTCTCTTGTGCACCCGCATTTCGCGTGCGGGAGATGTGCATGTTCCCATTCCTTTCTGGAACCCTACGTACGTATGGAAAGAAGATGTGGCTTGCCTAGTATTCACTACCACAGTCACTAAAACTGCACCAAGTCAACCGCATAGCAAATTGGATAGATATAAAATAATCCACAACAGCAATTCCACAGTACCCTGCCACTCACTCTAACCTGCTTTGCACTCTCAAGCCCTCCTCACTAATTCCCATCATCTCCCCCAAGAAACCCTTTACTACATACATACGTACTATCAAACAAAAATGCGCATCCAACCCACCATCCTCGCCCTCGCCTCTACAGCCTCCTGCAGCCTCCTCCCCCGTAACCCCCCAACAAACTCAACCACCACACCCTCAGTTGTCGCAGCCCAATACGACGGAACCTGCTTCTACCCCGTCCCAGACGCAACCTTCAACCTCAACAGCTACCTCGGCACCTGGTACCAAGTCGCCGGCACACCCTTTGGCCCTACCGCCGGCGCCCGCTGCGTAACCGCGAATTACTCGCTAAACGTGCGTCCTCTTTTCTTTCCCCTTTACCAAAACCTTTCCCCCCCTCCCCCCCTCTCCAGAAAAGTTGGAATACCAATGTATACATGTACATACGTACTAGTACTATCGATGAGACTGACATTGAGACATACTTAGCCAAACGGCACCGTCCGCGTCGTCAACTCCGCATCTGCAGGCCCCTCGACCTTCAGCATCCAAGGCACCGCTACCCCTGCAGCCCCTGCGTACGGACTCGCTGGAGTGTTTACCGTCACGTTTCCGGGGACCCTGCCCGTGGGACAGGCGAGTGCGTGTCCTGGACCGAATTACATTGTCCAAGGTACGGCTTCTCTAGTGTCTTTTCTTGATGGTATAGTATGAATGGAGGGGGAACGAAAAGCTGATGTAAATAGATTACGCCGTCGATTGGGCTATTGTGCAGACCCAGGAGTGGAATACGCTCTATGTTCTTAGTCGAGTGAGGGAGCCGGCAGAGGAGAGTATCCAGGCGTGGGTCCAGAGGGCGGTGGCGTTGGGGTCGAATGCGACCGAGGTTGTGAGGTTTGATCAGACAGGGTGCTAAGGGGAGGGGCCGGGGGTTTGAGTGGAGGATTTTAGGTGAGAAAAGGTATGGTTGGGTTTAGTTAAGTGGTTAATTGTTTTGTTGGGGAGGCAGAGTATAAATTTACGAATTATCATGGTAACGTTGATTGCTTGTACAGTGCTTGTTTTTTTGTCTTGATGTCGTAACTTCAGAGCTAGTAACTACTTTTGATATTCAGAGACAAACATTGAAGCTCCATAATCGACATACTCGTCACTGGGTATGAGATGAGCTTTTTTTTTTCTTCTTCTCCCTTCTCGCTGTAAATTGATAGTGGAAAAGAAAAGGGAAACAATGGCTGTATGAGAAACAAAGGCGCGTGAATCATTACAAGAGATAAGTATAACTAATGCCGCGAAAGCGGTCAACACAGGTAAAAGTATATGCAAAGGTGGGATATATATGCCTTGAAACATGGAACAAGATACACATCACTGGTAGACGGGGCGCTGGTCAACATTAGCATGCGACTTTGGCACCTGAGCCACGGGCTGCGGCTGCGGTGCCCACTGCTGACCAGGCTGTTGGCCATACGGCTGGTACATCTGCGGCGCCCATTGCTGGCCTGGCTGTCGCGACCACTGCTGCACCGGCAGCGGCGGCCCCGAGTACCCCATATTCTGTTCCTGCGGCTGCAACTCATACACCCCGCGAAACCCAGCATACCTTCCCTGGCCGCCAAACGCCCACTTGAGCCCTCCCCTCGTCCTAACCAGCACCCACAGACTGGCCAGCACCGCCATGGCCGCCACCGCCATGGGCAACAGCAAATACCGCATAGCCCGACTCGTCCCACACGCCGTCGCTGCCCACCCCTCGCCAGGAAACAAACTGTGAATCTGACACGCCCACGTCTCCCGCGTAAGTTCCTGATCAGGCCGACCGGCATCCTCGTAATTCTTCCACGTCCCATCGCGCGCCTGCACGCTGGTTGCGTACCCAAAGCCTCCCAAGCTCACAGCTATCATGACCACATTCGCAACCAGCACAACCCATACCCACACCCGCTCATGTCGCGCCGTGCCCTCGACCTTCTTCAACTGCCATATCCCCGCCGCGCTCAGCACAGTCACCGCGTACGCCATCACGCAGATGCCGAGGATGACGAGCATGGGTGCGTGGTTGAAGTCGAGCGTCAGCCCGATGTCTGGGCCCCCGCCTGGCCGTGCCAGCACCAGTTGGAAGGCCCCCGTCCGAAAGCTGCGCTGCAGGTTCGAGTACAAGGTGTTTTTGGAGATGCGCTCAAGGATGGAGATTAGGGCTGCGGTGGGGAAGAGGAGGAGGACCGGCGGTGTGAGGAGGAGGAGGGTGCGGCAGCCGTTTGATTTGGGCATTGTCTCGTGTTTGAATTGATTGCAATGGAGTTTTTTTCCTTTTTTCTTTTTCTTCTTTTGCTCCGCTGACCAAGTCGTGTGTTGAGTTTTTTTCCAAAGGGGCGTTTCAGAAGGGTAAGAGTGCTTTTGAAGACACGGCTACGGCTCCCCTCTTCTTGGTTTCTTCGCAGAAGAGTGCCTGTTGTGTTCGTGGCGTCATGGCGAGGCGCGAACGGTGGTGGTTGTTGCGCCGATGGGACGATGGACGCCTGAAAGTGTGGAGCTTGGCCGCGGTGATAGCTGTGCTTGGCGGATTCGATAGAGAGAACAGACTTTAATGCGGCCATATCTGCTGCTTTGACACTCTATATTGCATTTTTTTTGTTTGCATAGTAGTTGGAGTGGTACCTCTCGTGGATCTATGCGCGTCTTATCAAATGGCCGATCGACGCGTGCTCACGTGAAACCATGTTCCCGTAACGTGGTTCGCAAAGTGAAGACATCATCACAGTGCAAAAAGAGGCATAGCCTTGGGACGGTCTAGTTGCGATTCCAAAATACGGAGTGGTGCAATTCAACGTCTACTTTTACTTACGAAAGGCCGTTAGAAGGCCGTCTATGTGTATGTCTCAGATATGGTTACCAGCCCAAATACCCAGCTGAAAAAGAAAGATATTACAATATATATGTCCAACATGGCTCTATGCGTCAAAAAACCGTATATACCTACTACTACTGTGGCGCTCCAATGGCTTGTAGTTTTGCTAGCTCGTAGTACACGCCCTTCTTGGCTACCAGCTCGTCGTGTCGACCCTTCTCAACAATCTTGCCATGGTCAAACACGTAGATAACATCCGCGTGTTGAATTGTGCTCAATCGATGTGCGATGGCGATTGTAGTACGGCCCTTCGAGGCGGAGTCAAGGGCGTCTTGTACAACCCGCTCGGATGTGGAGTCGAGAGCAGAAGTAGCTTCGTCAAGAAGGAGGACTTTGGGGTCGCGAAGGAGGGCACGGGCGATTGCCATACGTTGGCGCTGGAGAGAGTCAGTAGCTGTTGTGCGAGAAGATGGAAAGAAAGAAAAGAACTTACCTGGCCACCTGAGAGAAGAGCACCCTTTGCGCCCACGAGCGTGTTGAAGCCATCTGGTAACGATGTAATGAAATCATAGATGTTTGCATCCTTGCATGCTTGGATGACGATGTCATCACCCAAATCCTCCTTGTCTGCCAGAATATTTTCGCGGATTGTGCCGGTGTAGAGCGTGGTTTCTTGGCTCACAATGGCTAGTTGTGAACGGTAGTCTTGGAGGTTGTAGTCGGTCAGTGGCACCTCATCAACAAGTACAGCACCGCTGGTCGGGTCATAGAATCTCTCCAGTAGCTGCATGACGGTCGACTTTCCACTACCAGAGGCACCAACAAGTGCAATGAATTGACCAGGCTCGGCAGTGAGATTGACGCCGCGCAATACACGGTGGTCTGGTCGCCCTGGGTATGTGAAGCGTACATCTTGAAGTTCAACCTTTCCTACCAGGCGATCAATCTTCTTGCCATCTTGGGACCAGTGATCGATCTTAGGAATGCGGTTTAGGAACGACTTGAGCAACTTGGCAGCATCCTTGGCCTCACCCATGTCTGGAGCAAAAGAGAAGATAGATCCAGCAGCTTGAGCTCCGTTTATGATCGCGGAATAGACAATGAAGAACTGCAAGACCGTGTACTCCCGACGGAACAGCAATTGACCTCCGTACCAGAAGACTAGAGCGAAAACCAACATGTTTAATCCTTGGGACGTAGCATAGAGCACGGCTGAAACGTTTGTAAACTTGAAGTAGCCTTTGCCCTGATCCACTAGTTTAGCCTGGTACTCGGCCAAGAGATGTTTCTCGAGCGAAAGCGTCGCAACAGTGCGGATAGACGAGGCAGCCTCGCAGGCAAAACTTGCAGCATCGGATGTCTCCTGGGTTCGTTTCTCCATGCGAGTGAGTGCGTAGAAACGGAAGTAACCGCATCCAATAACAAGAGGGATGGTTGAAGAGCACACGAGAGCTAGCTTCCATCCGAAAGAGCATCCGGCAATAAAGGCGACGAAGATAGAAGCGGCAGCGCTGATAATCGTACCAAGCGTAGATCCACTGAGACCTGCAAGGCGATTTGCCTCTGATGACAGGAAGTTGCTAAGAGCTCCGGAAGTGACCGTTTCGCCGTCAAAAAACTCCATATCTTGGCGTAGCATGGCCCTAAAGGCGCGGATTCGCACATTGCCGACGAGTTTAGCAGACCCCCTGGATAGTGTCTGACCTTGGACGTAGTAAAAGAAGCCGATGACAAGTCCGAGCATGAGAAACATGCCGCACCAGAAGTTGACGCCATGTCCGCCAAGCGATGTTCCGGGCGACAAGAGCGAGTTGATCGAGTTACCAAGAAAGATGGCTTGAAAGGCGGGGTTGCAACCAGCGAGGAAGCTAAAAATCAGCCCGAGAGTCATTGCCTTGTGTTCGCCCTTGTTCATTTCCCAGCTAAACTTGATCAGCTCCCAGGCGCCGTAGTTTCGGTTGTTGTCGTCTTTCTTTGCCAAGAATTCAGAAGGAGCCGATGTCGCTGTTCGCAACAAAGCAAGTTTCTGATCATCTGCTTCGCCTCCTGTTGCTTTCTCGGGGTCTTCTAGGCGTGACATTCTATTGTCTGTGGTTTTCTTGGAAGTGAGCTCTTGAGCCTGCACAAGACTTGCATATACAGAGTTGAGGTCGATGAGTTCTTGATGAGTGCCTTGCTCGACAATTTTTCCCAATGCCATGACCACAATGTTGTCGGCCTTCTTAATAGTAGACAGTCGGTGGGCGATGACGATTGTTGTTCGTCCTTGCGATGCTCTGTCGAGGGCGTCCTGGACTAGACTCTCAGACCTGGTATCAAGTGCAGCGGTAGCTTCGTCCAGAAGAAGAATCTTGGGATCCGATACAATGGCACGAGCGATGGCAATTCGCTGCTTTTGTCCACCTGAAAGCAGTCCACCACGCTCTCCGACTTTAGTTTGGTATTTGTCCGGGAGGTCCATGATGAAGTCGTGGGCATTGGCAATCTTGGCAGCGTTCTCGATAAGTTCCATCTTCTTCTCGTCCGATACATTTGCATACTCTGTGTTCACCAATCCGTGCAAAATACTCTCGTAGATGGTTGTGCTGAATAGTACAGGCTCCTGGCTGACAATGGCGATATGCTGGCGCAACCAACGCAGGTTCAAAGTGGCGATATCCCTTCCATCCAAGAAGATCTGTCCCTCCATTGGGAGATAGAAGCGTTCCAAAAGTCCAACAATTGTAGATTTTCCAGATCCTGACGCACCCACAAGCGCAACCATCTTGCCAGAGGGTACAGACAGATTGAAACCTGAGAGCACCGTAGTATCTGGACGAGAGGGATAAATGTGCTTGAGATTCCTGAACTCAAGGTTCCCAATAAAGTCATCGGGTATGATGCCTTTGTCGGTTTCTGGATCGATGGGAGAGTCTCTTTCAATTGTGTTGAAGACCTTGGTAGCAGCCGCGGTAGCTCCACCAAACGCTTGAATATGAGGCAGGTTCTGCCCAATAGAGAAGCCCGCAATCATAAGCGCCATGACAACGGTAAGAATTTTCGAGACACTGAGTTCTCCGTCGTCTAGAAATCGCTTGCCTTGCCAAAACGCCAAGGCATACTGAAGATTGAGCACACCCATCATTCCAGCAATCATCATCGACAGCCAGAACTTTGCCTTGTAGTCGAACCTAGTTGCGCGGTCTACAAAAGCCTTGTACTTTTCCTCAAGGCGCTTCTGTGTTCCATATGCGGCGACATTGCGGGCTGAGGACAGCACCTCCTCGGCCAAAGAAGCAGCTGTAGCGTATTCGTCAATGGATAGAGTTTGTGCCTTCTTCATGAGGGTACCATTGACGCCCATCATCAATACCAACGCAATTGTGGCAGATAGCATGATCAAAGAGAGTTTCCAGGATCTGATGAAACCGATGATAACAGCTGACACAAACATGGAGACTCCAGTAACGAACAAGCCAATCTTTTGGCCGATACCATCCTGGACAAGGTTCATGTCGGAACTGATACGTGTGGTGACTTCGCCGGAGCCCAGGAAGTCGAAGAAAGCAATGTTTTGCCTGAAGATGGCGCGCAAGTAGAGCTCTCGAATCGTTCGTGTAATGCGCTCTCCGGTATACGAAAATCCAATGATACTGATGTATGAGGTGACGAACGCCCCGATACCAAGATAAACAAAGTACAATGTGAATTTTTCAATTTCATGCTGAAATCTGGCGGCTGCAACAGCATCGACTGAGAAGCTAGTAAAGCTTCCCGCGAAATTGCCATAAACAAGCTGGGTCAAGTCAGCTTTGTCTTCTTACAGTGCAATGACAGCCAACTCATGTAACTGGCAAAACCCATAGCTCTGACACGGCCTGAAAACCAAGATCTGGCATGTCGAAGTGGCGATGGTTTGGCGTATTACTTACAGTCATCAGTGGCATTACTGCACCGGCGGCAATACTAGCGATCAACGCTACAACCATAACGGCCTTGTCTTTGGCGGTGGCATATCGAAACAAGGAAAAGTAGCCAACTGTGAGAGTAGGTGCTGTTAACTGTAGGTCGATGATTTCCTTCTCTTTATCGCTAAGGGTAGTCGTGGGCGACGTGGAGTCCTTTTCCGACTGCACCTCATGCTTCTCGTCAATGGCCTTGGAGACGGCCTCGCCGGTGGCCTTGGCCGAGTCGTCGTGGTCCATGCTCGGGTGGTGGTGGTGATCTTGTACTGTTGTCGCTGGTGCTTGCCGGGCAGCGATAATAGTATCTCGAGAGAGGCCCAGAGATGTAGGACAAAGGAAGGGACCCCAGCTGGCAACCTATTATTGAGATTCGTTCTGCGCCACCCACGGGGCCTGGACGAGTAAGACTAGATCACTGCACTCTTTGATCTGGACTCGACTAGACCCAATGCGATGTAGTGCACAGCTCAAGCCGCTCGGTAACACGGCCGTAGGCCCTAAAATGTTAATGACGCGCACCGGCTTGATTTTTGTGGGTACAAGATCATACGGCAAAATCTAAGCGAAGTGCTATGAACAGCCGCTTGGGAGGTTGCATTGAAGGATGGAGATGACAGCCGGCCATGAGCAGGCGGGCACCTTACATACGCCGGCCAGGTTATCGCTGTTGCCTGGCGTCGGGAAGTATTTGTCTGCCTGAAGCCAATCATGGTCATGTTCGGACGAGTAGAACTTGCGCGCAGACTGTTTGACAAGTCGCCAGTCGTCCTCGGGTGGCATCGATGGCCGGTCCTCGGGGATTGGTGTCGCCCGACAGAAGGAAGGGGCGTGCACTGGGACTCGCTTTGCCCTCCTCTTTACGCCCGTAAGTTGTGCACAGCACGCTATCACTAATAAGTCGCGTGTTAGGGCCTGTTCGGTTTAGCTCCGCCTTATTTACCCGTTCTGGACTGTGTATTAAACCCATCCTCAAAGCGCCATCGCGTGCGGTGAAATGTACACTTTGAAGCTGCAAAACACTGCTCTGTATCGTCAGCGCGAGTATAAAGTATCAGCCCCTGCCGGGTATGAATTCATCTCCTGCTGTCTACCTCTTAGGAAATAAAAGGCCAGTTTTCCACGTTGTAGTAACTCCAGACTTCCAGCTAGAACCCCAAACTCCACTTTGCCAAGTGACTGCACTATATCTAGCGTTTTCTATCTAACACCTAACATGCAGTGCATAGAGCCAGCCGATTACACGACCGTCACATGAATGCGATGTGAACATGAATGGTATCACTATAAAGTAGAGGCCCAACTAGACAACCCCTCTGTTTTCTATCCCAATCGGGATACGCCCGACAACAACGCTATGAACCAATATCCACTAACCCAAACCAGCCCAAAACCGCAAATGCAAAACCAAATAATCCAACAAGCCCTTAATCTTTGTCGGACCCATCTCGCTTCGAAGCACCCAATAGGGGAGAAAGAGCGATAGGATTGCGGGACCTCAATGATTTTACAGTTCTTCTCCTTCTTTCTTTCAATCTTGCGATTGGCCACGTGTCGCAATCCTGTCTCGTGAAACAGCGTTCATGACTTTCGGGCACACCGTTTTTAGAAACATCGCATGCTGTGCTACGCTACGGTTTATGCGTTGGAATGCAGTGGTCAAGTACGCGTCGTCAAGGGAATATCGTTTGTAATAGTTGTACGGATACGACACCTGAGAAGATGGAATGAAAGCTTCCAACCTGCATCGGTATGAAGAGAGATAGTTGGTTTGAGAGAAGGAAAGTAATTTGGCTGGTGTTGCATCAAGACATCGATATTGACCCCAGATATGCAGGACATCCCACAGCGATAAGCTATCGATACCTGAGAGCATTCCATAGAAAGGAAATCAAGACCATGGCGCGTTCAAACACCGACAGCGCAGAATCTGTCGAGTCTCGGGCTAGTGCAGGATAAATTCCCCGCGTACGTGTGTTGGAAGTCGTCAACGTCGGTCCGTTTCTCAGCTAAGCAAGACGCAGCTCAGGGAACAACTTAATCGAGGGATCGCCACTTCGCTCCGCCAATCGCATCTCAGCATTCTGAATACGAATTCCACTTTCCAACATAATGAATTAGCAGTGGCGACTGGTGTAGACAGCATACTTTGGACGCATGCGAAGAACTGCTCTCCGCAGTTGGTAGGCTATTGTTTAGGCAGCGACCATATGGCTTTACACCTAACACCCCCCCCCTCCCCAACTCTCATGTTGATTGGCGCGGGAAATGGTGTCCCTGTATGGTACAGCAAGCGAAAACCAAAAGGGATATCAGCCTGTCATATAACCATGCATACAGTCAGCAAAGGTATAGTATACGCAAAACATCGGTGTGTCGTTACTCGCGGAAGATGCCAAATGTGGACCGTGAGATTTCGTCCGATCTCCGGGTCACAGATTTTGGCAAATGCGAACATTCACTCAAGTTGTCTCACTGCGATATCTGATGTAAGAGTGTTTCTCAGATAGAGGCTATAGCTTACAACACATGTGTGCTACGTAAGTGTGAAATCATTATGCTAGATAGTGATATGCATTGATGTCGCTCAGTCTTATGTCTATTATTTTTAGAGATCGTTAGATAGAAATGCCTGATTTGGTGAATGACCATTCTAAGAAGTGGCCTGAGACCGGCAATCAATTCATGAATTCAACATTACCAAAGATTGTTCCACAGCAATATAAAGATATTGGGGTTCGGATACCCTCGAAGGGCTGTTGTCGGTGCAAAAGTGGCAGCGGGGCATACTGGGTCTATTGGCTTCTAGTCTATGCGTTCCACGGGTATCTTGAACTCTTGCGTGATCTTGGCCATGTTATCGACAACTAAGGGAGTGTAAAGTCAGTACGGGCTTAGTGTGCAGAGTGTGCGTGCTACTTGCGATCATTGACGTCGACAGTTTGCGACTTGTTCATTTTTGGGTTATTAGAGCTGGACCCAGATGCACTTGGGTCTTCTATCTTTGGTGGATTGGTGTCTATCTGGATAGTAACCTAGAGTAGATGGTTAGTGTTTGAGGTAGTGAGTAGGGTACACCCAGGGAATGTAATGCTGGGACTGTACCTCGCCATCCAGGCAGGCATAGTCTAAACCTACCGGTCCATCATTGACTAGAGCAACATCCATCATAGCAGCGAATAAGCCATCCTTGACCTTTTCGGGCTCATATAATGCTTTGACTTTGCTGAAGAAAGCCTGATACAGAGTGCGGGCCTTGTCACCGTTTGCGGACTGGTGAAAGTCTGGTTTATTTCCTTTTTTCATCGATGCCAACAGGGTAAATTGCGAGACTGTAACACGTCAGTAGCCCGTCTCGCAGGCTGCATGGTGGCTGCATACCACACAGAACCTCGCCCTGTATATCAGAAACGTTGGATTTCCACTTGGAAGGGTTAGAACCATGAATAGAGATGGGCTTGGATGCATCATACGCGGCCCGGAGGATCCTTGGTCTCGTCATCCCAGAGTCTGGCTTTGAGTATCTTGGCAGCCATGGCCTCGACATCCTTCTCAGTATCGTCTTTGGAGATGGCGGCAAGGACTAGCAGGCCCTTGCCAATCGACGAAATGAGCTGGCCATCTACAGTGACGGATGCCGACTTGACTCTCTGCAGCACGGCTAGGACATTGTTAGTGTCGCTGAGGCATTGATTGCATATGGACCGGGCCTGTACTCCTCATGATGGCGGGGTAGGTAGCTAGAGCAGCACCGCAGTGCTAGCTATCCACACACGCACAATCAGCCAGTCACTGGAGTTGCTCAGGCCGTTCTAGGCTCGATGAGTAACAAAGCAACTGATGGCGACTACGTCACGCATGGGAATTTGCGTATCCGACAAAAGTGAGACGAGGCTGAAGAGGGTGCAACGCGAACGTGAAACGGCGAGGCATGTGGGGGTGCTGAGGCTAGCGGCCGCAATCTTGGCACACCGGGACGCTAGGCCAGCCCTAGGGATTCGCGTTACCCATGCCATGCCTTCAACCTCTCCGCATCCAGCCCACGGCAAACACTCGCGCGACACTCTTTGCCTATCCGTCCGTCCTCGCACACACCGACGGCCTGTCTCTCGCTGCCTCCCCCAAGCGACCCTCACCACTACCACCTCAACCCCCGCCCCCGCCCTGACGGCGAGGCTGTACATAGAACATGGCTGCACGGAAACTCCAGCAGGAGATCGACAAATGCTTCAAGAAGGTCGCCGAAGGCGTCGCGACTTTCGAGAGCATATATGAGAAGATTATGCAGACGGGCAATCCGTCGCAGAAGGAGAAGCTCGAAGACCAGCTGAAGAAGGAAATTAAGAAGCTGCAGCGATCGCGGGACCAGATCAAGACATGGGCCGCCATGTCTGAGATCAAGGACAAGAAGCCGCTACTCGATCACAGGAAACTCATCGAGACAGTAGGGTGACTGCCGTATCGTGGGTCGATGCCGTAGCTGACATGTGATAGCAAATGGAGCGCTTCAAGGCCGTGGAAAAGGAGATGAAGACAAAAGCATATTCCAAGGAGGGCCTCCAATTAGCCTCCAAGATTGACCCCAAGGACAGAGAAAAGATGGAAGTGGTCGAATTCCTACAACATATGAATGAGGAGCTCGAGCGGCAAATAGAGACGATTGAAGCCGAAATCGAGACGCTGAACGCCAATGTCAAAAAGTCGAAGAAGGGCGACAATTCAAAGGTAGAGCGCGTGTCGGAGCTGGAAGAGTCGGTTGAGCGGAATAAATGGCACCAATCCAAACTGGAGCTGCTCCAACGAGCGCTGGAGAATGGCAGTGTTGAGACGGAACAGGTCAAGGAAATTGAGGACAGCATCAAGTACTACGTCGAGAGCAATCAGGACCCCGAATTCATGGACGACGATACATTATACGACGACTTCAACCTACAAGAGGAGGAGGCTATCTACGGTCTGGGCGAGAATCTGGACCATGTCTCGTCACACGAATCGCAATCAATAGCCGACGATACACCCGATACAGAAGTACGCCCACCGGCACCGAAACCAAAGGTGACTGAAGCAGTGCAACAAGGAGCAAGACGGTCGTCGACACAGATGAAGTCGCCGTTACCAGCGCTAGCCACATTACATACACCCTCGCCCAATGCTGCAAATCATACGGCAAACGCTATGAAACCTGCACCGATACCAACACGAACGCCAGGAGAGCCATTAAAGTATGCATCGGCTGCTGCGGCTGCGGCTGCGAGTGACAGGAACGGAGTTGGCATTGCTCCGCTGCCACCACCACCAGGAGCTGCTGCAGCTCAACCAAGTCTCGCTGCTGGCGGTGCACGTGCAAGTGCAACAAGCTCACCCGCTATAACACATTCGCAACCAGCCTCACGTGCACAGCAGGCCGAATCTGCACAGGCTTCACCTGCTCCTGCTGCCAGCGTACTTGCGACCGCTCCTGTGGAGAAGGACCCACCTACGCAAGCTGCAGTGTCTGATGACGTCTCCAAGGCAAACAGAAGAACGCCTGTCCCCGAGCCTGCGGAAGAAGAAGAATCCCAAGCTACTACGCCGCCACTTACCAACGGAGAATCGCACGCAGAAGATGAAGATGAAGAGTCGGTCTACCATCTCCCCTCCAGTCTGCAGGATCTGCTTGATTCGTTCGAGGCAACCAAGAATGATATTTCTGCCTCAGCATCAAAACCTCCAGATGAGCGTATGCTAATGGCATCGATGGCTACTGCGCCCGAGTCTGCAGATACTGAGGCGCCGCGTCACTACCGTCCCCAAAATCCTTATCCATTTACCCCCGCTCATTACCCGCAAGAGCCCTTGCCCATTTTCGACGACCCTCGTCTATATTCCCGCATCGAGACGGACGCTCTTTTCTACGCCTTCTATTACCGCCAGGGTACATATCAACAATACCTAGCCGCCAAAGCATTAAAGTCACAGAGTTGGAGATTCCATAAGCAGTACCAGACATGGTTCCAACGCCACGAAGAACCAAAAGCAATTACTGAAGACTATGAGCAGGGAACATACCGATTCTTCGATTATGAAAGCACATGGTAAGCACTTGGTTTCGTTGCTCGGTTTGTTGTCTGCAAAGCTCCCATACCGAATTCTGTGTCTCAGAGGCAGACTCTCCAAGTGATGCAGTGCTAACTTTGAATTTAGGATGAACCGTAGAAAGGCAGACTTCCGATTTGCGTACAAGTTTTTGGAAGACGAGCTATAAGCAATCGATCACATTCTTCTTGTCGAATCCTTTGCTCAGTATGGTAGTTGCATTCTGTATTAAGTTTTAGGTAGTCCTGGAGTGGGTTCCTTCGCGGGCAAATGTCTCGTGCTCTTCGGAACCCAAAGCGCTCTGCCGGACGGCTTCGCACTGAATTAAACCTTACAGCAAGCACACAGACCGTCTTTGGGCAGAGTAATTTACGATGAGACACCTATGCATGGATTGAATGGCACTGATTGAAATGTTTCTATCACTGGCATCCCTTGCACCGCTCGAACTGAGTGGTGTAGGGGCGAAGCAGTGTTAGGGCCGGGCGTAATCTGACATTACATATGTAGCCAAGGCCGCGGTTTCAAAGAACTTCGGCCCCCAATCGCGTGAGAGGTGCAGGGCTGCGGCAATAGCTGGGCCCATCTCCACTGGCTGTGTTAGCGAGAGAAGCCTTCTGCAACGTTCCGAGCTTCGATTTGGCCCCATTACGCCCGACAGCACTAGCTCGTGCATACCGCTCAACCGAGCGGTTGCAGCATGGATCATTCACATACAACTTTTTGCGGTCTCAGCACAGAGTTGACGAGTTGTGGGCTGCCAAACACAGACAACAGTGCAGGCTGAGAGGAACAGGTGTGAATTGAGTGTTTTATGGGAGCTAAACCGTCTACAGCGGGCGGTCCACACAAGTGCTTCTGACAATGCGTTAGGTATCCAAATATGGATGGCGTTGGTCGCCTAGTTACGATATGAGCATTTCGACCGACATTTTTTGACGGACTAGTCATAGTCGAGACGCAACTTTGGCATCTGCCTTGATTGTGCAATTGTGTCCAAGAATACTGACTTGTGCACATCAGTCATGATGCCGATCTTCAGGCCGCAAACCAGGTCCTGCAGCTCAACAAGGGTAAGGCCATACACCCCAGAGCCAGAATAGGCAAATAACATGTATGCATGCACTCCAAGTCACACGGTAGTCTGTCGGTCTGCTCTCATCCTGTCCATCGGTGACTCCGGCCTATGGCTCATAGTGGAAACAGGTACGAGAATACAAGAAGAGTATCCATTGGACTGGTCTAGCTCTTGCTGTAGCCAAGCTATGCTAACAGGCAAGTGAGATGCCATGAGGCCAAGGTTAGATCAATCCCTACAGGGCATGCGGCGGGAAGAAGGGTTGACGGCAGATCTAGTCAACGGCTTTCTTTCTCCACCAACTACACTGGCTGCGCTCCTTTTAGCAAATTATTTCACCGCCTCACTATTCCTACCATAGAAAGCAAAATTGGCTCCTTTGACTCACATGTGCCACAGTAACGACCCACCATTTCGTCCTTGAGTTTCACCACCTTTTTTGCACAGACATCAGACATCGTCAGCCCTATACCAGGATACGTAGTTGCTACCGCGGGCTTGGGTTCTCCGCCTCGCCCGCGCTAACCATAAGTCCCACCTCAGCAATTTCAGGCTTCTATACTCAAAGTCTTGGTTTTTGGCGTAGCTTTATCCAAGCACAGCGGCAGTCTTACTAAAGGGACGACATCGCCTCCCTCGAGCCCTGTCAATACCAACTGAATCCTGGATCTGGGTCCAAATCTTGATCTGAACCTCGCTGGCCCCTACTTTTTATTCTCGTCATCAACGATGTTGGCACATCACGGTTCGCATGGCGATGCTTTCGGGCTTTTGGAGAGTCCGTTTCCTCCGAAGTATATGTAAGTGGATGCGTACTTTACGGCCGCAGGACGTCAGCTCGATTGTGGCAGTGATTAGGTAGCTGTCAAAAAAGACATCCTCTTAGCGCTACCCCATATAAACTACCAAGAATTCGCCTCTCGAACAGACAAGGAACAGGAATAACGGCATCATTGAATCATCTAACTTTTTTTTATTATAGCTCTCCCGCACAACCGTACCTCGTACCTCGCAAGCATCCAGTCCCGATAAGGAACACGCACCAAGCACACGAACTGCGCCTTATCACATCGCCCGCGGCACCCGCCTACCGCCCGTCTGCCCTTGGAACTGTCTCTATTAATACTAGCTCTCGTCCCAAGAAGACTGAGTCAGTGCGCCCAAAGCAGGAACAACCGCCTTCGCCCGCCATGTCCGGATACAGCGTAAGTCGCTCCCCCCACATTATCAATTTCCTAACAAGTTCCCCACGTTTTCTTGCTTCGCTTACTGAGAGAAATTCACAGTACTCGTCTTCAGACCAAGGTAGCTACTCGTATCAACAACAGCTACCGTACCAACCAGGAGTACCTCAATACACGCAACAGCAAATCAATGCGTACTATGCGCAATACCAATGTTATCCACCACAGCCATGGCAGATGATTCAAGATTATTATGTTGAGCAGCCAGTGGGCGTGACACCCACACCATACCAAGAACCCGTGACAGGATACGAAAGCACAGAATGGCAAATGCAAAGTACAGATATGAATTTATCAACAAGTCAAAGTCATAAAAGGTATGTATATTAACGAGAATAACACAATCAATCACAAGAGAATAAAAAGGAGTCTAACAAGTCAACTACGGACAGAAGCAAAAGCAGTAACGCACGCTCAAAGTACGCTACTCCCTTTTCTTTCTTCCCTCCAGTCCTTTTCCTGTTTCTAACATTAACTCTCCTTCCAACAGAACATGGACCTGTGACATCCCCTCCTGCACCTCCTCAGCACAATTCACGCGCCTGGCCGACCTCCAACGCCACCAGTCCACCGTCCATGGCGTAGGCACCCCCGAGTACCCTTGCCACGTCGCGCGCTGCAACCGCGTAGGCGAAAAAGGCTTCACGCGCAGAGACCACCTAGTCGAGCACCTCCGCAACTTCCACCACATTGATATCCCAAGACGGAAGCCGGGAGAGCGCTCGGCGTTTCCGTTTGGGTGGCCTGAGGGCGCTGGCGTAGGCGGCGGTGCACAGAGTTAAAGAGAGAGAAGAAAAGAACAAAATCCAGACGTAAGGTGCATATTGCGTGGGTATCCATCACTATCATCATCGAGAACAATCACGATCGTAATTACTGCCTAATATGTATTGGAGCGATTATTTTCGGGTGGCGAGAACGGGAGAAAAGGAGCAGGGGTCCGCGTTATCGGTTGTGGTGTTAACAGGAGGGAGGGTGGATATTGCGGCAAAGGAGGGTTGCTTCCGCGGCATGCGAAAAGAAAAGGCACCGAGTACGATGCATATTGGGACGTTTTACTGGATTAACAGGATTTGAAGGACAGGGTGGGAGGATGCGGCTGCGGCTCAGCAGATGCGCTTTTCCGGAGAGTTATTTGCCCCGAGGCCGATTCTGGATGCATGGTTGCATAGGTGGTGAGCTGTTTGCTTTTGTTGGTTCGCTTGGGAGAGGTTGTTCGACCTTTTTTTCTCGTTGCCGTACATTCGATTTGCCGCCCTTGTCTTACGCCGTCATCTTCGGTTGGATCTTCGTTTTCTTTTCTTTTTACATCTATGTGCATAGCATTTTGTGGGGTTGGCACGGAATTTGAGCTGAAACTGGGTGTTGATGGCTTGGAAGGAGGCACACATGGCTTTTCCATAATGCATCGGTTAGTTTTCACTAAAACTAGGGTTTACAATATCCTTGCGGTGTTCATCGTACGAGCGGACCAATTACGAAGGAATCGAGTTCAGGACCATTTGTCCAAGGCTGCTCCACTTGCACGCATGCTACTCATACTGGACGCCTGAGATGGCGGGCCTTGCATGTCAGATATCATGTACCTACGCCAGGAAAAGTGCTAGAACCTCGCAGTTTGAAAGACTGCTTATTCCCGTTGGATTGTGTAGCTTATTGTTAGTTGGTACCGGGTCATATTGGTCTCACTTTCGGCCTCATCCTTATCCTCATCAAGCTGTGATGTGTTGTCGTGAGGCTGGAAGTGAGCAAGGCTTGCACGTGCCGTTCATATCCTTGTTAAGCGACAAACGAATATCACGTCGTGTCTTCGCGAATGAGATGTATTTACGGCGCTTCGCTACTGTGCCGCATCAGCCTCGGGAGGCCGCAGGTGGTCGAGGGTTGTTGATTCGTGTGCCAACACCAGAATTAAGTATTACAAATCTGGGAATGCGGCCATGACAAAAAAAGTGGCGTATGGCCACGATATGATTGCTGCATCCATGTCCAAGTGTACGACAAGAGGATTCCTTGTTGATAAAAGGTCTCATCCTGGGCGTGGAACTCCGACCATATCACCATATCCCGCAGCGCGCTTACCGATAACCGCGCATTGCGTTAGCACAGGATCGCGACCGTATGGTCTGCCGCATGAAGTCTAGACCCAAGGCCGAGGTTGGCTTTAACGGAGATACACATGCCAGACCGATTGGTTGAGAGGTTGAGAGGTGGCTGGCGTAAATGTGACCACGCCTTCTGCAGCTGACCAGGCGAAGAGTTGATGTGGCCTGTACGGCCTTGATTAACTGAATATAAACATTGCGCCAGAGCGTAGATCATCTGACGGCAGGGTAGACAGAGGCCACCTAAGCGTCTACCTGTGCGGCAGCGGCGCGTGGCCCCAGATAAGAATATGACGTGAGCCCATTTTTTGTGAAGAAGACTGATATCAGCTGTTCTCGAAGTCTGGTCTGATTCCTGGCCGCTTTCTTAGTCAAAAGATAGAGCAGAAGCGGCCAATCAGTGTCAAGACCATTTGGCTGACATGAAGCTGTCGCTAAGTACAACACATTAGGTTAGTCTTACCGTGGGCGACGATCAGGGACTATTTGAAGGGACGACCAACCCAAAAGAGACGGCAAGTGTCAAGCGTGTCCTTATATCCAAAGGTCATTTGGGTCGGTGTGGTCATGGTCAGGTAACGTGTGGTGGAAGGTTTGCATATGGAGCGCTGGATGGATATGACGTATGCGACGGTTAGCGCCGTTTGGCCACCGTCCACTCGGGACAAGTCGTTTGCGAGGAACGACTGACACCAGCAGGCTGCCTTGTGAACAACCACATCTCCCTTCCTCCTATCTGCCTCTGAGCTGCTATCCCACTGTCTTCTCTGACTCATACTCATGTCTTTCAAACCTAACTCATATACGTCCACGACTGAATTTAGAGACTCATTACCCTTAGAATAACTGCCTTCCTACTCTGGCTTCCCCGCAATCCGCCGCTGGTTACAAACTACTTAGCAAGCTCAACTTCACAACTACAGCCTCGAAAAGGTTCTTGTAACGAGATTTTTCCCCCAAAATCCATCCAGACTACGAGAAATAACCCAGAATGCGCGACCTTCGCAAGCAGGCTCTCGAGAGCCACAAGACCGTCTCGCGCAAGGCCCGCTCGCGCGTCGCATCCACGACAGCCTCCAAATCAAACTCGGTAGTCGCATCACCAGCACAGTCGCGTGCTGTCAGTCGCAGCCGTCATGATACCGACGACGAAGACGAGTTGAGTGACGGAACCGCATGGAGGTGAGTATCCAGCGTCGCACACAACTTTTTTTGGTTTGCCTCGCCACACTGTAGATCACCCCTGGTGACATCATCACCCAAAACAACGTCGACCAAAAAGCACCGTACTAACATCTTGTTTGAACAGCACCGCATCCATCGACGATATCCTCAACGGTGAAGATGTCAATGTTCCTGAAGATGCATGGAAGGCGGAGCTTCATACGCGCATCGAGCAGATTACCAACCTAAAGCGCAGCAGCACCGACGGGCGCACCGAAAGCCTAAATGCTTATGCGCACATACTCATGGCTCGTTATGCGAGAGACGAGATCGAGGGCCGCACACATGAGCTGGTTTCTTCTATGCTTAGGAGCATCAGACAAGAGACCACAGAAAACGAAGCTGTAAAGGCATTGAAAGGTATGCATATCATCTGGAAGCAATAACGCTCTGCTCACGACTATTAGCGCTTGCAGTCACTGCTGTTACTCTTGATTCCGATTCCATTTACGACGATGTCGCCGACCAACTTAAGCGATCTATCCAATCATCATCCTCAATCGCCGTCAAGGCCAATGCCATTCATACCCTAGGCACCACCGCCTTCTTCGCTGGCGCAGGTGACGACGAAATACTGGACATTATGAATCTCTTCCTGGAGATTGTCGAGTCGGACGGTGCTTCCATTGATGCGCAAGATGAAGGCGAGGTTGTGATTGCTGCGCTTGAGGAGTGGGGTCTGCTGGCGACTGAGATCGAGGACCTAGAAGAAGAGACCGAGGCTGCCATGGAAGCTTTTGTAGAGCAACTCGAGAGCGCAGACTCAGGTGTGCAAATTGCAGCTGGAGAGAATATTGCGCTTTTGTATGAAAAGTCGCTTACTCCACAAGAAGAGGACGAGGAGGTTGAAGAGGTTGACCGCGATGATCCCGAATATGTCCGGGATGGGCAGAAGTTGGTAAAGCGCTACACGGTGTACCGAAGACAAGACCAGCTCCTGCATACTCTCGATGAGCTTGCCAACGTCTCGACTCGCCGCATATCTAAAAAGGATCGCAAAGCGTTGCACTCTTCGTTCGCAGACATTCGCAACTCTGTCGAGAAGCCTAGTCGCGGCCCGGCGTACTCCATGGCGCTGCATGAGGAGACTGGTAGGGCATACGGATCTGGCAGGATGAAAGTAAAGATCAACAGGAACGTCGAAGTCAGGATTGATAAATGGTGGAAGTTGCAGAGACTCAACGCGCTGAGAAGGACGCTGCAGGGTGGCTTCACGTATCACTATGATCAGAATGAGCTGGTTTCGACGGCCATCCCATTCTCAATGTCTGCCAGGCGGTAATCTCTATGAATAGGTAGTGGAAGGCTGAATAGTAGTATTTTAGGGAAAGAAGAAGAAAACATTGTCTATTTTTACCAGTATGGTTCCATCGTGCCTGGCGTGAAGGTCGTGAGTGGGAGAGGAATGACAATCTAGCTCGTCTGGTATTTGGCAACCGTCCAGCCTGACATCTACTATCCGCCAGTGAGATTGCATGGACTTGTGGGGAAAGACTGCGTGGCAAGAATGAAACTAGATGTAACGGCTTTGCAGACGGACAGGGAGCGAATGTTGATGTTTACCCCGCATTGCCCCTCTTCACGAGCACCAAGTTCATGTTTACAAGACCCGTGCGATTTCCAAACAAGCACGTTACCATGGTCGCGTTCTTATCACGATCCCGCCTGACGTTACCTGGCTCAGTGCAATCGAAAAAGCAATGAGATCGATCTTTCCTGGTGTCGTACCGATGGCAGAAAAGCGGGCTTGGCGCGGATGAGGCTGTAGGCTGTAGCTTCGTGGAAAGTTCTGGATGGCTGGCTGCATGCTTTTACCCAGCTTCGCAACGCCAAAACACATACCATACACTTTTCTTAATCCACGCGACCAATCGTACTCAGTACTTGTTGCACATATTCACCTCATATCTCAACAAACTACAACTGCGACTGAGCAAGAATGGCTGACTCTAGTAAGATGCACCCAATCTCAACCACGAACAACTATTGAACACAAATGCTGACTGAGATCAGAGCGCCCACGCGTCTTTTTCGATATTGCGATTGGCGGCACAAAGGCCGGTCGTGTTGCCTTTGAGCTTGTACGTTTTACGCTCGCATTGGCATCTCACGCGCCAATACATCTTTCCACCACGATGTGCATACATCTGGACTAACATATCAATCAGTACAGCGATATTGTCCCCAAGACTGCCGAAAACTTCCGCGCGCTATGCACTGGCGAAAAGGGCCAAGGTGCATCCGGCAAACCCCTACACTACAAGAACTCAAGCTTCCACCGGGTTATCAAGGGTTTCATGATCCAGGGTGGTGACTTCACTCAGGGCAATGGTACTGGTGGCGAGAGCATCTATGGCGAGAAGTTCGAGGACGAGAACTTTGAGAAGATCCATGACAGGCCGTTCCTTCTGAGCATGGCGAACGCCGGCCCAGGTAAGTTGGATACAAATCTCAGCGCATATCCTGCGACATAGCTGGCTAACAAATTACCAGGAACAAACGGCTCGCAATTCTTTGTCACTACAGTCCCTACACCACATCTCGACAAGAAGCACGTCGTATTCGGTGAGGTCATTAATGGCAAGAGCATCGTGCGCCAAATCGAGAACCTTCAAACAGAGAGCGGTGACAAGCCGGTGCAAGATGCCACCATTATTGACTGCGGCGAGCTCACGGGCGAGGACTACGACAAGGCGACCGAGAAGGTCTCCGACGCAACTGGTGACCCATACGAAGACTTCCCAGAGGACCAAAAGCCTGCCGATGAAGAGTGGAAAGGCACTGAGATTCTTGAGATTGCGACAAAGCTGAAGGACATGGGCAACGATGCCTTCAAGAAGGGTGATCTCGAGCTTGGTATCAAGAAGTACCAAAAAGGCATCCGCTACCTGCACGAATACCCTGCACCACTAGATGATGATCCCAAAGATCTCTGGCCTCAGCTCTGTGCCCTAAAGATCTCGCTCTACTCCAACAGCGCCCTACTTCAGAACAAGACACACCAGTACGGCGAGGCGATAGAGAGCGCGACAAAGGCGTTGGATATCGAGGGAATCACAGACAAGGACAAGGCTAAAGCCTACTTCAGGCGTGCTCAAGCAAAGGTTGCTAGGAAGAACGAGGAAGAGGCGCTGGCTGACCTGAAGGAAGCGGCGAAGTATGCGCCAGGTGATGCGGCGATTGTGAAGGAGCAAGATCTGATCAAGAAGAAGGTTCAGGCGAGGAAGGAGAAGGAGAAGAAGGTGTACAAGAACGCTTTCAACTTTGACTAAGTGCTTGAACTTCAAGGTTGAAGGCGATGGTAATAGTCTTTGGAGTTATCAGAATTGGTGCAGAAGGACCGACTGGTGGAGTATCATGAGCAAATTTAGATGAATCATGGGTGGCGAGTGAAATCAATCACACGAGAAACAAGATAATTAAGACTCCCATCCTATTCCACTATCTTCTACTATTAGCATAATTAAGGCAGGCACGTGTAGATGTATTGAGAATAATACTACGTATGTATGTAGCTAGTACATGAAAAATAGAGACTTATTTCTCCAACACATGCTAGAAAAAAGGCTTTCCTGCTGACAATTCGACAGTTATCTCCTTCTCATCGGCCTTGGTATAAGTTCCTAAGCGCTGGCTCGTGCGATATAGTAGAGCAGTCAGCAGCACCTACGTGCTTACTAGTAAGAGCAAGAGGCTTCATAATACAGCACATCAGTTCAACTATTTCCCGCGGCGGGCCTAGAATAACCTTTACCTAGGTGAATAGGTTATACTCAAGCATTACATGTGTGACAGTTCCAAAGTAGCATTAAAGTTTGACAAAACCCCACCTTTAGATATTACTCGACATACTCAATTGGATAGCAATTTCATCCGCCGAGCATCTCCCGAGCAAGGAGATCACGGCCTTGCCCCTTCTCTCGTAAGCGCTAGGCAAAATAATTGTATAACAATCAGCAAGGTCGGGCTCTTTCCTAGTACTAGTCAGGACAAACAAGCATGTCTATATCATTCTGGTTCAGGAATGATGCATACGGAAGTATGCTTGCCCGTACAGCTGATATATTTGTCATCGGTAGTACGGGAAAAGGTCTAGACAAAAAAGAAATCTACTACTACATACGAATAGGTAAAAAGTAATACTTCACCCCACCCTTTATGCAACGCTACACAGCGATTCGGTAGAAGAGGGAAGTAGATAGAGAAAGATAGAGATGACCACAATACTTGATTCTATATGCAATAGGAGCGGTATAGAGAGATGATCAAGGAGACAGAAGTTTGTCTATCAGTAACCCGTTAATACACATCTTCCTATGCACTAGCTGTCCAATAGCCATGTGTATATTCCAAATGAAGCATGCTTCCCCATCTCCTTCTTACTCGCTCTTTTCTTACACACTCTGCCTATCCTCAGTTCGTCCATCCTACTTATCCTGAGCCCCGTGCGTTATGATGACGACAAACTAGCAGTCCGGGGTAACTCCAACACACCGCCTAAGCGCCGCAAAATGCAAAGAGACGTTACTTGACTCAAACCTCATCATCATCATCAGACGGAAAACACTCTTAGCACTAAGAATAAGTCAGTAAGAACACTCGCTTGGTAGTGTAAATAAAACCTCATGACATAGATTTCTTTTTCCTCAAACAAGGGTATAACTAAGACGTCGACTACTACATAGCGCGTTGCAAAACGCCCTCCAAAGGCCCCCAGCCTGGCCGCCCCTCCCATGAAATCCAAATCATGTCGCAAGCTTTCCCCCCACCGCCAAGTCCCCTTTTCCCCAAGAAACCCCCCCCCCCCCCCCCCCCCCCCCCCCGCCCCCCAGGAGAAAAGAACGCTGATAACAGTGGCGTGACCCGATTTTTCTTCCTCTTTCTTTATCATCAGCGCCCAAAGAAAGAAAAATAAGATAAACAAAGATACGGTAAAGGGGCGGGGGAAATGTGGGGATCTGTATCTCGTATATGCGAAATTGGAAACAACAAAAAAGACGGCGACTCCGAAAAGATGATTCCCCACAATAGACCTGGACTCTCTCTGTCACCCCACATACTTACTAGCTCTGCTCACGGTTCCCGTCTGTCCGTCCGTCCCACACTTTTCCAAGCTCCACAAAAAAAAACCCTCGATAGTTTTACCCTCCCCCCCTCCCCACCCGGATATACGATGACGAGCGACTATGACGACCAAAGAAACGATTAGACTAAAACATAACCAAATGAACATGTAAATCCTCTTGTTTTTTGTGTTGTTCCCGGGAATAATGATAATAAAAAAATCTAAAGTAAACTGCCATCTTTCTGTGTCTCTTTCTCTCTCTCTCGCACACTTTCCTAATTCCCCTCACCCCTTCCCTGGCCCCCACCCCCCACCCCCATAATCCGACATTCCAAACATCCACCATGCGTGTGTGTGTGTGTGTGTGTGTGGTGTTTCCTTCTCATCATTCACAAAACATACCCATGTTTAAAATCCAAAGAAAGAGGTAGAGAGAACCTCACCCACCCGCTACTGCTGAAAAAAGTCAAAGAGACTACCCATAAAAGAGGTGCGATGAAGAAAGTGGGAAGGAAGAGGGGGTTTTTAAAAAAAATAAAGAACGCACAGCGCCTCCCGCTAGCAAAAAGCAAAGTAAAGTTGAATAAAGAGAACAACAAAAAAGCCCTCCCACGTTGAAATTGCACCAAAAAAATGTTAAAAATAGAAACAAGGGAGGAAAGAAAAGATCTCTCTTATTGCTCATCGACCAAAAAAAAGGGAGATAAAGAAGAAAAAAAGGTAGCAGAGGAAGAGTGGGGGAGGGACAGGGATATTGATGAGAAGTAGTAGGTAGGTACAACATGTCTTTGCTCTAGAGAGAAAGAAAGAGTTATAACGACGAATGGGGGCGAATTGGAGGGGGAAAAATAAGAGGAGGAATTTCAAGGATAGCTCCCCTTATCCAACAATTCGCCCGCACTCTTGCGCCGTTTGATTTCCTTCTTGGCCAGCATCTTGGGGCTCTCGCCATTGAACCAGCCATGCAGTCAGAATTCTTCGTCGCGCTCTCGTTCGTCGCCCCGCATGTTGCTACTTTTGCCTCGTAGAATGCCCATGTCGCCGCCGCCTCCTCCACCTCCGCGCTCGGGGCTGCGGTCCTGGCTGCGATCCTTGTCGCGGTCGCGGTCCTTGTCTTTGCCCTTGTCCTTGCGGTTTTCCTTTTCCTTTTCCTTGTCCTTGTCCTTGTCTTTGCGTTTGCTTTTGCGTTGGAAGGGGAGGACGCCGCGGAAGCCACGCTCCTTCTTTTCCTTGGTAGACTTTTCAGAGAACACTGGCAGGGCAGTTGTGTATTCTTCTTCTACAATGCTGCCGCTGTCGCTACCTTCAACGCTTTGTCCTCCAGCAGAACGAGGTGGCCGACCCGCAAGCGAGTTTGTCGAAACTGTGTTCATATGCATGTTGGAGCTGATGAGAGAGTTGGCGTTGATGTGAGAGTTTGGATTACTGTAGTTGAAAGACTGTGTCGAAGTAGATGTCGAAATGGTAGTCGTTGTTGTAGTCGTGAGAGCTTGAGGATACGAGGGCGCAGGAGCCATGTGTAGGCCGTCACTAGAACCCGGGGGCGTATCCTCGGCTGCAGAAGCTGATGCGCTCGCCGACGCGGACGGTGAGGCGCCTACAGAGTCGTGTGAACCTGCCACATACTGACCTGACCATTGCTTCTTGGAGAAGGGATTCGTATACGAGATTGTCGTTGAGCTGTTGCTTTTCAATGAACTTTGTGATGCGGAAATACTCGTGTTTTGCTGGTGCCGTGTCCGTGGTGGCGGCTGCATTGTGATTGGCGTGCTTGTTGATGAAGATTGGTATTCGTCACCGTTGCTTGGGTATAGAGATGAATCCTCGTATTCCTCTTCCTGGATTGGACCCCGGTTTCTTGTCGCTGCGCCTCGTGTCGTATCAATTTGAACACCCTGCAACTGCTCGACCAACTCTTCCCACTTGACACTCAACGACGACGACGGTCGTTCGGCCGGCTCAGCACGGTTCAGGCAGTCCTTGGTACGCTCGCTGAGGGATAAGCAAATGTTGTGGAAACGCAGGAGATCGCCGTCAGTCGATTGAATGTCGTGCGCGCTCTTTTGAGTGTGCTCCAACCAAAGGTTGACCAACATTGCAAAGTTACGCGAGTGGTCAATGAGATACGGCAAGGAAGGAAATCCTTCCTTGAAAGTAGGCGGCAGCCGGTGGAGGATGGCAATGGGCGTGCTGTAAGATGGTGGGATCGGCTGTGCAGGTTGCGACGTGGTGGATATCGAGCAAATGTCATCAAGGTACTTTTTGAACTCCTGTCGATGCGAGGTGAGGAACGCATTCATGGGCTCCATCCATGCCTCTTTGGTTCCAAACGAAGACATATTTGCCAGACCTTGTAAAGACTTTGCAATGAGGGTGAATGTTCTCCGTGCCTTTACCTTGGGATGATCTGAACATTGATGTTAGCGACTGGCGGTGTTATGCCATCTTACAACTTGCATACCTTTGAGCAAACCAAAGAGCTTTGGGTTAAGTACAGCCGGAACGAAGAAGCGCAGGAACAAGAAACCAGACACACTACTGTACTGCACGGTCCGCAGGTAGTCTCCGTAACGGTCGTCCGCACAAGCTCGGATGTGTCTGAAAATGAGCCTCAATTCCTGCGGGCACCGTTGAACCGAATTGTAGATGGACCGCCAAACTTCTTCCGTACAGTTGATCAGCCTCCGCCAGTTTCGATCTAGCTCGTGCTGTGATGAGACCTTGTTCGGATCAACTTCGCATTCGGGGTCTTTGTCGTTGATTTCCCTTAGTTTCTCGCTCAGCGTCTCCTCCAGATACTCTTTGCCAAGGCGCTTCATGTGCAGATCCAAGGACTTTGTCAAGAGGGTGTTGCCACGGAAAAGTAGATTGGCCTCGAGTTTGGCATTGTTGCCCATGTCTCGTACGAAGAGCTCTCGATCGCTGGCGGATCCAAACGTGTTTGACGGTGACTCGTTCGACTCGCTCGAACCTAGCCTCTTGCTGAACCGTAAGCGACTAGCCGGGGATTCTTTCAAAGTACCGTCAATCTCTTCTTCGACAAGCGCACATATCCATTCCACTGCTGCTCCAGAAACCTGGAAAATGTTCAATAGATACTCGGATAGTCTCCTAAGCTCGTTGGGAATCATTTGGGCAACCTGTAGGGTTATTCCATTGGAGAACCGGTGGAGAAGCTCGGACAAAGGGTAGTAGTCACGGGCCATGAGAATCGCACATTCCTCACTGCTGACCTTGACAAGGACCTCGCCGATGGTGTTGCCATGCATGTTTACGAGGGGCCACCATTTTTCCATTTCTTGGTTTGGACCAAGATCATCAAGGTAGATGTCTGTTTTGCCTAGTGTCTGGTCAAAGGATATGCCAGCATAACCACCTTCAGTGACCCAGGAATCGTTGCCGATGGGAGCTTCGAAAACGTTCTTGTCGTTGCGGGTGCTGTAGCTTGGTGGCCGCTTCTTCAACAGCAGCGATGCCGTGTGGAGTGCGGGTAGGTCCAAGAACTCAAACTCTTCCCTCCAGAAAGGATTGTTGCCTTCGTTTTTGACCATTGTTCGTGCGCGCGTTTCGCCGTCTAGCAGTAGTTCCACAAGGTATCCTCCTGGGTTCGCTGTGGCTGATGAAGATGGCCTTATTGGTGTGGTTCCATTGTTGTCGGCAACCTTTGGACTGACAGGCGGTATCAACTTTGCTTCAATGACTCGTACAAATAATGACTTTTCCATGCGGAACATGTCCTGGGTGCCAAACGTGGGCGAAAGAGTTCCGTCCTCGGTTATGGCATCCGACTTTGGGCCGTACAGTTGCGGGACGGTAAATGCGCGTAAAAGGACTATCCAAACCTCGTACAAGACGCGTGAATCTAGGGATAAAAATATCGGCCGTACAATTGATAATGAAGAGGAAGACGCAGCAGTGTACTGGGGATATATAGCAATGCAAAACTCGTTATCCAAAACAGACGGATCCAAGCGTTGGACGGCGCAACGCGACAGCTGCGAGAGCTGGATAGTGGATACGAGGGTAACGTCGGTGTCAGAATAGAGTTTGAGCTCACCATTTTCACGAAGAGTGCAGGATACTCTTCTCCATCTGCGGGATCCGTGGCTCTGCAGTCTGTATGCCTGTGGACGTCCGTTGGGCCCGGCACTCTTGGGGGTGCCTGTATTACTGTATGTTACGCTCGTGTCCCAGTAGATCATCTTACCGACCTTGATAATGGGGGCTTCCTTCTTGGGCGAATCCTTGAGCAGAGACACCTCGGAGTGGCGTCTGCTGTCGGTCAGACGGCGCTCCATCATGACTGGAGTCTGCGGCTTTGCCATGCGATTCTGGATGCCCTTTGGCCGCATGGGCGACCAGCAAAGCAGGGCGGCAAACCACGAGTCAAACTCTTCCTGTGTTGGCGGGCGCAAATGGACCTCGAGTTTGGAATTGTGGACGACGACATGGATGTAGGCTGTGTATGCCTCACCGTCATATGCGCTCTTTACGTGGCAGCCGCGCAGGTCTGGAATCAGGGTGCGAGTGTACGAGACATCATTCTTGGGCTCGTACACTAGGCTGCCGGCCTCGTCGTTAATGTAGCAGTAGGAAAGGGCCCAGGGGTTCTGTTCGCCTCTGCGGAAGGCGAGAAGACCATGCATCTTGCCGCATGTAGAGCGCATGAGGGCCTTGAGTTTCCTGGCATCCGAGGCAGGCACAGGCGACAGCCACGACTCTGGGGGAACCGTAGTCGGGGAGATGACGGGGGATTGGGAGCGTGGTTGCGCCTGCTGCTGCTGCTGCTTGACAAGGCGGCCGCGGCTGTTTGTGCTCGAAGTCCTGGGCGGGGGCTGATGGGTGGACGAGGACGGGGAGATTGTGGAGATGTGGCCAATCGAGGTCACGACCGACTCCTCGAGGCTCTGGTAGTTTGACTGGGAGCTGGCGACGGAGCCAATGCGATGGCGGCCCTGTGTGGCGAAGACGGTCGAGGGGGAGCGGTCGCGGGAGGTGCGCTCCTCGAGGGTCCTGGTGCGTGGGCGGGTGGGCTCGCGGGCATTGCGGTAGTCGGAGTCGCTCGAGGCGCGGGCGACAAAGGCCCTGGGGTTTGCGGAGCGGGCGGCGGAAAGCTGGCTGTTGTGCGAATGGGGGCTGTTTGGCGGCGAGAAGCTCTGGGGGGCGAGGCCGTCCTCTGGGATCGGGGGCTCGTCGGGCGTGACGGAGCGGATCGTGGTTTGCTTGCGGTCGTCGCGGTCGCGGGGCCGCTCGATGCCAAAGGCTCCCTGGGCGGCCTCGATGGCACTTACTTCGCGTTTGCGTCGCTGGTCCATGGGGAGACAGGGCGGGTTGGGGCTGATATGCTTCTCATTGGCACACCTCGACAGGCGGCCCGGCTCCGGAGGCAGGCAACCAGCGGGCGCGGGGCGGGCGTGGTGGCGATGGCGGGTGGCGTGGCTGCTATGGAGCGGGCGTGGTGGGCATTGGAGAGCGTGTGGGCGTGGTGGAGGAGGACGAGGCCGTGGTGGCAGGGCGGCGTTGGTGGTGTCGGAGTCGGTGGACGTGGGCAAAATGAGATGGACTGACTGGCTGGTCGGGGCTAGCGAGAGAGGTATCGATGTGCTTGCAGGACCAAGGGCCTGTAGGGCCCTGTCTGTGCTTGGCGCGCCCCCGTACCTCTCGCTCTCCCCTAGATTTACCCGGCCACCAGGCCTGCTTGTTCGCGAGGCCTGCTGTTTTGGTGCGCGGCCTGGCAGACGTGTCCAGCCCAGCGGTGCGCTTGGATGCCATGCACGCCTGTGCCCACCAGCCTTGCCTGTGCCCGTCCTCTCATCTATCTGCAGCGGCCCAACGCCCTCACCACCACCGCCCAGCTCCACTCGCACCCGCACACACACACACAGACACACACATGCACACATGCACACCGGCTCATCATCGCAAAACACTGTCCTTGATCTCGACGCCATATGGATATCTGAACAAGCCCTAACAATCAGCCCCGTCATCTCTGTGCCTGCCTGCCTGCCTGCCTGTCTGCTTGCCGTGACCCTCCCGCCCAACCTTGCTCCTGGCACAAGAAAATCATATCAGAAAAAACAATAGAAAAGAAACACTCCAGAGAAGAAAAAGACGTCTCTTGCACCCTTCTCCTCGCCCTCGTCCCACACTGCATGCACGCACACACACACACACATATGTACACACATCCATCCATCCATCCATCCATCCATCCATCCACGCATACACACAGACATCCAGACACCACCACCCATGACCTGCACTTCTGCCCTCACTTGAAAGGGGGCTTGTCCCCCGCCTTGTCCTCGCCACCCACTGCGCTCACGGCCTGTGACGGCGACGCAATGCCTCCCAAATCCCCCGACCGCGTCTTGCGCAGCGCCTGCCGCATCGTCTCAATCTGCACCGGCAGCTCTTCGCCAAATGCCGGCGTCGGGTGCCCGAGGACAATGGGCGACGTGGGGCTGCCGGGAGATCGTGTGCGTGCTAGGTCCGTCGCCTTGGGAGACGCCGCCCCGCTCGTCGTCGGCGGTGACGACGCTATCGACCTCACGGGCGACGGCGACCGGTTGGCCGTCGACGACAGGCTCATAAACTGCAGAGCCTCTCCAGACGTCGCCCCCAGCACCTCCTGCCGGTCGTGCTCCACGTGCTCGGCCTGCACCACGTCTGCAAAGGAAATGAAGCTCAGCCGGCGCGGGTCCGTCGTGTCGAGCGCTCCGTAGCCTGGCGCTGTCGACTCGCTCGCATCCACATGGCTCGATGCTGCTGACTCTTCTGGCGCCATGAGGGGTGAGTGCAGTGACTCGGCCATGCTGCCGGCCACGGCCACAGCTACGGGCTGGTGCGCCGAGTGTGTCACAATCTCCACCTCGTCGGGGTTGAGCTGAGTGTCGGTAATGGCCAGTGACGTCGCATCGAGTGCGGGGGGTATATGGTCCTCCGTCTTGATGTGTGCCGGCACATCGACCGACGGTTCGGGCTCTTGCACGTTGCGCTCGAAAATGAGCGACGACGCCGGGCTGTGCAGGTTGGGCGATGTAGAGCGAATGCGACGGCCAGGAGACGCGCCCACAGGCAGCATGCGCGGGCTGCCTCGCGGCGATGCCCTGCGCTCTGGTGGAGACATTGGGGGTGAGGGGAGTAGTGTGGGTGCCGATGTAGTCGTCGTAGTCTTGTTAGTCGCCGTCGTCGTCGTCGTAGTAGTAGTAGTCGACGCCGCAGCCGCAGCCGTCTTCGTTCCTGTCTGCTCCGTCGCCGGCCGGTCTCCCTCGTCTCCCTTCTTTTTCCCCAGTCCCAATAGCTTCTTTCCCTTGCCCAGAAGGCTGTTGTTGTCGGCTGGTTTGGCTGGGCGCAAAGTCGTCGCTGCGGATGCAGGCGGGTTGTTGGGCTCCTGTGGCACAGGTGCTGCTTTCTCAGTTGCGCTCATGTTTAGGCGGCGGGCGGCGGGATGCTGTGGCTTATAGAGGGTGTGAGTGAACTGGGCACGCTATGCAAGATGTCGCGAATCGGGCCTATGGTCTGGAAACGGCTGCGCCCGTGTCGTCACGCGGTGGTCGTCGTCGTTTTCAAGGAAGCCGGCGAGTGGGATGGACCCTTGACTACTCCCCAACAGAGAGCGAGGGGCCAGTGGGCTTTTGCAGGTGACAGAGCGGGTTCAACCTGCGCAGCGACAGCGCATGCCTTTTGCTTTGCTTTTTCCTGGTGATGGCGGAGCGGATTACAGCGTCAGGAGAAGTGGTAGGCAAGCCCATGTTGATTTACTCCCTCGCTGGTGCTTACAGTGTTGATCGTCACGTGGGGCTGACGTATGCGCAGACCCTGAGCGTTGCAGCCGGCCCCCCTCCCTCCAGGCACGCTCTGCCTAGCCTATCTGCCTGTTCACGCTACCTTGAATAGCGTGCGCTCTTCTGTTGCCCAACCGTCGACCTATTTGCCCGCACCCAACCGCTCTCTCTTTTCACCGCGTTGCAGCTGAAGCCCGGCGGCTGAGCTTCATGCAAGCACATGCTGCCCGATGCTGCACCTACGCGGGCCTGCTCCCACTCGGGGCATGTTGAAGCGCAGATGTGACCCATTGGAACCCAGCCTGTGGCACACGGTAACGCGTTAGTTAGTGATCTTCACCCTCCCACCACCACTTGCTTCCCTTCCCCTGCCACCCCATCTCCATGTATGTATGCATGTCGTCACTCTGCTCGCCCGCCTCAACCATGTCGCTTGCTCGACACAGCGCCATACGATTCTCATCCACTGCTACTTCCCACCTACGATCGAGACTCCAACGTCCCGCACACATGTCATCTGCGCAAAATGTCCAGAATGAAAAATTTAGCCCAGTCTCGTGAACACCCAAATTTCTGTCCGATTATGCAATCTCCCAGGGTCCCCGCCCGCAACACCCTTCCTGCCCAGTTATCCGTCAGATACCGGCGTGGGATGCCTGGCATCGCACTAGCTGAAGCACCAGATACCAACACCAAACTAGTCGCGGGTAATTGCATCTGACGGAAATCGACGCTCCCGTCTCTGCTGCTTCACACAGACCATCCGTCTGTGATTAATCACCTGTCAGCCTTTGGACCACCGAGCAATTTCGGAGAGACGTCCGATCAGGTACTTCACCAACAGCTACTCTGGCGACTTGGTCGACCAGTTGAATACTTTCGTCACGGAGACACTAAAATCGCAAACTGCTTGTACATACTGCAAGCCAGCCATGGTGTGGCTCCGGCCTGTCAGGTGCAATAATTGATGCCTGAGGTTTGTCGCACTTAGATATTTGACCTGCAAATATCAGCCACTCATTTCGTCCGGCAAACTTGTTCCACACATATTAATTACATGGGTTCTCGCTTATGCTCAATTGTTGGCCCTTTTCATCCATGAACGTGACCCGTTCCTGCGTGAGATAAGCATTCTCCTGCTAGTACAAAAAGGTGCGTGGGATTTGCAGCCATGAATGCCTTGCACAGCCTCACCCAAGGACGCTTCCCATAAGTTGTTTCGTAACACGATCAAAGCTAAAATAGGTCTTCCAGCGAGCTGGAATTGATGCGGTGTTAGTCTGACGAACGCTTGATACTCATGGCCTGTAAATACTAGATGGCCCTACCTATATTGGCGAACTCAATGTCTCTAGAAACAGTCGGACCAAACTACAAAGAACATAGGATGCCCAATTCAAGACCCCTAAACGAAAGCTTGATAAGGAGGAGTACATTAAGCATGCGAAAAATGGAACCTGTTAACTGTAGTGTACACTCAATTCCTAGTTTATGATTACTTAGTTTCAACACCACAACTCGGCAACTAATCCCATAGAAGCTCAAGGGCTCGCATTATAGAACTACGCGGCAAACCTAAAAATAGGAAACTTAAAGTCGACGAAAGAAAACTGTTGACTCTTCTTCTTCGCAACGCAATGACATCCGCTGGCTAGATTGCAGCGGCAAACGGTGGCCTGGATTCGAAATGTAACATACCCTATTCGCCTTCAAGCACAATGCCGTCTATGATACCTTGCTGCACTCCCACCCTTCATTTCCCCTGGAGCCAATCTGTAATAGTATGGTAACACTAGTCAACTGCGCACTACTGCCTAAACACCACTCGGTGAAATGGGCACTAGCTATTCTTGCGCACCCCTTTGAGACTAGCATAGTACTTCATGTGATGAGTAATCCATGCTGAATATTTGATAGTTTCTTCGCCTTGGATAAACATGGAACCCGGTAAGGAGTAGGCGGTAGTTGAGATGAGGGTTCACATGGAAGATGGCAGTCCATCACGTAAACTGATACCACACGGCTGAACCGCGGGTCAGACAGCAACCCCGCCCCCGTCTCTGTCACCTCCGGTGTTAAGGAATTCTGCTCCCTAGTCTACGATACAATGTCCTCTGCATTCCAGAAGTGCCAGACTGGTTAAGCACCTTCACTTTTTTTAAGCTTTCTACATGTTCTTATTTACATGAAGCAGTGATTCGAACCTTCTCTAGTACTTCACATTCGGGCCTACATCAAGTGAACCCTTGAGACATCTGCCCGAGCAGAAGGCGCTTATCGGTTCCAAAGGTCGGTAGTTGTCAGTATCAACATGCGCAACACAAGAAGAAAGTTCTATGAAGACAACACTTGTCCACCAAAGCGTTTGTGTGCTTGAGGCAAGAGTGGCAGTTCTCGTAACAGTTTGGGGGAAGAATGCCAGCCCCTCGTTATCTACGAATAGTACCATACTAACACACTAGCTCTAAGTGTCTTGACAGGATCCGCCTGAAAGATGAGCAATTATGCTCACTGGCCAGCATCTCATGGCCAGCCAGCCCTCGTGCCACACAGCATCAAGGGTGCATCTAGACATGTGTCAATACGGTAACCGAACCCAGAGCTACTATAACAACCGTGACCACTGCTTTGTGGCTACTGTTATGCAGATTTGACTGCTGCTGTCACATAATACCAATCAAACTAGAAGAACTGACATCTAGACTGACCAGCCAAGAGCAAAAACTACCAACAACCCAAGCAAGACTAAGGGTCATGCTAACACACTTGGAGCATCTGGTTCCGGTATCCGAACTTCAGAGGCACCGAAATCACCGTATTGTAACACAAAGTGGCTGTTGCCGTGACTGATACCCCCCATCCCCAGGAGTATCCGTGGAGAAACAACTTGGTTGCATATTCCTTCTTTTTCACGTTCTTTTTTTTTCACCCATGCATGATCGTACGCCGGCGTCACTTCTCGGCAACGCTCTGACACGTGTGAGTAATTCCTTCTTCCTGCCACCATCCTGCAGCGTGGCGAGACAAAGGGGGAAAACAGATTAGTAAACGACATATGTACTGTATCTATAGCGGCGCGCTACGGGGTAGACAAGCGTGCCCTGGACGCCAATGACGTACCATCGGCGACCTTGCCGTAGCTGTATCCACTTTCTTCAATGGTACCGACCCCGACCGCGTTCTTCGCGTGCCGCCAACTAGTCACATCGGGCGTCCGAAGGCAGTAACATCGGCTACAAGAGGAGACCTCCATTACATTCGTATGGCTCTTTGCAACTTCCATCAGTATTTTGGCCCGCAAACCCCGAATGTGGAGATTTGACCGACGCGTTTCGCTCTTCGGGGGACCCTGCATATACACTTCACCAAAAAGGTATAGCGTCAGGCTGGGTGGCCTTTGATCCGACAGTTATCGAACCACAAGCCTTCTTTTCTCGTTTGATACTTCACGAATGCTACATATATCTACTCACTTGAAATCATCTCCTTCATGTTTGTTGCGAGTGCACTCGATGGCCTTGCCGCCTTCGAGTCCTTCATTGTCGGGTGCGCCCCGCTCATGGTACTATCTTCAATTGTACCGAGCGGGTGGCGAGTCTGGCCTCTGCTAACCATCTGGATCCTAGGTGACAGTCTGAGATGGAGTCGTCGGGATAGCAAGCTCGTGACAGATTGCGGCATATTTGTACTGCTGTTTGCCTGGCACGTACGACAGCAACTGCTCGAGCGTCTAGTGGGGTCGTGGGAAAACTTCGGGGTTGAACTCGAGTACACGCTGTATAACGCATACGGTATTGCAACGGTACTTGTGCTGCTGGTATCCATTCTACCCCGCGCATTCAAGAGCAGCAATCCCACAGCCCCAGGCTCATCCAATAGAACTATACAGAGGTCCGAGGTGGAGGCTCCCAAGCCACGCATCTTCCCGTGCCAGACAACACATGCCCGGATGTTCCCAAAGCGACACGCATTTGCATATTCGTACCTCCAGTGTGGATACCCCATTGTCTGCAGTCGAGCTCAGCAGGACGAAACGGAATTTCCATGTGGAGAGGACCGGTATTTGGGATCATGGTGGCTCCGGGTAAGAGCCGAGGATTACCTTGAGCGAGGCGATGGCGAGCTGGGATTTTACCAAAAGTTGAGAAAATATCTGAAAGCTCAGCATATCGCCGACTCAGATTGGGAATATGCCTACTTGGTAACAGCACCGCGCTTTTTCGGTTACTCGTTCAATCCCGTCTCTTTCTGGTACATTTACGATCGCGAACACGAACTCAAAAGAATGGTATTGGAGGTCAACAACACATTCGGAGAAAGGCGCATGTACCTGCTCGATGGATCAAGTCCTTCTAGCCCTCCACACAAATCTGACTCCCAACAGTCATCGGCTGATGAGGGGTCTGAGATTGAACTGGCCAATGCATCCAAGTCAAAGTTTACCGATGTCTGGATGAAAGACTTCCATGTTTCACCATTCAATTCCAGAAAGGGATCTTATGCGCTCAAAGCTCAGAATCCATTCCCAACCGTCTCTCATCATGACCCCCGAATCGACAACACAATTACATTGAAGTCCTCTAAAGACCATGGGAAACTCGTAGCCCGCCTCTTTTCGACCGGCAAGTCTTTGGATCCAAACCAGTTAGGCTTCGTTGGAACAGCCAGGTTCGTTCTAAGCTGGTGGTGGGTTGGCTTCGTCACATTTCCCCGTATCCTCAGGGAAGCAGCCAAGCTATTCTTCAAGAGAAAGCTTCATGTGTGGTTTAGACCTGAGGTGCAGACTTCCAGCATCGGCCGTCTACCCACCTCTGCTGAAATGTAAGTTTAAACATATTATCGCAAAGTAAGCATTGCTGACCTACAAAGCACACTCGAGGAAGTCTTCCGAGACTATCTTTACAAGCTCGTGAATGAGACTGAATATCCATTCCGCATTACATTCAAAAGCTCGATTCCTGGGACACAGTGCCGCCTTATCTCCACTACCCGTGTCCTGGAGCCTGAAAGACCCCAACAGGCCATGGAGATTTGTGTTCTCACCCCGGCATTTTACTCGAGGCTCGTCCACTACACGTCCACTTCCGAGGCGATTGACCGTGAATGTGTCTTTACCGATGAGCGGAATAGGACGTTGTGGTTGTGCCGCCCTAAATTACTCCCCTTCCTATTGTCAGACCGATCCTCAATATGCATTGAAGGCGAGAACATGGCGCCGGTCAAGAGAGGCTATTTCGACGAACTGAGATGGATGCTGCTAAGAAGGCTGAGGTGTCCACCACCCGACCCGGCGTACTCTGTGACACCACAAAGCTCAAACATCCAAGTAGACGATATTCGATCCAGGCCGTATTCGGAACTGGACCAGTTTGTGAGAAGTCATGTGGGGCACAAATATGCTGGGAAGTACAGAAGAACCGTTACGAAACTCTTCTTAGCGCAGCGCTTTTGCTTTGGATTTTCGGAGGTTGTAGATTTGGTAGATCTACTGGTCAGGATATTGCTATGCTACCTAGCTGTTCTGCAGATGAGGACCTGGTGCGACTCCTGGGCAGGGTCTGAATCAGCTAAATGCATATTGGCGCTGGCGGAGCGCAAGGACTGGTCTGCGTGCTTTAATGCTCGTGGGAGCGATGATTTCAATTGGTGGTGGCTGGCGAAGAGCTCTTTGCTAGTACACGCACCCCATGCGTATGGTTTGCTAAAAGGCTACAGCTAGGCCTATTCATTGTTAGCTGTTTCAAATCGAGCAAGTCTGTCCTTGACATAGCCATTCCTCGATAGTGACAAAGAGTCATCGTATTGGTGAACATCTTGGAGCAGATCATTAGCAATTGCCGAGATGGCTTACTGCCGGTGAGCCTTGTCCATCCTGATGTATCCAGGCGCAATCATGACGGCTGGTCTGACACGGCATTATCCGTTGCATTTCCGGTCAAGCAGGACACATATCCGTCCTGCTTGTGAATGTCTGCAGATCGAATCTTGGTCATGGTCCTTCTTGCAGGTAAGATCAGCCGAGGTACACAAAAAAAGGCGCTGCACGCTAACGACGCGCAACCCCAGATTTCCGCCGGGGCCCCCTTCACATGCACAAAAGCACATGGGACGAAACAACACCTCGTCCTTCAACATGTGAAGCTTGCATGTGTCGCGTGCCCACACCACATTGCTTCTGGCCGTTGAATTTAAGAATGCATGAAAGAGTGAACGCGAATAATGTGCAAGATCCAGAACCTAAATGGCCAAAAGAAGTGCCATACGTAGTTGTCTCCAAGCAATTGGCAAACGTCATCGTCGTCACTCTTCCGCTTGTCCCCCCCAATCCCCACCTCCGATCTATAGCAGTCATGCTACCCCCCCGAACGTGCGTTTCCCTTTGGGCCGAGGACAAACCCCACAAACGGCACGCCTTTTCTCGGTTTCAAGCATGACGGTCACACTCGAGCTTCCACCCAGCTTCCTCGGATGCTGTGGTCGGGCCAATGGTACGCTTAGCCGGTCCTTCCCGAGTCCCTTCTTGGGGTAGGGCTGGGGCGCGATGCTAAACTCAATCCGCACATTTTGGGGGTTTTATGCTCATGTCTTCGCTGTGTGTACTTAAATACCAAACTTGGCTCTTCCCGTCAGAGCTTATATCACGGCTAGACGGTTAGACCGAGGCTCGATTTCCGGTGTGCCGTCCCATTGCATGATCATTTGCTACTAGAAGAGAAGAGTATTATCCTGATTTTCTTCTCTTGCTTTTCTCTCAATCTCACTCTTCTCTCCTCATTTCCACATCCAACGGTGATCTCGATTTTGCTGAAGCAAAGCTTTGGTTGTTTCAACACAGGCCATCTCACGTCATACATACACATACATCGTCATGGCGAACATTGACGCTGAAGACGCTCAGTTCCAGAAGGAGGTGCAGGAGGTTAAGCAGTGGTGGACAGATTCCAGATGGAGGTTTACAAGAAGGCCGTTTACTGCTGAGGATATTGTTTCCAAGCGAGGTAACTTGAAGATCACATACCCAAGCAACAATCAGTCCAAGAAGCTTTGGCAGATTGTTGAGGGACGATTCAAGGTAAATTGCATCTCTGAAAGGTTTGGGGAAATGTATTCTGACGATTCCCCAGAACAAAGACGTTAGCTTCACATATGGATGTCTTGATCCGGTCATGGTTACACAGATGGCAAAGTACTTGGACACTGTGTATGTTTCTGGATGGCAAGCTTCGTCGACGGCTTCATCTACGGATGAGCCAGGCCCAGATCTAGCGGACTACCCTTATGTGAGTATGCTTTAAATCGAAAACGTAGTCAAAGGAAGAAACTCATTGTTTTTTTAAGACAACTGTACCCAACAAAGTTGGCCATTTGTTCATGGCACAACTCTTCCACGACCGAAAGCAACGTGAGGAGCGTCTTAGCTCTGCAAAGGCCGACCGCACCAAACTTCCCAATGTCGACTACCTGCGGCCGATCATTGCTGATGCAGATACCGGACACGGAGGTCTTACGGCGATCATGAAGCTCACCAAGCTCTTCATCGAGAAGGGTGCAGCTGGTATACACATTGAGGATCAAGCACCAGGAACGAAGAAGTGCGGACACATGGCTGGAAAGGTTTTGGTACCTATCAGCGAGCACATCAACCGCTTGGTAGCTATCAGAGCTCAGGCAGACATTATGGGTAAGATTGGGCAAACCTGAATACAATGGAACCATACTAACGAGAAATTCTTAGGCACCGATCTACTCGCTGTCGCACGTACCGACTCAGAAGCCGCTACCCTCATCACTTCAACCATTGATCCACGCGACCACCACTACATTCTGGGCTGCACCAATCCTGCACTCCAGCCTCTGAGCGAGCTCATGTACGCTGCAGAGCAAGCTGGCAAGAGCGGTGCTCAACTTCAAGCCATTGAAGACGCCTGGATCAAGGAGGCCAACCTCAAGCTCTTCCACGAGGCTGTAATCGATACCATTAACGCTGGCGTACACGTCAACAAGCAAGGCCTGATCAACGAGTTCCTGGAGAAGAGCAAAGGCAAGAGCAACTCGGAAGCACGTGCCATTGCCACTGGTATTACCGGCGTCGACGTATATTTCAACTGGGAGGCAGCAAGGACGCGGGAAGGTTACTACAGGTACCAGGGCGGCTGCCAGTGTGCCATCAACCGCGCCATAGCATACGCTCCCTACTGCGACATGATCTGGATGGAGTCGAAACTACCAGATTACGCGCAAGCCAAAGAATTTGCCGACGGCGTGCACGCCGTATGGCCTGAGCAAAAGTATTTCTCTCCATCTATCTATTCATTCCTCATAGATTACTAACATTCTGCCAGACTTGCATACAACCTCTCACCTTCATTCAACTGGAAAGCCGCCATGCCACGTGACGAGCAAGAGACATATATTCAGCGCCTCGCCAAGCTCGGCTACTGCTGGCAGTTCATCACGCTCGCTGGCCTGCACCAGAGCGCGCTCATGGCTGATACTTTCTCAAAGGCATACGCTAAGCAGGGCATGCGTGCGTATGGCGAGATTATCCAGGAGCCCGAGGCGGAGAACAAGGTCGATGTCCTTACGCACCAGAAATGGAGCGGTGCCAACTATGTAGACAACTTGCTCAAGATGGTTAGTGGTGGTGTCAGCTCGACGGCGGCAATGGGAAAGGGAGTCACGGAAGATCAGTTCAAGTAGGATTTTTGGAAAGGGTTGACTGGATGGATAATATGTTGAGAAGAGTAACGTCCATCCCAGTGCCGGGACGCACGGTGCAACGCGACACCTTCTCTTCCGGACTCTCGGACTTTCTATAGCGCGCCTGCCTACTAGATGTAGTTAGTGCCTGCAATAGTTCAGCCGATGCAACACCATTAGCCCTACTAAAATATCTACCCCTTATTTTTAACGTGTAATATCTTTACTACTATCATAGCTTTTATAAACGTAATTATAGTAATTAATTTATAAGATATTGTTACGGTGCGGGTCCGTACACTCCGAACGTAAGCTTAAGTATCAGTTACGCAAACAACAACGAAGCTTTGTTGTCTTGTGCCTGCCTTTTGGCAGCGTGGTAGGCGCGTGTAGCTGTGTGCTCGGCTCCGCTAGGAGCCCTCCCTGACTACGCTGGTAAATGGGTACCCCCCTACACCTATGTTGTGTAGGGTAGGGTAGGGTCGCACGGGCCTTGGGTAGGTGTAGGGTTGGGTTTTTGATTATATAAGACCCTATACCGACACCGACCTATATTTTAGCAACCCAACCCTACACCGACCTATGGCTTGGCAAACCAACCCTACCCTACACCTACCCATTTACCAGAGTATAGACGAGGCTAGTCAAGTGTTAGCGAAGGGTCTTCCGCCTGCCGTGCCCACTTCTTATCGTGCTCTGGTCCTAGGGTATCAACAGCTGCAAGCGCAGCCCCGATATTACTCAGGATGGTGGAGATACGAGGTGTTAGGGTAGTGCTGATTACTAGGCCGCGTCAGCGAGGTGGTGGGCCATTGTAGCCCTTACTTTGCTAGTCATTCTCTCATTATAAATTCTTCCTTCGCCTAATCAATCCCATTAACCGATCGTAAATCAATCTTACATATTGAAACACAATTTCACCAAGATACTAGCGTTATATTCTTTGCTCTCAACAACCTATTATGCATTTCTTTGGAGTTGTTACTATTTCGCTACTGTGCCTAGTCAGCACTTCCATCGCGGCATGCTATGATAACTGCAATAGCGGTAACATTGGAGCTGCATGTACTATTACCTGTGATGTAAGTATTTCTGCTAAAGCTCTTAAACAGAATAATAATAGATATATAGGGTAGCGGTACTGCTGGTGATGGAGTGTGTGTAGATAGTGCATCACCGTTTTGTGAGACTATGTAGTTAAGTTGCTGGATTTTGTTAGTCTATGTGTCGCAGCCTTTGCAATACTGTAGCAACACTGAAATCAGCTGAGCTAAGGTAATAAGTTACTGGAGCGACAATAAGGACGCGAAACTACAGAATGCTTCCACTACGATGGCTCTTGGGCTTCGTTCTTCTGAACTATTCAGCTTATACCAGACGTTGTCGGTATATTACTAGACAGTTAACAATGTATCTTAAATGTGCGTATAGCTCTTCTATCTGTGAGCCTGTACCATGATACTTAGTGAGCTATTACTAGGGTATACCTTAATTATATTTAGTACTAACCTATCTAATATCTACTACGCAGGGAAAGACGTTAGTAGCGAAGTAACACTAACTAGAAAGAAAACCCTAAATAATTATTAGCCGGAGGACTGCCGATATGAGCATAGTACTAAGGTATAGTTTCTTAGTAGGGTGACGGTATTGGCATCTTTAGACAGCGCAAACGGCGTTGGCGGCCAAGATCGTGCTACAATAGCGAGACTAAGCATCTAGCTATAGAGGCTTCTAGAAAGCTATAGGTATATACTATAGTTATTCTTAGTGTATAACTACTATAAGTATAGCGTTGAATTTATTATAATTGTAAGGGGCTGCGCTCCGGGGAGCAATCGCGAGGTATACAAGAGGTTGTATTCAATAGAGAGCTAAGCTTCTAAGCTACGTAGTTATCTATATACAAAGCCGTTGCCCAAGCAACAATCGGGCCAATATAGCATATCGCGTTGGATGCCTCCTGAACGTCGTTCGGGCGGTCTTAGGGAATCCAGGTGCTCAGCGTAGTACCTGGATTCTGCGAGTCAACCGACATTCCATCGAGGATTTATCCAAAGGGCGTTCAGCCCGTTAAAACAATAGTGTATAGCGATATCTAAGTACGGTACTATAGGCTATCTATATACTAAGTGCTACTAATAGTGTACGTCTTAGAGGACGTATTTCAACGATCTTACTATCTATATAGAAAAACTACTAAGATATATACTTATTACTCTAAATTAACTTTAGAAGACTATAGCCTTAATTATTACTACTCTAGCTTCCTCTCTAGCCTACTAAGCTATATAGAAGTTTATACTATCGTAAGCAAATAAGAAGGTATTAGAGAAGAGTTAATAAACAGCACCAATAGAATAAGTAATAGCGTAGTTAATGACGCGCTTTTTTGAGTTAGAGGTTGATGCACTAGAAGAATAAGAGCTACGAAATAGATACATGCTAGGCCTATTGATTTATAGGCATGGTAGGTGCAACCCGGGGACCCGAAAGAAAATGCGTCCCGTTACACCGTGCGTCCCGGCACGTAGGGACGGACGTTACATACCTGTTGTCGAAAAAAAGGATTGCATTATGTAGCAAATATACTACGTATCATTCACGCAGTAGTTGGGGCTCTTGCTTTGGTTTGGCGGTCAAAAGGGTGATAGACAGCACTACGTGCCCCAAGCCTCGGTCGTTTTTTCTCTTTAGAAAATCGACATGCCAAGCAGTTGGTGAAGATAGTAGTATACTAGTTCCACGCTTCCAAGATATCATTGTCAGCGCTAGATGCAGGTTAATTAATGATTGCGACTAAACTCTTTTTTAACACGCTTCACCAAACTAGCCCTCCATAGCCAAGATGTCTCTGCTTCTGCTGCACGCAGAAGCTGTTGACAAATTGAGGCTCTCTTGTTACCTGTATTTTGGTGCTGGAATGCTTTCAAATCTCGTCTCAGCTTGCGCCCAAACATGCGGGGACGCTCGCACAGCCCCACGCCACAAGGGCAACCGAATCCACCACCGCGGTCAGACTCAAACGGATAAAGTGGTTCCCGACCGCCTTGCCCGCGCGCAGCCCCTTCTGACTGCGGCTGAGTCAAGATGTATGCGCATAATTGGGTGGCTTGTAGCCATCAGCTGAACCGCAAGCTGCAATGATTGTCGTGCGTCAGCACAAAATGATGTACAATGTGTACGCACGCCGCGTTCGCGCAACAAACAAAAGCCACGAGATTCGTGTTGCTCACTACGCAAAAGTACTAACCACCCTCGATAGTTTCCCCAAGAAGTAAACCAGGGTTTTGTTTCAAACAACAAAGCATCGTGAACACAAATTTTGGCGCTTATCGACAAACGGCGGCGTAATTTAACACTGAAAGATTCCGAGCGAAGTTCGGCGATTCAACGAGGAAGGAGGGAAGCAAAAACGTGATATTAAATCACGGTTTGCCTGAATCGAGGCTGTGCTAGGCCTCCCATGTACCTTTCTGTCACATAGCACAAAAGAGGGCGAACCAACCAGCCACAATAGACACACACGGGACATAGAAAACAAATCCATTTCCCGCCCCAGGCGGCATTCTCTCTTTCTATAATCCCCCTTACAGGCGATATCCGAAACCCCCCCAAGTCGCACACCTTCTCCAAAGAAACAGCGATAACAAGAAAAACAACAACAAAGAAAGAGATAGATAGAAGTGGGAAACCCAGAAATCATGGACCACACCACCAACATAGTACCCTCCTACCCGGAGGCCTTCCCACCACTCGACTCCTACACACCTATAACATCGCAACACAACCACTCCGCACCGCCAATCTGCGACGACATATACTCCTCCACAACAACAACAACAACAACAACAACAGCAACCACACTAGACCCCGTCTTCCAAATCCAGTACGACACGCCTCTATACACCGAAATCAACATCCCCCTCCCACGCCTCCCCCCTCCTCGCAACCCCGCCTGCAAAACCGGCAACATCACCAGTCCGCCTCCCTCGCCATCAACCGCCGCCGCCGCAGCAGCAGCAGCACAAGACGCACCACCCCGCGGCCGTTCAAAAACCCTCTCGTCACTCTCTCGCTTCCGGACGCGGCGCTCTTCATCTACCTCGTCCTCTCAAACACCTCCGTCTCCCTCCATATCATCCTCGGCGATGCAAAGGCAAAGCGACGACACCCCGCGCACTCGGCCCCGCAAAGAAACTATCAAATCGCGCGAAATCAACGCGCTGATGGATCTGCGGCATCAGAGCAAGAAAGGGCCGAGCGGCACGATTGATGCGTTGGCGGTTGTGCCTGCGGTGCTGGTGTTGAGTGCCGAGTTGTTTACGCCCGGCGAGAAGGGGGGCAAGAGGAAGGATTCGGGGGTGGGGAGGTGGGAGGATGGCATTAGGTAGGAGGGCGATTGTCAAGGGAAAAGGGACTTTCATTTTTTTTTTCTCTTTACACGTTCAAGGGGTAAGATTTCATGGAAGGAATTGCGGCGTTTGGAGCATTTTCTTTTGGGCCAAAGCTGCGATGGGAGATGGGAGTGGGCGGCTTTTTTTGGGGGGGTGGTGTCTTGAGCCACATGTGTATACTACTGCGTAAAACAGAAAGGAATCGAGGGGGAAGAGAAAGGGAAAAAAAGTTGTGGTTGCGGGGGAAGGGGAATTTTGTTGGATGGAAGATGAGAAGGAGAGTTGAGATGCTGGGTTCAGCAGAGGAATGAAGATAAAGGAACGAACTTGAGCGGCACGATGCACCTACTAGTTAGTTGGAGAAATTCCTCAGGACTGCAGTTGCAGAACATGTATACCCCAAATCAGTCTATTCATGATAACATGCATATTCAATTCTCTGAACAGCTTTTTTTCTTCATTCTCCTTCATCATATGTACATATCATTAACACATCCATCGTACTGACGATACCACTTCGAGTCATTCGGACAGGGGTGGAGCCTCACCACACAGCACGTGGTCATGCAACAGCACAACACACCACCCGTCGACCCAGTGGAACCGAAAAAAAAATAGCCATGACTATTTCAAAGTTTTTTGTAAGAGGAACCGTCCTTGGAAAACAACGCCAATCCATGCACATATGCTCATGATGCACATTTAGGTATTTGATATACCGCTCCTCAGCAGTCTTAAAAAACACGCAAAATACAGAAAATTCAAAAAAAAAATAACACTCCCACGTCAAATGAGAATGTCGTCGAAAGGAGGGTCCAAGAGTGTGCAACCTTCAACAAAACGAAAAAGAGAGCAAAAAAGGCCTCTAACCAAGTCTGCCTCTACCGCTCCCAAAGCCCATAAGGAGCTAACACCGAGCGTGGAGGGGCGGGATTGACCCAGTAGTGGAAACTGAACGAGCAGAGGTACTAACTGTAATCGAACAGCACGCTGATGCTCTCACCGTGGTGGACGCGGCGAATAGCCTAGTTTTCTCATTAGTATGCTCCAATATCAGCCAAAGTTTTGTACATACCTCAGCAAAAACGTTGCCCACCTCCAAAACCTCTAGTTTGGGGCATCTCGACTTGTGCTCGTCCTGAGGCACCGTGTTGGTCACGATAACCTTGTCCAATGCACTAGCGTTGATGCGATCAATGGCATCTCCACTCAAAATACCGTGCGTGATGAGCGCAATTACCTGTGTAGCACCCTCCTTCTTCAGGAGCTTCGCTGCACGGGTAATGGTGTTGGACGTATCAGCCAAGTCATCGATAAGAATCGTCGTGCGAGCTGATACATCTCCAACCAGCATCATGGTCGCATTTTGCCGGTCGCTGATCTGGGTAGGACGGCGTTCCTTATGGATAAGTGCAAAGGGCATGCCGAGTGCATCAGCGATGGCGGTGGCTCGCTTGGCACCACCTGCGTCAGGGGAGACTACAACGGCTTGCTGGTAGTTGGGGATGTTGAACTGGATGTATTTGCGCAGGAGGTGACGCCCGTACAGGTTGTCGACGGGGATATCGAAAAACCCTTGGTATTGCGGGTCTGGAGATTTGTTAGAGACAGTGGCCTTTGTCTACAATGATATCACATACCGTGGAGATCCATAGTAATAACGTGGTCGGCTCCAGCACATGTCAGAAGATCCGCGATCAAAGTACCGGCCTGGGCGACCCATTGGCGGTACCCAACCTGCGGCTCGAAGGCTGGAGGTTTTGTAACGGTGGTTTGGCGTGTCAGAGCACCGGGCGTTTGGGTACCATTCGTACCATTGACGCCATTGGTGGCATGGTCAGTGCCAAAGTACGCACCCTTGTCTCCCTTGGTCGAATCAAGCGTATCAGTGCGCTTGATGCCATTCGTCTTGACGGGGCTTGAAGGGTTCGAGGTGATGCCATTGCGCTCGTCAAGCTTTATCTTACTGAGCTGGTGGTGCAGCGATGCCGAGCCATTTGCGAGACCTGCACTCTCAGGCTGGCCTGGGTGGGGCGTCTGCGGGCGAGATTCGAGCGAGTATGTGCCGGTCCTCGAGCGCCCAGGGGCTTTTGACAGCGGTGCGCCCGTCTTGTTGTAGGGAATATCCGACTGTCGCGAGTATGGGAAGAGAGGAAGAACGGCGGTGATGCGCTTCGCAGAGGCAGTTCGGCAGGCCGAGATGGTGATAAGCAGTCTATAGTACGTCAGGCACTTGACTCAACTATGCCATGAGGACAGGCCTACTCCATCAAATGGTCGTTGACTGTGCGCGACACCAAATGTTAGCGCGGTTCGTGAAGCATGCTGCCGTGCGACTGGCATTGGGATAGTTGCGCGACTCGAGGGAAAAAAATGCGACGACGCGTGTGTGTGTGTGTGTGGAGTGGGCAGGGAAATTCCATACCTTTACCACCACCAGACTGAATGATGAAGACATCCTTGCCACGGACGCTTTCTTGGATCTCCACTCTGGTCTCGCCGCCCTTGAACTTGTCGAGAAGCACCTTGGCCTTGGGTATGCCGAGGTGGTTGCAGATAGTCCTAGAGCACCGTCAGCGGGCCTGCGCGCCGCACGCCGTCGTGAGCTGCTACTTACTCTGTAAGCTGGGGGTGAGAGGTTCCGCCGAGAACGACAATGTTCCTCATTTTGAAGGCTGGTGAACGAGGTAGGGGTGAGTAGGCTTTCGCGACGGGCAGTGACAAGGAGGGAATGATGAGGCAGCGAAGCTTTCGCGTAGAAAATCGTCTTATCGATAAAGGGAAGAGAGCCGAGCTAATCTTGCTGCATGGATGGCGCCGGACAGGCTACTGGGCAAGTGTACCTTAGGACGTGGGCAGGATACATGGTGTACTGTGGGACATGGATTGTGGTTTTGTCGTCACACTCAGCCGGCCGCATGCCCGGTTGTTGCCCTTTTTTCCCTGCCGAGCCGTGCTGAAAACCTTCTAGAGCAGAAATTTACTGCATGATGCACATGTGCTGCACTCTGCACACGCAGGCCGGGGAAAATATGCTGGCGACCACATTCGCCATCGTGTGCAGCTACACGAGTTTGCATGCAGCAAGTCAGTGTGGGCGGTCAGTAATTGCGCCATTCTGTGTGGCTGCCCTCGTGGGCCAGAGGCACCGGCCCACTAGCGCTGACCGTCATCGGCCGGTCACGGTTATGGGCATGGTCACGTGCACACATCGTCATTTGCGCCTCGACTGAGGACTGGGGTGCCTACCAATCAAACTATCGTAACCACGGCTCTCTCGCCCTTCTCAAATGCCCCCGTCTGCACTCGGAAAAAGCCAACGCGACGGTACTGCCCCTCTGTCGTCGCCAGTAGCATCATTCCTTCCACATCCTCCCGTCCTGGCACATTCTCCACCAATCTTCCCCCAAGACAGACCACTTCAACGCCCCCATGCATATCCGGATCAACGGCATCCAATGTGCCCTCACCACATCTGGCGCTCGCACCCGTGTTCGCTAGTCCGCTCTCACCACTGTCGGCTAATCCTGCAAGGTAACCATCTGACTCGAGGAGCCTGTGCTGTTCGTCATGGGCATGGGGGTGCCAAGAGAGTGTACAGATACGACCTCTCGCGACCAGAATACCCGATGTGACGGCTCCATACTCGAACCCAGGAACAGCAAGCTCAACCTCGCAGGAAATCACTTCAAATCCAAACCTACTCTTGTACCCAATTCCTCCGTCATTGCCTTCATCTTCCCAAACTTGTACAAAGTCCTCCACAGCGCCACTGACAGATGCCCAACTCCATGAAGGAGCAACGTAGCCTTGTGCTCGAGGCTTCCGGTTATGGTTGTCGCCATCCACCGTCTCATTGCGTGGACAATTCCATTGTAGATCAATAGCGAGGTCGCGCTCCCACATACCAGCAAGATAGCGACTGTTGTATGTTTGGCCAAGTTCCTCGGCAATAGCCGATATTGCAACGAGCTTGTCTCCCTGGTACGAGAGCATACGCCGACTATACTCTCCTCGTATTGCGAGCCATACCTGCCTCGTGTTTTCTGGCGTAGTAGCCAGAGAGAACAGCTTGCCGCTCCATGGCAAACTTGGTAACTGCGGATCTTTGCCAGACGTCATACCGTCCGCAGAACCTGGGCTAGTACGGTCAATTGTTTGGACACCACGGTATGAGAAGAGAATTGCACGCGTTGACAAGATGAGTTCTTGGAACGTCCAGGCCCGGTTGTTGATAGGGTCTTTCCATCGCTTGTAGTCTGCTGGGTAACTAAGGACCATTTCCGAGCATGTTGGCTGGGCCATGTTTGCTGGAAAAGGTATCGTGACTGGTTCGATGAAGTAGTCATATTTTTCTTCAACGTGGTGTAGGAAGCCTTCAGTAGCAGATTTGGCAACAGAAGCCACTACCGTTACTGTGGCATACTTGTAGATTGATCGCATCTTCGGTAGTTCCTGTGCCTTATCCTTGTCTGAATCCTGCATGATGCATCTATCTCTCTATCAGCAATACAAAAGGTAGCTGCAAATGTTCTCTTACAGTGCATCTACCCAGATGTATTCTATCCCGATGCGGCGTGTGACCGTGACAGCGTCTTGTATCGTTTTGGGAAGCTGCTCGGTCCCAAACCCTGTCGTGAGCATATCTTCAGTGGTACTAAGCAAGATGAATGTTTGATTCGTGCCCCAGACATAGCTAAGTGCGGAAAATTTCGGTTCGTGATCCTCGATGGTGGATGTTTGGATTATGCGTAGACCGCCCTTGTCGCACAGTTGTATCAGGCGTGACGGTAGATAATTTAGCGTTGTTGTTGTTGCAGACTGAGCGATGGGCTGAAGGCTATGCATCCAGTCTCCAAGCATCTTCATATTAGTCTCTGCTCCAAGCATACTATCTGCCGTCCAAGGTGGGAATATGGACGATGTACTCAACCTATTGTCTATTGCCTTGGTAAGCTTTTCACCATCAGTATCCCAGACAACATACCTTTGCTATTGACATTATATCGTAGTTCTAAAGATTTCTCTCCTTGTAACTTTTGTAGACTGGTCGGATGGTCCGTCTTATCGACAGCTTCGATGTATGCATTCACAAATGTGAAATGTCCTGCATGTCCCCTTTCAAAGGAGATCTCAACTTCGAATTGGCATGCCTCGATCAGTGTATCACGCTCTTTCCATGCATCCCAGCCACCTGTGACATCATTACCAAACTCCTCTTCATTGAAAGCAGAAGCATCTGTCCACTCTTGCTCAATGTCTTCTGGCTCTTTGTTCGCATTCTCACTACCGCTCTCTACGTCTTCGGATGCGTTGGTTTCAGAACAACTTTCACTCTCTCGCAGGCGCTCATAGAGTTCATCGAGGAAAACCTTGCCGTGAATCCCGTCGGCAAGTGTCTTGCAAAACTCGCATCCTCCTAAGACGGATTTCCGCAGCTCTTCTGATGTGATTTGGTAGTATACTGAAACTCTTTCTTGCTCTACGGGCGCATTATTGATAACTCTAAATGACTCCGGTGTCCATACTCTTGAACGGCAGATGCTACATGACCGATTATGCGAAATAGTGGTAGTGTCTGCTCCTTCGGCTACGACGTACTTGCGTGGTGGTTGCCGTGTGCCCATATAATGAAGCATTGTGCTGCCAAACCTTGTCCAGAGCCTAAGATGTGGAAGGTAGGCAGATCACAATACTTGATGAAGGAAAGGAGGGGCACTAGCAGGCTGCCGTTGTGATGAGCTGCATGTGCTTTGCGTGTGCATCTGAGGATGGTGAGGCTAGACTGCTTTGGGCTAGCGTTGGTCGTGCTGTGTCTTTCTACATAGGAGATGTGTGAAAACAACCTCTCGTTGTATGTAAATCGTATTAGAAGATAAGCCTGCAGATACACAATCTCTAGCCACATCTTACTACTGTATACAGCATGCATTTTATTCACTCAACTCTGATTCCACCTCCTCGATCTCGGCTTCGTTAAATCTACACATTCTATCTTCAAGAGTAGCCAATACCGAGTAGCATGGAGATGCCAATAGGCACATTCACTCGTTGTATAAAACTTTCTGAAGCCGATATTGCTCCTTGATTTGTGTGCAATCCATTATTTACTAATACTACTCTACTACTACATTTATTCTCATTGTTTTTTTTTCATAACGTCATCACCTACACACGCTCATTTCTCGAGCCACCCTTGACTAAGCCTTGAGTCCAATCTCAGCAGCAGTAAGAATGAACTCCATGAAGCCAGCATTGGTGTCAATGATGTTCTGGATAAACTCTTCAGCGGTAGGGTAGAAGTTGGTGGGATAACCAAACTCCATAGTGTATCCGTAGACCTTGGTGACGCTCTTGTCTCCGTGCCAGCGGCTAAAAGACCAGTCGTCAGAAGCACCAGAGGTGGGGTACAGGCCAACGGCTTGCTGGGGAACGTATTCGCGACCACCAACAGCGGCCATGGCATCAGTAGTGCGGTTAGCGGCTAGACGGATGTTGTCCCAGTCTTCTTGGTCAATGTACTCCAGGTAGGTAGTGTCTGCAACGACGCCACGCTTGCCATCATAAGCAGGGTTGAAAAGATTTTGCTTGGGATCGTGGGATTGGTCAATATCATCGCCCCAAGAGTACAGAAGTGTTCCTGCAGCAGAGTGTACATCAATGTACCAGTGAATATTGGGGTACTCATCATAGACCCAAGCCATATCCTTGGTCTCAGGCTCGGAGAATGGCCCTGTGCCATAGAAAGCTTGAGAAGCCGGGTCGGCGGAGGCTGGGGAGACACTTGGGTCAAACTTCTCGGTGAAGTTCCAGAGGAAGTCAAAGTTCCTGTTAAGATCTACACCAACACTGAGAGGCTCATTGGGTCGGGAAGACACTGGGTTGCGGTTCTTGCGCCACAAGTTGCTGTTGGCCTGATCGTGGCGAACACCGTCGGGATTGAGCATAGGAATGAAGACAATACCAGCACCGAGAGCCTTCTTCACTTGGCTGTTGGTGTACTTCTTGTTGCCGTAAGTGAGTCCGATGCGGTGCTTGTTCGCGTACAGCAGATCGGAGACGAAGTAAATCAGGTTGTCTGGTCCACCACGTTCTCTTGCGTGGATACCGCTGGTAAAGTAGATGTACTGCTTGTCCTTCTTGATCTTCTCGGCCTTGTTCGCGACACCGCCAATAATAGTATTGCCCTCGTACGTCTTGTGTGGTGTTGTGAAGAGGGTCATGCCGTATTCCTTCTCCAGGCCCTTCATAGCAGTGTAGACTTCATCTGCGTTAAGGATACCTGCTTTTTGAAGAGCAGCATACTCGCTAGGCTTCCTCGTCCCAAGACCGCGGGGCGCAATCTTTCCTCCCTTGAATCGGTCGCCGCTACCGATAGGCGCGGTGGCTGTCTGGCGCTTGTTCAAGTTGTCCAAGAGTTCGACACGGACGAGTTCAGGATCCAGGCTGCGCTTGAAGTGATCCAAGTGGTCTTCTGAGATCACAGCATGGAGTTTGTGCTCATTACCGGCAGCCAGGACTTGGGGGCGGCAGCCATAGTCGATTTCGCTGTTGGCGGAAATGAAATCGTACAGCTGATTCTTCTCCTTTGCGTAGAAGGCGACGCTCAGCACATCAGAAGCGATTGCAGCACCTGGAAGCAGGCTGAGAAGTGTGGAGACTTTCATGGTGAACTGCAAGAAGAATGCTGCAATAAGCTATGGGTGCAGGGCGTGGAGAAATAGAATGTTGCCACAGCATGGCCTTATGTATTCCACATCAAGACACAGAACCTGCCGTGGCACAATGTGGATACAAGGACATGTTTGCCAGCTTCCTCATTTGGTAACTTAGGATGCTGTCACCCAAGCCTCCAAGACTGCAAGCGTGCTTGGCTCGCGTGCATGCCCAGCAGTTCTAAGCAGGTCCAACTTGTTATCTCGATGCCACGGCCAAACAAATTGGTAGCCTAACGCAAAGGAGCGTGCGGGCTGTAAGTAACAGTAGGCATAACAAACGGAATCCCAAGGATCCAGACTCCCGGTTCGCGGGATGATTGTGTCGCCAAGCCGACTGACATTCCGTTAGCAAGGCACCCGCAATTGTGGCTTTTCACCCGTCAATACGTTATCACGGGAACACAGCTGGCGAATTGCACAGCCCCAGAGGGGCGACATTTTGAAGCTTTTCTATTATCTCTGATTAGAGATGCATTGAGGAAGAAGGAATATGAACACACATTAGACTGGCAATGTTCCACGGTTTATCCTAGGTTATCTTGCCATTCAGGCGCGTCGTGCACGTACCACAAACTACGTCAACTGACTCCAACCACCCTACACAAGAATCAGTCCCTACTTTTTTATCAAAGCTGAACAAATTTCTGAAAGGGCAACGCTTGCTAAATCGGCGCCACAATCACCACAAGGCGAGCCATTTGGAGGCAACGATATCCAGAATAATACCAAAGAAACCACTGTGCTTCTAACAATCGGCAAGGTCATATACTATCCATAGTCACGCGAATAACTTCACCGACTACGAGCCAGCCTAATCACTAGTGACATACCTTGCTTTGGCAATAGTACATTTCGCAATGTCAGTTGTCTAGTTGCATATGGTGTAACAGTAGAAGGCTGACCGCTTTGCGGATTCTATAAATGACAGATCGTGGTTGCATGGTCCCTTTAGGTTGCTTGTAACTTATATTGGTTGGGCATATAGGAAAAGTCAGGATTTTCTCCTTGTACGTACTAGAAATTGCCATTGTTCGGTTCGTTGAAGCTTCGGAAGATAAACGCGTGAGGTCCGCTTGTAAGGTAACTGGTCAGCCTAGAGACGCCAAAGACGCTATGCTTAGTGTGGTACGTTGGTTCGAGAGAAGGGTTGCGAGAGGTTCCAGTCAATGTTCCATTCAGGGCTTGAGAACATTCCTAGCATTTAGTAGCATCGAACACCTTTTGGTAATCCAAGAATGAATATCACTCTAAAAAATGATTCAGTAATGTAGACAGAGCCTCAGCAAAAATCATATCTCAGTAGTCTTACGAGAAAGAAGAGCAAGTAGTGCCAGTCAAGTGTAGAAATCAAAAAGAGCAATGATGAATGTCCTATCATCTTTAGCGCCCCTTTGCCAAGACAGTGTTAACGCCTATCTCCGTGCCTAGGCATCTCCGTCACGATTGAACCTCTGTCGTGATAGCAAGTATGAAGCCGCTCTGAACAACTTATGCCGCAAGGCATTCGATTCTAACATGGACTATGCATCGATACCCCCAGAGATCAATGTGCTGCTGCTTGGTGATGCAGAAGTTGGCAAGTCGACCTTCTTATCGTAAGTCTGGCAAGCGTCGCGGGTCATTTGGCGCTCCCCACAGCACGCCTACGAAGATTGCATGTCATGTAAATAATAGCGCATGAAAGCCATCATGTACACTGTTGACATGTACATAGGCGCCTGAGCCTCGGTATCCAGCCCCGAGGCGACGGCCTTCCACCGTACGAGCTCCCGACGTTGCGCGATATAGACCAGCCCTTCGCCTTCGACATCTCACTCTATGGCCGTCCATATAGACTGCAATTCTTCGATACCGCATCGCCTTATAACTACACCCTTCTAAAGCCCCAATTCGTGATCCTTTGCTACGACATCTCCTCGCGCGCCTCACTCAACTCTTTGTCAACGACATGGCTGCCTATTGTGAACAAGCACTTCAACTATGATGAAAATTTGCCGGTCATGGTCTTGGGACTGAAGAGGGATCTTAGAAAGCAATGGACAATAGAGGAACATGGGCCGGATAAGAAAGGCAAAGGCGCCAGCGTTATGCCGCATGAAGGGGTACAGACTGCACAGCAGATGCTTTGCGATCGTTATGCAGAGTGTAGTGCGCTGACTGGTGAATTGTGCCGCGAAGTATTAGAAGACATTGCGAGAACAAGCGCGAAGACGACAACGGAAGCTGGCGCAAAGAGTCAGGGACCAGACATGTGTAATGTCATGTAGTCTATAGGATGTGGAGCCTGCCCGCGCTTGACGCCATTAGTACCAGTTACAAACTGTACAAGATACCACAAGCTACTTCTCAGTCCCACTAATACCAACTCTTTCCTAGCTGTAACAGCAACAACTATGCCGTTGATTTCCCAGCATAAGTGCAAAAAGGAAGCAATACCCTGAGTTTCACCAAGAGACAAACTTGATGTTGCCAGCTCCATAACATGATTTGATGTTCGATGCAAGAAAGAAACGCAAAAAAACTGGTTGGTGCGACACCTGTGTGATTCGAACACACGCTCCCGAAGGAACTGGCTAACTTTCCCATACAGGACTAGCAGGCCAGCGCGTTAACCACTCCGCCAAAGTGCCGAGTTGTAATGAACTGATGACAAATCAAGGATTTAGTCAATATCTATACCCTATGCACATCAAGTTCACCGTGCGGCTGCCAACGAGCCACAGGCGGAGGGTTGGCTTGCTGACTGTGTGGCTGCCCATCTCTAGGAAACTCCAGTGCGTTCAACATGATATCTCGTGCACAACACTCCGAGGCCAAAAGCGGACACCTTGTTTAGGTAAACACGTATCGCATTGCATCTGCGATCTCTTGGGTGGTTCAGTGGATCGCAATCCGTATCCATGCATCGGTAGTGGGTGTGTTTTTCAGGGAAAAGACTCTTTTTCAAACAATATTGCGCGCGAGATGATGGAAATTTTTCTGCTGTGCTCATAAGCGGCTCAAGATGTGAAAGCTCAAGAGAGATCAAGGCGTGAAAATTTGTGTGAAAATTCATCTGCTGTTCTTGTTTCAGTGACCATCTTCGGGACTATTCTCTAACCGGTTAGACCAGTATTCCCGCCTTTGCTGTGGACAATGACAATCTCAGCATTACCGGGCATGCTTATGAGTGCAGAAAACCGAGTTTTAGACAATTTGGGTATAATTTCTGTACTAGAGAGCATGGAATTTGATACTCAGTGATATATGATAAATATTTAAGGGGACACCACGAGTCTACGCAGAACCATGATTCGTATACTGGGGGTTCAGGTATACGCCTCTAGACCTGACTTCGATGCAGACTCTGGTTTTAGTTTAGCAAGACGTACATACCTTGTGACAACTAATAAGACAGAACAGCGCATGTGGCAACGTGTCGAGACGCTTTTCGTCACATCAATCGCTGCGTTGTTTGTGACGACACTTCACACCAGTCACGATTTCGCTTGATAGGTTGTCCAATCACACGCCACTTGTTCCTGCATCTTGGAAGTGAGAGTGGCTCAAGCTCCGCCCCATCACCACAACATCAACAATACTTGACACTCATGTCCCACCTTTGTTTCTCAATAAGACTTCACGGATAATGAGTCTGGTACTATACATCATAGAATATTCTCTGTCCCCGCTGTCAGAGCATGTGCTCAGCGTCAAAGGCGCGACGCACTTGTGTCGCAGATAGTCGGTGCTCTCAGCCTTTCCACTCGCCATCTCAGTCATCAGCATAACCCGGACGATGCGTTACGAAATTCGATTCTCATTTATAACCATGCGGTAAACGACATCCAACCAAGTTCCCGAGAGTACTCCAGGCAGTGCGCATAACGAGACGAATCGTGTCGTCCTGACCGCGCGTTGATGATGCCATAAACCAAACAGCAACAGACGCGATTAGACTTGGATCACGGCCATTTACGGAGGCACATACCTCTTTGGAATGATCAGAATTTCGGTGAATGAACAAATACTTTCAACTGACGATAAGATTACAACTTTCTCAGCTTGTCCAGGCAGATAAATATTCGTCGGAAGAGATCAACTCTTTGGAAAACCAAACTCCAAATCCCAGGCCATCAGAGGAACCAAAACGTATATAATAAGATCATCAGAGAGCCAACCCAGAGGCAATGTGCACGCTAAATCCATACTCCGGCAAAGAGAACATGATACATCTGCCAAGGTACGGGGTATAAGACAGAAGCTTTTCAAGGACCCGGTCGTGGTGTCAAAGCCACGGCTGGCACATGCACAGCATCAGGTGCTTCGTCGTATTCGTTGTGTGATCGGGATGGGTGCATTTACGAAGACATTAGTCTCATCAGCAATGCGAGATTGCTTCTCTTCGTATTCAAGCGAAGACATCTTCAGATCCTCGATTTGAGCCTGTCCTTGTCAGTCTCCGAGTAGCAGTACATGGACCAGGTTGTGTACCTTGGTTAGTGGAGGCCCAATTGTCGTGATCAAGAAGCCGTCACGTCCCTGGCCAGCGGATCAGCACTTGTCATATAGTGCAAGAGCGACTACCAAATACCTGGAAAGTGTAGGGACGCACTATCGCATCCGGGCCGCAATGGTATCGGATCTCGTTCTGGATGACAGCTCTTGAGATACCAAAGCCTGGCACAAAATAAGAGTTGGGTACCGCCATGTTGTTTGAGTTGGATTGATCACGAGAGGAGTTTGTGATGGAGGCCGGATTATGTTATTCGTTGCGTGTGGATAGTAGAATTGAGGTTGGGCACGCAGAAGACTTATACACATGACTAAAGGCCTTTTGTCCCGGATCCGCTTACATCTAACACTTACACCGGTCCCTCTCGGGGCGAAGGTGCGACGCATCCGTTGCGACCAAGTCCTCGTTGGGCGTGGACGCACTGATGCCTTTCGCCTCATTGTTCGCCCTGCTCAGCCCAACCAACGCCATTGGGCAGCGAGAAAGACCGAACCGCAGGGCACCCTTTACAAACCGACCGCTCACAAAGTTTCCTAACTCGTCGAGAAAAACTTGGCATCTTGAACAGTCCATGGCTGAACTCGATATGCATTACATCTCGGCATTAACGTCTGAGAAAGCCAGCACAGCTGCCACGTCTATAGATTCGGGTTGTACAGAATGACTGCGGACACTTTAAGACGATCTCTTTGCCACCACGACCTCAGAAGAGCTTTACAACACTCTCCTCTTCGCTTTACACCCTCCTAGAGGCATAATCTGACCGGCTGATGTTGACGACGCACCAAGAGCATCTTGGCCAACACACACACCATGCCGATCATCGTTCAGAAGGCGTTCCATGATTGACACCGGCTATCATCCCACGGCGTCCACACCAAGAGGACGGTGACATGGTGTGAACAAGTCGGATGTGCTGGTTTCACCGCTAAATTTCTCGGGCACAAGGTCTCCATGGTCGCAGGGAGCAGGGAGACCCCTTCAGGTACGCCACACACACTGGGTATGATTGCAGCAAGATGGTACATAAATATGCGAAAGCCAAACTACCCAAGCTTTCATACTGAAATACCATTCGCCTGCTCATGAGTGTTACGCATCAACCCTACTTGGGCATCCGGGCTTCTCCCGCGGCGGACCAACGCAGCGCCAGCACGAAGTGGCAATACACAGCCTGTCCATGATGTAAGCTTGGGTTACCCCGCTTGTCATTATGTATACGATCCGGCGCTGTCAGTGGGAGTAACCGCAGTGCAATATGGAGATGGGTGATGAAACGCTCAAGAGTCGTCACTCTTTGTTGGATGTGAAACTGCTCGCGGCTGGGGCTCACCCATACCGTACTTGAAGCAGAATGTCTTGCCTAACCGATGCAGTGCAAAGACGACGCTTTGCTTTTTCCGGGCTTGCTATTTCATTCAGGATCGTTACCGGATCGGCAATCTGGTGACGGTCACGGCTCTTGGAGAAGGTGCATGAGTCGCGTACACGTGTGCGAGGGAGACGAACATGTGCCCAATGCCCGAGATCCAAGCACCTGTCACGGTTACAGGGCATACCCTTCATGCGTCGGGCTTACCGCGCAAGTTCTGCAATGCAATCTGCTCGTACGCCAACTCACCTTGCATGAGCCCGAATCCAAACGACATATGACTGCTTTGGCTGGCATGATGGTTCCAAAACAAAAGGATCTACGACTACATTTTACTACCATAGAAGACGTGGAACCGTATAGGAACCTCTGCTATCGGTATTACTGCGGTTGTACAAGGTGCCCTGCTACGGGATATGCAGCATCACGCCATACTAGACAGGCACGGCGTTGAGCATTTTAACGATGAATGGAGATTCTGCAGAAGGTGACGTAACCCAGTACAGTCTGAAATTCGTACAAGATACAGCCGGAGATTCCATGGCTCAGTCGGAAGAATGGCGGCGATGAATCTGTCTCTATAGCGGGATGGAAGGACGCATGCGGGGTACGGACATAAAGTCTGCGGGGCGGGAGAATCACCTTCCCCGAGCAGAGTAGTAGTATGTCTGCCAATGCAAATGCGCCTTGTTCTCCGAAGCCGCTCGCCTGTGCTCGGCGGATAGACAAAGAGCTATTCACCACGAGGCTGCCTCGGTTCCTGGCCAATGCAGTCACCGGCGTGGCCTGCAACCGGGACATGGCCCTAGCTTGCGATTTCACGATAACGACAAGTCCCGACGTGTTGGCCAAGCAGCCAGTGTGAAGCATCACTTTCTCGAGATTGTATGAATCTTGTATGCCCAGTTGCCACGCCGAATCAAAGACGCGTCACACTCATGGATACCAGGATACCTAGCTCTGTCGCCTTAAGTTCCCGTTGATAGCAGCACCGGATGCGGAAAGGTCCTGGCGATGGATCGCTATTGACCCACAAACGTCGTGTCAATGGGATGCTGCCGCCTCCCGCCATTTTCTTTCAGACTCCCGCTGAACATGTGTACGTGCTGATGGCAAAAGACGCCTCATGTGGTGATTGGGTAGGGTCAGTCACAAGAATGAAGCAGGGATATAGATACAGCTGGGTGTGGATCCATACCACATGCAAAGAATTGCAAGCGCGCGCGCTGGCTTGGAACGAGCAAGATGGGGTACCCACTTGCAATCAGCCTCCTCGTGTGTACCTGATTTGCAGGCACCAGGAGATGGCACGAAGGACGACTTGGTGTCATTGATACGAAACAGGCTTTAGTCACAAGAGGGACGCCGGTCTTGTTGTCGGAGAAGAAGGACGTATCACGACGTGCATCAGGCCAAAGGGGTCGGAATATGCTATTCTGGGGCCATTTTTTCTCACCTGTGACAGGCTTTTCGGTGTCTCAATAGAGTCCATGAATGCGCCACATGGAGGTTTGGGGGCTGGTCAATGACTTGAAAAGTGAGGCCGCTAGGTTCACGAAGATTGCTGCAGAATGCCGATCATACTGCCAACAGAGCATACCGGCAACGGGACGAGGATGCATCCGTTGCGGAACAAAAAGGAAAACAAGAAGATTCCAATGATGAGGCGTAGTATGAAGAGTGGGATATGAGGGATTTTTAGTTGGTACTGTGCTGGCTGAAGAGTAGTCAGCTGGGGGTCGTGTGTGGTGTCAAGGGAAATGACATGCGGATACGGACTGACGTAAAAAGGAAGATGTAGGAAGAGAAGAAGCCTTTGTTTTTGTTTGTACATTTGATTTCCTCTCTGCTAGTGGGAGATAGATGGTACGAGGGGAGATTGAAAGGTGAGATTGCAATGTCCGGCCCGGTTTCGATACAAGACTCTGCCAAAACCCCTCGGACACTTTTCACTGTCGTTTGTTTCTTGTCGTCCTGGCCTCTTGGATTCATACCTCTAAGTGTTTCTTTCTCCACCGGGCTTGAGCGGCATCGATATTACTTTGACGTCCTTCATTTCCCAAGTGACGAACGAGGGCACGAGACCACAATGAAGACAACATGTTGCCCTTTGGAAGACTTCAGAGACGCGCAATCTATGCGACACGCAGGTGATGCTACCGTCGCATGCAAAGGTAACATTTTGAGGCCCAAGAGGGGTTGTGTGTAGATAGATGGACAGCTGTCGTGTATGCTTTTAACGTATCTTTTCTTGCACAGGGCGCAATGACGCGTCAACAGGGAATAGGGTCAAGCATGTAGTCTCTTTTGCATCTGCTACGTTGCTTACGATGGTGATGTTGAGCTGTTGGACTGGAGCTGCGACGGTGAGACATGGGCGTGAGTTTGGTTGAATACGGGTAAATGATGGCCTAAGGATCAAAGTTGGACATGAGTCGAGAATACAGTTTGTGGGCTATTTTCAGCCGTTCGAGTGGGTCAAATGGCGGGGGGAAGGAGGATAGAGTTTTGTACGACGAAAAGGAAACATGGAAAGTTGGTGGAGATGGATCTGAAGCGACGACAAGCCACGGGCGGAGACGAATGGTAGTATGTATAGTATAGTCGCGACAGCAGGTGCACAAAAACGGCATTAATGTAGTTGGGAAGAAGCATGTTTAGGCAAAAAAGGGGTGCTTGTGCATAATGGACGAAGTATTGGAAAGCAAGCGCAAGAGAACAGGCTATTGAAAAAAAAAGCCGAATGGGGAGTGGGCAAAGAATGCTTGCAGAGTGATTAACAGGTACCTGGGCCTATAAGATGGCTGCAAGGTTGAAGATGAAAAGAGTGGATGGCAGGCATGCCGAGGGCCAAAGAGGGAGGTGAGATGCGGCGGTCTCGACCGGTTGGGATCGGCAGCAACGAGGAAAAAGCCAAAGGGGCGTGGCCAAGGGGCGTGGCCCATGATGATATACGCAGTGCCATGTCTCTGCGAATGGACACAGTAAGACGCGGAGGCGGAACAAGGTGGCGCGTCGTCGTCGGCTTGTGGCGCGGCTGAGGCAAAGGAAATGAAAGGATGCGGATACGGGCTCGCTCCACAGAGGCGGACAACGACAGGCTTACAGCTTGTTTCGCAGCCAATGTTTGACAGGGTGAGCCAGGCAGCGGACGGATGCAGATGGCAGACAGACGGGCTCCAGCCACCAGGGCCGTGGTGTTGAGGAGCGCGGCAGTCGGGGAGTCGAGGGTGTTGAGGACACGGCGTGCCAGTGGCTTGCCGCAACAGAGGGGGGGCATTGGCGTGATAGGAGGACATGTGTACATTGGACTGAAGACATTGCTCCTGTGGCATCGAGGCCAGAATCTAGACGCGCAGTCTGACGAGGGCAGGGCCAATCAAGCGGTTGGCTGCGTTCGCGGCCGCTGGCACGGCTGGGCCTGCGATCAATAACAGTAGATTGGGCCGAGGCCGCTTGACCACCAACGGCCGGGTGGTGGTGAGGAGAGGCAGTTGGCCCGCAGCTGCTGCCCCGGCGCTTTCACCAGCACCCGTTGCCTACACTACATATATCACAACTGCTAGCCCACGCCTGATCGCCGCCTGTCTGCCGACGGCTTGCTACACCATCGCCGACAAGACTGCCTCGCAAGAGCATAGACGAGTCCCCCGGTCGACTTTGACGCTGTCCCACGGCCGGGCACGCTGCAGCCTCTGGCCCTCGCCCAACGAGACGAAACACGCGCGGCCCTCTCGGCCCTTGCCCACCCCCATACTTCCCTTCGCTCATCTTACAAGCCCGCCGCTGCGCACCCGCCGCCCACGGCCCTGCCTCTTTGTCTCCTCCTCCACCCAAACCACCCGCCCGTACGTCGCCGCCGCCCTTCTTTGCTGCGCGACTGTCCGCCCGCCTTTGTTCGCCGTCACTCGTTATTTGTCTTCTTGTCCGCCTTCTGCGCGCCGCCCTCTTTTGCTCGCCACCCGGCGCCGAACCCTCCTTCACAACCACCACCCACTCGCCCGCCGTTATTTCCGCCTCGAGCCCTGACTTGCCCGTAACCAGCCACCGCTGCACCCCGACCCGGGCGTCCCCACGTTGCCTTTTCTTCTTCTCCTTGCCGTACTTGTTGTTGTTGTTGTTCTTCTTCTTCTTCGTCATCGTCGCCTTCACCATCGCCATCATCAGGGTCCGCTGATCCCCTAACCGCCCACCATGTCTATCCGTGCGCTTCGAGGTACCATCCGCACCCGCCAGACGATCCCACATGGCCGCATACTAACCTGCTGCCAGACGCCGAAAACGTCTTTCGGATAGAGAAGCGATGCAAGCTGTGCGAGCAAGCACCGCTGTCCTGCGAGGGCATCCAGTGCCCGGCCAACCAGGTCTGTGTCCAGAACTCGCGAACATGCGACGAGTGCGCCTCGGTCAACTGCCAGGTCGACCCTACCTTTGCTCCACCTGAGCCCAGCAAACCAAACGTCGGCGCCATCGCCGGCGGTGTCATTGGAGGTATCCTAGCCGTCGCCATTCTCACATTCGTAGTCTGGAAGTACTGCCTCAAGGGCAAGAGGAGGCCCATTTCTTACCAGCCCGAATGGAACAATGTCGACGTTGTCGAGCAAGAAAAGGACAACGACTTCGAGTCACGCCGCAGTGCCCGCGCATCCACACACACCGTCGCCTCCATGGCCTCGTCCGTCCTCACTCGCGCCTCAAACATTATCCAAATCGCTTACATTCCCGGCGTCACCAACCGCTCGGGCAACCCCGGATCTCCCGACCTGCTGGTTCCTCCCGTCCCTCCGATCCCCTCCATGTCGCCTTCGTCGGGCAAGAGCAGCCCCTACGCCTCTGCCGACCAGCACTTCTTCGTCCCCGACTTCCGCGACTCCATGATGTCTTCTAGCACGGCCGGCCGCACCAGCATTGCACCGAGCCTTGCGCAACGAGGCAGCGTCGCTTCGACCATGTACCGCCAGAACGCCATTGTCTCCCCACTTCCGGCTCAGACCATTGTGCGTGGCAAGGCCGCCGTTGTTAGTGTAAAGTCGACGGGATCAAGCAGCCCTGGAGAAACACCCACCCAGACACCACCAGTGCCCTCGATCGACCCCAAGCACTCTCTCAAGCCTATTCGCATCCAAATGCCTGGTATCAGCCCAGCAAACTCTGTCCGTAGCACCGCCCAGCTCGGCCCGGTCAAGGCCCTCCATATCACCAAGAAGAAGAGCTCCGAGACCACCCCACCAAAGAGCTCAAGCTCAACCACGGATACCGAACGAACCCTAGTCAACACACCTGAACGTCGCGCCTCGGCCGGACGACCTCTCACTGCCAACTCCACGCTCTCATCCGACGATGGCAGGGAACACTCGCGCGCACGCAGGGGAAGCCTGGCATCGGACACTGAAGACGACGACGAGGACGACCACACACGCGCACACCAGACCCTTCTAGGTCAACCAGCCAACCGTGATTCCGATGTCACCGAATTCCAAGACACAACACCCCACATGGACAACAGCCCCTTTTCCGACAACTCATCGCTCGATAATGCACGACCCATGATGTCTCAACGCATCACATCATACGACCCGTCGTCTGGCCTCCGCACCCCAATGACACCCATTGTCGAAGAGTCATCGGCTTCAAAGCGAGGCAGTACAATCTCCAACCGAAGAGATACCAGTCCATTTTCAGACACCAACCGAAGTGAACTGTAATCGGAAGCTTTTTTATTTCGATTCTTTTTTTTTCACAATCGGAGGGGAACTTGATGTTACTGGTCGACATTGAACCCAGCAAGGCTGGGCCGAGCGAAAAAACATCTCTCTTCTTGTCCTAGTGTTTTTTGGGGTTGTTTTTCATTCTACGAAAATCAAATGGTCTCTGGGGAATTATGTGTATGGACCGAGGTCTGGCAATCTCGGATGCCATTATTTCGCGCGCGCGCTCTCTCTCTCCCTTCATCCTGTCTTGGATACCCTCTTCTTCATTTTTTTTTTGCACGCGCTCCCTCCATTTTATCTAGACATGTGCCTCAGTGTGCGTGTGTCTCTCTCCAAACCTTTTTCCCCCGCGTTCATTGATATCCCAAGGATCTTTTGCTATTTGCTTCTTTTTTTTGTCTCTTCCTCTCGGAAGATCATGATCTCTTCTTTTTTTTTTCTTCTCTTTCTCTTGTCCATACTTGACGTCTAGCGCCCGACGTACGTTTTCCTTTTTTTATATATTTTCTATATGTATCTACGAGGAAGGGGGAGAGGAGAAGGGGATGGACTCTCTGTTGTGAATTGAAGTTGTTGAAGTGTATGTAAAGAGGAAGTGGGTGAGAGGAATCAAGGGACGGAAAGCGTAGTAGTAGCTGGAGATATAGAAATAAGCCGTATTAGCACAAAAAAAGGCCAAGATTCGAGGAGAAGAGATTGAGCATGAAAAAGCCTTTTTTTCTCCCCCTCTCTCCTTGTCTTCTCCTTGCTTGTATGTTAGAAATGCAGTAGTAGTAGTGTTGATATATTATCAATTCCTCTTCCCCTTCCCTATGCTGATCTCTTTTTTTTTTGTCTTGAAAATCATACATATATCTCCTTCTCCCTTATTCACATACCCATGTGTATGCAACACATACACCCCCCCCCCCCTTCTCTCTTCGCATTAATCCCCAACATGGCACATTTTCCAACTATTCAACTTCCCCGATACGTCGTATACCCAAACGGCCCCAACAGCACCGGGACATGATAATGCTCGGCCTTGGCGCCCTCCCTCACCACAAACTTGACCTCGACCTCTGGAAAAAACGTCGCTATGCCCTTGTCCCCGAAATAGGCCTCCGTGTCAAACGTCAATCCGTACCGCTGGTCGCCCTCTGCTTGCGCAAACGCTTCGGCGAGGGTTGTCGACGAGAAGGGTGTGCTGGGTGTCCAGGCGGTTACGCGGCCGTCGGTGTTTGTTGTTGCGGTGAAGGTGAGGGTGGTGGTGGTGGAAGAAGAGGAGGAAGAGGGGTATAGAGTCAGTGTTACGGGGATGTTGGCAGCGGGGCGGCCGATGGTTGTGTCGAGGACGTGGCATGTGATTGGGGGTTTTGCGGGAGTGGTGGTGGTCATTGTGGGTTTTGTTGTTGTGGTGGTGGTGGTGGTGTTGCTGGAGGGTGGGGTTGGGGCGGAGAGGTGCGAGAGGAGGGAAGTTAGGCGTGGGGTGGAGGGAGTTGGCATTCGCTGGTGAGGATTCCGCAGAGGCGAGTTGGAGTGAGGAGAGGTGCAGCGGTGCAGCGGTGGGTCGAGGGAAGTGGTGCTGGTTTTGGGTTGTGAGGGAAGGTGGGTTGTTGTATACGATACCCCTCCAGCCCACCCCTTCGGAGCTCCCCGGTGCTAGGCAGGTACCGATACTACTACGAATATGGTATATTGTTGCATTCTGTGTCGTTTTCACGGCTGCAATTGGCAAGGGGAGCCACGCGAATGGATGAACTCGCCTTGATTTTATCTTTTTTCAATCGGCGTGAGAGACTGGAGAATTGTGCGGTGCACATGTGGTACCCTAACTTCATATCTCGTGCTATTCGCAAACAGAATATGTATGTGACGTGAAGGTATCGATGATCAACATCTTCTTCATGTTTTTGGCATATAAGGAGCGTTGGAAAGAATTGATGATTATGTACAGAGGGAGTCAAAAAGCACTACGTCAGCGTGTAGTTTTGTTTGGTGTGTAGACTTGACATCATGGTTATGTGGGAAAGAGCGACTCGAGGTTTACACCTATTCACACTACATGCCTCTTGTCAATATTCAGGAAAGACATGGAAATGTATGCAAGTGCGACGAATTACTGCATGATTGGATAAACAACAGCTTACGCAGAGATGAGCACGCGTGTTATGATTTGACAAAATTTCAAGTCAACCGTCGCACAATCATCGGCTACTATCACTCTTAAAATTCTGCACTCCTCAATTATGCTCTAAATCTAATCATTTTCATTATAGCTACAATGAGCGCAGTCCTATACACTACCCACACAATGCCATGCTCGTTTCTCATGAAGCATTCGGACACGCACCTTCACCATGTCCTCGGGTGCCACAAAAGCGAGTCATGACGTGCAAATGATCAGACGTGACAGACAATGTTTGTTTGTCTCATCTTAGTGGTACACTAAAAGGTATCGTCGATTGACAAACAACTCAGCTGAACTCGAGACAGTTTGACTGCAAGTAGGTTTTTTTCTCTCCTAGACCATGCTGGGAAAGGGGGGTTAGGTGTGATAGTGATGGATTCATGGCTAGATCACCTTGTCAACACGGGACCGTGGTTGTGGGATAATTGCAGTGCGACGTAATCTCCGTCTCATGGGTCTCTTCGCATACTTGGAAGACAGGGTATCGCACCGTTGCCCGATATCAACATACTACATGCATGCATCTTTTGGGCCAGTGAGAACAAGTTCAGCCGCGGACTTGCCAACAGCAGAAAACATGTCGTTGTCTACACCTACGGCATGTCGCCCTGAATCAGAGGTATGGTTGGCTGGCAGTAGTGGCCGTATTGACGGGAAAAAAACACCGTGCAGCAAAGTTAAATTGTCAGCAAAGCTGGAAATAGAATCGATGGTTTCCGATCACTTGTAGACCGAGTGCATATGATTCAGGCAGGTTAGAGAAGGTGGTGTGTAGCCGAGAAAAAACAAGCATGGCGCAAGAGTTGTTGTATGTGCGATTTGGAGAAACTGCCAGAGTGACGCAATGATGAAAGCAGGTCGACAAGGGACGTGGTTTTCATATTTGCTTTGCACGGACGCACTGCAGGTATTAGCTGCGGTCCATGCCTCGAGTGCTTTGTTGATTGCCAGAGCAGTCGAGAGTACTCAGCAAAAGGAATGCGAGTCCGGGGAAGCGGCAAGCCACCTATTGCTTTGATATGCACCGGTTTACGCCTTGGTTAGCGAACTAGCAGGGACACGATGGTTAGCTCGGGTGCGCGCATCAAAGACAGGCCCCCCTGAGCAGAAGGGGGCAGGCCCTGGTAGCAGATGGAGCGTCTGGCCGTGTCGCTGAAGGGGAGAGGGCAGTGACTTGGCGATGGTTGGGATCGCGATGGACATGGGAAAAAACAAGGCCATCCGGTCGAGGGGGGCAGGTGATTGGCAGGGCAGCGGCGAGGCCCGCGGAGAGGATGCTCTGGCATGCCTGGAGCCGATACAAAGGAGAGGGAAGCGTGGATCGACGAAACATGGGTGAATCGAGGTCTGGAACGGGACCGGCATATGGCAGAAAGGGAGCCGTTGGCCGTTATAGCGGGCCCAGCAGCTTCACTGGCGGTGGCAGCAGCATGACGTGTGAGGGTTAGTGGTGGTAGTGGTAGTGGTAGTGGTAGGAGTGGTAGTGGTAGGAGTGGTAGTGGTAGGAGTGGTGGTGGTGGTGGTCAAGGGGGTGGGTGTCCTGGTGGGGTTGAGTCAAGGCGTGTGTGCATGTGTATAGCACGAGGGAGGAGGATGGCGGGCGTGATATGTAGCGACATTGGGCAAGCAGTGTCGGCGTGCGGACAGTGGGAGTCGCAGGTAATATCGCATGGCGGCGTCGAGTCGGCAGCGCAGTGCGATTGCACTCTCGTGGCCGGGCGGCCAAAAGGGGGCTGGATCGGCGGGCGTGTGGGCGGAGGTGGGGCGTGGCCGGGCGTGATTGGCGGGCAGGCGACGAGGGCGGCAGTGTTTGATTACGAACCAGGAAATCACGTTATGTGCTTGGCGCTGGCTGCGTCACTCCCAGAAATTGCTCGCTCGTCCTGTCCTCTGACCTCATCGCGAACGCCTCACTGTCATCGTCACCACACGCACAATCCCCGTCCACCCGCCCGAATTTGAGCCTCATCGAGGTTCCAGCATCACGACCAGCACGCGCAAACCACAGCTCCGCAGCGCGGTGCAGTTGCCCAAGCCCAGCACCAAGCCCAGCGCCATCGCTGCTTCGCTACGCCCTGCTGCCACGGCCACCCAGCGTCGCCCCAGGGGCTTGACGTCACTACTGAAATTCGTCTGCCAGCATCTCAACCAGCTCTGCCACCACCTCGCCCACGTTCCACAGTATCGACTCTGTCCGATTCAGACGGCCCTACCCCGCATTGGCCGCCCGTCCTGTTCGCACTGCTGAGGTACGTAGTTGCGTCGCCCACGTCGCTGTTGTTGTTCTCGCGCCCGACTTTGCCACGTTCCCACCGCCTGCCACTGCCCCGGACCGCCGCCCATCCTCTCTTCGGTCTGCAACCACGTCTGTCGCGTCGTCGACTCCCAACCACCAGAGGCGCATGCGCTGACCCCTTTGACCGTGCTGTAGAAAGCGCAGCCCAAGCAGTTGTTTCAATCGCCAGCCAGAGCGCGCGCGCGGCCCTTGAAGCTGCCACCGACACGTCGCGTTGCCCCCGGCAAAAGTGCAAATAAGACGAGACAAGAGACGAGGCCTGAAAGCACCACCAGGCGATCGCCCTCGGTATCCCCGCTACGTCACCACCCCAAACTATGGCAGCTGCATCCCAGACTGCCCGAACCTCGTCCCCGTCCTCCAACATGTCTTCCCCCAAAGACAGCAAAAATAGTCTCACTGTCGTGACAAAGTCTGAAGGTGTGTAGCCTGACCTCCTCCTGCCCCCTTGTCTTCACCCCGTACTGCCCAACCTCACCGCCGCCTCGTGTTGCATTGCTGCTGCCCCCATGTACTGTGTGTTGCGCCCATGCATTGTCGTCACCCTCACCTTTCCCGCCGCCCATTGCATCATCGCCATCTCGTGCAAGCCTTACTAACCTTGGTCCTGTAACAGAGCCTGTGGCGTCAGAGTCATCTCCCAAAGCACAGCGTAAGTAGTCCTCCCATTGATGCCCCCTCCCCCCTCTTGTCCCCTTGGACCTGCTGCTGCGTGCAGCCCTTGTTGCCATCAACGCAGCATGCTGACCTGCCCCCAGCTGCTACCACGGAAGCAGTCAGCTCTACCGACACAAAGCCCACGACATCCAATGCCCAGCCATTGGCTCCTCCACCAAAACCAGCGCCCACAACCACTGGCGACACGCCTGATTACTTCAACACGGTACACAACCCCTTCTCGCTTGAGCCCAACGTCTTCGAGCAGTCCTTTGGAGGCGATTCTGGAAACCTACAGACTCCCGGAGGCCGGCCTATTCTCCCCCCAGTCGCCAACATTACGTCACCTTCACCCCTTCCTGGTATTACACCTGGGTGGCAGGGCTTGCGTGCCGGTCCTTTGAGCCCTGCTATGCTCAGCGGTCCAACTGGACAAACTGATTACTTTAGCGAGTCGTTCCGAGGCTTCCCGACACCAAACGAGTCCTCTCTTCGTACTGGTCTCACACCTGGTGGCGGTGGTTCTATGTTCCCAGCCCCCAGCCCTAACACACAAGCTATTTTCAATCTTCAGAGCGCTGGCGTCACACCTGGAACTGCCGATTTCCAACAGTCTGCTTTGCGTGCTGCTGCCCAACACCAGGCTAACAACAGCAACGCTAACAAGGCAACGTCCAACGCCCCTACATCCCAGCCCGAAGCCGCACCTGCTGTAATGGATCGCCAAACCAACAACTACCAACAGGCACAACCGCCCCAACAGCGCGCTCACAATGAACCTTACCCCAACCATGACGTCAGTAGCGCGGCTAACGACCTATTGTCTTTTGCTAGTCAGAATGGTGCTGCCCGTAACAACCAACAGCCCTACTCGATGGCGCCTCAGCAGCAGTCCATGAATGCTGGCCATATGCCTGTTCAACCCGTCAATGCCAACCACAGCCGTCGTGACACCAAGGGCTCTATTAACAGCGTTCAATCTGCAGAGACTGGAGACTTCTCAGAGAGCGGCCAGAGTGAGCAAGCCAAGACCGGCACACGGTCACGCGCGAAGAAGGGTGCCGCTAATGGCAAACAAGCTGCCGGTAACAAGCGAAAGGCTGAGGACGGCCCCAAGAACTCGAGAAAGAAGAGCAACGCCAACCAGGGCATGGGTGACGACATGGAGGATGGCGACTCCGACGATGAGAACAACAACATCAAGGAGGAGGAGTACGACAGCAAGGGCCGCAAGATGACCGACGAGGAGAAGCGCAAGAACTTCCTCGAGCGTAACAGGTATGTAACATATCTTCTGCTTCCACGTCACGTTACTTACCTAAATCAGGGTTGCTGCCCTCAAGTGTCGACAACGTAAGAAGCAGTGGCTCGCCAACCTCCAGGCCAAGGTTGAGCTTTTTAGTACGGAGAATGACGCCCTCTCTGCTACTGTCACCCAGCTTCGCGAGGAGATTGTCAATCTCAAGACACTTCTCCTTGCTCACAAGGACTGCCCAGTGTCGCAGGCCCAAGGTCTACACGGCGCTGCCATGAACAACTTCCTGGGAAGTGACATTAACCACCAAAACCCATATGGCATCGCTCAAATGCAGCCTAATGGTGTCCATATGATGCCCATGCAACAAGGCCAGATGATGAACCGGTTCGTATACCCACCCAATCGAAACACCTCACCCCACCAAGAAGACACCGCTCGTTACCCCTCCAATTACTGAGATTGTCGCTCACCTAGGTTCAGATAATTGGGAGTGAAAACGCTGTCATCATTATCGTGTAGCCCACGCACCACTGGCAGCCTCGACGACCCACTACCCTCCACCTCTTACAACTTTGTAATCTCCGCACCTTCTCCTTCCTCTCCTTCTCTCTCGGACGCATCGACGTCACTCTCAGCAATGCATACACTGGCGCTCGGCGTTGTGTCATTGTGTAAACATCCTGTTGACATCCAGGAACTCTGCAATTTGGTCGCTCCCCACAATACACTACTAGATTGCATTCATTCCTTCTCGGGCCGGACACTTGGAACGGCAAAGGAACTCCCCCCGGGGCTGGCCAATTGCTCAATGTGATTACGAAACTTGTCGTCTACGACGTCGGATGATGACGACTTGTTCTTCGATATTCCCTTTAGTAAACTGTCTATTGGTGGGGTGTATATATGGTTGACGTTTGGGTTCATCATTTCACTGGCGTTGTGCAGGCACTTATACAACGATTCCTTCTCTTATTCACTTGTAGCGCGCCAGTCTAGAGTTGCGCTCGGCGTTTTTTGGAGGGCATCTTCGTCGGCGACGACGTTTTGGGCTTCGAGCCTTCCTTTCTTTTTCCAGACGGGTGTGTGTTCTGGAGGAGCTTTTGAACCCGACACGATTGTTTTCTCGAGTCTACGGTTAACAATGGGGGTCCATGGCGCAGAGAATTGGGAAAAGGGAAAATATACACCAACCGATTTTGTATAACGGCAATGTTTTTGGTTGGTATTGAGCGGAGGAATGTGCATGTACGTATACGCGCAGACGTCAATGGCAAATGTTTATCTTGATGTGATTTTGTGTGAGATGGGGTGTCGTGGAGTGATGTGATGTGATGTTGGTTGCCAATGAATATTTTTCAGAGTGATTGTCAGGGTTGAGAGCAATTTCGCAATGTCATGTTCCATGCGTTGAGGGGACGAAAAGTCATGACTCACGTTGTTCCATTGTTAAATATCGCCAAACCTGAAATTTCATATGAAATTATAAAATATGATGCAGACATTTACTGAACCATGGTTCATTTACTCATACTGTAGCTTGTGCATTTGAGGGCGTTTGTTTCCAATCAGATGACCGACGAAGATCATCACCATCTTGAAGAGTAGCTTTATGGTTTCAAGTGGGGATTATCTATATTATACAGTTGTTTGCTAGCAGGATGGACTATTGGCAATAAGGAACTACTGACTGCAAAACCTCAGTCGAGATCTCTGACCCAGTCAAGCAATGCTTCGGCACCCTTTTCCCAGTCCACATGGTTTTGCAAATGGTGCGCCACTCCTTTCACGATTTCAAACTTCACACCATTGCAGTCTGCACTCTCGTCAATTGCGGTGTCAATAGAATCCTCAGACACGCCATCCAATTTCTTCAGTCTTACGCAATCGAGGAATGCTGTACGGTAGCGTTTTGCGGCATCAAGCAGAACAGACGGTGTACAGAGAACATCGAACTCGGCCGCAAGAACGAAAAGTCTCGATACAACACCGGTTTTCTTACCCGTACCTGATTTCGCTGGCTGTTTTGGCTTCCACCCAACGATAGATTGGATGACATCCGGGCCTGTGACGATTGGGAAAAGCGCTTGCATGGGCCAGAGCATAGACTCGTATGGGCTGAGCAGGCGCTCCAAAGCCTGTACAACCGGCCAAGGTGTCGATGCCGTAAAAAACGGATCCTTGACTTGCTTCGTGGTTGCAAGTAGATACCTAGAATGGAAGCAGCGGTAGACAAAATTCAGCGGTGCTGAACTGGCCCAGAACGCATAGCACGACCACCTATCTCCACATTAGCATCTCTCCACGCACCAAAGCATAACTAAACGAAACTGAAAAAAAAGGGGACAACATACGACCCAAACCCCGGCACAGCAGCAAACATACAAAACCCCTGCACCTTAATCAACCCCTTCCCCAGCACCCACTGACTCAACGCTCCCCCCGCTGAATGCGCGACCAACACCACCCTCACCCGCTCCTGCCCTCCCACCCTCCTCCTCCCCTCCATCTCCTCCACCGCCTCAACCCCCGCAACAAGATCCTCCGCCATCCTGCCGCGACTCGTAAAATACAGAGCCCAGAACCCCGGGTACCAACTCCCACCATGGCCCCGGTAACTCACCGCATAGCACGGGTAGCCCTGCGCGCTGAAGAATTGCATGTAGGGGATCCACACCGAGGCGCAACCGAAGCCGCCGTGGGCGAAGAAGAGAGGGGGTTTGGAGGTTGGTGGGGTGGTGGAGGAGGAGGAGGAGGAGGAGGAGGAGGAGGAGGAGGATTGGGGGAGTGCGGAGATGAGTTCGAGGGGGCCCGAGGGGGTGCGAATGTAGGTGCGGGTTAGGCCGTCTGGAAGGGGTGTTGGGGAGGGGGGATTCCGAGTTGGGGTTCGCCATTGGAGGGTGAAGGGACCGAAGGGCATGGTTTTTTTCTTTCTCTCTCTCTCTCTCTCTCTCTTTCTTTCTTTCTGGAGTTTGCTGATTGAAATTTATCTGGGCTGTTGCGAATATAATGGGGGAGTTTGGCTGAAAACGGATGGGTTGGATGTCGTTTGTGGGCTAACAGCTTATGGTTTAGGTGGGTTGTACTGAGAGTATGGGAAGAAAGCGCTATATGAGAGGGTGTTTTTTTGTAGCTTTGTACGAGATTCTGTAAATCTTTTTTCTTGGTTGCAAATGTGATGCTTCAGCAGATATGCTTGGTGTTGGTGATGAGCCCTTTTGAGTGGTATGGCTGCGCGGGGTCAGGCTTGTTCAGCCGCACCTCGTAAGTAGTAGTAGTGCAGGTCTGGGCGGGCTAAAAATATGGCAGGGGGATGTAACCGGTTGGTGAGCATAGCAATGGGCTACAGAATGTGTTGCAGTGTACAGTGAGTCATCTTGATGGTCATTCATTGATATCGGGGACTTGTGAATTTTGGGTGTGACAAAGATAAAAGAAAGAGGGGTTTAGGGTTGCAGGCGCGGGTGCTGTGCTGCTATAGTAATGTAGGGCTGCTTGTCATTTTCCTCTCTTCAAGTCTAACGTGCATCCATGGGTCACGCAAATACCCCCGTGCCGCAGGTATTCTACACATTCAATATCTTAGATGTTCCAATATAGCCTCTTTCGCTCTATAATCCTATATGCATATTCTCTAGACGTTTTCCTGTTTAATAACAGCTTGTGGCGAAAAAATACATAGTGATGAGCTGTGCTGTCGCTCGTGTATCTCTATCCGCTGGAAGCTGCATCACGTTTACACCTTAGTATTAGTAGTATAGCTTAAGGTACCACCTATATCGGGATGATAGGTGAATAGAATGATTATAGGAAAACATATCCCGAGACTTGTTTAGATGCTTAAACTTCAGAGAATATATTCTGGATTTTTCCGTGAATAAGACTTGATCTCGCGCCTTGACCGCTGAGTTTAGCGCGCTTATATTATATCTTGGCATACCGTATCGTACGGCGTCTATTCTTGAGCTAGCTTGATGGAATCGACGTGTGGCGGATGCTTCTTGAAGCATCGACGTTGGTTATGTGTGTACTATCTTTAGCACGAGCGCGTTCCGTTGTTTTGGTTGAGTAGTGCGGAGCTGCGCTGTGGCCTAAATAGCAGCACTCGCAATACCATAGTAAACATAGAGCTAGCTAGTTAAGTGCTAGCGTAAACTAACTCTATAGATGTGCCTACGGACTAGCCTTCACTCGTACAGACTAAAGAAGAGATTCCCTACTATACCTGCTACTACCGGAAGCGCAGACGACCTTCGATAAAGGAGAAGGCTTAAGACCAGCAATACCTTACTCTACCTAAGGAGAAAGCTCTTGTTGTTTTTATATTACGGATAGGTATATTCAGGACTCCTATACGTGTGAAGTACATACCTACACTTGCTTTTTACATCGCTAGCCGACGTGCCACGAAACGACCCTCCAAGCCACCGAAGAAGAATTGGCCTCAGGCCTTCCATCACCGCCACCCACAGCTTAAATCGAGGAGCAATAGGCTTATGCCGTGGGAGCGTCACGATAATAGCATATACGATAAGGTAGTACATTAGTTCGACGTGATTAGGGAGGAACTCTGCAGACTAGACGTCTTGCCAGAGAACGTCTATAATATAGATGAGATAGGCATCATACTTTCTATGCTTAGCTCTATTAAAGTCCTAGTAGGTAAAGGTGATAGAAGGGACTATAGAGGAACTGGCACAAAGCGGACGATGATAACTGCTATCGAATGCGTGTTAGCAAGCGGTGAGTATCTTAATCCGATAATCATCTAGCCTGCATCTACCTATAGGAGCAACTAGACGACGTACCTTACTCCTAGATAGTTCTATGCTCTTTCTAAAATAGGTTATAATCACTCTTTTATTAGCCTAGAGTGGATTAAACAAGTCTTTGACCCTCAGACTAAAGCTCGTGCTAATAGGAAGCCATGGATACTCATCTACGATAGCTTTGGGACACATAAAACCCTCGAGATTATTGAATTTTGCTTAGAGAATAACATCATCCTATACAGACTACCCTCTCACACGTCTCACAAGACACAACCTTGTAACGTGTTAGTTTTTGGGCTATTAAAAACAGCGTACCGAGATAAAGTCGAGCGCCGCTACCATAGAGGTCTAACAAATGTCAACAAAGAACACTTCACTGCTATATACAGTCGTGCGAGAGAAAGGGCGATGACGAAGAAGAATATACTTGCTGGCTGGGCAAAGACCGGCCTCTTTCCTTATAACCCTCCGAGGGTTCTTCGTGATATCGTAAAGCCAGACGCTCCGCTGACTATTTCGATCTCCCACGATGTCGGAAGCACACAAAATGGAGTAACCCGGACACCAGTGACGCCCGTGCCATCGGAAGCAGTGGCACAACTACTGAGCCTCATCAAGCAAGATTCTCATAGTGATAAGCCAATTGAATTACGTCGTCATAGACTGACTCAGAAGCTTGCCAACGCTGCCGAAAGGTCTATTGCCCAACAAGCCCTTGACCAGAATTATATTGGGCTTCTTAAGACTGCCAATAAAGAGGCTAAGACTCGCCGAAATACAAAGTCAGATATCCTGAAGAAGCCTGGGAAGAACGGCGAAGGACGGGTGATGAGATAGGAAGATCTCAAAGCAATTCGGGCGGACCGTGCAGAACGTGCTAAACAAGATGCTGCTAAAAAGGCTGTAGGTAAAGCAAAGCGCGGCCGGCCAAAGGCAACGACGCAGGCAGACGGAGGTGAATTAGGGAAGAAACGTGGTCGGAAGCGTAAAAGTGTCCCCCGGTCGGAGGAGCTGTTCTAGATGAGCAGGAAGTACTAGGCGTGTCGGGACCCTCAAATAAAGCAGCACGAGCAAGCGATGCGCTTATTGATCCGATGCTGGAAACGTGGAGAGCACCTGTGGCACAGATGTGGTGACGATAGAGGGACATACCGATCACGCTTAGCATGCTCCAGACATGAACGTAGACCTATAATGTGAAGGCAATTCTGCTTTGGTGCTCGTTCAACCTTCATGCTTGCCACCGCGCTGACATAGGCGGACCGGTCTTCCAGCGTGCTGTGAGAAGCATTCAAACCACTTCCTTCATCAACGGCATGCTGATGCCCGTCTAGTGAGAACACTACTGCCTTAGTATATAATAATTGATCTGTAGCACGTTGCGAAAGAAGACTATCGCTGTCCCCCTCTTTCCTACTATTCTGTCGTTGCAGCTGAACTCTAATCCTTAGTTCGACCTTGTAGTTCTACATTATATCCCCGTCTGAATACCATTCGGGCCTTCCAATAGCATACCCCCTGGTTGCTCCACCACAATACGACCAAAGCTAGTGTTAGATTGTAAGGGTTCTTAAAGACGGTGAATTGGATCGATGAATGTGATTGATGTGTGTTAATTGAACTTGTTGTTCTCCCTAGGAGACGCGCGAGCGCGTCTCCTTAAGGAGGGTTTACTTATTTTTTACATTTTGAAACCCTTGCCGTCTAGCTAACTTAGGTGGTGGTCTTGGTAGTATTCTCTAATTAGCTGCACGCAGGTTCTGGATGATCTGATCCCCTTCTACGCTTAGCAGCTCAAGTAGCTCGTATCTAATAGCTATGTAGTTAGATCCGGCCGTATTTTGGGCGGTAATTGATAAATCCCTATCTGGTGAAAATTTTTGAAAGCCACCTTCGCAATAGCCAATACGACCGAAATCTTAGCTAGCGCTGAAGTTCGGCCTTTTATATCATGATCCTTTCTATGTATAGGGCTTAATCTAGTATACCCGTGTTACACAGGGATGGGCTTTTTGTTACTTGTAACAACTGTTGTAAATGAAATAGAGCCTCTGTTTGTTTACTCAAACCCTCTAGATTATCAAGTATATCTCCGTTTCTTGCTCTATTTAAAAAAACGGAGCCTAAATTTGGATAAAAAATGGAAACGGAGTTTAACTAAGCAAGCCCTGATTAGGACAGCCTCGCCCTAGCTACCTAGCTAGAAACTACCGGTCCGAAATCAGGTGAGTTAGCGCTATGATAGCATATATAGCTGAAAATACCGGCCTAAAAGTATATTATCTAGCGCTGTGATAGCATATACGGCCGAAAATACGGTCCTAAAATCATGTGAGCTGACGCTGTGATAGCATATAAGGCCGAAACGTTGGCTAGCGCTGAAGGTTAGCTCTTTGCATTGTGATCGTTCATATATATAAGGTAGAACACGATGCAGAAACCTGCTAGAACCTATCTAATATATATTATTCCCAAATGATTGCCTCTGCTAAAACTGTTCTTTACGTTACGTTGTTCTGCCAACTAGGCTTCGCATACGACCACCCTGGAATGGCATGGTTTTGCGCAGCTGATACTGGTAATACTGCTACAGCCTGCGCTGCAGTTAACGGCGCATTTATGTTTCAAACCCATGAGTATCATTATGGAGCATATCGATACGTAGAATATCATGTAGGGCATCTACTATATTACACCTGATGATAAATAACTAATCTTATATAAAGGATTACTGTTGTGTGCCAAATACACTAGAAAAGACTCTGGAGTTCTACGATGCTTGCTGGGCTCAGAATCAGCAGGCACCTGTTACAGACAGGCCTCAGGATAGTGGCGGCGGAGACTTGCCTGCGTGTGGCTAGGGCTAACGTCAAGGTGTAAATAGTATAACTTAGCTATCTGGTGAACAAAAACACTGACATCGCTCGTGGGGTTTTACACCAAAGTCAATGAATAGTTATACTTGGTAGAAAAAGTATTTACAACACTGGACACTTCTTGTGCATGAATATTAAAAACAACTTTACAGCGCTAAGATTACTTATAGCTAGTTAAAGAATAACTATATATACTTATATTTTATAGGAATACAGCGAGCATTATGTATTAAGTGTTCGAGGTAAGATAGAGTTCTTTGCATTTTTACTATGGCATATTGGCAGCCATCCTTTAACTACTATCAGTCTCACAGCTTATAGGTGTCGCATAAGACTACATAGACACTAGCGATGATAGCAGTCATGAAGAACCATACATATATTGGTGCTATAACTATAGAAGGCGTGGTTATATAATGGACAAGTGTCCTAAAATCTAATGTTATAAGTGTAGGCAATTAATGATTTAACCCTATCTTCTCATAATTGCCTAGATATCCGCTGATTTAATTATTAGGTAACAAATACGGCCATATGAGAGCAAACTGTAATTTTTGCCCAGTATATTGCGATAACTGTAGGTGGTGAGTTTTACTCAAATTATTCAAGTAGGAACTAATGTTGAAACTAGGTGGTACGTGGGATCATAAATCAAGGACCTGCTGGAGATGTGAAATAAGCAGTGAATTAGGCTAGTTAATATTACTTCCGTTCTGCGCTGCACATTCTTCTATATTACCAGACTGTTACAAGTAACAGCGAAGGATCTCTCCTGGATGAGGGCTGCAGGTAGGAGACTATTGGGCGCCATGTCAAAAGGTAATAATCACCGTGGGGCGGCGATCACGTGACTGGCATCACGCCAAGACCGTAGCATTAGTGATGCCACTCCGGACATATGAGGAAACGGCCTTACAGGAAGGGTCTGAAGTTAGTGACTCCAGAAGGGTTGTCTGATGCTAAGACCAAAGGCAATGGGTATAAGAATGTGTTGGGTTTTATTATTACACTCGTTGTGGTCAACTCAGCAAAGTACTCTCTCCTATGTAGATTGTTACTAGTTATTCTATCTTTATATAGAATCGATTTTTACTCTTGTGGTTGAATCTAATAACTCTTTTCTATAGTAATAGCGGAACAATTGCACAGACTACCGCTTCCTATAAGTCTCGCCCTAACCCGGACTAGGGCTAGGTACGTATAGCCGAACCCCGTGTAACATAGACTTCCCGTCTAGTTGTTAATAAAAAAGAAGCAAATAACGCATTCCATCATACACTATCGAGCAACTAGGCAATTAAAGAAGGTAATAGCTTAGCTGGATCACGTGGTTGAGGATAGAAAAGTATAATATGTGAGAGGTTCGGCAGATAGGAATAAGAATATTATATAGTATTAAGACGAATCCTTAGAGAATCCTTAAGGGGTTAGATGGGGTTTGTATACTACACGTGCCCTAGGCGCTGCTGGCCTGAGGGGTCTTTAGTAGGGTCCTGAGGGTTGTCCTCTATGTCTATGTTAGAGTCGTGTGATACTAGCTGCGTAGATAGTGCGTGTTTAGAACAAACTAACTAATGCAGCAACGCATTTATTGTATGATTTGGATACAAACAATAGAATGTATAGACTATTACTTACTAATGATGCTCTAATATTCTTGATTACGACTTTATTATGGAGAGAGGGTGAAGGTGGTGCAAAGTCGAAGTACCTGTTATTCTTATCGTGACGTAGGGGTTTTTCGCCACGCAGGGGGGGGGGGAGGTTAGTACGGAATTTGGGCCTTTGCTATTAAGCCAACGAGGCGGTATCGTAATACAAGTGCACGAGAGATTATGATTATAAGGCTAAAGCTAACTACTACGTGATCTTTAACTTGCTAACAAGATTTTAAGGCTTACACAGCTATAGGGATTTAAAGATATCAGCTTAGCGTAGTAAAAATTACGCTATAGACGGTCCTATACTAGCTATATATAAAAGCTGCTCGCTAGAGAAGTACTAATAGAGGTAGCAATCACGCATAGATATAAGCGCTACGCTGTACTAAAGGCTAAGATTAGCTCTATAGTATAGCTAAAGGTTTCTTTAGTATATATAACTTTTTTTACTTAGTATAGGGGTTTGATAGAGTAAGATAGAGGCTATCTATAGTAGTTTTATAGCTAAGCTCTAGAAAAGGCGTCTTTTACGTATTAGCGTAGATTTAATAGCAATAGCGTATTTTTTATAAGAAAAAGTGTCTACACCTATAGAAGAGAGTAAAAAATATAGCTAATCTATAAAGAGATTTTAAAAATAGCGCGTTAATAGAGATATCGTATCCTAACGATAAGGTACCCCTCTTTTCTTGCGGCACGGGGGGATTTGCGTGACGCAGGGAGGAACGTTAGTTTATCTAAGGTTATATTTCAAATAGCGACATTGTTTGGAAGGCTTGCGATGTAGGATTCTGCGAGTTTTTTTGGGAAATCTGACGTGCTTGGACCCATTGTCTGGTTAATGGGGTTTGAATGCAACTACGAAGGGTTGTTTATTTTCGTTTTGCACAAAGAGATAGTAGCTTTGGAGTATGATTCAGGAGAAGAGACGAAATGCTTTTAGTGGATGTAATAGATAGTTTTTGGGTGCTTGTACCAAGAGAAGGAAAGGGTAAACTGAATCTCAGGCCTACCATCTTCATGCTTATATGATAGAGTTAATCCCAAGCGCGCACATTCGAAGCTTCTAGAAATATCGACTCTTTTATTACTGGCAGCCACCTCATACGGAATAGGTGGTTGGTGGATGGCCTGGAACAAAACGGACAAAGGGCCGCACTTATATTTTATCGCTTTGTCCCACTCCCAAACTGCCGTTGGCGCCTGAAGGGATTTAGCCTGCTCACCGCGTTTCTGACTTTGTTGCACTTCGAGGTTTTGCCTTGAAGGTTCGAGATTTTGTGTAGCCCCCCAAGAGCTGGTTGATACATGTCACTATCGATGGATTGTACGCGGCTGTTGTGATGTGTACATGACGGCTCGGGCGGAGACTTGGTGGAAGGATGTGTGGGTGTACCTGCATCCATCTTACCAGGTTGGGAATTGCAAGGATCTTCAATGGGCTGTTCAAGCTGATCCATTTCTACATGTGAGTCTGGCTCGATTACCGGGAGATCTTGATCGATGTCGCATACTTCCACTGGCGGTGGCGGTAGTGGAGGATGTTGTCGGAGAAAGTCTTCTGCTGTTGGCTGACGGAAATATGTATCGTGAGAACAATGGACAATATGTGTTGACTGAGTGTAAACATTCTCGTCATACAGTGGGTATGGCGGCGACCGGGTCTCAAACTGCATCATACTAGATAGTTGTGTTGTGTTCCGTTTCGACATCGCAGCAGCAACAAATTCATGGTGGTCGGGCATGCTTAGATGACTCTGGCGCACAGTGCGCATATTTCTGATGGAATGTTCATAACCCTTGGAGGTCAGCTGGGACTGACTGGACATGTTTGTAGTATGGGACTCAGAGAAGTGCCTGGAGTCAATATTAAATCCGAAAGAAGGTTGTGTAAAGGAACTGACTGGAAGAGCAGTCAAAGGAAAAATATTAGAGAAGTTTGATGGAGAGTACCCAGATTGAAGATGGCGTACAGATAATGATTGAGTACGGCGAACATCCCGTGCTGTTGAGCCAGAGTATGGGGATGGACCAGAAAAGTCTGTTACTGAAGTCATAGTGAATGGTTGTGCGCGACACGTGTGGCCAGTTGCGGATTGAAGGAGATTTCTCTAGTGCTGTAGTGAAACTTATGGAGACTCTCAAATTGATAATCGAGTGAATTGCGTGGCGATAACATATACACGTAGGAGAAGAAGAAGAAGAAGAAGATGATGCATATAAGTGCAGCAGATTTAATTAGTAAATCGTCTTCCAGCCCATCAAAGGCATTGTATGGGTGCATCTTTCACTGCGTTCCTCCTTGTTTCACTGAAGAGCTCACAATGTTTGTCGTAGCTAGGGAACAACTCCAACCACGAGGCGTATCGAGGACACATAAAAGCTTTGATTTGTCAAGAGATATAGAGGAAGAAGAGATGGGGAAAAGGTAAATGGAAGCGAAACGAAATAAGGGAAAGTAAGTCAAACGTGGAGCTTAGCCTAGGCGAAACCAAAGAATCTCAGAATCGTTCGTTTTCTCGAGAAATTTGGTTTCCAATCATCCTAGAGCTCAAAGTTAGCATATGCCACGTCATGAGTGGATTTCGTTCGTTCAGTGATTGCAAAAAAACATGGAATGACGGTAGACAGAGATGTCACAACTCACCTGCATCATTGCTGTATTGATAGCACTGTTGGCTTGCTTTACATCAGTCACCAAAGCTCCGGCCCAGACTTGGTATGCAGCCCTGTTCCCATCACGGAAGATGTCGTTGTTATAAGTCAGCATGACCTTGCCACTTGCCGTGTCAGTATTTTTGACCTGTTGCCAATCATCTTTGTAATTGTCGTCCACGTTCGCGTCGTAAAGTTGGATCTTGATGTCAGACTCTGCTATTGACATGGATTCAGCAACAGCTGAGACAAGCATTGCTACCTTAGCCTGGTACTTTGATTTGGTCCCGGCGACAAAGGTTGGCGTGAATATTGTCGCCTTGATGATGTCGTTAGTACATGGCAACTACAGCTATTGAATACAAAAGGGAGATGCATACCTTGAGATTTTTCTCTTTAGTTAAGCAGTCCTTGGGAAGTTGAGGAAATCCCAGGAAGGAGGGGTTGTCGATATCGCCTTCTACTAGCGGCTTGATGACTGCATCTCGGAACTGCTCTTCTGTTGTCTTTCCCTTCCACCAACTTTCCCAATGATGTGACTGTCTCTTGTTAGCTAAAGGATATCTTCTATGAAGGCTCACGGTCTCTTACCATGAACATTCCACATTGAGAAGTCAACAGCACAGATGTACATCCATACAGGCCCATGACACCAGCCATGAAAGGACCCTGTTTCCACTGCATAAAGATGGATGTAGAACGCTCACGACTGTCGACATCCTCCAAATCAACTAAGAAAGGCTTGGTATCGAAGAACTCTTTGGCAAAAGCGTCCAGACCTCCCTGTGTTGGTTTGTTTAGGAAACCGAACACGGGGTCTGCTGTTGTTGGGATTGCACGAGGCAATGCCTTCCGGTTACTTGTGGCCTCTACAGCTCGCGCTTTCTTAGCCGGGCAAGAGCCTCCACCACAGGTAGCGGGAGTACACAAGACTTGCCCTTTCGGGTCATCATCGGGCACCTCTCCACACCCACTGTCCCTCTCTTTCTTGCGGATGTCATTGAACTTGTTCCTCTTGGAATTAGACTTGCTTCCAAGTGGATTGAACTTTGACTTGGGCGAAATGCCATACAGCAGTTTTAAGCCCTCAACATCACGCTGGCTGGGAGCAAGGACTTGCTTGATCTGATCTCCATTCGGCTTGGTCAAGACTGACCCCATACCGCTGTCGTAAATCATGATAGAGTCCCAATCAGGTTCCGTAACCGACTTGCTCGCTCTGTATGCAGTTGAATCAGCAAATGGGAGATACTCTGCAGCGCTGAATCGATGAGCCTTAGCAAAAGCCCTCGAAGTGCAAGCTTTTTTCATTTGATCGGCAGTCAGTGTTGCAGCGACGCTGGCGTAGTCTTTCAGATTCTGGCACTTGAAATTTGAAGCACCAAAGACATTTCCACCGGCAGCAGCGTAGTCAGATGACCAGAAGGCTGGGTTTTGATGCTCGTGATGCAGACCCCACGCATGCTAAGTCTCTTATTAGTTGGGTTTCGATGAACCAAATATGAGAGGATGCTTACGCCCATTTGATGCGCAAAATTGGCAACCAAGTTTTGCTTTCCAATATCAAGATCGGCAGTCAGTCTCATCAGGGGCCCTCTGTTCTCTGGGTCACCGCTCATCTTATTAAGAGGCGGTATGCCAACAGTACATGAAAGTCCATCGCTCTTGGTGATGAGAAGGAAGTTCGGCCTGTTTGCGTTGTTGTTACAGCTGCAAAGTTTCTGTCAGAATGGATGCAATTTTCAAAAAAAATTAGTTTCTCATCAGGATCAACTTACTACGACTCATCTTTTTCTTCCCAGTCAAAGCCAGATCCAAGTCCTGAGTTTTCCCATAGCTTTCTCGCCTCGAGCAAATCTTCGAAGAAAAGTTCCTTCGTTGCTTTCGACTCGAAGCAATATGTAATCTTGCCGTTAGGCCATAAGCGGTCGTCAGAGTTGGCAGTACCTGGGTTGATGGTCACATAACGCTTCTTGATTGTATTCGTAGACCTCCGAGAACCCGTGCCAATTGTTGCGTTCTCTTTCTCAGGCACGAAAAGGTCGCCATGTAGCTCAGTGTAACTGGGTGGAGTGTAAACGATAGAAGATTCCCAGGCACGACTCCCTGCAAGAACAGGACGAGCAGCCAGGATAGTAGAGAAAACGAGCGTTAGGATGGAAGAAGCCATGATGCAATAAAAACTATGAGCAAGTTAGCTGCTTCTTGCATTCTGGGAATCAAGTGTGCTCACCGAATGTATGGAGTCACGTCTTTACGACATGTCACAGTTGGAAATGCTTGGTGAGTAGGACCACGAGAACATAGCAGGTCACGATTGAGAGTACTGTATCTCAAGAGACCTTGTGTGCGCTGCGCCCATCATTTCCACCATAAGAGAACTAGTTTGGTCCTTCCGTAAAGGGAAAGCCAAGGCATAGATATTGACATGCGCTAAATATAACTGTTGAAGAGTGGAACAAGTGCACACGGGCAACTAAAATGAATAATTATCCTTGCAAGCCATACTAGGATACCCAGCCGTGGTATCATGTGTTGATCAAATTCATTAGCTTCGCAGCTTAGGATTGTCTTGAAAAGCAGATCCCAGTAAAATACACGATACCGTAACAAAACAGCGGAACGCCTGACCCGGCACAGTGGTGAGATACGGCCGAGATGATAGCGAAGGACCAGTAGATGAACCCAGACCAAGGACGGCACTTGCACCACGAGGAAGGTGCCTGGTAAGGCCGCTTTCAATATAGACCGCTTAAAAAAATATGTGCAGGGTTTTCTTTGCATGCAACGTCGCAATTTATGGTGCATCTGGTTCAATGAATGTGTGGGCATGGAGGCTGCCAAGTACGATATCTGAGAAAACGGGAAATGACATGAGATCGATAGACTGATGAAGAAGCACTTGACTTATACAGAACGATTGTGTCGTATTCATTATTTTGAGGCATGTACCTTAGCATCTCGATATGTGCTAGATGACGTATGAAATCAGATCCGTCAAACATCTCTTAACCTTATGGCAGCAACAAAGTGTATGACACCGAACGCGTATCTCCGATATTGAGCGGAGGCCTTGCAAACACTATCCCCTGAATTTCCTCAACTTCCAACTTCTTTCTTTAGTCTCAGGCCTTGCATGCTCTTCCAGGGTCGATCAGGCGCCCCGAGCCGCTAGCATCCAGGCGCGTCCCCCATATTACGTGAGTGGGCCGACTTACGCTAGTGCGAACCTTTATGCAAGCCCCTGCATCCTCCCGTAACCTAGCTTTACAAGCATTTGGCTGCATCCATGCGGACAAGATACTTGGCAGGACACGGCTGTGCAACGGGCCTAAATGTATACCAACATTAGAGGGTTTGGATCCATGCCTCGACTTTCAGGCGACCATTCTCCTATCAATTTTTCAGATTGCCGTGTGCTGCTGAATAGGGAATAGGCAGCTTTTCTTTCGGCTCTATTGCTTCTCCCACCAAAATTGCCATTTGGTATTGCAAAAGGCTTATCTTCGTCTACATCATTTGTACAAGCGAGCAAAGAAGGGCTTTGCTTAAGTGAGTTTTCCCGGTTGCTCTCTCGAAGTGTGCTTACAATTACTTCTTAAAAAGATAGCCAACCTATCATTGATCCGAATCTCGCAGAAGTCTGGCCTTCTCGTTTAAGGCATCATGGCTCCCTTACTGGCTTGGACGGTATTATTCACATCAGTCATTTCCACAGCCTCTGGGGCTGCCATTAAAACCCAAAGACAAAGTGTCAACAAACGAGCCGTCTCTAATATCTTGGAACGCAAACCAGCAGTCCGCCCGCGAAGAGACGGAGACCCAACAGACTACTCCTGGGTGAAGAACTTGGTTGCAATAGGAGACAGTTTCACTGCTGGTATTGGTTCAGGTAACCATCTAGGCAGTGTGTTTCACGATGAAAACAGTTGGTTGTGTTCACGTTATGACCTGTCATATCCAATGCTGGTATACAACACAATTGGATCCTCAGTCAAAGACTTCCAGTTTCCTGCATGTAGCGGGGACCGATCGGTGCAGATCTTTGAACAAGTCGAAAAGCTCAAGGATAACATCGACATGGTCATCATGACTGCTGGTGGAAATGATCTCTGCTTGGTACGCTATTCTGAATCTCGTTTTGAAAACATTTTGGATTGACCCTCGGACATGCACTTACAAAATTCTAGGCTGGAATGATTAAGAAATGCGTTATGCTTCCCTACGAGGGAGAAGAGACATGCAATGCAATCATCGATAAAGCCCAGGAGAACATCGATACCATTCTCAAGTCCAACCTCAAGCAGATCCTTTTGGCTCTCAACGATAAGATGTCCGAAGATGGGGTCGTCGTGTATAATGGCTATTCACAGTTCTTCAACACTGAGAATGATGATTGTGCCACCAAACAGTCGTGGGCTTTTAGTAGATGGCTTCCCAAGTATTGGTTCAAGAGTGCTCTTACGCTCACAGTTGCGCGACGAGAAAGGTTCAACAAACTCGTTTTGGCCATCAACAATGCAATCAGAGATGTCATATACATCTTGCGCGACGAAGAGTCTATCAAATACCAAATCGGATTTTCAAACTGGGATCCTTGGGTGCGAGACGGAGTCAAAGGGCAGATGTGCGATCCATCTTCAAGCGGAGTGTACCCCGACAAGGATCAGCCAGACCTCCAGTTCTTTAAGCCATCCACTAACCTAGCCGGTTGGGAACATGACGAGCTCAGGAGAAGACAAGAAGAGGTCAAGAAAATGCACGAGAATGGAACACTTCCCTCCAGCAAGGACGCAATTGACCCGAGCATCTACGACAGTATTCTTTGGAAGTCGCCTTCTCCCGGTGCGGAAGTTATCCACAAGCTTAACAAACGAGCTCCTGCACCGCCCGGCTGTCCAGGAGATAATGACTGGTTTGACCCGACACTAGGCTTAGGACTACCGGACAGTTTTGGTAAACTCTTTCATCCTAATGAACTAGGACACGAGACCATCGCCTCTTTCGCACTTGCGAAAGGCATTGATCTTCGCGCCAAAGTACTCGGTCAGGACTCTGAGACGTGTGCCGTCACAGACGAGTTCAAATGCTGGCAAAAAGAAGGACGCAAAGGCTATGTAACAGCCGACAGGATGAATGAGAGCATTGAAAAGTTCTGTGGCACAGATGTCAACGCGCCTGATCACGAAGTTGGGTGGAAAAGAGAATTTACGTATTTCCAAGGCACACCGGACGAACATACCTTTGTCTTGCAGCTCGGACAGGATGCTGGCGACTTCAAAAAGGATGACTGCATCGAATCTTTCCAACGGATCGTTCACAGTTGTGATGGAAACGATCCCGAAAATCCGCTAAACTGGAAGTTTGGTGGAAGATGGCGCCGAGACGATTACACGTATGAGATTAATGTCAAGCGCGATAACAGGCCATGGCCGATGAAGGCAACGTATGGTACATGCAACGGAGACTACAAGTTCCTCTGGAGCTCCTACTCCATCAAAGGTGCGTTACGATCTGCCACCAAAACTTAAATATTTACTAATCTGGAATGCAGGCGCTGGCTTCAGCAGTTGGGACCACGGACAAGAAACCATTCTTGATAACACAAGAAAATGCTTGGGCCTTGGTGTCACGGAATGGGGGTTCTCATACTTTGACGAACCAGATGAAAACGGTTATGAATGGTCTGCAAGCTTCCGCACTCCAATTTGGGTCAAGGCGAGATGCTTTGCAAACAACAAAGTTGTCATGGCCTCAGGAGGGTTTACAAATGGGTGCAGCGGCAGTGACGCCTGATCAACTATTTTGTGCAACTCTCTCTTTCTTTCCTTATGTATTATTTACATTTCTAAGTAATATGTCTCTTATCAATGTCATCTTAAGTTTCAATAGTCTTTATGTTGCCACGGAGAAACCTTGTTCACTTTGTGAATGGTAACTCAAAAATCACCATCCCAAACAATAAGGACCTTCTTTTGCTACTCCACGCCACTTTGGAAGAATGATGGTGACAAAAGCAAAATCGGTCGCACTTCAACGATCACATTGTCTTCATACAGTTTCGCTCAAGTATACATGTATGTATTAATACTACAGAATATCAAACACCCCTATAAATAATATGTCTATGAAACAAAGTATGGCAGCTAAGTTGGCACGGGTGGCCCACTAGAGATTGTAGTGACTGGTCCAGCGATTCCGATACAGTACCAGGTGTCCAGCCACAGATTTGAACAGTCAGAGCCAGCTCCTGGGTTCCATTTGTAGAAGTCACTAGGAATCGATATTAGTAAATACTCTTTCACACAACAGAGTCCAACAACTTACTTCAAAGCAATGCTAGCAGAGTTGGCAATGGCCCAGCATCCATCGCCGGGCTGAACGAAATAGAATCTCCTACAGCCAGCAACCATCCCCCCCTGCGTTGGAGAGGGCGTCGTAATGGCTCCACCAGCAGAAGTTGTTGCGCTAGATGAAACAGGTACAGAAGAAGGTTTACTGGATGATGCGGAGTTGGAAGTCGGAGGCTTTGTAGTAGTCACGGCTCCGCTCGTGACGCCAACACAAATGTAAAAGTTTGGTGTAAGGTTTGTACACTTGGAGGTACCTAGTGCTGGGTTCCAGGTCAAGAGTTGAAGCTCCGTAGTTCCTTTGCTACCAGCAATTGAAGCGCATGTATCCGATCTTTTGACCCCATTAGTGTGTATGAATATAGCGCGCTGCACTGGTCACCACTTACCGAGAGACAAGCCACAAATCACTACAATTTTCCACCATGCCACTCTGTGTCGGTCTTTCAGAGGAGGGAGCAGTGGTACTCGGTACACCGGTTGTACGAGTAGTCGGTGTCCCAGGAATACCGATGCAGAGGTACTGGTTTGCACCTATACCCCCACAGTCTGTTCCAACGGTAGGGTTCCATTTGATGAGGTCGTTTTTCGAGAACCGGCCGTACATCATTACAATCTCGTCACAGGTTTCAGAACCATCTGCTTTGTACCATGTGTTGCAGGTACTAATTTGGTTTTGGGGTACCGAAGAAGGCCGTTTTGTTTCCACAGGAGGCGCAGGTAGAGAGTCGCCGGCTACCACACAATAGTAGTAGTTCAACCATAAGCCGTCGCAGTTGCCATTCAGCGCAGGGTTCCAAGCAAAGAACTGCTGTTGCGAAACGAGACCGTACTGAAGTACCTGCCTGCATGTCTCTCCCTTTGTAGCACAGTTTGTTAGTAAGTTTACGCACTAAAGATACTGGATGCTTACATCTTTTGCTTGATGGAAAGCCTTGCAGTCGGGGGCAAGGCCTGCTTGGGTTGGTGAAGCTACGAAGCTGGAGTTCGCTTCCGGGTATGTTGTTGGCGTATATGCCGTAGGCTCTGGAACTTCTACAGGAGCGGCGGTAGTGGTATAGTCGAACGTCACCGTCATAGACTGCGGCTGGATGCCAATACACACCCACCAGCCATCATAGAGTCCAGAGCAGTCACTGTCTAGGGCAGGGTTCCACTCGAGACTACGTTACGCCAATGGTTAGTCTTCTTCTTATAATCAATGTCAAAGCAGGAGTGTCACTTACAACTGTGCCATGGTTGCCCGAGTAGCTGCACCAACGATTTGTTGACATGTTTCTCCAGCTGATACCAAGTGCCAGTTGTTGCAGTACGAAACTTGTCCTGCTTGTGTTTTCTTCGGTGGAAAGGCAGTCTCCACCGTAGTGCTTGAGATATTCCAAGTGTGTACCGGTTCTCGAATAGAGTACGGTGCAGTAGGAGTAATAGGCTTCTGTGTGCTAGAAGACTTTACCGATGAGGTCTTCGATGAGCTGATGGTACTGCTACGTACGCTCGTGACTGGCACACTGGAAGAGCCGCTCTTGATGCTGGAACTAGTGACTGGCGCATTCGCAGAACTGCTCCTGATACTGGAACTCGGGAGTGCACCAACTCCGACACAGTATGACGAACCAAGCCAGAAGTTGGTCAAACAGTCGTCAGAAACATCAGGGTTCCATTTGATGAAGTTGGCGTGCGAGATCCCATATTTGGTTTCTACTGCCCAGCATCCATCGCCGCTGACGACAGTATGGAAAGCATTGCAGTTTTTGGCAATGTTGGGGTGTGTAGGGCCTGTAGGACTGCTAGTTTGTGCATTACTGAACTTGAAAAAAATTGATGCGGCAACGAAGCCCCGCCAGAAAGACGTCGTAACCATGGCGAAAACGAGTGAGTGTGTCGTCAATCGTCCAAAAGCTCAAGTGTGAGCTGGTATGAACTTGACGTTGAGATGGGGGAAGCCTCGTGCCAGCAAAATGCCAAGGTCTCCCAGGCAAAGTAGGTGGTACGGTAGCCTCAGACTATGCATTCGGTTTAATGAGCATCATCCCCTGCGATCAGTCGAGACGTGCTCGAAATATCCTCACCCCTGCTGGCAGCCTTAGGCAGACGAGAAGAAGGTTCCTCCCGAGCTGTAAACTGAAAATCCACCGATGGCACGCCTTGGGCGGCAGTTCAGCGGGACAAACTAGCATGTAGTGTATGCACTAAAGCGATCAAAACGGCAATGATTGCAAGCAGAGTAGCTGGGGGGCTGGCTACAAGGATGCAATTTGCATGCAGGGGCCACGCTAAGTGTAAATTACAATACCAATACAACAGAACAGGCTAGTTGAATCGATGTTCGCAAAGGGTCTGCCCGTGCGCGGGCCGATTAACCAGCATCTTGGACCCCAACGCCGTCAGGCCGCCTCAGATAACAGACGTCTTATGAAGACTTGGTATTCAGGCCACCAAGCCTGCATATAGGTACCAACAGAATCCTGGCTGCCCAGCCCGCATACTCTCCACTAATTTTGGCTTGCCACTGCTTGTATGCTGTAAGGAACGAGATCATCCGCGAACTAGCCGATGCTACCTTCAGGGGAATGCAGGAACCGTTTCTTTCTAGCAGCATTTTGAAATTAGATCGGCCATTTTTGTCTGGGCCCGAGCTTGCGGTCGCAACGGTTGTGAAGCAAGCTCAACGAAGTCCCCTCGTCATTGATGTAGAAGTTCATTGTCACTCTTTCTTTCGTAGTGTATGAAAAACTCAGCGTCGTAACATAGTGTACGTGGTAACCTTTTTTGCAGCCATGGTCGTCGGGTCGTTTACAAGACGGGCATTGTTGCTTGGATTGGGACTGCAGTCGATCAACTTCTTTTCTGTTCTGGCCCAAGAAAATCCCAGCCTTCGAACGTTCGCTCTCCAAGGTGGTGTTGAAGCAGCAGCCGAGGACGACGACTTTACATGCAGTGAGACTAAGGGTTGCAAGATAGGATGCTGTGGAGCCCTGTGAGTTCACCTCGGAAAAAGACACATCGCTCTACTAATGAACAATGTAGAGATCCAACGACTGGAAAAGCTGTTTGTGGACTTGGTCCCGACTTCTGCGGTAAGGGTTGTATTTCCACATGCGACTACAAAAGCGAATGTGATCCTGGATGGGGAGCCCAGTGGTCCAATGCTTCAACATGCCCTCTCAACGTGTGCTGTAGCAAATTTGGCTTTTGTGGCACGACTCCAGACTTTTGTAACGGGGTTGTCACACCTTCGCCTCAATGTAATACGAGGACTGCCGATGAGAAACTTATAGGCTACTATGAGGGCTGGAACATGCAAAGACCATGTGGAAGTAAGCAACCTTGGACTCTATTAATTCATAGTATACTGATAGACGCAAAGCTATGCCGCCGGAAGACATCCCTCTTGGAGCATACACGCATATCAACTTTGCATTCGCGCTTATCAACCCAACAACATTCCGTATCGATGCCATGGACGCTGAGACGGCCAAGATGTACAAGAGAGTAACCAAACTGAAGGAAAGGCAGCCCGGCCTTCAAGTCTGGATTGGTTAGTAAAACTCAACTCCTATCCAACCTCTTACTAATTGTGTATTCTGTAGCTATCGGTGGATGGGCCATGAATGATCCTGGCCCATACCGGACCACCTTCTCCGACCTTGCGAAATCCACTTCTGCACAAGCTTCATTCTTCGAATCGCTAGTGACATTCATGAAAGCCAATAACTTTGATGGTGTTGATATCGACTGGGAATATCCTGTTGCAGAGGACCGTGGAGGTATTCCGGAAGATTTTGAGAATTATGTAACCTTTTTGAAGAATCTGCGCAACCACCTCAACGGTAGTGGTCGATACTACGGCCTTACACTCACACTCGTAAGTTGGCTTCTCGTCAAAGTAAGCAGTCCATGTAACTAATTCACCCTTAGCCAGCATCTTATTGGTACATGAAAGGCTTCGACATCATCAAGCTCGAGCCATGGGTAGATTGGTTCAATATCATGACTTATGACATCCGTAAGACATTTTTTTTCTTTTGAAATGGGGAAAATATGCTGACATCGCATCATTCAGACGGCGTTTGGGACAGTACAGTTAAATCGATCGGCCCATACGCTTTCGCACACACCAACCTTACCGAAATTCAGTTAGGCCTCGAGCTTCTCTGGAGAAACAACATCAACCCTGCTCGCGTTGTCATGGGTTTAGGCTTCTATGGTCGAAGTAAGTATTCATCCCTGTCACCTCCCATTGCCTTTGCTAACCCTCACACTTAGCCTTTACGATGAAGGATCCCAACTGCATGAAAGCGGGCTGTGAATTTACTGATGGTGCAAAGGGCGGTGAATGCACAGGAACTCCAGGCGTCCTATCAGCTGCTGAGATCAACAAGATCATAGAAAATGGCGCAACAGTTTCGCATGACCTCGATGCGGCAGCGAAAATTGTTACCTGGGATGGTAACCAGTGGGCAAGCTTTGATGACGCTGAAACGCTGAAGATCAAGCTGGACTATGCAAATAAGCGTTGTTTAGGAGGGTAAGTCGATCTGTGAATATCCTTATCCAATCATCACTCCTATAGTATTGCTGTGCTAACATCTTTACCTATTGCAGAACCATGATATGGGCAATCGACTTAGATGACGGTTCCTTGTTGGAAGCATTGACGTCGGTGAGCACTAAGAAGAAGGAAGAAGTACTAGCAGAATCGGATTTCGATATGCCGGATTTTGGTACCAGTTGGGATTTCGTCCCAAAGGAGGCCAACGGAAAGGGAAAGAGGGATGAGCTTTAAGCTTTGACAACCGAAGAGTGCGGCTTGGAATATGCTTCATACGTTAATTGATTTAAGAAGCTCGTGAGCTAGTTTTGCATTTTATTCTTTAGTAAGCGAAGAGGATTTTGATGAATGTGCCGGAAATCTATGGGTCTGGACGGTATTTAAAGAAACCCACCCTCTATTGAACAGAATTTGCATTATTATAAGCCTGAAAACACAGTCTGTAGTACTTGGACCGCATCACCAGAATTTCATCCTGTTGAATAACGAGCTCTCTTTCTTGTCTGATTTCGCAGCTTCAGCAGCATCTTTCGCTAGTTGCACCTTGAGTTAGTGAACAAATAATGAGCCCACAACAGGGCGTCAGTGCAAAACTCACCATCGAGCTCATCTCTCGTTCTTTTCATGGCCACCAATGCCTTCTCAAAAAATGGTTTCAACTCCAAATCCTCCTCTGCCCACGTGTCCCTATGGATCTCGTATTGCCTAAACCAGGCCTCCAAAGAGTCAATCGGTGAGGAGCCATTCCTTGAAGGAAGCCTTGGGTCGGCGCCAGCTTCAAGCAAAAGTTCAACAACAGGAAGGTTTTGCTTGAGCACAGCATAATCGACAGAACGACCATCGCAGATTGCCCAGTCCAGTGCGCGACCTTCGGCACGGGGGCGGCGATCTAGTTCGTTGGGAGAGAAGCCTGCGGCTAGAGCAGTGCGCATGAGCGCGAGACGGGTTTCCAGAGGCTTGTTGGATACTGCTTCCCTGAAGAGAGTGAGCTCGTTGATATCTGTGCTAGCAGGTACTTCGGAATTCATGTCGGTGGAACGGATTTGGTGATAACAGTTTGGGGTGCGGATCGGAGTGCAGTGAAATGCTGTGTAAGGGTGGCAGGGTGTTGCGTCGTTTCTATAGAACTATGCCAGCCGAGATGGTGACCACAGTCCTTACGCAGTTGCAAATGTTGATGATCACTAAGGGGCCGTCGTGCATAAAGAAATGCGACGTAGTTTAGTTCCGAGAAACACTGCTATTGTTTTTCGTCTAGTCCACACTAAGTAAGGTGTTTGAGGGCTCCGTGTCAAGTTAGTTGGCCAGAGTCTGCAGGTCACATGACAAACATCAACATTTCCTTCCCCTCGAGACTGGCCTAACGCAACCAGAAAAGCCCATAAGATCGCAATAGGCGAAAAAAAGAAGAATTTTAAGTTTTATTTTCCTCTAAAATGAAAGATATTAAGGATGGAAAAAGAGAAAATCTACTGAAGTTTTGCCGAAGTACAGTCAAAACAATTCTTGGTGTACGAGATGGCATCGTTCGATTATGTCGCCATACCTACAGCGAACAGGAATGGTTTGCACAAAAAGAACTTAGGTGTTATTCATATGGTGCAACTATATAGCCGCAGTATGTATGTTGTAGATAAACACTACCTAATTCCGTCGTAGGTAAGTAAATGCCGTTGAGGTCGGGACACTCTATACGTACAGACTGATTCAGACTTTCAAAACTTCCCGTCGCAACATCAACATAGTAACACAATATTTCCAGATAATATATTGAGTTCAGTCTTCGGATCTGAACATTGTTATTTACTTATGATACCACGGGGGCGTAAATTCTACGTTGCTGACAATGTATTGATTTAACACCAAAGGTGATCATAACTACATATCTCTCAACCACCCAAGCTTTGCGTCGCCCTAATCCCAGTATTTTAATGGTAGCTGACTTGAAGTTGCCATCACGATAATCGTAGATGATGTTGCGTCTTATCGTAACGTGTGGGCACACACAAGCGTGAATCAACGCGTCTTTGCATCTTTTTCCGCAGTTGAGAATCTTATACTGGCTAGAAACCAAGACAATCTCTCTATGAGTCGGCCATTTATCTGCATTAATATCTAGTTCCGGGTCAGTGCCCTAACACGGTAATTGGCATTGAAAGTAGAAAGTGGGGTAGGATTGGCACTCTGGAGTCAGGCGACCTTTTCTTCTGCATCGCAACACGAACACAACCACCGCCAATCTCATGCAGCTTATTTTCAATATCTGTTTATAGTGTTATAAACCTGCTCAAGGCACCACATGTCGTCACTCTAGCAGCGCATCTCAGGTCTCTCAACGCCAGTATGATTTCCCATGTGGTAGTTTTTCAGTGGGGCAGATCGCGTGCACACTGAACAAAGTATGCTATTTAGTGACATGAAAGGGCCATTTTCCAATTCCTGGAGGTCGAGAATTTCAAATCTGAAGCTTACATCTTCCGCCCAGAGCGTTGACTGCACTTGAAAAGGAAGGTGTTCGTTTTACGTTGATCAAGAAATACTTGTGGCTAGAATGCCATACATCGTGAATTTCTCGGCTGCAATCAGGTGGCGGGACAAGTTGCACTCTTGCATCGGAACGGCACATGCAATTGGATCTTCTGCGCTTGGCTCAGCACTGCAGCATTTGCCAAGGGCGGACACCCGTTATCCAAGATTGCTCGGCACCAATCACACACACAACGTCGCATGCTCGGATTGAAGGATCGTTGTGGAGAGACTATCTTGCTCTCTGTGTTGATGCTTATCTCTGGGCGTTCGACATGTCGGACTACTTCTTCTGTGCCCAGATACATATCGTTGACGGCTTTGCTGAATGAGGCAGCTCACAAGGCGAAAGAATTGTGTCGCAAGGACCTAGATAAATAGTTTGGACGGGCCCCTTATGCAAGGCTCAGGTCCGTTCGTTCAACACTCGTCACAATGTCGACTGGTGCCAATCTAGAGATTGCGGATGCCGCTCTAGCAGCCACCCCCGCCGTTCAGAATGATGTGAGAGCAAGTGCAAGTTTTGAGAAGAAAGACAGCTTTGTGAAAACTTCTGAGAGTCTTCGCGGTCCTAATGGCGAGGAGTATCCTACTGACGAGGAGTGGGCAACACTTCGCCGCGTGTATGGAAAGGTCAGCTGGATGAGTAAGCGCACTACCTGAATATCTTTCTGTGTCATTTGAATTAATTTCTAACTCCACGGATAGTTTACGTCATCGGAGTTGTCGAAATGTGTGAGCGTTTTGCATACTACGGAACAACCGCAGTGTTTGTGAATTTCATTCAGCAGCCACTGCCTACCACTGGACCATTCCCGGAAGCTGGAGCCGCTGGTGATGGCCAGCCCGGAGCATTGGGAATGGGCCAGCGTGCCAGTACGGGTCTGACTCAATTCAACACCTTCTTTTCGTACATCATGCCTTTAGTCGGTAAGAATTTCCCTTCAAAACTCGCCATATCTATGCTGAATACGCTGTCTAGGTGGTTGGCTAGCAGATGAGTACTTGGGCAAGTTCAAGACCATTTACGTGGCTATTTGCGTTGCCACGCTGGGACACATCTTAATCATCATTGCCGCCATACCTCAAGTCATGGGACCAAACCCGAATGGAGCTCTTGCCTCGTTCATCCTGGGTCTGATTCTATTTGGTGCAGGTGTTGGATTGTTCAAATGCTGCATCTCGCCACTCATTGCGGAGCAATATGAGGCTAGTCACCCGAGAGCGACTATACGCGTTGAGCCGAACGGAGAACGCGTTATTGTCGACCCCGGAATTACCTACTCCAGAATTTATATGCGCTATTATCTTTTGATTAATGTGGGAGCATTGGTTGGTCAAGTCTCTATGGGTAAGTTGATTTTGACAAAGGCAATAAAATAGCTGCTAACCTTCCTCTCAGTTTACGCCGAGAAATACGTCGGATTCTGGCTTTCATTCACACTTCCAACTATTCTCTTTGCCTTCTGCCCACTCTTGATGGTCGTATTCAGCAAGCACTATGTCAAGAAGCCGCCACAGGGCGACGTACTCCTCAAGTCCTTGAGAGTGTACGGATTGGTCTTGAAAGGCCGTTTCTCAATAAACCCAATGGACACATGGAGGAACTTCTCGGACCCGAATATTTGGGAGAGCGCGAAGCCGAGCAAGATGGCCAATAAGCCATCGTGGATGACGTTTGATGATGCGTGGGTTGAAGAGGTCCGACGTGGTATCAAGGCCTGCGAAGTGTTCCTCTGGCTGCCCATCTTTTGGTTGCCTTATAGTCAAATGTTCGTCCAAGTGCCATTAAACCATTTATGACACAAGCTGACTCTGATCTTCGTAATCTAGGACAAGCAATCTGGTCTCCCAAGCATCGACCATGAAGCTCAACGGCGTACCAAACGACATCGTCCATAATCTAAACCCCTTCACTCTTCTAATTTTCATTCCAATCTTCGACAAGATCATCTACCCCAAGCTGGCACATTGGGGCATCAAATTCTCGCCCTTGAAGAAAATCCAAGCTGGTTTCGTTTGCGCGCTGCTTTCCATGGTGGTCGCTGCAGTCATCCAACACTTCATCTACGAAAAGTCTCCATGTGGCAAATATGCAGGCAGTTGTGACGTACCCCCAGACCTATCGGTATGGACTCAAGTCCCTGCATACGTCCTCATTGCGTTTTCGGAAATTTTTGCCTCGATTACCGGATTGGAATACGCGTACACCAAGGCACCCAGAAACATGCGATCATTCGTGACGGGTATGTTCTGGTTCACTCACGCATTCTCATCTGCCATTGCGCAGGCCTTTGTGCCTTTGGCTGACGATCCGCTGCTGGTGTGGTTGTACACGGGTATTGCCATTCTAACATTGCTTGGTTATATTGGGTTTACTTGGACATTTAGATCGCTGGACAAGGAAGATGAGAGCCTCGATAAGCTTCCTGAAGGCGAGTACCAGTCTAACGCAGAATTCAAGGCGGAGAAGACTGCGGATGCGGAGAGGGCTTAGCTGGAGATTCTTGGGCTCTGGTAAGGGGTTTGCGTTGACTGATCGGGTATTGAGTTAGTATTGATTAATTCCACGGGAATCCTTGGCTACAAATTTCTGGCCAAGTCGTATTTACTTATACCTACATATTCATCCTTTCTATGGTTGATGTGTGGCGGCCAACCATCAAGGATGCAAAGTCTTTTTAGTGCCCCACATGCTCTCATTCTTCTTTCTCATGACCGTAACCGTTCACACAAGTAGTGGCCATGCGGCTTGAAATAATACCCACTGAAATATTCCCGGGAATAAGCTATAACCGACACTAATTCTGTCCTCTCCCACACGTGTGGCCTCTTCCGAGGAAACCATGCACTCATCGTCATACGTGGGTCCAAGCTTCAACCCACAAGCCACAAAAACCCATAATTCCAGGACCCGCAATGCTATCCTGCTATCACCACTTTTCCGATAAGGATCCATTTTTAAGCGCAAGCGCGTACATATTGTCATGAAGACGGAGCGGTGGGTAAAGCCTCCAAGGGGGTGGTCTCGGATACACCACGGAGTTTCGATTTTTTCTCGGGGGACTGAAGGTAGAGTGGAGAATACATAGCAATGAATCTTTTTTCCAAATAATTATAAAAAGACTCTTGCTCGTTTCGTTCCTTTCATGTTGAGAGTTTTGAGAAGTTTTTTTTTCCGCCATGGCATTCTTCCTCCAACGCCGAGCCATCCAGCAACATGTCAAACAAGAACTCTCCCGTATAACCGACTCCCCTGACGAATTTTCCAGATACACTCCTCGGAAGCCAGAAGAACAAGAAGCGCAGGAATCCGGAGATGACGAAGCAAAAGGTGAACCGTTCACGCAGATACCGGGTATCATGTTGATGCAAGATTCCAATGGGAAAGTGTATTACCAGGTTGGTTGGGCTGGTCCTGATGACCCATTGAATCCAAAGAAATGGTCTACGATTCACCGTGTGGGCGCTACCATGCTTGTTTGCCTCGTCGCATTTGTGGCAACCATCGCTTCCTCAATCGACTCCGCTGTCTTGACGAGTGCGACTGCTGAACTTGGGGTCTCGGAGGTGGCGGAATCGCTGGCTACTGCGCTGTTTTTAGTTGGAATGGGATTGGGAGCATTACTGCTTAGCCCGCTTTCTGAGCTCCTGGGACGGTATCTCGTTTACCTTGTTTCGCTATTCATTTTTGGATGCTGGATCCTGGGCGCAGCTTTGGCGCCGAACTTTGGCGCTCAGCTTGTTTTCCGGTTTCTGGCTGGATTCTCCGCCAGTGCTCCGCTCACGGTGGCTGGTGGGACGGTAGGAGACATGTGGGATCCAGTCGAAAAGACGTTTGCGCTTCCGTTGTACGCCATTCCCGCATTTGGCGGACCAGTTTTTGGTAAGTCCTCAATACTGATGTCTAATTCACAGAGTTTACCTTAGAAACTTTACTAACACGATTGATAAATAGGACCAGTCATAGGTGCCTATGTTGGCTACGACCCATCTGTCGATTGGAGATGGGCTGAGTGGATAACACTGATCTTGGTCGGCGCAACGTTCATCCTTATCCTACTTCTCAAAAAAGAATCCTTCGCCCCACGAATCCTGCATTACAAAGCAGCTTGCTTCCGCAAGCTTACAGGAAATGAACGCTTCTTAACAGCAGCAGAAGCCTCACATGCCTCGCTAGGCGAGCTAATGTCCAAGAGCTTCTTGCGGCCATTTTTTCTCTCCACACAACCAATCGTTGTAGCATTCACCTTATACTTGACGATTGTGTACATAATCTTGTTCACTTTCCTGGATGGGTATTTATCTCCTGAGACTTCCCCCAGGAGTTTTGAGTAACGCTAACCTCTCATAGTTACCCCTTCATCTTCGCAGAAACTTACGGCATTAACGAAGGTCTCTCCAACATCTGCTTCATGGGCCTCTTTATCGGAATCATGCTTTCGGCAATCCTAGTCCCACTTGCCTACCGCCGGACCCTCCAACAACTCAAAAGCGATGGAGACGACGGATCTGGCAAACTGGTCCACCGAGAATCGAGATTATTCTTTGCCATGGTGGGCGCACCTGCACTACCCATCGGCCTCTTCTGGATGGGCTGGACTGACTACGTAAGCACCACCGTATTTCACCCTTTATAGCATTTCTAACTATCAAATTAGAATTCCATCTCGATATGGTCGCCCCTAGCCGCATCAGTTCTCGTCGGATTCAGCAACATTTGCATCTTCATGTCTGCTTACATGTACATCATTGATAGCTACGAAGCCTACGCTGCCTCAGCACTTACCTTCAATGCGCTCACCAGGTACATTGCAGCGGGAGGTATGACTGTGGTCGGTATACCAATGTATAGGAGCCTAGAAACGCACTGGACTTTGACGTTGCTGGGGTGTCTTGGGGTGCTCACTGTGCCTATTCCGTATGTGCTCTACCGGTATGGACCGAGTCTGAGGAGGCGTAGTCAATGGGCTGTTTAAGAAAGTGTATTGGTGAATTCGACTATCTGTTTCTTTTGGAAATTTAACAATTGAGGATTTTATTACCAACTGTGAATGAGTGGTTAAACTGCACGGGCAAAGGATAACACGGCCCGCACCAACACCAACATCTTCACATTTCCACGGCTCAATCACGTACGATCACGGAAACTCGTTCGATCTTCTCTATTTAAGCAGTTTACCGGTGAGTTAGTAGTCAGGCGGGTGACCACTGGCGAATCCTCGCTGTCGTATGTTTTTGTCGATTGTTTTTGATCTCTGAAGAGGCGCATACAAGGAACTCGTACTAACATCCGTCTTTTTGTTGCAAGTAGATGCTCAGAGGTATGCTGGGTGTTAGAAATAGGTTGTAAAGACTGATGATCCGTTCATTTCATTGATTCGGGTATCCATAACGACAATGCCTACTTCTTTTGATCCACTACAAGGCGCCCTGATACGACTAATCCAATTGCGCTACAATAAAACTCCAGACGCCCCTGGTTCTTCTATTACAGAAAATACTCAGCGGCCGCATTGTGCGACCTGTGCACAACGTCGTTTGCGAGTAGGCCACCCATCAACCCCAAGTCCCTGATTTGTGCCTTCTCCACGGCAGTATCCATTTCTTGCCCGTCCTAGAGGAAGTAATCCGCGACGGGCTTCTTTGCCGGCATACCTCTCGAGTCTTGGGGCGCGGCTTCAAAAACGCGGTATCTTCGTCCTGGGCCATCTCTGTTCTTCTGGAAGTTGTCGTTGAGCATATTGCTTAAGCGCCTCTCGCCATTGGGCCCAGCATTGGAGCCGAGAACCCAGCCTCCGCCACCGCCACCTCTATCTCCGTTTGATCTCCTCTGGTAGCCGGCGTTGGAACCGTCCTCGCCTAGCTCAAGGATGGCAGCTACATTACCGCAACGGTAGCAGTAGTTGGGTGCTGACCAAACCGTTACAATGGTTGAGTCAAACATCTCCTTGAATCCCTCCATGACAAGTTGGTGGGCTCTTGCGATAAGACTAAGGTCGTTCTTGTGGTTAAATGTCTTGACGATGTCTGCGCCAAACAAGAAACCTGCACCACGCGGTGATAGACCCCAACCATCTATCTCGTCAGGATCAGACCAAAGAAGGTCGCACATGGCCCCCTCGTGGGGCACTTCCTGCTTTCGGTCAAGTAGTCGGATCTTATCGACCGAGTCAACGAGGGGCGACAGACCGCCGTGTACACAGAGGATAGCACCTGTATCGTTGCGCGCCGAACCATTGGCCGAGGACGTTGCGCCTGTGCCTGCCGGGCCAACGCGTCCGGGGGTTTGAGAGACGGGCGACGATGAACCCAAGTTCCCGCTCATTTGCGACGCAGCGCTCGAGTGGGAGTCTGAGTTGCGAGCATAGCGGTACATGACCTCGCCGCTTGCGTTCAAAGTCTCAATCTCGATATCCTGGTCAATGTCGGGCATGTTTTCCGCGTTGCTGGACTCTGCAATGGGTCCATCGGTGGCTTGGAGGGACGTCGCAGCGCCTTGGACTAGAGCTCCAAGAGCGAGGTAGTCGAAGACTTCACAGCAGTATCTATTACACGTCAACTGCTATTCTAGCAAAGTTTTAGCTTGGCGCCGTACCTCCAGACGTTTGCGCTTCCATATTTCCGCAGGCACTCATCATAGAAACCATAAACTGTAGTTATTTGTCTTGATTCATGGTTGCCTCTAATGAGCGTTATTCGATCTGGATGTCGGACTTTGAGGCATAGAAGCAGGAGGAAGGATTCGAGGGAGTAAAAGCCGCGGTCGACAAAGTCACCTGCAAGTTGGTCAGTTAAGGTATTGTCGGTGCCATAGATAGCGCTCGTCCGTACCCATGAAGAGATAGTTTGTGTCTGGGACATCTCCACCAACACGGAATAACTCCATGAGATCGTGAAACTGTCCGTGGATATCACCGCATATCTGTTGACATGATAAGGTTAGCTGTGCCAAAGGAAGAGTCAACAAGCTGCCTACCGTAACTGGCGCATCAACTGCCACTACGTTGCCCTCTTCAATTAGCAACTCACGTGCTTTATAACATAGCTCTCGCACTTGGTTCTCGGGAATAGGACGACATGCACGGAGCTGCTGAATGGCCCTGTAATCGCCGTCAGTGCCGTACTTTGCGTACACATGTCGAGACTCAGTGGCTGGTCGTACTTGTCGAGGTCGCTACCGCCAGCGCTCATGGTGACGGCTCTGCGCTATGAGCGCACGCAAGGGTATTTTGAGAAGCGAATGTAGAGATATTGGGACAATGGGCGCAACGTGTGGGTGTCTGCAAAGCTATATATCTCGAAGAATTCAGTGGGGGCGGGTGCTATCGCTGGTGGCGGAACGCGTGCGGCGCGTGGTTGTCGTGCAGCCAAGAGGATCAGTCGGTGCTAGAGATGCTCTTGTAGGCTTCTTCGTGTAAGAATGGTACTCGTATGTCGATTTGAAGTTGTTTAGTAGCTGTGTAGGCGCATAATGGTGGGTTGGTGGTATCGTGTATAAGATCCACAGCGGGCGTTCCGACATGCAGGGATCAGCGTTGAGCCGAGCAGCTAGTAGCTCGGCCTTGGACCTTCCCTCCACCAAAAGTCATTTATCACTAGCAACCCCGCGCCCACCACTCCCCCGACGTCTACGCTTGCTCGAGGCACTTCAATTAGCCTCGTGCCATCTCTCTCGCTGCTGGTCAATTACTACGACACCGTTGACAGCCCACCAAGCCCCTCAATGCCTCTGAAATCCGCTCTCTAATTTGCACACCACCCACCAAACATGCCTCCTCACCTTCACCCACGGTCGCGCATGACGACTTCGCTCTTTACATCCACTCTGATGATTTCATTCCTCGTCGTCGCTGCCCCACACATCTTGCCATGTCCTGTCGATCCGCGCACACTTGCCGACTCAGCAGATCCCACAGGAGAAAATAGAAGGCGGCGGAGAAGGAGAATATCCGATGGCGAGATTAATGAAGACTACTTGAGCGAAGAAAGGAGGAGGAGGCAGCTGATTGAGGAGAAGCTGGCGGCCAAGCGCGAATGTCCCGTCCCTAAGCCTGGCGGGCTGATTGGCCAGGTCTTGGGCGTCCACGAGGAAGACCAGAAAGAACAACAGCCGTCCATTGTACAGAGAGTAGAGAAGGCGATATGCAGGCCGTGGGGGAAGACTGGAGAGCAATAACGGATCTGGAGAGGAAAAGCAATACACCGGATTGGGCATGTCAATGCGTCATCAGAGCGGAGTGTGAAGGAATTAGTGAATGTCGCATACTTCGCTCAATGACTAATTATACCACTGCAAGTTATGTGCAGAAATCACGAAAAAAAATACAAAAAACGGATGCATTACAATGTATATTAGAGGATATTAGACCCTATTACATGTCAACCCAACGCAGATTCGCGTACGGAGACTACTTGACTAGTGTGCACGATTCTTGGAAGAGCACGTTAATCACTAGATGTACATTCAACGACAACGCTTGCACCGAGACTGAGGCCCAGCACGCGGACACCACATGGCAGTGCATGACAGAGGAAACGTGATGGCGCGTCGCATAGCGTGAACGCACTACGTCATCAGAGACAGACGACAACAACTTACCAACAACTGTTTCAACTCTCCCATGGCCGTCTACATATTCCCAAAAGACTAAAATCCCGGCCAAATATATACCCAAAATGCCCACTGAACCACTTACCAAAGCCCAACGCATGACCTACCGCATCGGCCGTGGCGAAACCGGCGTCTTAACCTTCGAGCCCTACAAATCCTCTATCCTTCCCCTCTGGCGCTTCAAAACCCCTTCCATCGCACGCCAATCCTCATCCGCAATCTACACCAAGTTCCTACATTACAACGACGAAGATGACTTCATCGGCATGGACATGGCGCGCAAGTTCTTGCAAATGGGTATGACGCGTGCGAAGAGGTATGCGAATCATGCTGGAGGTAGGAAGTATGATAAGAAGACGGGAAGGGAGCTGGAGAAGAGCACGGGACATGTGGGCATGAAGGAGAAGTTGGAGGCGAGTGAGGTGTTTAGGGAGGTGTGGGAGAGGGCAAAGGCACATGAGGGATATCGGGTGAAGAAGGAGGCGTTTTTGAAGGAGCAGAAGGAGTGGGATAGGGAGAGGAAGAGAGAGATGAGGGAGTGAGGGGTTGCTTCCAATGTTGTACGTGCCTATTGGGTTCTTTTGTATTCATGGAACGATGAGTTGGCGTTGGATGACACAACTGATGAGCTACTATTTTTGTATACCCTAAATTTGCCAGAGATTTGACATATTCATGTTGCATATTAGTCAAGTCAGCATTCACATTATATATTAAATTGTTTGTGTAATCTGGAATCTGGAATGTGGTTATGTTGGAAAAAGTCTTTCTTGCATCTACTCCATGCAGCGTAAACAAAAACGAGTGGAAAGAACACAACAACGCGCAGCAATCATCACCGTACCAAAGTCAACCAAATACGATGGAGAATCTACAACCTCATTTCCTCGCTTCCAATGACACGGTAAAAGAAACTCGACGCGTATAGACCTACCACACCCGCGTACAGAAATTCCAGCGACAAATCAACTACTCACACATTCAATCTATACGATACTAAAGTCAAAGCGAAGACCCCAAGAACACCACTCAAGTCCAGCAAACACCTGCCCAAAGCTCTCATACGACCATATCGATCTAAGCTCAAGCAGCTCAAAGCCCATTTACAACAACAATGCACCGCCGTCCCCATAGATAACCAGCACCAGCACTGGCATCACCATTCAGTCCCAAACATTGCAGCACGAGAAGCTCCTCCATGTCTACTACGTGTCCCTGCTCAGTCCCTCATACTCACTGAGAAAACCAACCCCCTTTTACCACCATCTCCCATCTCATCCCCCTACATCCATCCCGTCGCCCTATCACACAACAAGACGTTTCCCCCCCCCCCTTTTCTCACGATACACAAGAAATCAACAAGAACAAACCAGCCAGACACTCAGAGACAAACTCAGAGACAGTAAGAGATAAGAAGAAGAGAAAAAAAAAGGGGGGGGGGTTCTGGGAAGGACGTCAATGCACCGCATTACCGCTTTCTGTCACAAATTAAACCCATCACACGTCCTTGAATCATTGTTTATTAACATCATCCGCATATACTATAGCTCCGTAAATCACGGGTTTACATCATAACAGTAATGTAACTAAGTAACGATGGGGGGGGGGGGGAGATGAGAAGGTGAAGGTGGTACTAAGTGCTAAGGAGATGGAGAAGGCATGTGATAAGAGTTGGAGACGAATAGCAATGGAGATGGAGAAAAAAAAGCGATGATGGAAAAGTTGGAAAAAACATAGAAATAGAGCAAGGAGATGAGGAAGAGTAAAATTATCGGTTGGGGGAAATTTCCGATTACGGTAATGTGGTGGTGGTGATGGTGGTGGGGGCCCTATGTGTGGATGATATTGAAATTTAATATGTGATTGGTGGGTAGGTGTGCCGAGGAGAAGAAAAAATAGACAAAGATTGCTTCATTTGTATACAGAAATAGGGTTTGTTTGATCCGATGGTTTGATGTAATTAACTGGGTACAATATGAGTTCCTGAAAGGGGGTGAGTAGAATGATCATGTCAAGGCGGGTAAGTGGTGTTGTTAGTTAGTGCATAGTACAACTCGAATCCCTGAACCCTTTTTGATCACCGCCCTCCCTCCCTCCCTTCGCTTCCACCCTCCCTCCCTCCCTTCGCTTCCACCCTCCCTCCCTCCCTTCGCTTCCACCCTCCCCATGACTTGAGGGCCTATGCCAAAAAAGACACCAAATGAGGTGATTAAGCTCCGACCCTTGTCTTCCCACCCGTCGCCCATGTCACTGGGAAATGAACAGCTTTTGCGTGGCGATCGCGTTACAACATCCTCGTGTCCATCCTTGCACGCTTCTTTTTTTCTTTCCCCCTTTGGCCAAGCAAAAAAGTGGGTTCTGGGAATATTTTGTGGGGCTCTATGTGAAACACACGTTTTTTCCTAATTGACCGAATGACGTAGATAATCCTGAAAGTAGGTCAGCAATGAAAAGGAAAAATCATATTTCTGTGCTATCGTGTGTGATGATATCATCCGTCGGTCAGGCCACGCAATGCAATTAACCAAGCAAGTGCTGCACATGAGAGTGAACAACCTCGCAACAAGCCAAGGAAGCCCTGAAAAATGTCGCGGGAAGAAGGCGTTCAGGAAATTACGTCTCTGCCATTGGGCCCTGATGCAGCGCAAACCGAGAACATGTGGGGTAGCATCATTATTGATAGGGCGGGAGAGCACGCCAAAAAAGGGGCAGGAGCAGCGAGGTGAATGGGCACCGTGCACCAAAGACGCAAGTCGCTATTCCTCCGATCATATCCGCGACGAAATCTCCGCGCTATAGAGACAACATCCCTGGAGCCACCAAAGTGTTAGCATAAAGTGGCCTTAGAAGCCGCTGAGCCGAAGGCGTGTGCGTCCGAAGCCGGTGCAAGACTATACAAGACTTGGTGCCAATCGTCAACGACTTTACCGCATGGAGGCATCCCATGTGTTCCGATATGTTTCATGATTTGTACATGCTATTCGCGTGTCGTTATCGGCTGACAAACTAGTCGAGGTGATGGTGCTGGGTTGGCGCGTTCGTGGGCTGAGAAGACTGCTTGTGGGGGTGTCCACTCTATCTGTTGAGTACGAGCAGTGTTAGTGCAATGGCTTCAAAGCTGATAATGGCAAGCAAACGGGGGCATTGGTGATACGATGGATTCTTTCACATGTTGGCAATGTGAGTGCTTCATCGAGTCTTGGATTGTAGTGCGAAAAGCGTAGTCGAGTAGTCTTTTCGCAAGTACGTCGCGTTCTTTTCAAGCCTATCCAGTGGCTAGTCGATCTGCAATCTATGCCTGCTCCTTGAGCTTCTCTTCAATCTCTTCCAGGTCCTCAGCACTATCGATTTCAATGATGCGGCCAACTTCACTTGTGTTCCGCATGAGCTCCTTTGCACCCGCGTACAGCATCTTGACCTCGCTGTTGCACGTTATGGGGAGGTAGTAGAGCATGACATAAGGCACGGACAATCGCCCAGAGTTCTGTTTGTCTCAGTGGTTTATTTCAGTGAGTCATGTTGATGGTAGGCGTACGAGTGTCAACGGGTAGCTTAGGAGCACGAATCGGGGAGCATGGTCGGGAAGCTCGTCTGCAAGGGACTGGACGTCTGAATAGACCTCGCCATCTACCGGTCGTATCTCGAGCGTCTTCTTATCGATCTCGTCTGGCGCGCAGAGGCGTCAGCGCCATTGTATGGTATAACAAGCCCGTGTGGCGGCCTCGGTAGTAGTGCTCTGCGGCAAGGCACTTGTAGTAGACATGATGGAAAGGTCACTTGAGCATACAGATGACAGCTTGCGGGTCTTTGGCTCGGCTTGTGCCGAGTCGGAATTTTCGTAGCTTGGTCTTGGTCTCGTCTGAGAAGGTGTAGAGTCGTGCTTCCGAAGACTGGCCGAATGATTAGTAGAGTGTCTAGTCTGGTGGCATGTGTAGCGGCAAGAGCACTTACCATGATGTTTCACGATAAGCGGGAAGAATGCTAGAGTTTGGTAATGTTTGTAGGTGGTGTGAGACTGATGGTGGCCCTTGTTGGTGGGGTAGGGCGGGGGGGATCGGAGAACGGCGCTAGTTGAGTAGCTCCATGTAGCCATCATGTCCATCATGCACCTTGCCTTTTGCTCGAGTTCTTCTTTCTCATGCACCTCGCTGTTTTAGACTTTGCTGAGTCGAGGCCTGTTGATTGATTCATGTTTGGACGACTCAATCAGGTTGCTAGACAACTGTCTCGTCCATTGCCCAACTTTGCGCACCGGCCTGCGGCTTCTTTTGGCCAATCGATAACGTCATCAGTTATGGCTGCACCGCAGCAAAAGAGTCTAATCCACACGGCGGGATGCCTGATCATAGGAGACGAAGTGCTGGGAGGAAAGGTTTGTAGAGGGCGCGCTATATTCATGGTTCGCAGCAGCTGACGTGAAACCTAGACTGTCGATACAAACTCGGTATGCTAGGGCGGATCGACGCGGTGACATTGCGGCTAATGTTGTTCAGGCATATTTTGCAAAGTGGTGTTTCTCGCTGGGGATCAATCTGCGCAGAGTTGAGGTGATTGCGGATGACGAGGGCGAGATTGTTGAGGCAGTCCGACGCATGTCGAAGAACTATGATATGGTGGTGACGAGCGGTGGCATTGGACCCACGTGAGTTGAAAGCGCCCTCGCTACGCCATGCAGCCACTGGGCTAATGAGGGTCCAGTCACGACGACATAACCTACCAATCGATAGCGAAGGCGTTTGGTTTGCAGTTGAAGCTGCACGAACCGGCGTTTGAGCGGATGAAGCGTCTTTCGAAGCCGCACAAGTCACAGCCCGGCTTTGACTGGAACGTGGATTCGCCTGCGCTGACGGCTAAGAAGCGCATGGTTGAGCTGCCGATTGACGAGTCGTTGGCGGACGAAGATCAAGTAGTCTTTATCGATGATTCGCTGTGGGTGCCAGTTAGCGTGGTCAATGGCAATGTCCACATTCTGCCTGGTGTGCCACGACTTTTTGAAGCTTTGTTGGACGGACTGAAGCCCCGCATCCTGCCGCGCTTGACGGACCCGGAGGGCAAAGGGGTATTGCGCATTCTGATTTCGACGCCACTGGCTGAAAGCAGCGTTGCGGGATACCTGACAGAACTTGCAGCGAGGGCGGAGCCAAGGGGAGTCAAGGTTGGCAGCTATCCGAGATGGGGCAAGGATCGCAACACAGTGACGCTGGTTGGTCGGGATCGTGAGTTTATGGAGAGCCTGGTGCCTGAGGTGGAAAAGGCAGTGGAGGGGAGGCGGGTCAGTGTAGAGGGCGAGGATGACGGCGAAACGTCGGACAAGGATTCGTAGACAGTGATGTGGTGCATGGTAGGCAAAGTGTACTATCTAAGTAAATACATGGTATGTAAATAGTGTGTATGTGTATATTTATATATAGCGCAACCAAGGAACGGGCTGATGCAGGGACGTGTGGAGGAATGTTAAGTAATAGTAGTAGTAGTAGTAGTAGTAGTAGTAGTAGTAGTAGTAGTAGTAGTAGTAGTAGTAGTAGTAGTAGTAGTAGTAGTAGTAGTAGTAGTAGTAGTAGTAGTAGTAGTAGTAGTAGTAGTAGTAGTAGTAGTAGTAGTAGTGGTGGTGGTGGTGGTGGTAGAACAACTTCTCGAAGACAGATGAAGCCCTGCCCTACCGCCACACACGGGCAGCAGACCCGGCACTGGCACTGGCACTGGCACATGGGGGGACGGGGTGACAAGTAAGGGAGCGAGGGATAGAAGGGGGCAAGGGGGCAAGGGGGCGGATGGCATTACCATGACGAGAAGTGCAGTGTGTATGTATGGAGAATGTTACATGTGTAGTAAAGCATGTGTGTGGTGGGCGGGGCTCACGTGGGCAGCTTGTTTTGGGGCGTGGGTAGTGCTGACTGCCGAGTGGTTGGTTCCTGGCATCCCCGCTCTGCCGCTCCAAGCACTGTGGTACCCGCCGCCGAGGTGCATGGTCGCGCCCGCGGCTATGGGTGCAGAGATGGGGTTGATGGGTGGACATGGACAGAGGCATGTGTGGATGCATGGTGGATGTAGACAGCCGTGGGTGATGCAGTGCAGGTGTGGCAGAGCGACGCGGTCGACATGGTTTGCGGCAGCGCTTGGTGTTTTTCCTGTGGTGCCGAACCACCCCCCCCCCCCCCCCCTGGTGCACAGTAGTGGTTCGCGCGAGGACATTATGGACCCCGTGCCGTATGGTTTTGGGCGCTGGGATCGCATGGAAGCATCGGAGGCAGCCCGTCGATGTGGCGCCTGTATGTCGACGACGCGCCGCTTTTGGCCTCTTTTGCCTGGCTTGCTTTTGGGGCGGCGTGGGCGCGAGGGCGGTAGTGCACAGCGGGTGGTGAGGCGGGCGGGCCAGGGAGTGGTGTGTATGTGCGTGTGTTCACAGGCGGGCCATGGACAGGACGAGGGCTGCCGGCGCTGCATGCAGACGCCGGGCCTACTCGCCTTGCAGCCGGCGCACAAGTAAGGTGGTACATAGTAGTAGAGGCTGGTGGGGACGGGCGACGGGTCCTGTTCATGGGGGCGTCGGCGTCATGGAGCTGGTGGTGGCTCTGGGTGGCTCTGGGTGGCTCTGGGTGGCTCGGGGAGGAGATGGTGGTGTGGGCGGCCGTGGGCGCGCAGGCCAGGCGTCGCGGGCACAGGGCAGCAGCGCTAACGGGCGCGCCAGTCAGAGGGCTGGTGCATGTCCTGTCCTGTCTGCCAAAGCCGCTCCCTTGCTCACGCCGCCCCAGACGGACCTAGTGCGCTGCTCCAGCTGCTCCAGCTGCTCCAGCTGCCCTCACGCCGCCGCTGCTCAAGCTGGTGCGCTGCTCCGCTCGCCTGCTCGCCTGCTCTGCTGCTCACGCTGCCACTAACTACCGCGACCGCGACCGCTGCCTCTGCCCTGCTTCCTCTCTGCCCTGCCCTGCCCGCCCTGCCCTGCCCTGCCCTCCAACCCTGTCCTGCCCAGCCCGCTTCTGCCCAGCTCCGCTCTGTTCTCCTGCTCCTTCTCGGTCGCGACTCCTCTTCCTTCGCTTGCCACCGCCAACCCCCCGGACCACTCCCTCCCTCCCTCTCCCATCCACCACGTCCACCGCGCGTCGTATCGCCACACGTCTGCGTGCCCGTCTCCTCTCGCTTGCATCTCGAGAGCACGTCGCTCTTTGTTTCCGCCTCACCCAGCCCTGGCCCCGTTACCCGTCACTGAGCTCGGCCCCGTACTTGCTAAAATCTAATATACCCATTGCCCGGCGTCCTCAGCATCGTCCGGCATCTCTTCTTCTTCCTTCACAATGGCATCCAAGGTCCGCTGCCCCCTCGCTCCCCCTCCCCCTTTTGCATTCGCGCATCCGCTAACCTGCTCCAGTTTCTTCGAGAATACAAGCTGGTCGTGGTCGGTGGCGGTGGTGTTGGAAAGTCGTGTTTGACCATCCAGCTGATCCAGAGCCACTTCGTTGACGAGTACGATCCAACCATTGAGGGTGAGTGATCAGCCCTGTGCGCCGCCTCCCAAGCCCGACACACACACTAACATGACCAGACTCGTACCGCAAGCAGTGCGTCATCGACGATGAGGTTGCGCTGCTCGATGTGCTCGACACAGCTGGACAGGAGGAGTACTCGGCCATGCGCGAGCAGTACATGCGCACAGGAGAGGGCTTCCTGCTCGTTTACTCGATAACCGACAGGCAAAGCTTCGAGGAGATTATGACATTCCAGCAGCAAATCCTCAGGGTCAAGGACAAGGACTACTTCCCCATGATTGTCGTCGGCAACAAGTGCGATCTCGACGGCGAGAGGCAAGTTTCGACACAAGGTACGCGCCGCCCCGTCTCTCTCTCTCTCTCTCTCTCTCTCTCTCTCTCTCTCTCTCTCTCTCTCTCTCTCTCTTCCCGATATTGTTTCCCCCCTTTAGCTAACCCGCACGTCTGTTCAGAGGGCCAAACTCTGGCGCGAAACTTTGGCTGCAAATTCATCGAGACATCAGCCAAGTCCCGCATCAACGTCGACAACGCCTTCTACGATATTGTACGAGAAATCCGCAGATACAACAAGGAAATGTCATCATACACGGGCCCCTCTAACTCAAACGGCGCCGGCCCCCAGAAGACAACATTCGAGACGGACGAGCAGGCCGAGAAGAAGGGCTGCTGTTGCGCAGTAATGTAAGGTACTTGGAGTCGATTGTCATTGTTGTCGGGTTAGGCTGTGGAGAGATTACCTACACCGCTCGGTTCCGTCGCCCCCGCCCTGGCCATTGGCGGTGCTGCTTGGTCCAGCAGAAGAAAATACGCGAAGCCCAACTATTACGTACTGCCTGATCCGCCGCCGCCCTGGTGGTACTGCCCTTCGATTGTCTCTCCCTTTTGGACACTGTCATTTTTTGGGTTCGCATTACCGACTTTAACGGATTCACGTCTACTGGACGCGCCTCTGAACACCCTCCTCCCTTCTTCTTCTGCTACTACTACCCACTGGTATCGACCGCTTTTCTTCCTTCTTCTTCTTCTCTTCTCTCTCACACATCTTCTTCAACCTTTTGCTGATTGGCGGCGCTCTTGGCATCCGCCTTGAATTTATTTAGACCGACTGTGTTATGGCATTTTGATCGGTACCGTGTATTTCCTATCGGGGGGAGGTGGCCATGTGAGGTACGATGCGGCATGCTTCTGGGAGTCAAAAGATTTGTGCTGTTCCCTTTGACAGACTTTTAGAGTTGTTTAACTTTTTGTTTTTACCTAACTTCTATGAACATAATTCATCTCTACCATGATGCCGCGGGCCTGTCCTGTTCCTGTTGATGTTGGGTTATCGAGCTTAGGCCTCCCCCCCCGGAGCCTCGGCGACTAGGCCTGTCGTGATAGCAAAGATCATCACGCCCTAGGGCCCTATTCACACTGTGATACGAGTCGTGAGTGGAGGAGCGGAGCGTGATTGGCCCTGCATTCTGACATGTCTTGCGCTATTCATGCACGGCCGTTTCAAGACCAACCTGCGAGCAAAAAGAGGGGAAGTTGATCACGAGAATGGCAGCTGAGATTGACAAGACACGGTCAAGTGGCATAGCGCCCCATGGACTACTTCCCGCCTTGGGACACCTTTCTTTTCTCCGCCTACCCTAACGACCACTTGTCGCCGATCTGGGTTTCAAACGTTGGGCCATGGGATTGGATGGGGATAAGAATGGGGGGGGGGAAAGACGCAAGACGCGACTTTGCTGGGACGAGCCCGATGCGCCGTTCTTGCCGTCCGGTAACACGTGCGCAGTTTGTCAATGCAGAGACAACTAAGTAAGTACATACACGCTTGCACAACCAGGAGTAGCCATCCACGCATCCGAGTGTCCGTCTATATCGTACAAACATTTTCGGATGGCATTCTTCTCATGGGAATTTACCTCTTGTTTTCTTTTTCCTTACTTTTTATGCTTACCAAATTCCATTAGCTACATCCAATGGCAATCAAGCCACCACGCCCGGCAATCCCGCCGTCTACCAATTACACATGCAGTGCTTGTAGATTAGCCTATCCGGGCCATGTGCAATACCAGAGGTGAAAAAGCCTACTTACTCATGCTCGCTTCCGCAGCCGATAGAGGACGCGCGGGATGCCCTTCGGTTGGCAGCATGTGTAGACCTCGTGCATGCTTGGCTTGCATTTGCGTCCACCCACTTACATGTCCATGTGTGGAGAGTACTCTAAAAAGTAACTACTAGAGCGCTACTCCTACAGCCTTGACAGCAAGCCTCCCGGCTGCCGCCGCGGCATGTATGCACGTTTCTTTGGTGGGCCTCATCTCTACTCCAGTGGACGCCTTTTGCCTCGTCATTTCCTCTTTGCTCATCCCTGCATTGGCTCTTATCTCCCATATCCCAGCAGCCTGCCCCCATCCCGCCTCGTGCACGTGTGGTGCCTGGGCTGAGCACCTTGGGCCCTCTTTTTTTTTCCTCGCCGATATTTGAACCAATGGATTGGCACATAGAAATCCAGATTGTTGACGATAGAGGAAGTCTCCAATCCTGATGGCAACCGCCCTCCTTCCTTGTTTGTGTTTGCCCAGCCTGACGGGCATCGGGTTTGCCAAAGACCCGTCTGCATAACATGCGTATTAATTCTTCCGAGTATGGATGTTTGTGGGATGGGAATGCAAGATGAGAAGGATTCTCCCTGATCGGTGTAGCTGAGGAGTAATCTGGTATGCCAGCCATCTGCCCCCGGACACATGGAATTCGTCCAGGACACTCGAAATCACGTGATATCAATACTTGAGCGAGGTTTCACGTGCTTCAACCCTCTCATAGTCGGCAGCCAATCATACGCAGCTTGTTACTTGTCCGCTTCTAGAAGTCTAGCTTAGTACTCCTGCAACTGCGTATCGTGATCTCGTCAGCCAAACCCCGTTCCAGGCTCTACAAGCCAAGCTAAGTCCCCCTTTTCTTTCTTCTTTCCGATCAAACTCGGTTCTTCTCGTCAGATACATCTAAAGCGGAGCACTCACCGGGCCATGTCACATGTACCAGCATGTCACCAGGTAATTACACACGCCGGGCGGCCCTTCTGCATCTCGCATTCCGTCTGACAACGGAACCTTCCGCACACCCAAGTATCGTAACTGCCAAGAAGGACTACATCTCTAATCTGGGAACCCCTCCCTTCTTTCCGTTTGTAAAATGTAGCACCAGCTTGATCCTTGTCTACGTATATGAAACTACATACCTATTGTCCAAGCCAGATTATAACATCTACTACCTGTCCAGTTTCACTCTTACATCGCAAGACCCTCCAAGCCCGCCACCTTCACATGCAACCCGTTCCACGGAGCCACGTTGCGCTGTTGTACAAATACATACATGTGCAATATGAGATATATCGAGAAAAAAAAACTGCAACACGAACACGGATTTGCACATACCGCGGAAGCAGGCAAAAGAGAAGAAATTTCCAATGTGTACTACAAGGTGATGATGCGCGCTCTTGGCGTATAAACCCATTATCAAATTATTTTCTTACTAGACGGGAAGTGCAAAAAAAAAAGAAGAAAAAGTTTTAAGACGGACCTACATGGTACGACACGCCGCGCGGAACTGGGGCAAGAAACAAGAGAAAACTTCGGGAACGAAGTTGGCCGCTTATGCACGTAGATCGGCGGCTCCGCGGGTAATCTTGCATGTGTACATGTACTTCCTGTAACTACCCTATGTTCATAGTTTGGGGCGCCGTCCCTACCCCCCTTATGTCAGCTTTGCATTCGCGCTGACTGACTGCAAGGGTTCGGGGTCTCCGAGTAAACTAGGTTATTTTTTTCGGGTTGCAGACTAAAAGATGTGTGAGCATCTGGGTCCGCGTCGAAAGGAACCGAAACGAGATTTGTGACGAGGCGACTTGACATGGAAGGACATAGCTCACTCGGCAAGAGAGAGAGAGAGAGAGAACGACAACGTTCTAGATGGAAAGAGCAAACATGCTCTGTCATTTTTGAATCTCACACGCATGGTCTCGAATGGACTCAACGCATTCTACCAAGCCTTTGCTACTTTACATCTCGGGGGGAAAAGCAAAAATAAGCTAAATCGTTTACCGTACCCGTAACTACTAGATCCCCCAACCTACCACCTCAGCCGCACCCTCCCAACAGCCTCACCATTCCTCTTTGCCAATCGCAAACCTTCTCCTCCCTTCCGATACCCTTCACTACCTATACAAACCAATGTCCAACCCGCGTCCCTTGCGTCCCCCAACGCCACATCCTCCCTTCCCCGATCAACCTACCCTGGTCACATGCGCCCCAACCCTTCCACTCTCATCGTACCCCAAAGTTGCAACCAGTTTCCCACACTCACATACCTTCCCCCCTCCTTTGCACAACAACAACTTGACTCCAAGTGTAACATTGCAAAAATAGTACTCCACAATCCTTCCCCCCCACATATACGCCGTCACCATGCGCCAAAAATGACATAACCCCACCACTACGCAACCACCCCCCCCCCCCCTTCCCTTCCCCCTTCTCCTCAATTTGCTCGATTAGCGAGCAAAATATTGCCAAAACTACCACACCCCAATGAAAAAAAGATGCCTTTTTGTGTGTGTATGTGTGTGTGTGTCCGGGATTAAAATGATAGGACCCCACCCCTCGCGGGGGAAGATTGGCAAAGTGAATCGACGATGGAGTGGTTTCGATGGGTTGCCGGGATAGGAAGGTTTGTGTGTTTCTGTGTGCTGTGTATGCAGGGAGGGGAGGGCTTGGCGCTGGGGAGGGGTTTGAGTGGGGGAATTGGTGAGGGGATTGGGGTGGGTTGGAGTTTTGCAGGAGGGGAAGGGGAGTATGTGGGAGGGTTGATATCTACTTGAGGGGTTTTAGGTCGGTGGGAATGGGGTGTGGTGGGGAGTTGTTTGGGACTGACGTTTTTTGAACCGGGTTTGTTTGGGGGGAGAGGGATGCAAGGGGGAGGCGTAAGGAGGAGCGTGTTGATGCTTGTGAGGATGATGGAGGGGGGGTTGCTGCTACGGCTAGTCGGTGGGGAATGGCGGGTTTGAAGAAGGTCTTGCTGTTTTAGTATTGCTTGAAATAGTACGTCACTTTGGGTATGTACGTACATATAAGTCTACGAATCTTAGAATTGGTATGGGGAAAGGATATGGTGAGTCGAGAAGTGCAGGTTGAACTTGGATTGGTGGGTACGTTTTCCTCCAATAAGCGGAAGCATATCATAGACTATTTATATTGATGTCGAAACATGTATGGTTCATGTATCATAATAGATACCACGACAAGATACATTTCAGAACTGATCTCGCAACGATTCAGCTCGCCACTTCTTCTACGTCTCATTTTTCCGCAGATACCCAACCATTAAACCCTATGATTTTCTCCACGCATCCATCAAAGGTCAGAAACGACGCCCATATACACTCCATGTCGACTCTTTGGTCGTCTCGTTCAGCCATCGCTCCATGTGCCATGCTGTCTTTCCTTCTTTTACACTTGTTTCCTTTGATTCTTGGGTATTGTGCTGTTTTCATGTCAGTCATCGCTGCATCCATGTCTTTTATATATGCACGAACCAGCACAACTTGCTCACTGGAATTCGTGTTCCAACTGGCCGCTTTATTGATGCCATTGCTAGTTTGGGCATCCGGTGTTGGGTTGGATGAACTTTCTGGAGCAGACATGTGTTTGGTTTGGTAGTTTTGCATGGTGAGGAATAGGTTGTAGGCGAGAGATGTTTCAATCAAATTTTGAACATGGACTTCAAATGTATAATGTAGCTTGGTTTTTTGCTGCTTGTGTTGAGTTCGTACGTCTCACTCCATCTATATAGTTCTCATCTCCATATCCTATGGTTGATGTTGAGGGCCGCAAACTACACTCATGGTGAGTTTGATTCGCGGCCGCAATCTTCGTTCAGATGAGGACTGGACACTGTTGAGGGCTGCAATATAGGAGATCTTGATTGGAGGCCGCACCGTTTTTGTAGTGAAAGTAGAGCGGTTGAAAGTACCCAATGCTGGATTTGGGGCGTAGTCTAACGGCATTTTCAAACTATGACTGGTGGCCACAATGCTACATCCCATTTGACAGCGCTAGGCCCAAGTGGATGGGTGTCGTGATTTTTGCATGAGAGCATCAAGGTAGATAGGTCGGGCATGCTGGTTGGTGGCCGCAAATATCAGCCAATAGAATCACGGCATGAACCCCACTTTACCAAGCCCATTACAGCCTGCGACACCCTCAGAAGCGATACGAAAGAGGATGTTTTGGCATTTACCGTGGCTGATTCAGCCTTATTGTTCTAGTCTGACCCACATAGGTAGGTCATAGCGATTGGATGAGAAGTCAGGCCGCTGGATTGCGCTGAGCCATTGTTCAGCCTTGCTCCTCTCTCCCCATCATGTTTCAACCGGAGAAGAGCTTCTTGACGCTTGCTTTGTGGCTTAAAAACAAGTACAGGCGGAATATTGCAAGCTATCGTTCTCACTGCATTAGCCATGTTGTTTGCAATCCAGCCGCACACCTCTCATTCGCAGAGAAGCTTCTCCGAGTCTCGATTCGATTCCCAGATAAGAGAGCGGTGGGACCTGAGAACAAAAAAGCCCAGGGAGTCAACGGATATCTTATCCACTAAGAGATCATTTCGGGTAGAAGAAGAGTCCCTTCCACCAGATGTAGTGTCGGAAGATCAACCCTTGCCAATGCCACTGCTCGAGATGAAGATCGCTTTGAAGGTTTCCTTCGATAAATGCCGCTCACTGCTGGAAGACTTCGACCGCGAATTCAGAAGACCAAGGAGGCGTATCATCATGTCCAGTTTGGGGATATACTGGGATCCTTTGGATCCTTCGTATCATGTGCGATGTAGCCCGTCTTTTTCTGACGGTCAAAAATTCACAGTTTTGTTCTCTTATTCGATAAGTGATCTTAAGTGTTGCTATGATTATGGTACTATCGCCGATCCAGTTGAATGTACGATCTGGAAGAAATCGGAAGAGGCAAACCCGGAAAGCTATGAAAGGCAACAACAGGAGCTGCAGGAGAAACGACTGTGCTACAAACCACGTCACAGGAACAAGGTGCAAAAGGAGCCTTCCGGATTTACCAATGTTCTAACAAGACATGATACTATACTGGAGATTGTCGATAACCTCGAGCAAAATCCCTTGTCTTCGCTTCAAATCGAGACTAAGGTGGAGTGGCGTACGGCTCACGGCCGATCCTCACTCAAGAATTGGAGACGTGGAGCCGGAAAGAGTAAATCCTGGAAGCTATGTTCGAAAAGTACGGTGCCGAAACAGACTCGTCTCAATGCGAGCAGACGAAGCTCGAAAGGGGTGGTGTACCGTTCTGCACAGCCCCCACTATGGCTACCAGCTGCATTCATACGTTCTCAGACAGCAAAAAAGTCTTCATGGCCAGGCTATATGCTACGACGTCAAGATATCGATTCAGTTCCAAGGCGCGTAAGATGCCATGATCCCTATACCCATGACTTTGAGGATACGCCTATTTCCCAGCATGGAAAACACCATACAAAAGCAGCTCAAAAAGTCAAAACCTGGGAATCTGAATCAGAGATTGCTGAGGATATGAACGGAGAGCCTGCAGGTGCATTCATACGGTTTACATGGAAAGACAAAATCTTAACCAACAGAACCAGACAACTCGATCGGTTCTTATCAGCCAGTTCTATACTACATAGCTACTGGCATGTCACTGGTTTTCTCCGCAACGAAAGTTTCGCAGACGTCTATTCGCTAAGCAAACCTCCTTTCACTCCTTCGTCAGCAGAACCTGAAGCATCGCTAGAGGCCCACGTATTCCTTGACGAATACCATGGGAATTGCGCCGTCTACGCCAGTCGCTCGAAGAACCGCATGAGACAAAGCGGAAACTGTCTCGACACTTTCTGGCACAACGGCAGGCACGTATTCATCATGAAGATACCCAAGAAACCCACTCTATTCAAACTACGCAACTCAGAAGAAGATTTTCCTGTTCTTGTCGATAAAAACAAGTGCAATGAGCAGGTGGCTCTACAGCGTCGCCGTTTCCGCGGCAGACCTAGTTTTGCAGCGATGGCTGGAGGCGGATGGCCAAATGCAAATTCAGAGTTTCGACCGGTGCAGATGGACGAGAGAAAATCCCCGCTCGAGAAAGAGTTGGAAAGGATTGAAAAGGCGCGGATGAAGAAGGCAGAGCGGCAGAGAGTGAAACGGAAGTTGCAAAGGGAAGAAAGGCTTATGAAGAAGGAATGCAGATCGGCTATAGCGACGGCTTTTATGGTTGTTCATGAGTAACGTGTTTTACAAGCGAGCGGCGCGTACAAGCGAGCGGCGCACCCCACCAACTTTGCACACCTCTCTACGTATATAGCTCTACCATAACTAAATAAAATTTATATATATTAAGGTAGTAGATTAAATACTATCTAGAGTATCTTTCTTACATGTACGCGAATTATGGCCAGTCTCTCTACACCTGCTACACCGCGCTAGAGCCTGGCGGCTGACACCTGATCGCTCTCCTCCTTGACGCTCTTCATAAGCAATCTGCTGATCAGCCTCGCGCTGAGCGAGTAGATCTTCTCCAGCTCCCTTTGTTAGCACTCCTTGCTTCTATATCCGCTTCTTCTTACGCTGCCTACGCTTTGTTGCGGCTTCGTTCGCCTTCTCAAGGCTAGCTATCCGATCACGCATTAGCTCAGCCGAGAGCATCATTACCTCAGCCCCCTTCTTAAGCTGGTTAATTGCCATAATAATTGAAGCTGGCGATGAGCCTTGATGCCGCTGAACGCGATCACGTATTAACGTTGATTGAGCTTCAAGCTCGCGTGTGTTGCTAGGCGTGCGAGCCTGCCAGAGAGCCTCTAGAACAGCTGGTGGAGTAGGCGTACGGAGCTTTATATCAAGCCTTGATAGAACAGCATCTGGCTGGAGAGGAACAAGGCCTGCGCCGCGGAAGGCAGAGCAGATATTGGTTGCCGTAAAGGATCGATCGAACGCTACCTTGAACGCTGGCAGAAACTCAAGCTTGGTGATGTGGTTAATGTGATGGCGGATTAGGCTCTCCACCTCGCGGCTGTACGCGCGCTTTAACGGCGAGAAGCAGCCAACGTCAAGAGGCTGGAGTAGATAAGATGAGTGAGGCGGCATGCAGAGCGTATATATGTTGTTCTCCTTACAGAACTCTTGAAACTCTAGAGACTGGTGGCTCTCATGGCCGTCAAGAATAAGCAGGCGACGTGTGCCGATAACGCGAGTCTTCGTGTGGGCATTGAAGTGCTTTATCTATGCGACACCTAGCTCGTTGTTCGTCCAGCCATTGTCACTAACTGCGATTACCCAATCGCGCGGGATCTCTGCCTCCTCGTACCAGGCAGATAGGTGATACTAGCCAGCAAAGACAAGGAACGGTGGGACTGCCCAGCCAGCTGCGTTGATTGCTGCAATCAGCGTCACCCACTCACGATTGCCTGGCTCAACTGCCTTTGGCCGGCCCCTCCTCTCTGACGCTGTTACGACTAGCTGAGTTGTAATCTTGCCCATTATAAAGCCAGCTTCGTCGAAGTTATAGACGTCTTCGTCACAGATGCCGTACTTGGCCTTTGTCTGCTCCACAAGCTCAAACCAGTTCTTAATTAAAACTGGATCTTCGCATAGAGCTCTCTGCCTATCATAAGCTCGATTAAACCGCGTCGTAAGCCTATCTGTACGATTGACAAAGTTACGCGGCCAGTGGACGCCAACCTGGCCAGCGCCGCGTGTAGCTAACAGTCTATCAGCCATATCGCGCACAGCTGCGTAGGTAGGCGAGAATCCACGTAGATCAAGATCAAGTATATGATCAACAATCACCTCCTCTTCTAGCTTGGTAAGCTTCTTTGAGTTGGGCTGGCAATCGCGTCGGGCAGGCCTGCCAGCGCGTCGGCGGCGGAGCGTCGTCTCAGCTATATTGTAGAGTGCTGCGGCATGTTTATTACTTTGGACCTGTTTACTAGCTATAGAGGAGATAGCAAGCTGTACATCTGCTTCATTTGATACTATTTGAGCAACGTTGCGTGGAGCCATGGTATGATAAGATGAGAGAGGTGTGCAAAGTTGGTGGGGTGCGCCGCTCGCTTGTACGCGCCGCTCGCTTGTAAAACACGTTAATGCTTCGACTCTTTAGTTGTTAGCCGAATCCGAACATGGTTGTTATGGCTCTGCTCTTCACAACATTTCGAAGTTTCATCATGTAGTATCAAAAATATCATAAACATGGAAATCAATTGTGTTTTGAAACGAAGATAAGTCCGCGGCTTCTCTTTCCCCGAAGTCCCTCGCTCGAGCTATTGCCCGCGGCTTCTCCGTTTAGCAAGCGTACCACGGCTGTTTGATCTTGACATTGGTACGGCCTCCTGATGTTCTTCTCGAGCGCCGCTGCACTTCCTTTTACAGTGTCTTTACCTTCCGGGCTATTACAGGCCGGCTGGTCTTCTGCTTCGAAAGCATACTGCAGCTGCTAGACTCGTGAATACCTCCAGGCCCCTCCTCAGTTCTACCAAACTTTGCCGATGCTTCTCTTTCGTAAGAGTACCTTATTCGAACCTCTATGACGTTCTCAATGGATGGGAATTCCCTGGCCGCGCCATCTCTATCAGGCGCAAACTACATGCAATCAACTGACTCCTTGGCGGCGGCCACGAAAAGGAAAGTCCGATCTGTTTGCTCAAATATCCGCCAAAGAACGAGCGGAACATACACACGAGTCGACAGCTTCGACCCTCGGTGCTTGAACTGAAAGACGATGAAAATGACTAGGAAAATAAAGCCTACATCTTTTGTGGTTTTTTGTTATTCTTTCGGTAAAGAGAACATCCAAAAACACTCCGATATCCCCCACTTCAGGTTGTCTCTTTTACCTCTTCTCTCGGATGGGAACGGTAACGACTCCGTGCCCACATCAATGCCATCGTGATTGATGGTAGCTAGTAGAATAGGCTCCTACATAAGTAGCAACGTGCGTCGTGAGACAAACAAGTCTTGATGTTCTTTGAGAAGAGGCCCTTCCATGGTCTTCAATGCCCCAGGATACCTTTGCGCACCTCTAACAATAGAGGATTTCATAAGCCATGATCATGCTGACATGTCCATGATCTGTTCGATGGACAGAAGTGTCTTGATTTAGAATTGGAACTCCACCGAGGGTGTGGAGTGCGATCCGTAATACCACAATACGGATTCGCTTCGACTCGCAGTCGCAAATATCGCTAAGGAAGCCACGATGCTCATGAGAAAGTGTTGTCTTATGAGCAACCACAAGGGTTCTTGTTGCAGGCTCTACAGCAGTGATTCCCCTTCTTGGATGTTCGTAAGTGGCGTACAAGAGAGTCTTTTCGAGTATAGGTCTTGGAGCTGCAAATGCACATGAAGCTATTCACCTGGGGGTTGACTTTCTTGAGTGCAGGACACGAAGGCAGTGCACTATTGGAGCCCAGGTGACGTTTGAGGTCTTTTGGATGCTTTATTGACTGTCCGCATTGTTCACATCTGGATGGTGCCTTGCAGCTGTGCCGATTGGCATGTCGGTCGTAGCGGGACTTGTTGGTAAAAGACTTTGTACAAGTCTCACATGTGAAGCTCATCCCTGCGGGCTCGATCGCCACTTTGCCGTCTGGCATGTTTAACCCGACCTGAGTCGTGTCCTGTGGGCTTGTTACTTGAGAAGTGAGTTGACCGAGAGACGGCAATGAAGACGGGCTTGGATAAGCTTCAATGCTCATATCGTTGGGGATGGTTGGTGCTTGTGCATTTGTCGCCTTTGCCTGGTGTGGTTGTTGTGGAGATAATTGCGATTGCGAGTTTTCAGCTAGGGTCTGTTTGGTGGATTGATCGAGCCATGACCGAGAGTAATAACGAGGTTCGTGTACGTGTTGAGTTAACAAACTGGGATCAATACAACCGGATGTGTTTGAATAACCGGCGCCTGAGGTTCCGTGATGAACACTCTCGTCCAGGATACCAAGAGGTTGCGTAGCATTAACACTCTTGTTACGACCGTATATTGTATTGCCCAAATAGTCTGTCCGCTCCAACAGGTCACTTTGTGAACACGCATTGTTGCTCTCTGAACAATCAAGTATCTGATCATCCACCAGCGAGACCGAATCGTATAATGGTTCATCAAGACTGGATTGGAAAGCTTCTGTGGCAAAGAACAGACATGGATCTTGCTCTATGCGATGATCACTGGGTAGTAGTTAGCAATAGCGCCATCCAGCCATTTCCTCGACATTGCATACTAGTGGTAGTCGGAGATTGTTTAAGCGGCCTTGTATAGGCCGCTTAAACAACGCGCTTCTTCACAAGAAACTTGGGTTTACCCAGTAGGTGCTTATCGGACGCGGGGCTGCCGCGGTAGAGCCGCCTGACTGTCCGCGATGTACGGACGGTTGCGTGTGAGGCACTGAGGAAGCCTCAGCAGGTCCACGACCAGAAAATTTCAGAAGAGGAGTTGACAGAGTTGAGAAAAGAAGGGAAGGGGGCTGCAAGACTTGTATGTGTATTTACATCCATGGCGTAGCTGAAGCGGATCAACGAAGCGTCTGATTGGTGGCCGCCAAAGGTGAAGGGGCCGTGCCTATGATTGGGTGCCCTCGAAACTGATACACGCGATCAGGCATGGCCTACGTCAGTCGGGTGGCAGCCACTGTCATGCGGAGCATACATCAATATGTATGTGCGTAGCTGCATTGCTTCGGTGCATTACAGAAAATGGGTTGATGTGATATACGTAAGATTATTACATCTAGCAAAGCAGGGTCGTAGTTACCAAGAACGCGATTTCACATGGCCATTTACTGCTCCGCACTTCACGCGCCTGGTTACCTCCTTTGATACATGTGTACATACATCAAACTTCTTATCACCTTTGGCCTACGGGGTCGTGCTAGTCTCGTCCCTCTACTATGGTTTATTGATGACAGCGAATAGGATCCAGTGGTGTCTCGCGTCATTGAGGCGCAGTACTGCAGCCACTTGGGGCTGAGTACATCTTAGCAGCCACAAAGTGGATTGTCACAAGGCGAAGCAATAATATATTTCTAGACCAAGATATCCTCGAATTTCAGTTCGATCTTTGTCTCTATGGAATTATTCTCCCAGGGTCTTCATTATCAACGTTTTGTGCATAAAGTACGGAAAGATAGCTTTTCCGCCCCCAATACCCCTCTTTGAATGCCTCGCGCCGGACGTAATACTGCTCCTGGAAGGACTCTGGAGACCTCAGCCCACAACAGTGGAGTACAAACCGGAGCAACGCATGGAAGTGCTATGGACTCTAATCAGAACATAATATCACAAGTTGATTTTGGCAGCGGTAACTCTGGGCTTCAAGCCGGTGTCATCAACGGTGGTCTCCATGGCGTTACCTTCCACTACTCAGACAACCAATCGATATTCGGTAGCCTTATACAAGGAAGCCAACCTCTAGACACATCCACCTTGGAGATTCTCGCAAGAAGAGCTCAAGTACAAGCCGGAAGAAGTGTAAGTACAACACTAGGCAGGAGCGGCAGCAGCATCGTCAACGAAGAGAACCCTTCTAAGAAAACATAGGTGCCCAGGCAGTTACGGGACAGATGCTACGCTCCATACAAGACCGTGAGGAATCGAGGGATAAAAATGAGATTGCTTCAGATCGCCCATGTCACCAAATTTCTCGATCGAGGCTTCGCGGAATATTTCCAAGTCGCCGTGCTCTCGTTTGGCAAGCAACATGCCCAGAAGCTACTACAAGATGCCCGCAAGACCATAGCCAGGATGCAGAACAAGCAAGACGACCCTGACTCTGCTGACATTGGCGATCTCGGCCACTTTTGCGAGCAAAGCGCAATCACATCGGGTGACTCTGAGCAGCGGCCTCCAAGATTCACAGTTACCCAGCGGCGCGACGAAGAAACTTTACACTATCTACAAGATGCACTCGAGATTCCTTACTGGGAATTCATGGTCGACATCTTCTTAGGATGGAAGGCAAATTCGAGTGCTCTGAGCGGAGACGTCGTGTTGCGTGTTTTGCACAGCACAAAACTGGAACTTCTCGATGGACGGCGGCGCCTTATGGACGACATGGCCGCTTTGCAGGGCGATGATTCAGAGGATATAGCGCCGATTATTGATGGGATTGACGCTAGAATAAAAGTCTTGGATAGCCTTTGGGATAGTGCATCGTCGAATCCTCATGGCACTCATTATTCATTGGTCACCTTTTTGGAGCAGCCGCTACGCCAGCCTTTGGTTGCTGTTGAAGAAACACCGCTTTCGTCTCAGGACGAACAAATAGGACGTCAAGTGGTAGGAGCCATCTGCTGCTTCTTACGTTATAGAAAACGCTAATATGTCAATGTAGGAAACTGCAACACTGATCGCCTTGATCCTACTCTTCATCATCGTTGCTATAATCCCTGGATACAAAGCTTTCGCGCTTTCCATGCAAGATAGTGCGGTTGGAAGCATCGGAGACGCGGATTTCTGGTATCTGATCCAAAGTAGTATCATGGCAGTGATGGGCAACGTCATCATGGTTGTACCCTTGCTGAAGAAGTCGTGGTTCTCGCCAGCATATGGTCTAATGTGGGGATTTTTTGCCCTTGGTCTTGCTTTTGCAATCGTCGCTGTTATCATTTACCCATTGCTCAACCCTGGCTGGAGCTACATGGTCGCTTTCTTCGGGTCCATTGCATCTGTTGCATCAGTGCTGATAATGACCCAGGCGACTGCGAGGGAGGAAACCAAGGCCAAAGTCAAAACGGACTGAGGTTTGATAGTGTCCAAGGCAAACAGCAGTAAATATAAATGAATCTAGGGATTGCGAATAACCATCATAACTTTGAACACACACACACACACACACACACACACACACACACCGCTACCTCAATCTTCAAATGTACCAGTCGCCCCAATACTCCCCAATAACACCCAACCCACCCATCTCACTCCCACCGGCACCACTCTCGGCCCACTCCCAACACAAAATCACGCATCCGCAAACCCTACCAAATCCAGTAGGTAACCCCACATCTCCCCCACGGGCCCTAATCAGTCGACACGCCAACTTAACTCCCCTCCACCAAAACATCAACTTCCCTTCGACTGCAATCCTCTCATCCCGGACACTTCCCTCTCCTCTCCCCCAGAAAATAAACTTTTTTTTTCAAATCAATGCATTGGAAAATATAGGGGGGGGGGGGGAAAACGAGTCAGCAATACAAGTGGAATATCTGGCTGGTGGTATCAATTTTTTAAAGAAAAAAGGCGAGCAGTAGGAGAGAGGATTTTCGGGTTCAGCCCTATGGAGCGTTTGCAAAACGGAAGAGTAAGTAAGGGGATGGGACAATGTTTAGGCGGGTGTAGCTTGGGTGAAGAAAGGGTTATTGGAATGGAAGGAGGAAAAAAAAAAGAGATCAAAACATTTGTTTGCAAATGGTATTGGAATTAAGAAGGGAAAATTGGAAAGAAATAGTGGAATGACTTAGGCGGTGGGAGTGTAGGTAATAAGAGCATGTGCGGCGAGCACGTTTGATTTATTGAACTTGACATTATACTAATATTATTTTTCCATCTAAATAGTAGGTGTGTTCCTCACGTTTTTTTATCGTAATTAATCATATGTTCCAGTACGCGGTTGCGTGACTTAATATTTACAAGGTCATGTCGTTGTAGAGGCACTTGACGGGGTTGTCAGTGTAAGCAACCTGGGCGGTGAACTGGATGCACGAGGGGCTGGCAGGGAACTCGGGGTTGTTGACATTGACGCTGTAGCCTTCGCCGTTGTGGAGGGGACAGCCCTGGAAGTTGAGGGCGCGGACGCCCGCCTCGGAGTAGTCGACGAGGAACAAGGCGTCGTCCTTGACGATGAACTGGGCAAGCTCAAAGTTCTCGTCGGGGGTTGGGGCGACGCCGCTGTAGAAACGGATGCGGCTGTTGCCGAACTCGGAGAGGTCGACGTAGGCCCTGCGAGGAGGGAGGTCGGTGTAGAGGTAAAGGTTGCCGTCGTTCAGGAAGAAGCTAGCGTAGTTGATGTCGGGAACGCTGCAAGAAGCATTTTGCTTAGGACCGATGGCAAGTCCGTTATCGTACGTGCCGACAGCGCCCTTGTCGATAGGGCTGTTAGGGCTCTGAGGAATAATCGAGAAGATGTTTGTGGCGCTGGCGAGAGCCATGGTGGAAGCGAAGAGTGCGGAGGTAGAGAACTTCATGGTGACTGTTTGGGGTGTGGTTGTGAAGGAGTTTTGTTTTGTAGCGAGAGTGTTGTGAGTTGGTTGTGGTGGATGAGCGCTACAGCAGCAGCTCACTCGACCTTATATAGCTTTGTAAATACCATGCGTATGGGAACAAAATACGAGGGCGATGGCATATCGCCGAGCGTTTCTCCATAGCGCCCCCGCAAAAAAACCTATAAATACGATCGAAAGTTGAGGATAAACGGAAACGATGGACGGTGGTCCCAGTTCGGGTTGATGCGGTCGGCTCACCCGCTAAAATCCCCGGCTAATATCCGAAAAGGGTCTTGCTATTGGTACTAAACGTCAGATCGAAGGCGAATGGAAGGTGTTTCCCAGCCACAGGGTGTACTTAGGAAGGTGCCAAGATTTAGTGCAGAAGACCTATCTATTGAGGCGAGATGCCGGGTGTGAGGGTGTAGAGATGGAACTCGGAAGAATTCTTAGAAAGGACTAGCAGTGTGATGACGTTGTGGACAAAGTAACGACAAAGTTGGCTGTGAGGTTACATACCGCCGTATTTCGGTGGCAAAGCATGGTGCTCATGCAGGGTTTGTACGCATACGAGAAACTTTACACAGGCGGTAAGAAACAGCGACGTGGTTTAGACTGAGGGAGGAAACTGATCAGCAGCGGCAAGCAGGAACAGGCTAGGAAGTGGAACCGAAATGCCAGAATCGGCACCATGATCCACGACGGCGAGGGAAGAGCGGCATCGATGCCAAGAAGCATGTATTGCAAAGGATGAAGTGCATGTATCTATTCTAGTATAAAGTTCATGAGATGCAATGGCGACTGTGTGAAGTGGTGGGTGCGCAGTCGGCGGGAATTCGCGCTGCTACGCAACCATGCCACACCGATAGTTTAAGTTGACCATAGGTGATCAACAGTGTTGGCTCATATATATAAACATGAGTACTTTGCATTTGTTGGATACGGGTCGCTTACTATGGTCTTTTCGAGTTGCGGACGATCATGTGGCAGTGAGTCGGCAGTTGCTGTCTTGGCAGCGCTATTGAGAGAAGTGCATACGGACATGAATGCCGATTTAGTGTGGAAGTTCTCTTGTTAGCGATTTTCACAGAAGTGTGTACGGCTTGCTGGCACTGAGACGCATTTCAAGTGTACGTAAGAATCCATGGCCAAGGTGGAGAGGCAGCCCCTTGATGGCGCAGCAGCCAATGAGGAGGGCGACCAGGTATGACGTTTAGCGCGCCAGCTTCGTGCCCTCGCCTCGCAACGTCTTGTCGCAAGCCCAGGTTGCGCAACACCAGCCTCTTGTCCCTTTCCCCCCACGCTGCCCAACGGAGCCACATTCAATCATCTCATCTTCCATCTGTCGCCGTCATCTCCGGGCTCCAGCCAAAACTCGTCACCGTGCGGTTCCCTCATCTTGCCAGCCAATCCTCGGCCATGGACTTCTCCGACATTTTGTGAGTACACCTGGAGCTTTTGCGAGCTGCACACGACCGTGCAGCGCTGTGCGCCATCTCGCGCCAGAAGCTCCAGCCTCTGTCTTGTTGAATCGATGACTAATGCATCTCCAGTCGCATGGTGAATTTCGCCGTTGCCGTCTTCGTAGTCCTCGGCGGTATCGCGAAGCTATTCCCCTTCAACGACTTGTGAGTGTGGCCTATGTGCATTCGGCTCGAATGCTTTCCAAGATGCCATTAACAGGGTCTGGCTTCACTCGGCCTGCGCTGACAGTACTTCAGCTCCCACATCATCCTCGGTGTCTACCTAATAATCTTTGGTCTTGGTACGTCGGTGCCTGCCGCTATGCGATGACGACTGCTGACATGGCTGCAGGAACTGCCCTCCTTGAGTTCCAGATCCCCCAACAAGTGGCGCGATATGCCTCGTTCATGTTCTCGTTCCTCGGCCGCGGCATCTTCTACATCTTCATTGGCTCCGTCGTCGTAGGCGACGGCTGGTACCGCATCATACCCGGTACCATTGTTGGCTTCATTGGTGTAGCCTATGCTGCTCTGGAGTTTGTTCCCTCGATTGAGCCCCCGGCGAACATGCGGTATGCTGAAAATTGTTGAAAACGCTTCTCCTTGCACATCTGACGGTACCTAGTGATGCTGATGCCGGCTGGGGCGCCGAGCAAGTCTAAACTCGACATTGACGACGAAGAGGATGGCGCTCGAAGAGTCCTCGTAAAGACATTGTCCGTGCGGCCTTTCAGCCCAGGCGGTGACCTGGTCGCACGCTTTCGCTGCATCCAAAGCAGGGATTATGTGTGGTTGGTTGGTTGGCTGGCTGGCTGGCGGGAACGATGAGAGAAACGACTGCAGTTATAACAAGTTGTTGGAAGGGAGCCAGGTCTCGACCTGGAACAGACGAGTGGCTACTCTGGAATCTCAAGTTGAGAAGAAGAGCAAGTCACTGCTTGGATTGATGGGGGGGTGGGGTGTAGCATAAGTAGTGTGTAGGATCAACAAACAAGGTCATAGTACTTGGCGAGGGCTCGCTTGCTTGGTGTCCGCAGCATCTGGGGCGGAGACATGTTGTCGCATGCATGCATGTATATATGTATATATGCCTGTGTATGTCCATTGTCCAGAGGGGGAAGCAGGGTACGGGTACATGAGCAGATGCACGCGACTGCTTTTGCTTGATTGGATGGTGGCATGCATGGGTGGCGTGTGGAGAAGGTCGCGTTATCTATCGCTAGTCGTAGGCGAGCCGGAAGCCGATCCGCTGAGAGTTGGTCCGTTTGGCAAGGCTTGGGTGGCGACGAACAAGACTGACGAAGAAGGCGACTGACTGTTGGCGGCACAACAGCAGGTGGTTTGGCGAGCGTGGATGCCTGGGCAGCCGGTGTGCATGTGCTGGTGCTCGAGCGGGGGTTGGCTGGCGATGCGAACGGCTGCAGGCCGGAGAAGACGAGGGCGAGGCTGGACTGCTCTCCGCTGGCCGTCCTTTGCCTGCGCCCATGCTGAAGGCGAGGGTGGACGTGCTCGCAGAGGGTCATGGCGCCCGCCCTGGGCTGACAATAGCAGCGGCTTGATTGGCCCCCGGCCGCCATTCACCGCCTGCGAAGCCCATCTGGTACCGCACCAGCAGCGCACCTGGCCGAGTGGCCATGCGCTGCTGCATCACCACGACGGAGAGGCCCAGCCCACCTCATATATCCCCGTGCTGCGAGCCACACAGCCCTCAGACCTGCCCGTCTGCCCGTTGACTTGCCCTTCCCTGTGCTGCACCTGACCACCGTTGTACTCGTACGCCCCAGGACCCGCATAGTCGCCCAAACACACATTAGCGCCTGCTGCAACTGCCACTACACTGGCCAGCATATCTCGCCCACGCTAGATCAAAGGCCGGCACCTGTCGGCCCAAGCGACTACTTACGGCCTGTCTTGATTCACTGTGTGCAATCAGGCAACAGTACCTCACTGCCGTCCCACCCACTCCCTTCGCTCCACACCCTTCCCATTCCGACCAAAGACGAGGCTCCCGCCTCATGGCGCATCCCTCGGGAAGTGGAGGCACCTCATTCGCTCCTACTCCTACGCATCCGCACCACCTGTCTAGAGAAACCAGCAGAGACGAATTGGAGATGGCTGAGAGTCTCCGCCTACTGAACCAGACTCACGACCATCAGAAACCTAGGGCAGAGGCTACTTCACAAGAGCAGCAGCAGCAGCAACAACAACAGCAACAACAGCAACAACAGCAACAACAGCAACAACAACAACAACATGCCCAGGAAGACCCAAGATCCGAGATATACCACTCTCTTGAAGATGCCGTGCCCATTGCAGACGGCCCCCCAACTCCTTCAACAGCAGCATCGCTGCAAATACCCAACATGAACTACGAGACTCCCAATGCATCCATCACTGGCCAGGTTTGCAGGTATGTTGTCTGCTTCTTCCGCAATCTTCCCGTGTCATCTGCTGCCGGCTGTGGGCGTCATGTTGCAAAAGGTCTGCAAGGAAATCGCTAACGGACCCAAGTAACTGCAAAACAACGCAGACGCCACTCTGGCGCCGGTCGCCTGCTGGCGAGACAGTGTGCAATGCATGTGGCTTGTACATGAAGGCACGGAATCAGTCGCGGCCAGTGAACCTCAAACGCAACACACAGACTCAGCCAACCATGTCGGTACAGCAAAGCCCAACTCCAGGCTCCACCGATGGCAGCCGAACATGTGCTGGAAATGTTGCCGGTAGTCCGCGTGTCGCAACCTATGTTGCTGCCGATCAGATGGCCGCCGGAACATGCCCAGGTGGAGGCAGATGTAATGGTACTGGCGGCCAGCAAGGCTGCAGCGGATGTCCCGCATTCAACAACCGTGTATCAAAAACAGCCAAGTTTGCACTAGCCCAAGCAAATGCTGCGCCTGGTGAGAACCGCGGTGGGAGTGATGCTGCTTCGTCGACTTCTGCCGCCTCTGCGTCAACAAGTGCAATCCCAGCTTGCCAAAACTGTGGAACCACAATCACACCACTCTGGAGACGAGATGATGCTGGACACATCATCTGCAATGCCTGTGGTAAGTTGGTAGTGCCATATCGACATTGCTGTGTACTATCGATAGATGACTAATCCTCTATCCAGGACTCTACTACAAGCTCCACGGAACCCACCGCCCTGTTGCAATGAAGAAGCAGGAGATCAAGCGTCGCAAACGCATCGTACCAGCCGCCGACACAAGCTCACAAGCCCCCTCATCAGTTGCAAACTACTCGCCTCCACAGAGACCTTCTCAAACCCCTGCATTCGAGCACTCGGTTTCCCCAGATCCATCGACTGCACTTGAATCTCGAGAAGCCTACACACCTGAGCCACCCAGGGGTCCAATCGCCGTCGACTTTACACATTATTACAGCAATTCATCAGTAACATCGAATCCAGTGGCCCTCACGCCAACCGTGCAGCCCAGTGCGCCATCGCCCAGGAAACGAAGTCGCAGCGCGACTTTAGATCCCGAAGAACCAGTAAACCCACTGCCCCATCGTCCAAACGCGATATCAGCCATTTTGAACCCATCCCAGACAGAAGTTGACGCCAACATTGACCCATCGCTCTCCGTCCCGCTCCGCACAAGTGGAGGAACATCGCCCAATTTTACCCTATCCCCGGAAGAAAAGGCAGCAAAAAGGGAGAGGCTTAAGAGGGAAGCAGAAGCCATGAGACTAGAATTGGAGAGACGACAAAAGGAGTTGGAAGAGTTGGAAAATGATTGATATGTTTATATGATTGTTATGAAAATTCAAGTGGGGGAATGGTTTCTACGAATACCCTATGTTGCTGAATGCGCTATACCAAATGAGAACGATAATTGGGTGGACGATTATGGCCATCAGGAAACTTTATGGGTTTTCATCAATGAGTTAGCATGTTTGAAATGTGGAGTTACGGGTCTGAGGAAATACATTGTCGAGGTGTATTCCCTATTCGCTTTTCTTTTTCTTTTGCGATCTTGAAAGATTGGGCATTTACTTGGAAAAAAAGGCATCTGCATAGGGTCCGGTCGTACCCTCGATGAATTGGAAAAAGTAGTGTACATGACAAAACAATCCAGTCCCAAAGATTTTCAACAAGACAGGAAAAAAAAGGAAGAAGCATTACCACCTCCACCACTTCCCCTAGAAAAAAAAACAACATTCACCTCATCTTCAGAACTCACTTCACAACAGCCCTAACCCTCTTCCCCACGCATCCCTCAAAATACGGATTCCGACTCCCCTCTCCACTCCCCTCCCGCGCAAACATCCTCTCCTCATCCCACGCAATCAACCCGCCCTTCTCCGCCAACCGAATCGCCTGGCCCCTATCCTCCAACCCCATTGTACAAACCCCCTTATGCACCTTCCAATCCCGCTTCTGGCACGCATCCGAGCAGTACGTCGCAGTCCCGCACTTGCCGCAGCGCTGCAGCGCTGCATCTGCGGCGCCGCACGTAGTACACGTAGTGAGATCGAGTGGCTTGTACAGCCAGTGCGGAGACATGGGTATCCCGTCGCCCCAGATATCCATGGGTGCGTATTCGACTGAGAGGTGGTGTTTGATCCGCTTACCGGTTTCCCAGCGGCGTTGGGCGAGGAGCCGCGTGAGCAGGGAGGAGGCGAGGCGCGGGATGAGGGCTGCGGAGGTGATGTCGCGGGGGCCGAGCATGGATTCTTTTGGGTTGGGGATCCACGTTCCTTTTTTTGGTCTTTGCTTCTTCTTTTCTTCTCCTTCGCCATTGTTGTTGGCTTTTCCATCTTTTTCATCGTCGTCGTCGTCGTCGCCGTCGTCGCCGCCTGAGGCTGTGGTTTCGGTGGTTGCGTCTTCCAAGACGATGTTGTAGGTTAGCATCATCGCCCAGTTCTCGCCGCTGGCGTCGAGCTGCCCGAATGTGATTTGGTTGCCGATACGCCCGATTTCGAGCTTGCTGCCGGAGGGCGTCGACGGCTCGATGGATACGGTCCATGTGAATGAGAACCAGGCATCAAGATCGAGGAACGCGGCGAGGGCATTGGGGTGCCAGTTGTAGAGAAGGGTTGCTATGCCTATTGCTGGGGGAATGGTGATGTTTTTGTTGCTCGTGATTTCTGATGCTAGAGATTCTGTGTCGATGATGCTGAGGGGTGCGCCATCGAGAATCAAGGGTGCGTCTGGGTAGTCTGGAAGCCGGAAGTCCGTTAATGGAATGTATTTGAGGGACATGTTTTTTTTCTTTTGGTGAGATGTGGGATAATATGAGGATGTGCTGGGTCACGAGCAGATTGGGAATGTATGTAGTGTGTGAGTGGAGCAGTTTTGAAAATTCTCATTGGTTAGTTGGATACATGGTGCGTAGTATGCTTGCAATGCTCACATTAACGAGTTGTGTAAGTCATGTAAAATTTATTCTCTGGTTATATCTGCAGCTTCTATGACTGGCTCGGCTCGCCACCACCTAGTTACCTCCATATCCCTGTAGCGGGTGCGGCTTTGGACCCTTTTGAACAGGCACGCTTTCCAATATACCCGCAAACTTCGTGAGCATAACATCCGAACTGGTCATGGTGTGCTTGTACTTGTCGCCTCCAAATTCGAACAAGAAGTTCATGGGGAACCCGATGTCGAAAGGAACAGCCGAATCAATATCGTCAATCTCCTCTTCAGTTAGCTCGATTCCCAGCGCCTCAATGTTACCCTTGAGGTGGTCAATCTTGCGACCGCCGACAATTGGGTAGACATAAGGGTACTTGTGTCGGACATAAGCAAGCGCAATGCTGGTGATCTGGGTGTTCTTCTGTGCCGCGACTGCCTCGAGCTTCTTGGAGACGGCGATGTCCTTTTCGGAAGCGGGCCTAAGTTGACGGCCTTGCTCGTTGTTTTTGCGCTTTTCTTCAGTGGTAAAATTTCCGCCACCCAGGGCGCCCCATGGGCATAATGCCATGCCCTCTTCGCGGGCCATGGGAATAATCTCGCGCTCAAAGTCTCGGTCAGCAGCAGACCAGCGGCCTTGGTAAACACTGAACCCGCGCAATCCATGGTTTCGGGCATCTGTAGCGAAGTTAGCAACGTTAAAACACGTGGTTAGGACTGATGACCGTTACTGACATTCATTCGCCTTGCTGACAACCCATGCAGGTGTGTCACTGACTCCAAGATACAACACCTTTCCGCTGTTCACTACAGCATTGAGGGACTGCATGAGCTCTGGGATGCTCGTGGTGAAATCCCACCAGTGCACGTACAACAAGTCAATGTAGTCAGTCTGAAGCTTTTTCAGTGATGCCTCTAGTGATACGCGAAGAGATTTAGTGCTGTAAATCAAGTCAGCATATATTTTCGAATGGCTCCCTCCACCAGCACGTACCTGTTTCCTCCATAGTTGATCTTTAGTCGTGGCGCGTTGTTCGGGTCAGGAAAGCAGGTAGTGAATTTTGTAGCCAAAATAATCTCATCTCGTACTTTACGCTCCTTCATCCACTCGCCAATCCATGTCTCAGACTCCTCAGCCTGGTAGTTGTTTGCACTGGATCAATGTTGGCCCCGTAATTCAGCATCCAAAGTGCTGAGCTGTCTAGCCCAATCACATTGTATCGAATGATGCCGGCAAGATCAGAAGGTCTACTCACGTGTCAATAAAGTTACCTCCTTGTTGGTAGAAGTAGTCCAAAATCTCAAATGTAGTCTTCTTGTCGCACTTGCCCATGAAGTCTTGCCACGCATCACCAAAATTCATAGCTCCCAAGCAAAGCGGGGAGACACGAACACCGGCTGTGGGCGACATGACGCGGTGGAATTCCAGAAGGGACGCAGCCTTTGGCACATCACCGAATGGAGAAGGCATCTTGGATGATTAATGTGTAATGAGATTGATGTGGTAAGGTTTTGTGTTGAATTGGATTATTGTTAAACCCATTGTTGTGGGCAGCACACCCTTATTTATATGCAATAACAGCGCCTTTGGACCCACATGACATAGAAAGGCAGGATATATTAGTTAGTGTCTATATCCGGCTCAAAGTCCGTTCCAAACCTGAGTCAAACTGCCCAGAGGTGTCGGGGACGATCATGGTTCTATGACGTTAAGGCCGGTGTGAGGGGCTACAATGCTTATCTCCGTCAAGTGCCGAGCGGAAGCGTCAAACCTCGTACGTGTACCGTTTTGAAGCTGTGCAAAATTGCTCTTTTCAGAAGCTTGTTGAAGGCTATGTAAAACGAATGTGTAAGCAGATGGAGCCAGTGAGAATTGGTAGACGTACATTGGCCAAAAATGTACAACAGCACTCGAGCAAGAACGTCCATGATGCCCCACCCCGAAAGTGCAAAAACCTCGTGCGACACTTGTAACATACGCATCACCATATCCAGACTCGACCTTGCACATTCTTCTTCAGCAATGAGAACGTACTTGTTTGCTAAAAGAGATCGAGGGATTATTGTAGCCAGGCCAATAAGAAAGAGCAGTATTTGAATATAGACGATAAAAGATCTAAGTAACCACAACATATGTTAACTTTTTAGGGTATCCGTATCATGTAAAACTCCAGATAGATGCACAAGACTCAAGATGCAAACATCTCGGCAGAAGCGGCTAGTGCTTCTTCTTCTTCTTCTTTTTCTTGCTTTTGCTCTTCTTCTTGACCTCATCATCACCACCGGCGTCGACTTCGCCTGCTGGAGCACCAAGACGGACGTTTCCATACTTTTGCCGAATCTCCTGCTCAAAACTATCCTTTTCTAGCCTGAAAAGCGCCATGGTCGCTCTGGCATCCTCAACGGAACTATGCGCACCAACTTGTATCTCCACGCCAAGCAACTTCTCTGCTAGCAGCTTCAGCCCTGGTGTACGCCCCGGTATTGATGCCAACTCTCTAAACTTCGAAAATTTGGATGTATCGCGAATGAGGCGCTTGTCATGCTTCAAGATGAGCACGTCGAGATCGTTTTTCACGGCGTGCCCAACCAGTATGCGCCCTTGGAGCAATATCCTGAGGTCGTTCCGTACTTCGTCAAATGGCCGGGCGACGTCTTTTCGCATGTGCTTGGGCTCAATTCCAGAGACGGCAGTTCGGTAGTCTGTGATCTCAATGTGCCGCGGTACCTGTACGTAGGAATCGTAAATTTGGTGACCGTGATAGTTCACCAGAGACACTCGCGCAAGTGCCGAGTCGCGATTGGGCTCTGGCCCTACTCCAACCATTTCACAATCCAATGCCACGTATTTGCCAGGTAGCGCCACCTCTGACACGCCTTCGTTCTCGACATCGGGAAAATCGGGATGGGGTTCGAGGATCGATACCGCAATTTCGGCATCCTTGGCGTCGCTGAGAAGAGGCGTCTTCTTGAGCGAGGGCATCGATGTGCTCTTGGAGAGTGATTTCATCTCGTGTCGCTTGACTGATGCACCGACAGAGGCAGGCTCCTCCATCCTTTGTCGCTTTCTCGAGGGCAGAGGTTTTCTCGGAGTGTTTTTCTCTGAACCATTCAAAGGCTTTGCAGAGCCATGTTCTTGCTTCCCATTGGCATGCTGAGATCTCTTGCGCTTGAGCGAGGCCTGCGTCTCGTTGTCCGGCTTCTTGTCCTTGGACGCTGCTGATGTAGAAGGCTTGAGTCGTTGTTGCAGAATTTTCCAGTTGCTGGAGAGGCTACTCAGATCGATTGGAGCCATTCTGGAATCACCTGCAAGGCATCGCGATGTGCGTATAGTAACCTGGCAGTGGTTGTCGAGAATCTTGGCTGGGTGACTTTCTGCGCAGCAAAAGTTCAGACCCACGCTAGCACCTTCCAGATGTTGGCGGAAGCTCAAGCCCAAGCGCCGACGGCCAGGCGGCAACACTGCGACAAAGACCTACGGCATCGCCAACTTCATCACGACATTAATCCTCACAACACGGACTGCAATCTTCAATAAATCGAGCAATAGATAGCGCATCACCATGGCGCCCCGAGAAAATTCTCACGAGCCATCAGGCACTCCCGCGCCGGTGGAAACGGGATTTGCCACTCTTGCACAGCTGAGGTACGTGTCAAGCTATGCGCAAACTCTGGAGATGAATACTGATGCGTTGTTTGCAGAGTAGGCGTAAAGGCGTGGGTCGAAAAGGTACGTGGATAGCGCGCAGCGACGCCTTGCGCGACGCGAATCCTGGATCGCCAACACGGAGACAGTGAAATGATCACCAACTAACACCTCACAGGATGGCGAGAAACGCAAAGCTGAAATACTCTCAATACAGACACGGCAGGGCCGACCAAAGTTCTATGTGCATTACGAAGAGTTCAACAAACGTCTCGATGAGTGGATCGAGGCCGAGCGCATCGACCTATCTCGAGAAGTTGAATGGCCTGCCCCTGAGAAAGCAGACAAAAAGAAGAGCACTGCCTCTAAGAACGAAAAGGCGCCCTCAAAATCTGACCAAAAGAACTTGAAGCGTTCACGTAGCAAGCTTGATCGCGAAATCTCAGGCACACCAGAGTCAACGTCGAGCAACTTGCCAGGCAAAGCACCAAGGCCATCCAAAGCAGGTGGCAAGGAGAACCAAGAAGTCTTAGTCACCAGTGAAGTCACAGATGGCACTCCCAAGCCCGAGGATGAGGAAATGGACCTCGTCGACGTGCAAGACGCTGCTGCAGCCGCCAAAGCTATGCCTCCTCAGGACTTTTCGCGAGAAGACGAGATTGAAAAACTGCGAACATCTGGGTCCATGACACAGAACCAAACCGAGATCTCACGTGTGCGAAATTTGGAGAAAATTCAGATGGGCAAATACGAGGTTGAGCCCTGGTATTTCTCACCGTACCCCATCGACTTTGTAGACTCGGATGTTGTCTACATCTGCGAGTTCTGTCTATCTTACTTTGGTGAAGTAACGCAGTTTGAGCGCCATCGCACAAAGTGCCACCTTCTCCATCCACCTGGTAACGAAATCTACCGCGACGACTATGTGTCCTTCTTTGAGATCGATGGGCGGCGACAACGAACGTGGTGTCGCAACCTCTGCTTGCTCTCAAAGCTCTTTCTGGACCACAAGACACTCTACTATGACGTTGACCCTTTTCTATTCTACTGCATGTGTACGCGCGATGAACACGGTTGCCACTTTGTTGGCTATTTTTCAAAAGAGAAAGAGTCTGCCGAAGGCTACAACGTAGCTTGTATTCTAACACTGCCCCAATATCAAAGGAAGGGATTTGGTAAGCTACTCATTGACTTCTCTTACCTTCTTTCCAAGCGCGAGGGCAAGCTGGGATCTCCGGAAAAGCCCTTGTCTGATTTGGGTCTTCTCGGATACCGTGCATATTGGCAAGAGATCCTGGTCGACATTCTTATGGAGCCCGGCCGCTCCGAAGCCAATATCGAAGACTTGGGGGCTGCGACGGCGATGACTACAAACGACGTACTACACACTTTGCAGAACCTAAACATGCTACGATACAGCAAGAACCAACACGTCATCGTACTCACAGATGCAGTTATTGCTCAACGAGAACGACAAAAGGCAAAAGAAAAGTTGAAGGGCAAAAGAAGCATTGACCCCGACCGTTTGATTTGGAAGCCACCTGTGTTTTCAGCCGCGAGTCGTACCTGGAACTGGTAAAGGGTTGTTGACCATCTCCTTTTGCTCTTTTCCAACGGTTCTGAAGTTTTACCACAGCCTCTTTTTCCTCTTTAGAGAGTTGTTACGTTGATCCTTTGTTCTTCGAACTAGCTATACCCCAATACATTAGATTTGTTCATTCCCGGCCTGTAAAACCTGTCCCATTCATGCTGTTTGTTCGACAGAAGCTACAGGAAGTATGTGAAGAGTGGTTAAAGCTTATGTTTGGATGAGCAACTGAAAATCACCAGTTAACGGGAAAAACCCATTGCCCATAGAAGGTCAAGGATCGACATTGTAATGCATTACCCCGCTGGATGCAACTTCGATTTTAGACTACACGCCTCTACTTGTCAGGCCTTTTGATCGCTTGAGCGTGTAGCTAAAGTATGCATGCATGTATGTTCATGGCTCCAACATGAGAGTACATGCATGGCGGGGAAATCGTGCAAGAACTCATTCACACGACGGACAGCTATGCGACAGCCGATATGATGTAGCCGCACAAAAGCAAGATGAATGACCTTTGTTAAATACGATGGAGACAACTAATAGGTGTCAAAGGAGGCATCTCAATAGCAGTTCCAAAAGCCTTCAATAACCCAAGTCCCTCGTGGATGGTAACCACGGCAGGTATTACTCTAACGTCATTTCCAATTACCTGTAACCACTATTCCAGGCTGAATGCATGTGTTAGTCATGACCCGACTTTTAGAAAGTTAGTATTGAAAAGTCACGTGATGAAGAATGGTCTACTTTTCTTTTGCCGGATGAGCAAGGAAGCATATTCCTTTTTTACTTTCTCAGCTTCAACGCATTTCTCCAGGACGATTTCGGCAGGGATCGCTTTCATGGGGAAGTGTGCATTGTAGATGTTGTTTTTCCTACTCTGCTTTGCAGGAACGCAGACGTAATAGTGGACATGGAACTTTCCTGGCTTGCTTGCACAGCATCGAAGTAAGTTGGTTGCACTATTGTTGTGATCTGGCTGGCCCCATTCCTGCGTGCATAATAGCTCTGACAATATGAGAGAGACTGGGTATATAAGCTGTTGACATTTGCCTTCATTTCTACTCACTCATCAAGCAACAACTTCTTTCTTCCACAGTCCATCAACAACCTTTCAATAACCGTTCTTCCGGCTATCCGCTCTCCCAACTATCAAAATGCAGTTCACTACCATTGCCTCCCTCCTCTTTGCTGCCAGCGGCCTTGCCAGCGGCGCCTCCCTCCGTCCTCGCCAGGACGCCTGTGACTATCACACAGCGGGTGACTGGACCTGGAGGATCAGCCGATTTGTCGGTCGCAAGCCCGAAGGTACCTACTACAACATGATTTCTTTCCATGTTGCGTCCACCAACCCGGGATCTTCTCTCGAGGTTGCCTGTACCGCCAGTGCCGACCGCATGGAGGACAGCGTCTTCTATTCATGTGGCACCGACGGCTTCGAATTTGCCTTCGTGAATGAATACAACGGCTTGATTTTCAAGTACGGCACCGAGTAAGTTCAATCTCAACTAAATCCTCATCTGGAAATTCAGTGTTTTTTTACTTTCAAGTATACTAATATTTACTCCTTTATTACAGCAACCCGATTATGGGCACTGTTACTCTCCCTATCGTCTGCCGTGCGGGCGGCGCAGGCCCTAACGACCAAGTCTGCGAGACTTTCCAGGATCGCTGCGTTACGCTTCTTGCCCACCCTAGCAAATAAGCGGGAACATCTTAGGATATCATTGGAAGGGATAATTGATGCAAGACGTGCATAGGGTGATTAATGGTGGAGATGTGGTTGTCAACTATAATAGTAATTAGCGTACCTAATTTGAGCATTCAACCCGTCGAGTCAACTAAAGTGTAACTATCCCTAGATGAAACATGTGCTACTGTCTAGATGCTGTTGTGGTTGCGCCGTCGTTGAACAAAACATGAAGGAAAAGGCGCATAGTCTGCATGCAAGTCAACCCCCACTCCAATCTGGATACGTACCGAACCATGCAGGTGCAACCAACCATGAGCCCAAAACAGCCCTACTTGCATACCCCACATACCTTTCACAACAAGCCTCAACATCGGACCATCGGACGAAGTCGCACGACAATATCTCCACGTGAAACACATGTCGCGCCGAAACATGCACGCTTGAAACTTCAAAAGTCCCTCGTGTCCACGTGACACACGCGACGCGTTCCTATAATACCAAACCCTCACCCCTGCCCCTCTTACCATCCCCAAAATATAAAAAAAAGATACACCAACACAATGTCGCTTCTTGCCCGCGCCAAAGATCTGGCGCTGAATCCAGACCACACCCGATGGATAACACCTCTCCTCCTCGTCGCCGACGCAGCCCTCAGCGGCGTGATAATCGAGAAAATACCGTGTTCGTTCTTACCCACCCCCCGTTTACACACGTGGCCTCGACATTTCCGTACTCCCACTCCCTCCCCCTTTCTTATAGCAGAGAGTAGAAGAAGAGAAGAAAAAAAAAAGCTCACCCAATAATATCGCCATATTGAAACCGCTTTATTAATTCCAACAAGCAAAAACTGATTTTGAAAATGTACAGATACAGAGATAGACTGGTCAACCTACATGCAGCAAATCGCCATCTACCTCAAAGGCGAGCGCGACTACAAGCTCATCTCCGGGTCTACGGGTCCACTCGTGTATCCCGGTGCCCATGTATGGATCTACAAGCATCTGTACAAGTGGACGGATGAGGGGCGGAATATTGCGCTTGCGCAGTATATTTTTGCAGTCGTGTATTTGATGACGCTTGCGCTTGTGATGCAGTGTTACCGAAAGGCTAGGGTGAGTTTTACCCTTCTTTCTTTTTTATCGACTGATTGACCTCTATCTGAGGGTTTTGGAGGTTGGATTTTAGTGCTGATGGTGATATAGGTACCCCCGTATATTTTCCCACTGCTCATCTTGTCAAAGCGGCTACATAGCATTTTCATGCTGCGTTGCTTCAATGATTGCTTTGCTGTGTTGTTCTTCTGGTTGGCGGTTTACTGCTATCAGCGCGACCAGTGGCATTTGGGAAGCGCGTTGTATAGCACGGGGCTGAATGTGAAGATGACTCTGCTTTTACCGCTGCCGGCAATGGGAATGTTGATGGTGATGAAGCTGGGTGGGAGGGAGGCATTGACCCAGGCTATGATTATTGGACAGATCTCCGTACGTATAACTTCCTTTCCCCACATACACATGGGCACAAATTGTTTCAATACTAATCATTCAAAAGGTTCTATGGGGCTATCCCTTCAGGAAACGCGCACCCAGCTACTTTGCTCGTGCTTTCGAACTCAGCCGGGCCTTTCTTTACAAATGGACCGTAAACTGGCGTTTTGTGCCAGAGTCTACTTTCCTATCCCTGCCTTTCGCCCTTAGTCTGCTCGGCCTGCATGTTGTTCTTCTGCTCTGGTTTGCACGAACCCGCTGGATCAAACCATCCAAGCGCAACGTCCGGGAATTCCTCAAGCTCTGCCTTCCCGTCCTTGAGCCTAGAGACCAGGACACCATGTCCAGCAAAATCACGCCAGACTTCATCATGACGGGTATGCTGACTGCGATGACGATTGGTCTCCTTTGTGCAAGAAGCCTGCATTACCAGTTCTATGCGTATATTGCATGGTCGACGCCTTTCTTGCTGTGGAAAGCAGGATTCAATCCAGTTGTTGTCTATGCGCTATGGAGTGCACAAGAGTGGGCATGGAATGTATATCCGAGTACTCCGGCAAGTTCGGCGACAGTGGTAGGGGTTTTGGCGGTCACAGTCGCGGGTGTATGGTGGGGGACAAGGAAGGAATACGAGGGCGTTACAAAGGGCATCATCGAAGAGGACCACCCACACAAGGAGTGAAGCAGTCTGTATGAGAAAACTCACTCCTCATCCGAGTCTGTAGGCGGCATCTTGCCAACGGTAGATTCTTCCTCGTCGCTGTCCTCGACGTATGTGGATTTCTTGGCGAATTCTTGGGGCCTGTAACACCATGTCAGCATCCTGTACACATAGCAACCTATGATACCCATGTTCATACCAGTAGCTCATCTTCCTCCACGCCTTCTCGTCCCTGACTATGTTGACAATCTCCCCATCCAGCTTATTATCCCTATCTGCCAGCGCAGATGTGTCCACCACTACGTAGCTACCCCGCTTTATCCATACCGTTGACCGAAACTTGGGCTCAAGTTCCGCGAGAACAGGCTTCCCGTCTGGAAGCTCGGCGGAGTAGAGATTCTTCCCTTCGGCCTTGGTGATGCGCGCGATGAAGTGATTGGGAGGGAGCTCGTCAGGCGGCGTGATGGTGCTGTCTATCGTAGCGAGAACCTTGCGCTTAGGTGGCGGCATCCTGTAGAATGATGATATCGATTGTGTAGACAAAAGGGCGATGTGTGGAAAAAGCAACAAAGATCATACGTCAGAATCTCTCCGTTGTTTGTTTCTCCAATGGAGGGGTTGCCAAATTTCGCAAAAAGGGAAATTTTGGCCGATCCGCCCAACCCCCCCACCTACCCACCGCCCGCCTGCATTACCCTAAATCTCGCAGTTTCATCACCGTTTAGGTAACGCTGCCTTTTTATGCATACCTCGGTCCAGATCTTTTTATCTCTTTTTGAAATTCTGGAACCTCCAAACTGCGGATACGTCGCGCGATTCGAAAGGGATCTCCAATGTCTACACCAGCGGTGAAACAGCATGTGACTCTGCTGACCGTTCAACGCGACGTTGACATACGTGGTTGGACATTCGTACTGCAGTGCAAGTACGAAATGATTACGCTGTGGTATTTGATAGGTGTTTTAGCCACGGCCTGGCTCTGATTCATACTCGCACTCGGTGTAGGTTATGGCGTTGGTGGCTTCTGGTTCCTTAGCACATTGTTGAGTAGCTCCTCATACACTTCCGCTTTGAGCATTTTTCAAGATTCCCCACATTGGGGCGCTCCCGCCAGACTATTATGATATGACTCCACTGACCTTGGGGTACAATTGAGTTATAAGGACGTTTGCAATTCCCCATCCCGTTTCCCTTATCTCGCCTCCAGCCTTTTCGACCGAGACCGGCGCTACTGTGATTGGCTGCGGCCTTGAGTACTGTGCTTTCCTCTTCAACGGCCGTCGTGTGGCTTTCCAAACACGCTGAGGACTCGTTAAGATGTCGGCGCCATTTCATAGCCTCTTTGATATTCAGCCTACCTCCCAAATCGCCAACCCCGAGCCTGCTTATAAGAAGAGTACGGACAAGGCACCGCATCATATCGGCGTTTTACCGGACGTTGAGCTTGAGAACTTTGCCGTGAAAAAGGATGGCAATGACCGCCAACAATCTGCCTCGAAGCAATCGCCGCAGAATGGGGCTGTGACTCCAAAGACACTCACTGAGCTCGAGAATAGCCGACCTGCAACACCGACCCATGATGATGGATTCGCTCGTGAGCGGACTTGGAACGCTGATCCCATGACCAAATGGAGAATCTTGTGCTGCTGCTTGATCTACTTTTCCAATGGCATGAATGATGCAGGTATGTAAAAGAACAACCGCAGATCTGCCAATGGCTGTTCAACAACGCTCTCTGTGATCCGGTCCTGACAACTACCAGTCGTTGGTGCACTTATTCCGTACATGGAAAAACACTACCACATCTCGTATACAATCATGTCTCTAGTCTTCGTCGGCACTGCGGCTGGTTTCATCATCGCTGCTTTCTTCACCAACTCGGTCCTTGGGAAGTTCGGCAGAGCAAAAACACTAGTTATGTCAGAGACCATACAGCTCTCAGCTTACATCATATTGGTCTGCACACCTCCCTACCCACTTGTGGTACTATCGTAAGTACTCGATCCCGAATTACTTGGCAGCACACTAACGAGACAAGCTTCTTCATGTTGGGATTCGGCGCAGCTATCAATCTAGCACTGAACAATGTCTACTGCTCACATACGCATCCCCCAAGCGTCATCTTAGGCCTCGCACATGGTAGTTACGGTGTAGGCGGCATTATTGCGCCCATCATCGGAACAGCCATGGCCTCGAGCGGTATTCTTTGGTCTCGCTTCTACTTCATTGCCGTCGGCATAAGAATCTGTTGCATAATCTTCGCCGCTTGGGCTTTCTCGTCCTTCAAGGAAGACACTGAGGATAATCTTCTGGAAACCACCACTACCCAACAGACAGCCACAGAGGAAGCAACATCGAAGCTGAAGAACCTCAAGCACGCCTTGAAGAACAAAGTCACATTCTTCGGGGCCTTGTTCATCTTCGCGTACCAGGGTGCCGAAGTCAGTATCTCGGGCTGGTTCATCTCATATCTGATTAATTATCGAAACGGTGACCCTCGCACAGTTGGCTACGTGACGGCCGGATTCTGGGTACGTTTCTCTGTCATATCATCGCGATGTGTAGTATACTAACAATGTTTCCAGGGCGGCATCACAATTGGGCGCTTTGTCCTGACGCATGCAGCACCAAGGATTGGCGAAAAGAAATTTGTCGTCATCCTTACACTCGGCACGGTTGGCCTTCAGCTTTTGGCCTGGCTGACACCAAACTTGATCGGTAACGCGGTCGCCGTGTGTCTTTTGGGTCTTCTGCTTGGCCCAATCTATCCTTGTGCTTCAACCATCTTTTCGCGTCTGATGCCCCGTAACATCCAAACGACTGCCATTGGCTTCATCGCTGGGGCAGGCAGCTCTGGTGGCGCCGTCGCTCCTTTCACGACTGGTATCCTTGCGCAAGCATCAGGAACTTGGGTTCTGAATCCGGTATGTCTCGGTATGTACGGAGCCATGTTGGCTTGTTGGTTTGCGCTACCCAGGGTGCGCAAGCGGACTGAGTAGATGGATCGGATTTGCGACAAATTCTACGTCAGTGAATATCACCATCCAACATGTTGATTCAACATGCGTATCGAACATTGATGGTGCATATCAGTTCGAGGCGTTCCACAATTGGTGGTTGTGAGCATTGCGACAGGTTATCAGAGGACCCACTAGCTCACCATGACATCATTCTTCAACACCAACGGAACCCGTGGAACGCGCGTTACAATGTCCCAACCCAGCAGCAGTATTCATATATCAGTACTCTCAGGTAGAATCAAAATCACACAAACAATTCCAAGACCCTTCAAACTTTGCTAAAAACTTACCGACCTTGTATGCTTTTCCAGAATCACAGCAAAGAGAGAAAAAAAGGCACCCTACAACATGTCAGCGGAACAAGCCCTCCAAATCCTCAGCATATCCACAGCCCTCATCGCGTCAGGCGGCATATCCGCCTTCTCCCTCTTCTCCATCCCCATGCTAAAATCCCAACCCGCATCGCGCTCCCTTCCCATGGTCCGCTGGCTCTTCTCCCGCGGCTCCCACGTCTTCCCCACCGCCGGCATCCTCTCAAGCACCAGCTTCCTCCTCCTCACCTACCTCTCCCTGCCCCCCTCCACCTCCTCCTTGCAAATCCTCTTCCGCGCCGCATCACACGGCCAACCAGCCTACTTCCTCGCCGCCTCCGTGCTCTGCATCAGCATCGCACCTATCACGAGTTTCCTCATGATACCAACGAATTTCACGTTAATCCGCATGAATGAGGAGTTGGGCGGGACGCGCAGTGAGAAGTCGGCGGAGTGGAGGAGCGAGAGGGGCAGTGGCGCGAGGAGTGCGGATGCGTCGGTGGATGGGGAGGAGGATGTTAGTCAGTGGAAGGATTTGAGTCCGCCGCAGGAGAAGACGGCGAGGCAGAGTAGTGAGAAGGAAGATATCGAGGTTAGGGCGCTGCTGGAGAAGTTTTCGAGGTTGAATGCGTTGAGGGCTGTGGCGATTGGGGCGGGCGGTGTGGTTGGGTTGATGGGGGTGATGATGGAGTAGATTTTGGTATTGGGGTGGGGGTTGTATAAATGGGGTAACCGGTGATGTGGTTTGTGATTGGTTGATCGAGTTTTGTAGGATTTATATTGTAAGATCTTCATGTAGGTTGGGGGATGTGGCTTGGCTCGAGTATACGAGCCAAGAATATGGGGTCATACGAGATGCGATTTGTACGATGAAGTTACTAGTTGTTTTGTTTTCACACACTTGAGATGTGAGGCTGATTAGTTACTGTTGTAGTTCGTATGTAATCAATAAAACTAAACTTATACTGCATCAAGGTATTAGTACGATACTCTTCTCTCAGCTCGCTTACTGATCCCGCAACAAGGGTTGCACTTCATCGACCCTACTGCTCCCCACATCGACCTCGCTATACCAAATGTTACCATCTAAAATGGACAACCCCACCCTTACATATACACTATCAACGTCCCCGCCACTTCAGTCATGTATAAACAATTCCCAACTCCCCAATCATATTTCTGACCCCATCCTGACGTGCTCGCCAAGCTAAATGGCGTTACCGCCCCATGCGGAGTCACCTATATCTGACATCAGCAGGGGTCTATGTATAGCATCTTACCAATGCGGGCGGAGGAGATTGGATGGCCAAAACAGAAAGTATGGTTAAGAAACAAGACAGAAAGATAAGATGCTGCATCCTTTCCTTGGTTGTAGATTTGCCAAGGATGATTGAGTGTTGGGGTTACATGTAGCATCTTACTTACAAACCCACTCCCCGTCGTATAGACTACAGATTGTGCTTTTTTCTATTACCCAGCAGCGTGTGTTTTTTTATTTGAGATATTAGGGAAATCATTTCAGCAAAAATGCACCGCGCCCTCACACTCCCCGAAGTCGTCCTCTCCATAATCTCTTACCTGCCCACCTGGGACCTCCTAACCTGCCATGCCGTCTCATCCGGATGGCGCCGCATCCTCGTCGCAAACCTACCTGCTCGAATGCGTCCACTGCCTGATACCTCCTCCACTTTTCTCCTCGAAAAAACCACGCTTGCCCTACCAGATTCCATACGTAGCCTAGCCCGTTCACTCGATCTCCGTCCAAAAGAGTTCGTCGATTGGATCATCCAGCCAGAGGTCGAGAGAGACTACCTGAGCTGGCGGATAGAAACAGCAGATGAGCTGCAGGAAGCGTTGAGACCGTATATGCATCCTTTGCTAGCGACTCATGTGCATGATTTGACGGGTGGGATAGACGATGTGATAAGGGGGCAGATGGGTATTTCCATTTTGACTTTGATGGGGTTGGGAGAGTTTGAACGGATGCTTAAGATAAGAAATGGTGAAGAGGAAGGGATGAAGTATTTGACGCATCCAGTGACGAAGAAGGTGGAGGTGAGGTGTTTGGATGGAGCGGAGTGGGATGAGGATTATATGAATGTACGAACGGCAAAGGCGGACATGGAGTGGTCGAGAAAATATGTTAGGGTTGAGCGGGAAAGTGGGGTTAGAATGTGTGATGTTGTTGATGAGTTGAGGGGGGTTATTGAGGCTGATTGGGTTGTGCAGCATGGATGTGGCAACGTGCTGCTAAATTGGCGCATGGGTGATTGTACCGAGAGGCATCTTTTCAACGCTTTTGAGCTCACAGGTTGATTGATGGATGTGATTTCGTCGGGACATGTACGTTTGCTGCGATCTGTAGATATCTACATGTTGTGGCGCAGGATGAAGAAAGATATGGATAGGTTCCGAAATCAAAGCGCCAACGACGCCGAGGTCCCACTGGGTGAGGGGCTGGTAGTGTCGATGAGACAGAAGACAAAAGTTTTTCAGAAGAGAAAGGCAAGATGGAAAACAGGTAGTGACACAGTATGAGAGGCACTGATGAGATGGCAACCTACCCCAAAGATCTAACCAAGTCAAGGCAGAAATATGACCACCGGGAGAGGAAAAGAAAGAGGAAGGGAACGTGAACTGTAACGAGGATGATTCTAATGTTTGTACAAAATATTACAGACCAGCATCCAGTGTTGGCTCCTTCAAAAACTTTGATACAAGAAAGATTCATGCACTGACACGAAGTTGTCTATCTATCGCTGATCTTGTCTTGCAAAGACGACAAACAATGCGTGCATAGCTTAAAAGTTCATCAAATCTAGCACACGTTAGTCAAAATCCTTTGTACAGATAGATAAACAACACTCTACTCACCTCGTCCAAAAAGTGCTCTCTTGGTCCAGTCCATGGCAAGTAAAAACCTTGTTCGGAGACTGACACTCTGGGCAAAGTATACCCCTCTCCACAGGTAAACAGCCAAGAGGCCTCCACTCAACCCGTAGCCATTGAGGTCGAAAATTGCGGCATTGCCAATATATGCCAAGGAACCCAGGTGCTTGTACTCGAATGCCTTGTATACTGCATCGTCCAAGTCACCATAGTCGACATTATTCAGAGCCATGCCTGGTGCAGCCTGGGCAATCTTGTTGAACTTGCGACCAAGGTACTCGCCTTGTTGGTTAGCGCGCTGAGCGGTGGCAGGGAGGGAAGTGAGCTTCGAGTCGATTTGGAAAAGAAGCTCTCTAAGCTCGCCAAAGTCGAGAGTGCCCGACTTGTCCTTGTCGTATTGCTCAAAGAGCTTGTCAAGACGGCGGAGATGGTTGGAGGCTTGAGGAAATCGCTGCTTGACACGCTTGGCAATGCCACGCCAGTCCGAATAGGAAATGTGCAGGCTTTCGGGATCCTTGCCCTTCTCCCAGGCCGTTGTACGGAGAAAGTTCACAATGTGATCCGAGACATTATTTTGTACGGTTGCGCAGTCACCGATCGCATAGACGTCCCCGAGGGGTGCTCCGTGTAGACGGAGGTGTGTATCGGTTTCCAGAGCGTGTCTATTGTTCTGACCATCGAGTTTAGCAGCAAGACGCTTGCAAAAGTCTGTTTGAGCCACGCCGGTAGACCAAAGACAGAAGCCCATGGGAATTTCCTTGGTGACGAATTTGCCGTCTTCGCCTTTCTGTGTGAAGAGAATCCGGTCTGATTGAACCTCCTTGACGCGGGAGTTTGTGAGGATGTCGACCGAGTCGTGCGCAAAGCGCTGCTCAGCATACTGCGATAGTGCTTCGTCATAGGTATTGAGAATGTGGCCACGCGACTGAATTACGTGAACAGAAATCTCGTTTCGCAAAAGCTTTGGGTATAGCTTGCAAAGGTCTTCGTTAAGCATGTCAAAGAGCTCAGCCGCGAACTCTACACCAGTAGGTCCTCCACCACAGACCACAAATGATAAGAGTCGCCGCCTCTCTTCATCTGAAGTTGTGGGCAGACACGCGTTTTCGAGGTTCTTGATCACCTGGTTGCGGATGATCCTGGCATCGCTGATGTCCTTGAGGAAATGGCAGTGTTCTAGGCCCTTGACACCGTGTGAGTTGGACACAGATCCAACACCAATCACCAGCTTGTCGTATGGAACGTAAAACCGTTGTTCCTTGCCTTGGGCATCTATAGCTGAACACTCAACAAGCTTCTCCGAAAACTCGACGTCTTCGGCTTTTGCCTTGAGGAAATGTCCACGCACTCTCCTCACGATCCTTCGGACGGGCTCAACCAGCGACCGCAATTCCAGCGTGCCCACGGTTGCAGACGGTAGCATGGGCGTGAAAAGGAAGGTATTCGATGGCGAAATTACTGTGACGTGATAATCATCCTCGTGCAGTTGTTTCAAAAGCGCGACGCTTCCCCATCCCGTACCTAAAATGACCAGCTTGGGTTTGTGTTTAAGCTGTTTGTTCTCAGGGCTCTCGTCATCGTCTACAAAGTAATTGGCAATCGGAAGGTTCTTTGGCCCGCCTCTGGGTGGATTCAGGGCAAGTTCTGATACGGGGAGGTCTTCGGTGATAGGGTCCTCATTGTAGGTGTAGGCATCGTACACGAAGAAGCCGGCGACGAGAATGCCGCTCACAAGGACGAAGGAGCCGAGGGTTGCTATTGTCCTGTATGTATACCGCACCAACCGTGACCTTTCTGCTGGGTGTGTCCTCGTAGATTGGCTTCGTATGACGGTAGAAGCGGGATGCTGCTTGCTCAAGGGGGATAACTGCAGGGTAGCGCGTTTGGACGCAGACACGGGGCTGCCATTGCTAAAGGAGGTGCGGAATTGGGAGGCCGGAGGGCGAGGAAACCTTCTACACAGAAGAGAAGCTCTAGAGGTGATGTTGTATCCGCGCGACAGCGATGTGGCGTGTCGTGGGAGCATTGCGGAGGATCCGAGTGATAGCGAGGCAACCGGGAGCAGGAGTGGGAGTAGTGATTAGGGAGATTGCGGGCTGAACGCGCCCGAAAGGTATGTCGGCAATTGGACCACAATTGCAAAATTAACGCAGCGATATCATATGGAAGGAGCAGCAAGTGCACTCTGGATATGTCACAGTTGCGTAGAGACAAGTAAAAACGGATGCTGGGAAGCGCGGAAATGTTTGTTGGATGCCGGGTTACGTCACCATCAATAATGATGGGTTGATGGCTGAACTCGGATCTTGCCGGCGATCCCTGCATGCCTGCCAACCAGATATTCTGCACGCACTACCACACATATGCACACGACAGTCGCGCAACTGTTTCGGAAAGGAGAATCGCAAAGATAATATTCTACATAGATATACTATGTGCCGTGTATAGAAACGCCCAAGCGTTAAGAATACAGCAAACGAGGGCAAAGATCATCTTCTAGTCGTACAACACCATCACCATGTTCATGCCTGGCCATGTATGCGTACACTCCAATCGTATATACATCCATCTCTTTAGCCACCACCACCCCGATACTTCTAGCACGACCAAATGCCAACTGTGCCGTCCTTGCGTCCTTCCACGAGATAGCCATCTTTGATCCTCACGTGCTCGATGATTGAGTGTGTTGTCGTGTCCTCTTCGTTGGCACCGGGTCCACAGTTCCAGTGTCTTCCGTCCGTCTTGTCATAGACCTTGACCACGTCCTCACCAGCTGCACTGACAATACGACGCGAGTCGAACATCATGCTAGTTACAGGGTGGTCATAGGCGTAAGCATCGGCGATGGCGCCAGTTCGGAGATCCCAAATCTAGATTCCAGGTTAGCGGCATGATTGTGTGTAAGACTGACTCCAACTTACGCGAATGCTCCTATCGGCGCTACCGGTGACCAGGTGAACATCGTCAAATTGCAGAGCAGTGACAGGGCCAGTGTGGCCAACCAGACTCCTGTGTACCTGACCGCTTCGCAGATCCCACAGGCGAACCATTCCATCTGCGGTACCACAGGCGAGTGCAGCATCGAAGACTTGGATGGCTCCAACAAAATCAGCAGCACTGTCGGTAGCGCGGCCAGTCTGTTTCCATCCACTGTTGGTCGTGTTTGCGGCGGTTGCTTGCGCAGCAGCCCAGAGCACATCCAGCGTCTGTACACAGCGTCCTTTGACAAGATCCCATTGCCTGAGCGTCTTGTCGGCAGAACCAGAAACCAATGTGTCGCCGCGGAAGTGAAGAGCCGTGACTTCGTCAACATGCGATTCCAGAGAAAACATGGGACAGTCTTGCATGCTAGTCGACGGAGGCGCGGGGGGCGCGTCTTCTGCGTTTTCGAATGCAAGACCGTCATCACTTTCCTCGTCTTGCTTGTTTATCCGGTTGTCCATAGGCGCATACTCGGCTTTGCTCAGATCCCACAGCCGTATCGAAGCGTCCATCGAACCAGTGGCGACAATGTTATCCTCGACCTGAAGGCAGCGCACCGAAGAGAGGTGACCCTCGAGCATTCCTATGCATCGTCCAGCACTGAGGTCCCATACGCGTACGGTATCATCCAAGGCAGCCGAGACCATCATGCCCCACGGCGCGTCAAAGTCCATGGCTGTGATAGATTCCATATGTGCGGGCAGTTCCTTGATCTTAGATCCTGATTGCAGATGCTCGTGCAGGACGGGCATGGACATGCGCTTCGAGAGGCGCTTGGCCTTGCCTCTTGTCTTGGGCGACGAGGGTATCTTTTGGTATATTGACTCGGACATGAACTCGCCCTTGCCTTCTGACTGCTCATCACTTGTTTGCGACCCTGCTGTCTTGGGCGCTAGGGCGGCCTCATCGTCCAACTCTTCCTGCAGGTCCTCGATCTGGTTATCCACAGTTAGCAGATCCTGCTCTAGCTCCCCCTCTTCGAGTTCGAGCCCCGCCAAACGATCAATAACCATTTTGCGCATCGTGTTCAGGTTGGCAATCTTGTTGTCGATTTCATGAATCTCAGCCACGCACATATGCTTGCGCACACCCATCATCTCGAGGCGGTGGGCCATTGAGCTCCGCTGCGTCTTGAGCTTGCGCATCGAGGGGGGTACATTGGGGTCGTCATCTTCGACGCCGGCGCCTATCAGTCGCTGGCCGCGCGCGTTGTGGCGGGCGCCCGAGGAGCGGGGGAGGATGCTGTCGGGCTTGTCTGGCAGCGAGGCCTCGAAGCCCTGGAACAGGGAGAACTCGCTATTATCCTCTGGAATATTTGCGAGCAGGTCGTTTGGGATGTAGGCGAGGGCGCGCTGCTGGATCTCGGGGACGGATATGCGCGAGCGCACGAGCTCGCGGGGTGTGGTCTGGGCAAAGGAAAAGACGGAGCGCTGCATCAAGGGCCGTCGCAGCTCACGATGGAGCTCGCCGAGGGCGTTGTGATAGTGCTGGGAGACGCCCTCTGCGCCAATTAAACTGCCAGCCGTCGCCGTGACTTTTTTGCCAAAGGCCTGCAGATGGCGGGTCTAGCGAGCATGTTAGCACGACGCTGTGTGCGGCGGGAGAAATTGCAGTGGGGCTGTCTACATCTGGCAGCGAGTCTATAAAGCTTGCTTCTTCGGGGCGCTGCGGGCGGTGCTGGCTGTTCTGTTGGTGTTGCTGGTCATCGTCAAAGAGCTGCGAGTATCTGGGGGAGCGCGGGCTGGTGGAGCGTCCGCGGCCTGGTGATCCATTGCGGGCGGTTGACGAGGCCATCCGAGCGCTGGTGGGTGGAGGGGGCGGGCGAGCAGGCGGGCGGGACGGTGACGAGCAAACGCAGTAGTGCAACGGGCTTGGTTATGTCATCATCCACGGATGGCAGCAGAGGGGCGGGCCGGCAGGGCGACGGGCGGTCAAGTCAAGGGCGTGTGAGGCGCGATAGGATCTACTGAGGGCATGGATACGAGCGACAGGCCTTGTCCTTGGTGTTGGTCGGCATTCCCGCTGCGTCATCCGCCGAAGCTCAGCGCCGAAGGTCGGGTCTTAGTCTGACCTGTATGTCCTGTGTCCACCACACCGCTGGCCACCATGGCTACCTTCTCTCTGACATATACCCTCGCGCTGCTCCCGCCCGACCCCTACCATGGACGCTGCCATTGACCTCTCCGACGCCTCCAAGGCGCTCGACCTTGCCAACATCCGCTTCCAGCTCATGTACATGTCTCCCGCCCACCGCGCCTGAGTCGCCAGCTGACCCTCGACTAGCCGCCTCGAGGACACAATCACCTTTCACTTGATCGAGCGTGTCCAGTTCCCCTTAAACCAGACCATCTACCGCCCGGGCGGTGTCGACATTGGCGAGCCCAACACCAGCCTGTTTGACTGGATGCTCCGTGAGCAAGAGCGTCTCCAGTCACTTGTGCGCCGCTACCAGTCCCCGGACGAGTACCCTTTCTTCCCAGACGTCCTCCAGGACCCCATTCTCAAGCCTATCAACTACCCCCAGATTCTGCATCCCAACGACGTCAATGTAAATGCAAAGCTCAAGGATTGCTACATCAAGCACATTCTACCCGCTGCCTGCTTGCAGACCGAGCGTGGAGACCGGGGCGAGTCGCAAGAAAACTATGGATCTTCTGCCACCTGCGATGTCTTGACCCTCCAGGCTCTGTCGCGGAGGATACACTTTGGAAAGTTTGTTGCCGAGGCAAAGTTCCAGCAAGAGACGGAGCGCTTTGTCAAGCTGATCAAGGACGAGGACCGGAAGGGCATTGACGAGGCTATCACGAATGCTGCCGTTGAGAAAAAGGTGCTTGAGAGACTGAGGCTAAAAGCAAAGACGTATGGTACCGACCCTGACCTCGGCGCCAATGGCTCTTCAAAAGTAAATGCCGATGCTGTGGTTGCCATGTACAAGGTATTTCTTACTTTGAATCTTATTATACGCCCACTGACATGTACAAATAGGATTGGGTGATTCCCTTGACAAAAGAAGTCGAGGTGGAATACCTCATGCAGCGGTTAAAGGGCACCCAATGGGAGTAACTCCAAAGATGGAAGCATGCAAAACCGACTTTTGGTCTCCCTTGGAATTCTGGAAATAGAGTGCTATGACACTACCCAGCCTGGAGTAGATGGCAATGCTTTTGTCGCCCTGCACTCAAATGACTGATTTGTGACACGCTCTTGCCGTATCATCAAGTAAACACATCCCATACTTTCAACAAACGCTTCTTTCCCCTTGTTTTCCCAGCTGCACCTCAAACTCCATCAACCAATTACCAACAGATGCACCAATAAACCCCTCTCATTCCCATTCAAGGCTCCTGCTCAGTCATAGCCTCTAACCGCGTCCTCACCATCCCCGGATTCGACCTCCCCCTTTCATCCGTCCAACACCTCAACACTTCCTCCCTCATAATGCGTCTCGGCGCCCTCTTCCCCGTAAAAAGCTCAAACTGCGCAAACCCCTGCTCAGGCAAAAGATCCAGGCCATCCAGACAAATCCACGACGACGACGCCGCCGCCTCCCCCCGCACCTGCCTCGTCAGCGGCGTATTCAGCGTGCGGTACGCAAGCTCGATTACCACGCCGCCGGACGGCGACTGCATCCAGTGCTTCGGCAGCGTGAAGTCGGGTGATGGCTCGCCGTTGACCGAGTGCGTGGGGATGCAGGATACGATGACTGTTGCGGGGCGGAAGTCATGCGGCCACGCTATGTCTCTTGAGGAGAGAATACGAAATGTAGGCTGTGTATCCTGTACAAAGGATGGGAATAGCTTTGCTGCCTCGGGACTCGCTGCCAGCTGTGTAAAGTACGTAACCAGCGTTTCAGCGTGTGCGATTGTGCGGTTGTAGATGGCAATGTTTTTGATGCCGAGATGCAGCATGGCGTAAATTGCGGCGCGGGCCATGCCGCCTGCGCCGATGACGAGGGCGGAGGTGATGGAGGGTCGGACGGCGTTTGCGGGTGAGAGGCCGCGACGGATGCATGAGCGGATGCCGATCCAGTCTGTGTTGTCGCCGAAGAGGGCTTTGATGGGGCCGGATTGGTTGCGTTCTTGGAAGAGCTCGAAGCTTTCTGCGTTGGGGATGGTGCCGTCTGCGTTCAGATGGCGGATTGGGAGCAGGGTATTGATGGCGCCGATGGCGCGGGCGTGTCGACTGACTGCGTGCGTGAGGGCGAGGGCGTCGACTTTAAAGGGCTGGCTCACTGCTGTGCCACCGAAATCCGGTTGGAGGATTAGCTTTTGAATGATGTCGTTTAGGTTCCTTGTTTCTATGCTCTCGAAGTGGTGTGGCATCCCACAGGCTCGGTATGCGGCGTTGTGCATTGCTGGACTTAGACTGTAGGCTGTTGCTGCACCCGTGATGTAGAATTTCATTGGATCATAGGTGAAGGAAGCGTATAATATGTGCGTAGCTTCCGTTACAGTGAGCCATGACGTTTCTGGATTCTCCTGGGCTCGTTCTTTGAAGTTATCGCTTTTCCTCAGCTTCTCTGGGATAACTGGCGTGAGAACCTGATTGAAGCAAGCAGAGCGGCGTCCTGCCCTGCCAGTGTTGTAACATATCATTGGTATCCTTTGAGACTTTGCGTAGATCGTGTTTCGGAACGACTGGATCGCTGCGTTGTCGTCCATGAAGTTGGCCGGACGTGTAAAGCGTGCTATGCTGCACCCCAGCCGCATTGCTGTGTCGTATTTTTCCAGCCAAAATACATCGTACCAGTCCATTGCAGCATGTAGATGCCCAATAATCTTTGTGGATCCCCTAGATGCAACAACGGCTTGTATCAGCTCTTCATCCATGGTGAGATCGACCGTTATGAACTCTGGTGCCATGCGTAGACCATGCCATAAGCTAGCGAGATACACTGTGACGGAGTAACTTGGATTTGTTGATATAGGCATGACATGGTAGATGATTGGCGTGACGGTACTCCTGCGGACCCGGGATATGCTTTTGCTAATGTCCTCGGCGTAGTCTGCACTCAGTTGCTTGGGTTCCACTACGATTTCGAAGGCATCGCAGCCGAATTCTAGCTCCTCTATATCGACGTCGTCAGAGGTAAGGTCTGAAAGTTGTACTTGCACAGCACATGTGTAATTCCTTAGCTCCAAGTCGATGTATGATAAGGGGAAGTAGCCGGGATCTAATGTTGGAGTATCGCTTTTTGTGCTTCCCGGGGTACCCCTAGGCGATAGGATGCGAGCCAGAAACTTGAAGAAAGTTCTTTCTGCTCTTTTTAGTGTTAAAAAAGCTGGCACAGAGCGTTGTTGGGCAGGAGCGACAGAAAGATGTGAAGCATTTGTTTCAGAGATGTTGTAGAATTCATAGTTTGAGCACCGTCGGAACACGGGTGTGCTGATAGCGACTAGTTCTTGGACTCTGGCTTCATCGGTTTCCAGATATTCACGTATACTGCGGGTATCCCGTGTGATGTGAATGACGGGGTGCGATAC